>NC_064639.1:855616651-856233714 GCF_023864345.2 Schistocerca serialis cubense | reverse complement strand
TAAAATCGGTCGCGACGTCTGCTGTTCCTTCAGCAGCAGCAACGACGGCTGCAGTGAAAACGCCAGCGCTCCAAGTGGACTGTGTGTGTGTGTGTGTGTGTGTGTTCGTTCCAGCTTTCTACTGCAGCCACTGCGGGAGACTCCGTCTAGCTGTGTTCTGCTTCCACCGTCTCCCGTAACTCTGAAGTGCCGAATAGCTTATCTGTTCTACCACAGCCGCTTCCTGTTCTGAGCCCCTATGACGACAGCTAAGCAAGCCTTAAACTTAAGGAGAAAAAATCGTTGGGGCTTTCTGCATTCCTATAATGGTTGACGCTCTGCTGGGCAACAGCTTGTATGCGGACTCTTAGTTTCCAGTAAATAATTTTATTTCGTGATTGTAAACACTGCCTGAAAAGACAAAAATTCCGCCAGGGGTATACCACCAGAAGCATACCATGTACAATTACTTATGGCGGACGCTACTTGTACTGCATTTATGAAGCTTTCGTTTACTTTCGATTACGAACTTGTAAGAGAAGAGTCACAGTTTATATCCCTCTGCGAAAAGAAGTAGTCGCTATAGATTTACTGATTCTTTGAATCTGGTGAGCAAGGAATAAAACGAAACTGTCCAGTCAAATTTGTACAGTAGTTCCCTTTTAACAATAAAAATCTATGATAAATACAGCGAAATGATGAGCCCTGTTTTCCTGATCTGTATACGTGTAATCCCAATTCTTAGCGAGTATATTTGCGTAACTCAGTCTGTAATCTCTGCTTTCGCTGTCTTCCATCAATTATTCCAAATATGTCGCTTACATTAACCTTATAACTACAATTATTTTAAAAGTAAGTTCTAATTGATTTCCATAACAGCGATATCGATAACAGTAGAAATTATCCACGTTGGAGGATTAAATCCCTCGTTATCTGATTTCAGTTGGTGGAAGAATTGTACGTGGAGTCATCTGTAGCTAAAATAAATTCTAAGAGACTGAGGTGGGTAGAAACGGACAACAAATCTAAGCAGAGCCAAGTTGTTAACGTCACAATAAACTATACTCAAGAGCTACAAAATAAAATAGGAACTGACAGAAAAAAATAAACAAAAAAAACAAGTATACAGCTTTGTGGCTGGACACAGAATATCCTAACAGTTACTACATAACACAATATTCTTTAGTTTCGTGGTTGAATTAAGAACATCCTATCAGTCAAGACTTAACACATCGTTCTTAACCAGCTGAAACTGTCAGACGCAAAAGTAATTTTGGGAAAACACCAAGGCAGCGTTACAGAACCGCTATAGTGCACCATACATACGAACGATCTGATGGGTAAGGCAGGAATATTTGTGAGAACGTACGCAGATGTTGCATGTTGTGAAGTTGCAATGCAAGTAAACTGAACCGAAATACAGGATGACGTACAACGGATCTGTTAGGGTAAGGACTGGCAACTGACTATAAAACAAATGTGAGACATAGTCCACAAATAGGCGCAAGGACGCATTACTGTTCTATTGTGCGAAATAATTGGAAACAATAAAATCGTAAAAGTCTAGGTGCACACACGCAGTGCTGCCTAAAGTGTACGACCAAATAAAACTAGTTACTCGAGCGACAAATGCCGTCCTATATTTCAGTGTAAGAATCCTAAGGTAATGTAGTTCCTCCTCGAAAGAAGCCGCTTACGAAACATTTGTTCGACAGAGTCTTGAGTAGTATTTGTCACTGTGGGAACCTTGTCAGGTAAGGTTTGTATTGGAGATAGATTAATACAGAAGATAGAGATGATCCAAAGACCAACGCATTCTTTCGGGAGAGCGAGGAAGTGTCGGATATGATCAATTAATTTGCAGCGTTGCGCATCACAGATACTGTATATTAAAAATCAGAGCGACTATCCACCAAGTCAGACAATGTATCACTGCCTCTCAAATACATCTCGGGAACCGATCAAGACGGGAAACTTTTTACAAACTCTCCCGCGTTTGGAGTCTCACCGACAGAGAGCTTCCCCACACACCATTCGCGAATGCAACTGGATAGGAGGAAATGAGTGCAGCAAATAAAAAAAACTCTTGATAACACAAGTAGCCTTAACCACACAGAGTAAACTTGCTTATCGAGAGTAGATGAAAATTTAGAAGGAATAAACTGAAAGGAAAAACTTGATACGCTGTCATAGGCACCTGTGAAGTACAATTTCGCAGTCAGTGTCTCACGATCTATTTCTCATAATATGTTGTATTAAATTTTGTATTTGAGCACTGAGGAGCCATAAAATCAGATTGGTGTGTCAACTAATGGTTCTAATGGCTCTGAGCACGATGGGACTTAACATCTATGGTCATCAGTCCCCTAGAACTTAGAACTACTTAAACCTAACTATCCTAAGGACAGCACACAACACCCAGTCATCACGAGTGTGTCAACTCTAGCAGTCTGACGATCTATAGATGCATACTGACGTACAATGTCTAAAGCACATGGATCTAAGAACGTCAAATCAAGCTTTTTTTTCAGTGAAATGTATTTGTTGTGGATACATAAAGTAAAAGGTCTTATCACGTCACAGTAAAGGGGTATTCCGGCAGCCTTTATTATCGACGAGACACAGGAAATGATTGCGTGTTAACGTATATTTTATGTCACTTTTTGTGTCCAGGAGACAAATAAACAACTTTCCGTACCGCTACCGTAGCACAGAAACAGTTGCTATTAATTTGAAAGCGAGTCGACGCTGACCTTGGTCGTGAGTCATCTCGCAGGCATCGCAAGAATAGAAAAACACACTCTCCTTCTTGTGAACGTCGTCTCGCGTTTGAAACCGGCAACGAAGACTAACTTGTTGATGACAACGGAATTCAAGTCATCTTACTGGAGTAAATAAGTGTTGCAGATGACAGGCAAAACTCACTGAACCTTTTCTTTCAGCTATGTTACGGCAGTGTTATGTTCGGCAATGTTAACAGTTAGCTGCGAGACAGTTCCAATACTTGTTCGTAATATGGGAAGAAACGGTAGATCTTATGACTCTGTAACCGAAATTTTAATTCAGTAGACATACGTACTATTTTTAACGGAGAAGTGTCTACAACAGCTGTGAACCATTATACAAAGGTGCTCCCAAATTTGCTCGTTTTCAACGAAAAACTACCTACATCGATGTGGCAACTGAAGTTTTAATGTCTACCTGTCATGCTAACGTCCGCTAAAGATATTTCCTTTGTAATCTTTTTCGCTTTGAGATTTTAACTCACGGAGAGTAATACAGTTCTTGATGATACAAACTATGTCATCTGAACTCTGATTTCACCAGTTTGAGCCTGCCCTGCTGCAACAACAATCGGTTTCCATTAATGCTGCAACGAACGGTTTTCACTAACGCTAAGGATATCGATGTAAGTTGTTCCCACTCGTTGCTTACATGTCACCGACATTCAATACTTGTATTATCTGTTATAATTTCTGGGCTGCCACAAAGAATATAGTGTTATACAATGACTTTGAAAGTTACTGTACAGAATTGTCAACTTATCATCTACGAACTGGTTCGTATGAAATGTACGTATACATGAAACAGGAGTGTCTTCTAAAGTTCAGATGGCCATACTGGAAAGAAATTAATAAGTGATGTACTCGAATCGCCGGTGTCTCGTCAAAGAACACTGTAGATCTGTTGTTTTATTTTGTCACAAAGTGCACAACACATCTTCTTGGTTCTTTCAATACCACGTGTGTGTAGGAGACTTGTGACGAGATGTCACTGAATTTGGAATGAAACTTTATAGGCTTCATTGTCCTTGGATAACGGATCAAACGTCCAGAACCTTCACTCATAGAGTGGACTTTCGGTCGTAGCACTGATCGATGGGGTTGAGGTGTAAATTTACATAACTCAACAACTGCTGTAAACGAATGTGGGTTTTCCAAATCGGCAACAATGAACTGTGTAATATTTGTAGAACATCCTTTTGTGGGACGAGTTCTTGCGTTTATGCCTTATTGACGATGTATATTTCCGCCATCAGCTTTCCTTTTTTTAATTCTCGAACGCGTTATGAAGGATTTGAAGTTACTCTGTAATCGTTTCTTTGGCTCGTTCATATAATATGTTATTCAAATTTTGTTAACTGCTAAAGGTGTAGAATAGTGTGTCTTGTTACTATGCGTCGAATTTTTCATTGGTATCTTAGATGTTACATTTCTACTCCTGAGAAAATTTCTTTTGTTCTTTTACAGGATCTGGTCACTTTACTCCAACGGAGAGCAAAGATACTGCGGAGAACCCTTTTCACGGATATCCACGATGTTTACTAGACATTTTAATTTGTGGATGTGTTTGCAGTTTGAGTGTAAACTGACCAGCACAAATAATAGAAAAGTAGATAAATTGCCGAAAGTGGACTATAGACGCTGGTACAGATATTGTTTCTGAAAATGGAGGTGTTCACGTAAGTATAAAAAATCAAAAAATATTTGAAATTAAAAAAAATAAGCATACGTATTCTGGGTAGATTATATAAAATAACTATAGAATGTTAATTTCTAGTGCAGTGCAACTTCGCGCGCCTCAAGATGTTTTTGAGAGTCCAAATCGAAATGCGTAAGGCTTAAATGAACGTGACAAATTTTAGTTACACGAAAGACGGCAGGACAAACACTGAGTACCAAACAGATCGTAAACACACGGTAATTTTTTATTGTGAGAGTTTTCCGCTGAACGGTGTGTTTAATGGGGTCAGGTGTCAAAGCAACTACGCTGCAAAGAGGATTTTTCTGAAAGTTCTTTGCAGATCGTATGGCGTGTACAGTGAGAACTCACCATGTTTGCTGCCGCCGTGGACCAGGCGAAGTCGCGAAGTAAAGGCTAGAGCGTAGCGCGAGGGTGGCAAGCAGGTGCGGGAGTCGGCGCGTGGCTGGAGTGTCGCTCGAGCAGCGGTACTGTGCGGTGTCGAGAGCTGCGCTGCGGTAGCTGGGTAGTCAGCCTCTCTAGTGACACTCACTGCTCGCTGCCGGCACACTGCAGCCGCCGCCGCAGCCGTCGCGGGCTCCTGCGGCCTTTCCCTCGAGCCGCGTCCGCCAATGGCGGCGCGGGAGAAATTGGAACGGCCAATGGGAGCGCGCTGGTCCGGTGCGGCGAGGCAGCGCGGGCGAAAAGGAAGTGGTAAGGTAAACGACGCCGATTCCTGCCTTACGAGCAAGAATGCGTGTGACATCTCAGGGTGAGCTGAATTTCCGCACGCGATAACGCAGCCCACCTTCTCTCACACTGCGGCCGGTATGGGCAGCCGCCTACGTTCACGAGGCCAGTAAACGCACTGTTGAGGCAACCAAACTATAGATGCAGTGAAACATTATGTATCATTGTGTCCAACGGTAAACGAAGCATTTACTTTCTAAGTACACCCTAAGGGGGAAAAAATAACTACGTACCAAGAAGGAATTATCTGAAAGGGACGGAAATGTGATGCACATGTACAGTCAAGTAAGTGATTACAATTTCAGAGAAAAATGGATGATTTATTCGAAAGAAAGAGTTTCACAAACAGAGCAAGTCAAAAACGCATTGGTACACTTCTCGCCCTTATGTAAGCAGCAGTTCGGCTTGGCATTGATTCATAGAGTTGGATATTCTCCTGAGGGATACCATGCCAAATTCTGTCCAACTGTCGCGTCAAAATCTTTAGATGGTTGGAGGGGTCTACCCATAATTCTAACATTCTCAACTGGGGAGGGATCCGGTGAATTTTCTGGCCAAGGTAGGGTTTGGCAAGCACGAAGATAAGCTGCAGAAACGCTCGCCGTTTGTGGACGGGAATTATCTTGCTGAAATATAACACCTGGATGGCTTTCCTTGAAGAGCAACAAAATGGGATGTAGAATACCGTCGACGTACTGCTGTGCTGTAAGGATGCTACTGATGACTGACAAAGGCGCCATGCTATGAAAAAAAAATGGCACCCCGGACCACCGCCCCTGGTTGTCTGGCCATATGACGGGCGACAGCAGGTTGGTATCCCACCGCCGTCCAGGGCGTCCACAAATACGTCTTCGTCCTAGCATCTCATTGACTGGCATAGAATTGTCTTTGGTGACGAACCCCGCTTCGAACTGACTCTCAGTGACCAATGAAGACGTTTCTGAAGACTCCCTGGACAGCGGTAGGATACCAATTTGACTATCGCCCGCCATACGGCCACACATTTCGGAGTGGTGGTCTCGGTTGCGATTTCTTTTCACAGCAGGACATCTTTGGTTGCCATCCGCGGCACACGTACAGCACCGCGGTACGTCGACGATACTCTACGCCCGGTTTTGTTGCCCTTCAAAGCAAGTCGTAGGAGGCATACATTTCAGCAACATAATGCTAGCTTGTAAAATGCGAGAGTTTCTACAACTTGTCTTTGTGCTTGCCAAACCCTACCTTGGCCAGCTTCAGCGCCGAATCTCTCCCCATATGACAGCATTTAGAGCATTAACGGCAGGCCCTCCAACTAGCTAGTTATTTTGACGATCTAAGGCTCCAATTGGACAGAATTTGGCACGATATCAATCAATGCTTAGCCAAATAACTACTTGCGTAAGGGGCAAATGTTGAACCACTTGTTGATTTGCTCAATTTGTGAAGTTTTTGTCTTGAATAAATCAACCATTTTTTTCTGAAGTTCTAATCATTTGTTAGTCTGTACATAGCTGCCGAGAATTAATCCGGGTTGTATGGCCTTGGTCCATGGAACTCTCCTATCCCTGATGTTTCGTCCAAGGCTACGTTGGACATCTTCGGAGGTGCTCCTGGTTCTGCTGAGTCTTGCCGACTGATGAGTCGGACCTCGAAGAACAGCCTAAATACCGTGGAAAGTGAGCGTGGTCTGGATTTCACGTGATAGCAGAGACAAACCTTGTCAAGGATAAAATATAACTGTCGATCATAGTACATCAAAGATAAAAACATCTCATCGATTCTGTAGCGCCACTATCCACCTATCACTATGATTCATAGCTTCTTCTTTTCTGTTAAAATTATCCCCATGTTTACATATTTCGATGGCTTCTCTATGTAGTCGTGGGTAATAGTTCGTCATAGTACATAAATCTTCAGTTTCCGAAAATTTCACTACGTGATCACCCGACTGAAGAACATGTTCCACCACGGCTCACTTGTCTGTTTTCCCTAGTCGACAAAGACTTTTGTGTTCCTTCAGCCGTGTATTCACACTTCTCTTTGTAGTTCCAATGTAGACCCTACCACATGTACACGGAGTCTTGTACACGCCACTTGCAGACAGAGGGGGACGTTTATCCTTAACGGAACGAATTGCTTGGCCTATTTTCTTAGTTGGTCTGAAAATCGGTCGAACGTTATGTTTCCTTAAAATCCTGCCGATTTGATCCGTTACTTTTTTGAAGAAGGGTAGCGAAACCGTGTTCTTCCATCACTGTGTCCTATCGTTGTCCTTAGGCCTCCTGTTATTCGTTCGCCAAACACTATTTATTTCCTTACCACAGTACCCATTCTTCTAAAAAGCCTGTTTTAGATGTTTTAACTCGGCGTCCAGGTATTCCGGCGCACAAATAATTACACCTCTTTTCTGATCTGCATGATGACTGGAATCCTTATGCAAGTATCTGTCGGTATGTGTAACCTTCGGAAAGGGTATTTACAATCTGTACAGTAACCATATGGCAGTTATAAGGGTAGAGGGGCACGAAAGGAAACGTTGAGAAGAGAGTGAGTCAGGGTTGTATGCTATCTCCGATGTTATTCAGTTTGTATATTGAGCAAGCAGTAAACTAAACAAAAGAAAAAATGGAGTACGGAAATTCAGGAAGAAGAAATAAAAACTTTGAGGTTTGCCGATTACATTGTAATTCTGCCAGAGACAGCAAAGGGCTTGGAACAGCAGTTGAGCGGAATGGACAGTGTCTTGAAAGCAGGATGTAAGATGAAGATCAACGAAAGCAAAACGAGGATAATGAAACGTAGTAGAATTATAACAGGTGATGCTGAGGAAATTAGATTAGGAAGTGAGACACTTAAAGTAGTAAATGAGTTTTGCCATTTGGGAAGCAAAATAACTGATGATCGTCTAAGTGGGGAGGGTATAGGATGTGGACTTTCAATGGCAAGAAAAGCGTTTCTGAAGAAGAGAAATTAGTTAAAATCGAGTATAGATTAGAGTGTCCTTTCTGAAAGTATTTGTATCTAGTGTAGCCATGTATGGAAGTGAACCATGGACGGTAAACAGTTTGGACAGGAAGAGAATAGAAGCTTTTGAAATGTGATGCTGCAGAATAATGCTGAAGGTTAGACAGATACATCACATAACTAATGATGAAACACTGAACAGGATTGGGGAGTAAAGAAATTTGTGGCTCGACCTGAATAGAAGAAGGAATTGGTTGGTAGGATCCATTTTGAGGCATCAAGGGCCATCAATTTATTACTGGAGGGAAGCGAGGGGGCTATAAACCGCAGAGAGAGACCAAGAGATGAATATAGTAAGCAGATTCCAAGGGATGTGGGTTGCATTGGTCACTCGAAGATGAAGAGGTCTGCACAGGATAGAGTAGCATGGAGAGCTGCATCAAACTAGTCTTTGGACTGAACACCACAACTACAACGATAGGTCACCTCACTGAAAAGGTCCCCAGCAGTCAAGCCTTTATATTAATGCCCACTAACAGGTATCCAGGTACATTTAATGGGACAGTGTGTTATTTCTGGAGATACTGCGTGCCAGTAGTAGAAAAGAAGGCGCATGAAAATATGTCCGGAAACAAGCCCACCACACAAAGTATTAATTTCGTGCTTAAAAGATCGTACTGGTCGCTTTGGAGTGTTGCAGTTACTGCAAAACTTGTAGCACATGGAGATGTCACCCTTCACCGATGACGTAAGCTATGGTAGTGAAGTGGTGTGTGTGCCCAATCGGTTGTATGGAATCAGGGGAATCGGGGCAGTGTAATGGCTCGATTTGGCCGGGACAAAGTCGCAGAAAGGAGCTTTCGTGTTTTGACAGGAGCATGACCACGCTGAATGAAACATTCTTAGGATGGCACATCGACGCGGAATTTTCTACCAGATATGGTGTACCGCTCGCAGCCAACAGGGGCCATAGGCGAGTGGGACACCTTGCCAGTCATAACCGGTGTCAAACCTCATAGGAACTGTTACCGTCACTCAATACAGATCCATCTTAACCAGTTTCCGAGCGAACGCTGTTAAGTTAACTAAATACAATGGTCTTTAGGAGTCAGACACCTCGCAACAAGACGTTGCTCACTGCGATACATGGGTCTGCATATCTTTAGTGGGGGCAAACAGAAATTGGACGCTAGTTCACTGGAGTAATGTAGTGTGCTCCGACGAGTAGCGGTTTTGCCTCTTTCCAAGTGGTGCAAGTTGTCAGTAGCACTGACAGGCCAAATATGCGTTCACTCGCAGTTTATGGAGGGGTCTGGAGCGAAGTCGACGTTCTGACTCATCCCAAAGATGTTCCATTGGATCCAGGCCGCAGCCCTGGACACGTCAGCCCATTTCAGAAATATCAGTGTTCACAAGTCATTGCGTCATTGCTGTATGACAGGGTTCAAATCGGAGCAATTTCTGTGATGACTTGGGGGAGTTTCTTGCACCATGACTCAGCCCCACTCATTCAAGTTACTGTGAATTTGATTCAAGATATTAATGTCACCATTCTTGCTGCCCAAATGTTGCCCTTTTACTTATACAGGGGCTAGCGGTTATAAGTGCATACAGTTTTATATATGATACCTTAATATGTACACATATCAGTACTTTGTTTTTTTCCCCCTCTGCGTTGAACACTCTTCCCACAAACTCATCACATCAATTACTACCTGATCTTCTCTGCACGGCAGTAACTGCAACACTCAGTCAATATAGACTAACCGTTATATGTCCACATGTCCACATTTCAACACGGACTTGCTGTCCGTGCAAAAATAAGCAGTAATGGGTACTACCACTCGTAACAGCTATAATTATAAGACTGAAAATAACGTAAATACAGATGTAATGTTATTCACACACCGTCCTTAGTCATCAACAGAAATATCTGCACTTCCTCCATTACACCATTTACATTCGTAATGAGTATGCCGGGGACACTTCCGTCATCCAAGACACCAGCAGCCATGTCTGCCGGGCTGCATGCATACGTCTCTGGTTTGACCAATACTCAGACACCCTATCACGACCAAACTGGCCCTTAAAAATCTCGAACTTTATTCCCTAGAAAATGTCGGAAACAATTTGGAAACGTTTAGGAAAATAGTAAACTAAACAATTGATCTAAATCAAGTGCTGTGACAGCTGCTATTGCTGCTGCCGTGTTCAGTAAGAGGTAGGAGAGTGAAACGCATCTCCTCGTTTGGGTATAGTTCTATTTGCTGCTGCTAAAATAATCCCAAGACCATTACTCCTTGTGCGTAGTATCGCAGTCTTTTTCTCGTTTAATTAAGGCCATGTCATAACTGACAGCCTTATCGCACAAATTAAGATACTTTCATCACCTCTTTTTTTGGTGACAAACTACCCGTGTTGTCCTTGCAGAATAACAGTGACAACGATTGTTGTTTCTTCACGGAGGAACACCATCCGTTTACCTCATGTGACAGTACCCTATACAAATGTTAAACGTCGACAGATTGATAGAGGAGCTCCAGAAGTTGGCCTTCCAACTCACCTGACCTTAGTATCTTAGATTCCTGGCTATGTAAATAAAGGCATTAGTGTATTCCACGCCCACTACGTGCACACGTCACAAAACCACGTGTCCCATGAATGTGACCAAATCCGTGAGCAAGAAGATGTGTTCCCACGAGTTCGTTATCCTCAGAGAGTGGCTGCATAAACATGTGTCAGAATGAGTAGTAGCCACACCGAACATATCCTGTGGAGTCAATAGTGAGATACTTCAGATGATGGAATGGTCCGTGTCTCAACAAGTGTTTGTTTACCTACATAATTATGTCTGTAGGAATTTTTCTAGTTGTGAACGGTGCTGTCTCCCGTAATAATATGCGATACTTATTCTTCCAAACACCCAGTATAAGCTCTTTCTGGATGTCGTTAGATGACTGCATGGTCATTATTGCTCGTCAGCATTGTTATCTGTGCCAGGCGGAGTCGCTGATACGCATACGTTTCCTCCAGGTCTTCCTGCCACGGGCTGCTTCACGGGCTACGTCTGTCCACTTATTCTTCAACGTTTCCTTCTAAAATCTTTCACCTTAACTATTTCACCTGTTTCCTCTTTGGTAGAATATCCTTCCGGCACATCTCGGCTGATACCAAAGTACACCTATGACCATTATTACCGCGATAGGTACTGCTTCTTTTAAGAACGGGAGGACCACCATCCGCATTCAATTCCGGCCTTTCTTCTCTGGTTCCAGTAAATCATTTCAGACAAAGGTCTGGAAGTTTTCCATCAAAATGTCGCGGTCAAATGTAATGATTATCCTTGTCCACATCGAGACAGTTCACTCGATTTTTCCGCGCGACTGCTACGGTCGCAGGTTCGAATCCTGCCTCGGGCATGGATGTGTGTGATGTCCTTAGGTTAGTTAGGTTTAAGTAGTTCTAAGTTCTAGGGGACTGATGACCACAGCTGTTAAGTCCCATAGTGCTCAGAGCCATTTTGAACCACTCGATTTTTACTACCTCATTGTCGACAGGTAATACTGTAAAGACGTCCACATTTTGGTTATCTCGGAGGTAGTTCGTTGGTGAAGGTGACCATCCTCGTACGAACCTCTTCTCCTCACAGTTGAGTCATTCCCATTGGTGTGAATTTCATCTCGATCAGAGTTTTACTACGGACTCTATCCGCACAAGGAGGCGCAGTCGTTGAGACAAATGCACTCGCATGGAAAGAAGCGAGGTATTCGACAGGTGTTCTATGCTTACGATTTCTTGATTTTTGTAAATCATTTATACCCAACTTTTGGGCACTTCCATCAACAACTCATACACAGAGACCGCAGGGGGGAGGGGGGTCGTGGGTTGCTGTTGGCAAGTGATCAGTCAAGGCTATCCAAACAGATATAGGTATAAAAGGACTGTAGTATGCGACAGATGTTCAGTTGTATTTCAGTGACAATGGGAATAACGCTTCAAGAGCAGCTACACCTGCTACACGTGCTGCTAGTGATGCAGATGAAGCGCTTGACGCCATTGTTGATCTGTTTTCTAATTTAGACGACGAACCACAAGAGCCGCGGGACATTATTCAAGAAGAATATGATAGTAGTGAATTAAACACTCCACCTATTGAGGAAACAGATAAGCATTTTGGAATAAAACAAAAAGCTGAAGAAGATCTTCGTCCTGATTCACGAGAACATAAGCAACCACGTGAAGAAACTCCAGTTAACGAAGTAGAAATGGCTGAAGAACGTTCTGCACAAATTCGTTCTGTGAATAATGATAGTGGTTCTGATGGGGGTATAAATAGTGTGGATCAATCGTCAAAGTTTTTTATGTGGAAAAGTGTAGATGCTATTAAAAATGGTGATATACATTTTATTAACACTCATCTGTTTCAAGTATGGGGTTATGGACATAGCTGACAAAATGTTAAAGATGCTCAAGGTAATGTTTATGCTAAACGTTATGTAACGTCTGCAGCTCAATGGTATTCTAATCAATTACGTCAATTTTTATCTAAAGCTCAATTTCATAGTTTACCTGATTATTGTTATGTTAAATCTACTTCTGTTGCTTTAATACCTGTTCGATTAGAAGCTTCATTTTCCACAAGTAGTACATTAAGTGGATCGGGATCCATAACAGCAGGCCGGAGTGGCCCAGCGGTTCTAGGCGCTACAGTCTGGAACCGCGCGACCGCTACGGTCGCAGGTTCGAATCCTGCCTCGGGCATGGATGTTGGTGATGTCCTTAGGTTAGTTAGGTTTAAGTAGTTCTAAGTTCCGGGGGACTCATGACCTCAGCAGTTAAGTCCCATAGTGCTCAGAGCCGTTTGAACCATTTGAACCATTTGATCCATAACATATGTACCATTTATTATTTATAATAATGGTGGAAATTTAGCTGTTGTTCATGAAATAGTTGAAATAAATAGTACAGCCACTAATCCAATGTTAATTAGTGGTATGAAAGGAAAAAAAAGATTTAACAAAAATCATGTGGGGAGATGGATATAACGATTATCCTTCCTGCACAACAGTAGTACGTAATTGTCCTAATTATGATTCATGAATTATACCCTTTGACACTAGTGGTTCAGTGAAAAAAAAAATGTGGAGTATACAAAATGAAGTAAGAGGACCAGTATTATTAAATAAAATATATTCACAAGGTATAGCAAGTCGTGCAGTCGAAAATTCAGAAATTTTTTCGTGGAATTACAAGCCACAAATAGGCATAATTAAAACAGCACGGTGTGCTCATGGTATCGGTTTAGCATATGATACATATATGTTAGGTTCAACGAATAGACCTGCTTTTTCAACTGTAATGAAAAATGTAAGTCCATCTGGTTTTGCAATGCAATAAGAAAATGAAAAATTAAAACCAATATCTAATAATATAACATTATTTGTGTACGACCAGCGTATTGAAAAAGATCAGGAACTAGGTAAACTGAATATAATTCATCAATCACCGCAAATACCTAGTTTTAGTTTAGGTATTAATCATGTGCCAAATAATACTCCCACAGAAGGAAATTCATTTGTGAATGCTAAAACGGTAATTCAAATGACAACTAGAATTACTATAGGAACTAATTATGAAACATATAATTCTCAAACACATACATTAAGTCGTACAGACGAAATGTGGATGACTTCTTCTATTAAATCTTTTGTAGATGATTTTAGAGGTGTGAATTCCATTTCGATCAGAGTTTTACTACGGATTCTACCCGCACAAGGAGGCACAGTCGTTGGGACAAATGTACTCGCATGGAAAGAAGCGAGGTATCCGACAGGCGTTCTATGCTTACGATTTCTTGATTTTCGTAAATCATATATAGTCAACTTTGGGGCACTTCCATCAGTAACTCATAGACAGATTTGCATCTGCGTTATACAACTGTTTGAAAGGTTTAAAGTTACAAGAGAAAAATGGGTCTATGCCGCATGTTCCATGAATGGCGACCTGAGTACTGTTGCTAATTCTGACTTGAATGAAACAGAAAGTCTGAGTAAGAAATAGTTGTGAATGACATTGTGTTTAAGGACGGTAGTGCCAAGAGAAAAAGTGAAACAGTCCGGTTAGTCGGCCTTGGCCAATGACTTGCGTCTGACAAATGTCTGAATTCGTAAACAGCAAGTGCCAAATATTGGGCGTGGCTGGTACCGGCCATTGGAATAATATTACCTCATACTACAGCCTAGTCTGAGTATAATTATTTCTCCTTCCATCTCTACTAGTCACACTGCAATGAAGCTCTCTCTAGCGAACGCTTCTAATCTCGTATTCGTTTCCAATTGTCTCACTATAGTCTTGCTTAATGCTGTCTATCTTTATTTTTCCGGAGTAAAATACGGCTGTCATCAACAAAATTTGGGTTGAACAAGGCACTGCTTTCTCACTTGAATGAATTTCCCTCATTATGAGAGTATTGTAGGGCGATCTGTTTTAACTGTTAAAAACCATTCATAAGCCAAGATCGAAAAAATAGTTATTTATTCAAGACAACCGATTTCATCAGTCTTAGCTGTCACCTTCATGTTTTAAACAGTTTTCATAATAAAATCAACATGTTTTACCATAGAAAAATGTTTAAGACCAGAAGATGACAGTTAAGACTGCTGAAACGTGTCATTTAAAATAAAAAATATTTTGTGCGGTATTGGCTTTTGAATGGTTTTCAACAACTGTCAACTGAAAATACAAATTGCTCTAACCCGTTAAATTTGCTATGTTATACTTTCAACTACGCGTTTTGGAGGATTCTACTTCCATCGTCAGTTGAATTTATGTTAGTTAATGAGGCCTACATATATTGAATGTACAACGCTTGGAGAACCTGTTGCACATTAAGTGGTCATATGCTCGTTTTCCAGCCGTACTTACGTCACGTACTGCACCCACCTGCTGTTCGTAATGATCAAGGTCAAGTCTAAAATAACATGACCACAATGCTTTGCTAAGCATACCCTGTTGCATGTTGTATATCCTTGACTTCATATGACGTTTTAACTGACGTCCAGTCAGTTATAGGGCGACCTACAGGATGTAAGGTACGTGACAAGACAGGTTTTGTAAACGGATTGCCTATGAAAGTAAGTCCCAATATGCCCTGAATTGAAAGGGATGCGCTCTCATATATAATGTTCAGACCCGGGAGTCAACCAGTAACACGATACAACAATGAATCTTAAGTAACGTTACTAAGACAGCAACCATTTACAGCGGGCATAGTAAAAGAAGACTAAATTTACGAGGGGCGTTTGAAAAGTCCGTGCAAAAATAAAAACTACTTACTTGTTTGGGGTAAACCTTTTTTATTTTTCGACATAGTCTAGTTTTAGACTTACACACTTCATCCAACGCTATTCTAAGTTGTTGATCCCTTCCGAATAATAGGAATTGTCCAAGTCCGCAAAATAGCTATTAGTTGGTGCAATCACCTCCTCGTTTGAATAAATTCTTTGTTTTGCCAGCCATTTCTTCAAATTAGGGAACAAATAGTAGTCCAGGGGAGCCAAGTCTGGAGAATAGGGGGGGGGGGGATGTGAAATGAGTTGGAATCCTGTTTCCATTAATTTTGCGGCCACAACTGCTGAGGTGTGTGCTCGTGCATTGTCGTGATGGAAAAGGACTTTTTTGCGGTCCAATCCAGGCGTTTTTCTTGCAGCTCGGTTTTCAAACGGTCCAATAACGATTAATAATATGCACCTGTAATAGTTTTAGCCTTTTCCAGATAGTCGATGACGATTACCCCTTGCGAATCCCAAAAGACTGTCGCCATAACCTATCCGGCCGAACGAATCGTCTTCGCCTTTTTTGGTGCAGATTCTCCCTTGGTAACTCATTGTTTAGATTGTTGTTTGGTGTCAGGAGTATAGTAATGAATCCATGTTTCATCCACAGTGATGAAACGACGCTTAAAGTCCTGCGTATTCTTCCTGAACAGCTGCAAACAATCCTTGCAACATTTCACACGATTCCGTTTTTGGTCAAGCGTGAGCAATCGCGGAACCCATCTTGCGGATAGCTTTCTCATGTCCAAATATTTATGCAAAATATTATGTACTCGTTCATTCCAGATGCCCACAGCACTATAAATCTCACGCACCTTAACTCTTCTGTTATCCATCACCATATCATGGATTTTGTTAATCATTTCTGGAGTCGTAACCTCCACAGGGCGTCCAGAACGTTCAGCATCACTTGTACCCATATGACACTCCGAAAATTTTGAAACCACTTATAAACTGC
Source organism: Schistocerca serialis cubense (assembly GCF_023864345.2). Lineage (NCBI taxonomy): Eukaryota > Metazoa > Arthropoda > Insecta > Orthoptera > Acrididae > Schistocerca > Schistocerca serialis. The sequence continues at coordinate 856,217,286 of NC_064639.1, read as the reverse complement.
TATAATCGAAGGTGCAGAGTCACCGTAATGTTTATCAAGCTTCTCTTTAGTCTCCTGAGGCGTTTTTCCTTACACAAAGTAATGTTTAATCACCACGCGAAATTCTTTTTCGTCCATTTTTTGACAGTCACTCGACTTCCTTGATTCACACGAATGCTAAACACAAAGAAATAGACCAATATGGATGAAACTTGGTGTGCGATCTTTCCAAAGATGCCGCGGTGCCATCTCTCGGAATTTGCACGGACTTTTCAAACACCACTCGTATGTGAACTTGAGTACTCTAACAAACATTTCACCATGCATGAAAACGCTGTAAAAGAAGGTTGCTCGTGGCTGCGTGCAGTGTGATGGGTGTGTGAACGTAGTCTGTTCTAACAGCTCACAGTTACAAGACAACAAATAGTCACACCTTTTATAGAATGAAGGACTGCCACGCTGCCGCCCCCAGCACCTCCCTTTCCTGCTAAAAGATCATGCATAGAAGCACGGAGTACAGTGATATGACAATGAATGACTCTATTTTTGATACTGATTGCAATCAAATATCCATAAAAATTCTACTAATTTCAGAAGGCAAGTGGTATGTTTCGAGTCGAGTGATTCATGATAAATGCTGAGTGCATGTCGGCATAAACTCGTTTAAATAGGACAGTTATTGGTAAGGAAAACTGGTTTAGTAAAAGAGGCGGTCAAAATGTTTCCGCTTGAACGCATTGCTGTGTGTGTACGCAAGGTAGCGCGACTGCGATAAAAAAATCGCGCAAGATCAGACACCGGTAAACGCTCATCAGAAAATGAAGAATGTGGAAGGGACAGCATATCTGTTGAAAACCGCCGTTGTGGGATGGTGCTCCAAGTCTCCTGAAAGATTCGACACCCATGTCACAAACGTCGTAATGCAGAAGGTACGCCAACTTATGGGGGAGACTCTCGAGAACCTGCCCTATAGTCCTGATCTCTCCCTATGTGATTATCGTGCCTTCGGTCCTTTAGAAAGGGCCTTCGAGGGTTCGACGATTCCTGTCGGACGAGGTTGTGCAGCAGGCAGATACGGACTTCATCATGCAGCAGGACACGTCGTTTTGCCAAACGGAAATCTTCAGACTGGTGCTTCGGTGGGATGATTGCCTCAATGCTCACTGCGATTTTGCCTGATCGGCATACCGAGTCTAGACTGTACGGCCTTCGAACTCAAACTTTGTCATATTCTCTTAGAGAATTTTTGAATACAGATCCCCACGATTGTCTCCAAAAGTAGTTAAATTGCGATACCACGTGCAACATTAATTCGCAGAAAACACGTGGCACACAGAGTTCATTCACGTGAGTCGCAAAACTTCCACAAAGGTTCATTGACAGGAAATATGACGAAATTAAATGTTCTAAAATCCGAATGAATTAGAAACAGATCTTGTACTGAATATCTAAACCCAGTCTCCTCACAAGAGCACAAAAATCAAGGCTCCACATCGGAGACACGTTTCCAAATAATCAATGTTCAGTGCAGCCCACCACCTCAAACTTAGCTATGCTAGTCACGAAATATAGTTCCAAAAGAACTACACGCTCGCTGTGAGTGGTTTAACAAAATTGTATTGCTAGTATGCTCTTCCTGCGCACACTCAACTGCGTCTTGCCACGACGTTGTACCATAGACAGCTAACCGCAACGTCAAACTCCAAACAAGACCGTACGCTAAGCTCGCCTAAGCACAAAAGCGTCTTTTAACACGCGACCCTGAATTCGCAGTGGTCCACACTGTGACCTGATTGGTCAGCTCGGCCGGAACTCAAAGAATACTTGCTTAACAGCATACAGCCTGACGCAAACATAGAGTACGTTGTTCTCAATTGATAACTGGGTACAGAATTATATCTTTTTAGAAGACATGCGTTAACTGATGCTCGAAATAACTGAACAGTGAAGGTAGTAAATTGAATAGTGATAGTTGATAATGTAAGATCCTTTTTTCTATTCGCAATTATAATATTCTCTCATTTTTTATTAAGAGCATCTGCTCCAACCTGTTAAGCCGCATAACCTTGCTAGAACCTCTGCTGTCTACAATAACGTTTAACTTCGGACTCCGTACTACAAGCGATAATATTAACACCTTTAGCACTATTTTAACATAAAGCGAATCTTTTGCTAATGTTAAACGCATTTGTATCTCTCTGAATACTAATTAAACTATCGAAATCCCTCTGTTAGGTGAGAAAACTACGTGATTGTTCTATCCAGTAACAAAGTGCATACTTCACTTCGCTACTACCTGTAATTATCTGCCTTATAATTAACGATTCCCACGACTACCCGTAATTATCGTTACAATAATTAATGTTTCCCACTAAAGCACAGTGGCAGCATTTACCACTGGATCAGGAACCGATACTTATTCACCTTGTGAACTTTTCTCCTGAAAATCAGTCATTCTTCTTGCTGATACTGGATACCACATCCTGAAGGGACGAATTTTCAAAGTACGTATGTTTATTCAACTTAGAACAGATAACGAATTTAAATTTCCAGAAATGTACAAATGACTTTCGTACTATAATGGAACTGACAAGATCTAGACTGACTTTTCTTTTCTAGCATTACTTTACAAACTGTGTAAGGACAAAACGAAGTTAGTAACCACGAATAGACTGAAGTTAGTTTAATCTTGAGACTTTCAGAAAGTGAATTTAAACGAATGAAATCTAGTCAAGTACTGTAACAAAGCGACCTATCAAAGGTGTGTGTCTGCACTTTCTTACTTTAACAAACTATACAACCATAGGTTTCACTGTTGTTAAATTTCCTTACAGTGACGGTAATTAAGATGAGATTTACACAAATTAATGCTAGGTACTTCCTGTACAGGAATAGGGGAAGAAATTGTCTGTAGCTTTCTTTTTCAGAAGCATCGCGGCTGCGCATGTGGTGTAAAAATGCTTCCACAGATTCTTCACGTCTCTTATTAATTAGACGCAGAAAAAATGCCGTAATATCTCCCGTAGATAAATTTTTGAAGTAAGATGTCAATCTTGCAACAACACATTTTGGTCTAGGAAATTTTTCATCGACATCTCAAATTGCTCCAATTGTCACGAGACGACTTTTTACTAGAGATGTGCTAACAATCGTCTTCGTCCTTACGTTGTATCAGTGCTACCACCAAATATTTAATATGTTGACGATCGCATCAATACATGGCCTCACAAAACCGCTGTTCGATGGCTTCTGTCCACAGCTCTGTCTGTCTGCGGTATACTTTGTCCCACGTAAAAGACAATCAAAAAACGGAACGACGAAGGAGAAACATTGACCTTTTTCAGGCCTAATGGCTTCCTCATTTGCTTGGCAGAATATCACTCTTTTCGAAAAATAAAATACAGCATCCTTCGCAAGAGCTCAGATTTTATAAACATAATTGCTTTAAATCCGTAAGTATTATGTATAGCTTTGAAATCAAAGTGCTGTTACCAAAATCATCCGCTAGTGTTTACCGAAGTGACAGTACAATTAAATTGGTCATCTGCTTCGGAAAACCAGTCAGGGTCAGCTTACTATGTCCACATTTTAATTGTTAACGTATCGCTTTTTCGAGGCAAGACTGTGCAAGTACTGTGGCATTCGCCCACACGGATGTGGAGATTTGCCAAAAGCCCAAACGCCTGTCGGCCGTTGTGCAGGCAACGATCTGAGTCTGACTCAGAGCCTGTTCCGGAAGCAAGAAAATTGCGAATGTAGTTTTCTCCTGTAGAACAAGAAAATTCAGAAATGTACAGTAATGCGTAACGTGAAAATATAAAAAATATATTTAGTATGTCTTTTGATACAATCTTACACACGCAAGCGGACGTGTTCGTAAAGAAAAGATTAACATGAAGCTAAAACTTAGCGCCCATTTCATCTCATGAGTTGGCATTACCTACACTCTTTCCTCAAATCTAAGGTTGGCGTGAACTCTGCAGTCTTTTAGTAGTCATGATCTCATTGGACATGGTCTGACGTTGCCTTTCTCTGACCTTCCAAGCAACTTATTCAGTCAGTCATAGATGGAACCTACAGTATGTTTCAAATGTCTAATTAAAGCTTCGGCTGTGCGCTGTAAAGACACCGAAATTTACTCCGAACTAAGTAAATGTTATATCTGATTAGGGTGACGCTGGTGTTCCAAATCAGTTCCTTTTCCAGTCACATTTGGGCTGACTTTTCGATGCGTTAGGAAAACTCACTCACAACAAGTACAGACAGTTTGCAAACCAACTCCTCCATTTTATTTGTTTGACAAGCCTTTAGTTTATCGTTTGACAAGTACAGTATTTGCAAACATACGACCATTGTTGTTGGTTCACAACTGAAATGTTTTATGGATTTTGCGACCAGCGTACTTTGTTTAGATGTAGGAGCTCCATAAATTTATGCAATGTGATCATATTACACAAGAAACAGTCTTTTGTTCTTCCGACTTGTTATTTATAAGCTACAGAAAATCAGCGATAGCTCTGTAAATATTGATTTGTCTGAAAAATGGTACATAACTTCTCCATTCCTTTTAGCATTGCCTGTAAACTGTTTTATTTACCGTACGCATTCAAAAGTCATTCTGTACGTAGAATCACTAATATTTTTGTGCCTGACAACACTAAGAAGATAACATACGACCAAAAATTCTGTTGCACCAGTGATTAGGTACACAATAATACCAAAATTATTAGGATTATAGAGCTGTAAACGAGCTTCGACTCTAAGAATTCAGTACTGTATGAAAAATGCGCTATAAGCAGATGAACTAAATTTCCTGGAATTGAATCAAAGAGGAATCAGATATATTTTAGGTGTATCTCGGTATGAGGAGTTTCATAGGAGTCCACAAAGCAGTGGGTGGTGGAGGGCCGTGGGGATCCTCTTTTCCAGCCAATTATCCTCGAGGTAAAGTGAGATGAGCGAGTTGTCAGAGGAAGTGCCGATCAGGGAAGCAGTGGTAATAGTTATTGTCCAGAATACGCACTGACATTCGTCGTACATGTGGCAGGGCATTATCCTCTTATTGATGAGTAGCCTGAAAATTTTGGAAATTTCTGGTGAGTTCCTATGGGACTAAACTGCTATGGTCAACGGTCACTATGATTACACACTACTTAATCTTACTTAAACTAACTTACGCTAGGGACAACACACACACCCATGCCCATGGAAGAACTCGAACCTCCGACCGGGGAAGCCGCGTGAACCGTGGCAAGGTGCCCTAAACCGAGCGGCTACCCCGCCCAACGAGTTGTCTGAAGAAAAGTCAGTATCTTGGGCTCTAATATCTACCTGATATATTGGTTGCTCGTCATATTTCCTCAACATGTAAGACTCAATATCGCATGATCTTCTTATTGAAGCGCCAAATTATAACGATTACTGAAACTTCCTGGCAGATTAAAACTGTGTGCCGGACCGAGACTCGAACTCGGGACCTTTGCCTTTCGCGGGCAAGCTGCGAGGACGGGGCGTGAGTCGTGCTTGGGCAGCTCAGTTGGTAGAGGACTTGTCCGCAAAAGGTAAAGGTCCCGAGTTCGAGTCTCGGTCGGTCCGGCACACACTTTTAATTCGCCAGGAAGTTTCATATCAACGCACATTCCGCTGTAGAGAGAAAATCTCATTCTAAAACGATTATTGTTTGTTCGCTACGTCTAGCAAACAGGGAGCAGCTACCTTCTTGAGCGCGTTATAGTCTGCAGGCTAGCGGTTCCTGGACAACGGAAGCCAATGCTACGAAGGTCCTCAGCAGACGGTGTCGAACCGTCGACGCTGGCAGGTGCACACCTGCTGTAGTGCTCCAACATCGAGCCAAAACTATCGAGAAGCTGTACAGTCACTATGGTTACGCGGCAAAAACAGAAGCCATTTCGCGCTCTGATGGTATTTGTAAAAACTGTACGATCCATGAACCACTCTTCGCTGCGTACGACCATTCACGGCTTTCACACGTGCATCACTGTTGTAGCTTGGATGTCACAGTGTGATAAGCCTTTTCAGATCCACTGATCTGCTGTTATTGCGCCCTTTGAAGTGAACGAGGCACTCCATTACTTGCTTTGCAATGAACGCCTTGTTTTACTGTTTGTGGCTCTTGACTGAGATAGGCGTAACAGTGCATTTCCCAGTCGCCCACGAGAGGCCGTCACATGACTTGCATGTCCGCTATATATTCACAATTTTAAACACTTGGCGCTGCTACACTATTATACACATTTTTTGAATTTGGTTTCATACAGGCCATTTTTCTGTGTATTGTAATTTACACATAACTTTTTAGTATTTATCCAGTCACTATTTACGTTAAAAATACAGATCCCATGAGGCAGTGAACATAACAAATCCATTTTGTGACAAAAACGGGTATTAATACAGCAATGTTTATTTTTTTGTTACAAAAGAGAAATGTTTTTCAGGCTGCTCTGTAAGTTGAGAAAGTTTAATTACTCGAAAATAAAATTAGTATTGAAACGTCCCCTTTGGAAGGATTATATATGACTGTGCTTAAACTGACACACAATATTTTTAGCGCAACACAATCTGACTTTCAAAAAATCTCTACAAAAGAATGACCCTGACTAACATTAACCTATACCTTTCACAAATCACTTACCTCACCAAAAATCTTCGTTACTCGAACTACTGCAATACAGCGAGCGCCACTACTGCCAGCTAAATAAAAGATTCAAACTACTGAAGGCGCTAACTACTGATAGGCATAGTTAGCAAATGAAAGATTTTGATAGAGAACAAACAATGTATTTACCTTAATAGTCATAATTGACATCCAGTCTTACAAATTTCAAAACTCCGCCATCTCTCTCCCACATCCACCACTGCTGGCGGCTCACCTCCAACTGCGCAACGCTACGCGCTGTTAACATCCAGCTGCCGCTGCCCAACACTACAATGGCAGACAACAATGCAAACTAGCCACAGACTGCACACAGAACAGCCAGTGATTTTCATACAGAACGCTACGTAACGTTGCCAACAAGAAAACATAAACAGCCTACTTACAGTATGAGCAGTCAGAAACAGAATGAATTGGAAAATATCACTACCAGCGTATTCTGAAGTAGCAATTTTCTTTCTGCGTTCACTGTGTTACGACATTCATGTAGAGAGGGGAAACGTAATTATGCTCCAGTCCTACTGCAGAACATTCGCCAAAACATAGGGCTACGTCTCATCCTCTTCCTCTCACAGACCCCATAATCGTCCCATAACAACACAAACAAAAAATGGTTAAAATGGCTCTCAGCGCTATGGGACTTAACAGCTGAGGTCATCAATCCCCTAGAACTTAGAACTACATAAACCTAACTAACCTAAGGACATCACACACATCCATGCCCGAGGCAGGATTCGAGCCTGCGACCGTAGCGGTCGCGCGATTCCAGACTGAAGCGCCTAGAACCGCTCGACCACACCAGCCGGCCAACACAAACGCATTGAGACGATGCGCAACACGTAATTACTTTACAGAGGCAGAAATGACACTTCACAAACATGTCGGGGGAAGGACGGAACCAACCGGTAGCCACACATACGGCAGTTTTTGAGCAGCTCTAAGGTCTCGGTCCCGATCAGGATGAACAGTGACATATGCCCTCAGTTCATGCGACATTGCATGAAATTGGGATTAATACGGAGAGTTGTACATAATCTGTTCAGTATGAGTTGTATGCTGATACCTCTCCTGCCCTAGCATGCTAAATACTGACGTTAAAACACACTGTCTGGATTCGAAATGATTACCTCCATAACAAGTGCTACCGCAGTAACGCACACTAAACCTGAACTACGCAAGCACTCTGTAACTAGCATATTGTTTTTAAATAGTCAGTGAAAACTCGTACACCTTTATTTTATTTTCTGCTTAGGTGACATTCCGCTAGAATGTGATTCATTATGCACTTCCCGTCTCACTTAGTCATCACTTTTAGCAGCAGTGTTTTCCTTAACGTACCTTTATTTTATTTTCCTGTGTCGGTCACATGTCGGTAGGATGGCATTCATTATGCACCTTGCAGCTCACTTAGTCAACGCTTTTAGCAACAGTGCTCTACTTAATGTCAGGCGTGGTGGTCTAGTGGTAAATCGCTTCCAGGATACCGAAAGGTCGCGGGATTGAATCCCGGTCGGCCACGAAATATTTCACCCTGCCTTCGACCTAGCTTTCCCCTGTCCACGGTGCAAAGATTCCAGATTACATTTTAAACTGCAGGTTTTCTTCCGCCCATTAGGATTGCTGGGATAGATTTGGGAACATGCAAATCGCCGAAGTGGTGTCAAATATAAAGTGTGCATTAGGCCGTTGAACCATACGTAATTACATCAATAAACCATTATGTCACCGCTGTATCGCTGTGGTAACTGGTATACCGGCAACAAGTGGTTTCGCGGAAACAAAGATGCTAATAGATATGTCTTCCAAAGTGAACATCCTATCGTTAGTTGGTTTCCACTTCTTTGGTGGACACAGATAAATAATTCTGTTACGTTAAGGAGTATTTTGTATTACATGCAGATACTAAAAGTAAAATTCGCCACTGTAGATTAGCACCACGCCCTAAAAACTCCTAGATCATTTAGATGATAGTCTCTAGTAAGTTCCGGTGCTCATTCTTTCGTGTGTCTGACATCTCGCGGGAATATTACTGTTGACATACTTGCAACGACACTCGTGAACAGGAGTGTTTATTTTACACGCATTTTCAAGTTCGATTCTCGGTTAGCTTATAATGAGTGTATTTTCATGAAGGAGACTTGCGTTTGTTCTAGACTATAATATGTAAATGGAAATTGAAGACGATGACTTGGAGAAAAAATGTCAGAAACCTCGTTGTACCACATGATCAAACCTTATTATAGAGTTCGGGCGAAATCTACTAAAGTTGAACAAAATTCCTTTTAATAATAAAGGAAGTGGAATTTAGTGATTTCTTAACGCACGCTGGTGCAATTTCACATAGCAGTGCTTTCATATACAAGCAAATGAAAGCACCGGTATGTATGTGGCATACCAGCAGCATCCGATAAAGATGGACAATATACGTAGTCTTTCTAAATTATGTTCCATTTACAGTTAACCTGTCTTCTTAACAAATTACTGAAGATTAATGTTTAATGTCCTATCGATAAGGAGAGAATTAACAAGTAGCCAATTAAAGACACAAGGTGTCAATCATCGTCTCCTCCAACGGAACATTGTTGTTTCCTAAATTAAAGACATGACACGTAAAAATTTGGTTTCAGTTTTCAAACAAGTGTAGAAAACAACATTACAGGGAAGACTAACGTTTTTCTTTGGCCTGCAGAGTTATGAATTTAGAGAAAAATGGGGAATATTTTTCCCCAATCAAGTGCTTCGAGATTCATCTAATATTTAGTGTGAATAAGTAGATTTCTTGAAGGACACATCTCGGTACACCTTCGTATTTTTCACACCATCCCCTTGTACATTAATGAGAATCTTGTATCTAATTCCTCGCAGTGTCATACAAATACCGTGTTTTTATCTTTTATCCTTAGTGTAAAGTCCGTAAGAAGTATTTTTAAAAAAATTATACAGTAAACATTGCTATTCAGCTGGCGGCGTAAATGCTTCCTAGGACCTACAGTGTTGGAAAGCGTACTGTATTTTTAAATTGCGCCGAAGTTATCGGTTGTTTTACACTTGGAAAGTGATTATGCGAGAGAAACTGTAAGGAAGGCTGCAAAGAACACACACAAGTTTCGTTACCAAGCGCCTTTGAAGGTTTTGCAATTCACCGTCTGGGAAACATAAAACCCTTTTCATCCTACGAGTTATGTAGGTTAATGCCGTCGTTTGCTACTGTAATAAAATTCTTAGTAAGGCCACAATCATTTCTCCTTACTTTGAATCATCTTAAGGAGTCGCTGTAACAGTATGGTTTTTCTTACAATTCTGTTTGCTAGGCTAATGAAATATTTTAAAAATAACTACTATAACGAGTATTAAATTATCATCAAGACTCACTGTCCATAGCAGTAAGTCAAAGCACGAGAACTGTGCATGATCCAAGCAAAAAGAATTGTAAAACAAACCATATTGTTACTGTGGCCACTGAAGACGCTTTAAAATAAAGCGACACACGTAAGTTTTTAATAACAGGACTTTTGTTACAGTCGCAAAAGGCTGTTTTAATCTATACAGGGTGCTTCAGAATAACGTTTTAAAAATTTTGGGATACATACCCCAAAACAAGGAAAAAAGTCTAGCAAAAAATTCAAATGTGTGTGAAATCTTATTTGACTTAACTGCTAAGTTCAACAGTCCCTAAGCTTACACACTACTTGACCTAAATTATCCTAAGGACAAACACACACACCCATGCCCGAGGGAGGACTCGAACCTCCGCCGGGACCAGCCGCACAGTCCACGACTGCAGCGTCCTTAGACCGCTCGGCTAATCCCCCGCAGCAAAGTCCAGTAAATATGGGTTCAAGTATGCATACCTTTAGAGCTATGAGCACTTGTTCATCCTCGATACTGTGAACCACAGCTCTTCTACTGCAAGCTCTTTAATTTCCTTATTTTTGGGAGTAGCTAGTGTGGACCAAATCAAGAAAAAATTGTCTAGTGGATATGGGTTCTAAAATGAATATCATAAGAGTTACGAGCACGTCTCTTCTAGTGAAGATGTGTTCATTGCTCTTAAGGTATGCATTCTGGAGCCTGTATTTACTAGAAGTTTTCATTGTTTTGGTGTAAGGAACCTGCCCCCCCCCCCCCCCCCGATTTTTAAAACGTCATTCTGCAACCCCCTGTACAGCTCTTGTATAACTGCGACTGCGGAAAAAGAGGCCGAAAGACAAAGAAGACAACCTTATCATTTAACCTTTAAGCAATCTGTTTCCTTAAAAAGATAATTTCATAACTTGTTTCGACGCAGCTTTATACAGATTTAAATACAATGGACCTGAAGAGCACAAAGAAGGCGTTCTACGAAAGGAGTGGCAAAAAAATTTCGCTCGACTATCGATTTGACAGTCTCCACTGCATCGCCGCCTGCCCGATAGTTATCAACCGATTTCGACAGCGAGGATATGCTCGAGTGCGAGAGGAAATGTTGCTGTGTGGACGTGTCCCGGTAACGGGGCTGCAGGACACTTCCGCGATTGAGCCTGGCGTACGGCAGCGCACCTTACACCGGCTCGGGGCCGGGCGCGTAGCGATGCCCGGCACGCACGCCGACCGTGCCTAACGGGAGACTGCGATGCACGGATGGGCGAGCAACACTCCTGCGCAGCGCTCACTTTCCAAAGCAAGCGCCGCCGAAGAGGGGTTATTGCTTATACAAATCGTGCCTCTGCTTTACGGAATACACTTCTTTCTCTGTCTCTTTTCGTCTGCGTCTCCCTCTCTTCCTACGCGTCACCGCGTTCTTCTCTTCGGCCAATTACACAGTAACAGATGCTCCTCTCTTCAGTTTCCATCTGTCCACGGCAGAAGAAGCAAAACGCTCAGACGCCGGAAGGAACTTTCTCTAGCATTTTGCCGGCTTACCGCGCAAGTGGCGGCGTGTTTTACCAGCACTCTCACTCTCTTCGGCGGCGAAGCAAAACTGCCTTCGTCATTCGGCACTGCCTGCAGCAGCGGGTCAGCCCGTTAGACCGCCCGCCGTGCGGGGCTGTCCGGCGCTCCAGCTGCGCACACTAGCGTGTCAAATGTCAGCACACTCCGTGTCCGAATTCATTTCAGCATTCACGTTATACTTTTAAGGACCAAACTGCTGCCAATATTTTGTCAGACGTGTTCCGATTATTATCGTCAAGCAAAATAAAATGGAGAAATAAATTAGGATATGATACAGCCAACGTTAAATTTCGCATGATAGCAGTTACGGACATTTCAAGCACAGTAGAAATCGCAATGCCAAAGTTTGCTGATTTGCTATAGAGGCAAAAAGTGCTTGAAGTACTTAGTTGGCAAATACTTGAAAAAGACAGAGTATCTATAATGGAAGGCTGTTTATGACATATCAAGGAACATCTTCCACAGAGGAAATTACGGATAATCTTGAGCCCCTTACGTACACATCCCATAAAAAAATAAAATTATATTACTAATAGCTCGCACAGAGATGCACAGCAGTTACTCTGCCCACACTCCATTCCTGACTGGATTTGATAGAATCACTTACATACGATACGAGAAAATGTTATCCTCTTCCACCAACATATTAGTGGCTGGCTAAGTATAGATGTAAATAAATGTAAATTCAGAAAACAGTGCCTTAATAATTTTACAACGACACTGTAACAATTATATATTTTTAAATTCGCATAGAACAGTCGTTTTCATTTTGCATCCACGCCTTCCTTGACTAAAACATAAACAACTGTGCTTCTTCGCATTTAACATTCGACTCGAAGAGTGGAATAAATAAAATTAAATTTCGAAAAAATGAATAAAAGCCGTTATTCCTTTATTAACTGTCGACGTAATACATTTCAATCATTTTTAAATGTTATTAGATATTGTTCTTGCAACGACATCAATGAGAAGGATGTGCTTGCATCTTCATTATCAGTTTCTCAAATATCGGTGCAACAATAGAGATCTTTTTCTTCACAATCATTCGCAAACAATACTGCGTGCTGCCAATGCTGAGAAACCAACCTGGCACAAGTAGGATGTTGCGGAAAGTATTATATCTTGCCGATAGTCCGCTTTCACCAAACACCAAAACTCAAGCAGTGATGACATGAACTTCGATTTCAATGTGGCAAGTGTTGTTGGTCAATTTCTTTAAATACTTCAGAAAGTAATCACAGAATTCAGTTAAATGATCCACAAACACACTGAATCCTTCACACAGCTAAAAGGGTTCGGTTGTTTGGCGGAGGAGGCCAGACAGCAAGGTCATTGGTCTCATAGGATTAGGGAAGGACGGGGAAGGAAGTCGGCCGTGCCCTTTCAAAGTAACCACCCGGCATTTGCCTGGAGCGATTTAGGGAAATCACAGAAAACCTAAATCAGGATGGCCGGACGCGGGATTGAACCGTCGTCCTCCCGAATGCGGGTCCAGTGTGCTAGCCACAGCGCCACCTCGCTGAAAGTTTTTGTCTTCTATGACCGTGTGAACAGCAGGGAAAACGTACGTAGCTTATATCACAAGCTATTCTTCCACATTACTGTACTGCCATCTACGACACTGTCGTAGTGACAACAATTACTAGCTCACAAATTGTTTCTTCACTCACTGAGCAAATAAACCAGATTATTATTTTTATGGAAACATCGCGATGGGCCTACCGTGAAGCGTTACGCCCTTAGAAGAAGCGACGCACAGTTTGAAAATCCGTAATACACAACATAATACTGAAACGCTGATGTCTCTCTGTGACTCGTAAACATTCGACAAAACAAATTCGTGGCATCTATCATAAGTGTTAGTCCCCCTTTATTTGCTGTATTCCACAAATGCCAATTCTGAGCCTAGCTATGAATTGTGTTGTGTAATAACTCTGACTGCCAAGATAGCTGCGCGGGGTAGCCGCGTGGTCTACGGCGTCACGATCAGTGCGGCAGCCCCCGTCGGAGGTTCGAGTCCTCCCTCGGACCGATGACCTAAGCAGTTTGGTCCCTTAACATCTTACCACAAATAAAAATAAATAAACAAAATAAAATAACCTGCCAAGATAGTCTTATCGTTACGTTTTACGTCAGCGCCCTCCACGACAAGTGGCTGCAGTCTGCAATTTGCCGTAAAGGCTGAAAATCTGTTAGAAACTGAAATAAATACTACGACAAAATATTGGCCACGTTCGAGTAGGGCTCGCGATCAGATCTACAGACAAACTTAGTTACGTAGATAGACAGTGCATCCATCCGGGAAAGCGGTAATTTCGACGATTTTCGGCTGTTATCGACATTTGTTCCCTTATCTGAAATATGAAACCTTGCTTCCTGCCAAATTTCATGTGTCCAAGTCAACGGGAAGTATCCTATAGATTAAAATGAGTGAGTTGGCAAGTGTCGAAATATGTGACTTATACGGCCGTATCTTTTGATTTCACTGACTTAGAAACTTCAGTTTTTTACAAAGCCGAGTCATCGTAGACCTTAGTCTGTGCCATAAATTTTTACTTGGTACATCCAGTCGTTCCTGAGAAAAAGAAATTTTAACAGTCGGGCAGCCTCAGTTAGCCTATGGATTTAACTTTTAAGTGTAGGTTGGTGTGAATACTCCATTAAACTAAAGAGTTTACGTTTCAGGTTTTTTGCATCATATTTTTAAAAATGATTCGACACAGTGACAATCACTGAAGTAAATCTATCAAAAATAAATCTAGAAGTACCTCAGTGAAGAATCGTAACAGCGCAAGAGGTGGACTATGCACCTGCTTTAAAATGAAGTATGCGTAAAATGAAACAAGAATTACGTTGGAAAACATTATTTTAATTACTAGGCATGTGATGATGGTATGATAAAAGCGTGAAAATCGAAATTATTATCTTACACTTCCTGTTACCAGAGAATGTCTTTACTTAATCTACACGGCACCAAGGTGGTGTGACGTTAGAGTGAGCTTTCACTGGTATTTTGCTGCCTTAGAGCGCAACAAGTCATCTCACTTTCTGTTGGGTCATGCATTTACATCCTCGCAGCAGTGAAGTGCTACGTGGCGATGGCGAACGTTCAAAGAAAAAAATCTGTCAAATCCACGATGTAGTAACCGCCACAGAACTCGCGTCGAGTGATCTTGACAAGACGCATCAAATTAGAGGTCGAAAACGGATATATATGTAACTTATGTATATTAATTTTAATACAGCTAATGAGAATCTTGTATCCATTATGCGAATTAACGAATGCTAACCACAAAATTTGATTACTGCGCTACGTGAGGTAAGGCTGGACTGGGGAGGTGTGGGATTTTGGGATACTGCCGTGATTTCCCTAAGTCGGTTAAGGTGAACGCTGGGATGATTAGTATGAGACGGGAAAAATCGCTTTCTTTCCCCATCGTTGCCTGATTCGAGCTCTTCCTCCATTTCGCCTATTCGCTAATCCTCCTTATTACCCTCCATCCTGTTTTACTGAAACTTACCATCTGTAGTTTCGAAATAGAGTAACATTGGATAATATGATAAATTGTATAATAACTAAGAACCGATGCAAAAAGCAAAGATAGTTTTTATATGCACAATTTACATATCAAAAAGATTTGCCAGTAAATGTCACATATGCAGCTATTTTTACCTGATTTAAAACTAGAGAATAACTATAGGCCTATGTGTTTCAATGATTAAAATTTATTCACTAAATAAATTCCGACTGCTACAACATGTGTATTCTTATAGAGAAACAAGTGGTTTGAAACAGTATTGGAATCTCGGAAATGTCGTGAGTATTTAAAAAAGGCAAGAGTTGTCCCTCTGCTAAAAAAAGGTAATGCAGACGAGATATAAAACTGGCGTTCCATTTCTCTGCCTTCATCGTTCTCAAAAACAACATAATCAATTATGAAGGGAATTAATGAATTACTTGAATAAATACAACTTTCTGAGTAAATCAGAGCCTAGGTTCTGAAGTGGTGAAAGTCAATATCAGCTATAGTAGACTCCACAAAAGGAAGACATTGATGCTCTTGACAAGAATGAGTGTATTACATGCATATCCTTAGATCTTTCTGAGACTTGGATACTATTGACCATAAGATTGTACTAAATAAGCTAGAATAGTTAGAAATAAGATGTGTAGCCAATGACTGGTTCCAGTCTTACCTATTAGATAGCATACAAAGTGTGGAGATTAAACAATCCTCCAATAATTCGCAAGCTGTTAGTGTAAAACTTAACAAAACTAAATTATAATAATACAGGAGTTTCTCAGGACAGCATATACACCGATGGTTTTTCAATAGTGTTAATCATGAAGAAAAAATTCTCGTGGCTAATGACTGCAATTTTCACTTAGAAAATAAGCGAACTCTCTGCAGAGAATGCAAATGAAACCTTAAGGCGAGTTTGTGTGTGGTTGACAGGGAAAGCGACATTGATCGTAAAGAAAATAAATTCCACGACTTTCAATTAGTACACGCAAAATGAGAATGTTAAGTTAAACGTAGCTAATACCTCTATAAATAGCATAACAAACACCAAATTTCTAGGAATGAATGTTAGTTCTTAGTTAAAATTGTCTGAACACACAAAGGTACTTGAAAACAAAATGTTAAAAACATGTCATGCCCTCACAGTTCTGTCATAAGTATGTAACAGACTGTGTCTTTTAATTGCATGCAATTCATATGTACACCCAGTTCTTAGCTACGGAATTCTTTTCTTGGAAAAAATGAAGAAATTATGAAGATGACTTTCAAACTTGAAAGGGCCCTGAGAACAATAATCAAAAATAGTAGTCAGGCTCAGTGTAAAGCCCTATCTATACAATCCGATGGGAATTTTAACCACAAGAGAATACATTTACCAATCAGTTATGCATATAAAACTAACAGTGATAATCACTGCATAGACAGCTCTGTTTAATACTGTAAAAGGTTACTGCTACACTGTTCATTCACTTCTGCTTACCAGTCACTGAACACAGACACACAGTCACTGCACACACGATATTTCTTAATGTAACACTAGATACACTTTCAGCTGACATCAGGACCATAGTGACGAAATTTGGTTTTTATTTGGTGTACCATAACTTCCCCTTTTGCTAGTCTGAAAAATCGGGTCAGTATCCCTCTATGATGAGCTAGATGTTGAGCTCATTAAGAGGAAAAAATGGTATAGTACCCTAAAGATACACCGAATGAGGCTGCACTGTTTTAAACCAATTTTCAATGTATTAGGGAGGATGGAGGTTCCACTCTCTCTCTGACATCCCTGATTTAGATTATCCGTGGTTTCGTTAAGTAACTTCAGTCAATTGTTGGGATGGTACCTATTATTAGGTCACTACATGTCCCATCCTTGTCAAACTAGATCTGTTAAGTATGTAAATGCTTGGATGTACGAATTAAGTTACTTTTGTTGTTCTTAAACAGAAATGCCAAGACATGTCCTGGTAAAAGTGATCTACAGATGACTGAAATTACTAATACTACTCAAGGAAAGAATTACAAGAATAACAACCTAAGTAGTACCTAATTATCTATATACAAACTGATCGGAACTTACACGAAAAGTGTCATATTTGAACGTGATTATGGAACAAAGCGTGAAGAAACTTTGCTCTAAATCCTCACTGTGTATAACAAATGTTAGCTAAAAGTATGAAATTCCAGTGCGTGAACTGCGTGTATCACTGTTTCACACAGCACACTCACTTTCTGTTTACATTTTTTTATCGTTTCTTTTAAATTTGAAATATGCTGTATATTTAAAACTGCTTGTCCCCATTTATAAATAGATCGTTTTGAACTAAATTTTCGGAAAATCACTGTACGTCTCTCACGATGGAAAGCCGTAAATTTTCAAAATAGATCGAACACCCATAGTCACTTATTCTGCTGTAATGAACTCTGCGTAATAGACTGGCAGGCACAGAACTTTTATAGACAACTCTTACAACTACACTCATATTTAAGTGAACGCTACACATTAGATTATTATCAGCAAGAGATAGACCGGTTTTATTTACCAGAGAACCGTATGTCCTATTTTTTACAAACATGTAACACCAACTCCGGCCGGAGTGGCCGTGCGGTTCTAGGCGCTACATTCTGGAGCCGAGCGACCGCTACGGTCGCAGGTTCGAATCCTGCCTAGGGCATGGATGTGTGTGATGTCCTTCGATTAGTTAGGTTTAATTAGTTCTAAGTTCTAGGCGACTTGTGACCTCAAAAGTTAAGTCGCATAGTGCTCAGAGCCATTTTTGTAACACCAACACCAATCTATTGATAAGCTGCATATGCCAGTACAGATTTACCAAAGTACGGTAAGTTATCACGGCCTTGTGCAACAGGAGACCGACCAAGGAGAAGGTTTTTTCCAGGCGTTTGATGTAGTCTACGTGTACAAATTTTCGATCAACCAATATGTCCATCTTGTACAAGCACCTACACAACAAGAAACGAAGAGCTGTCGAGGACTTCCCAAATTTATATTCTATTGAAACTACTGATTTCATTTTATGAAGTAAATAAAATAAACTGCTTCTGTACCGAGGTAAAATCACCGTCAATATTACATCTTACACACAGTTGATGATAAGTAGTGAGTACATCCAAAGGCTGTCACAATGTTATGCAAATAAAAAGGTTATATACAATATGTAGGTTCACGCAGAAATAGTTTCTGAACAATTAATTTCATTATCTTCCTTCTTTAACATATTTAATTTTTTTTGTTTGTTTCTTCTATAGGAAATGTGGAGCTAACTCCGTGAAATTCGTTTAAAGCTCCCAGAAAGGAACAGCACTTCTCAGACGACGCCGACTGGAGTTATAGAGCGAGAGAGATTATGGCAGGCCAGCTGGCCGCCATAACATAACATTTTATAGCAGGTCTTTTATCGGTTTTCATAACAAGTAGATGCAGATCTGGTGCTGGCCGTAATAACTATTAGTGCCGTATCTCCCCCGTTGCCTCGTAAATGTCGCAACCTTTCCAACAGGTGTTACTAACGCCTTGAAAAGTGGGTTACTCTGTAGAGACATCTGAATTCAGATAATCTGATAGTGACCTGGGAATTCATTATTTGTCATTGTTCTCTTCACACTTCGTTGCGTGACTCTGTGAATGTAAAACGAAGTATATCTCCTCCTCGCGCACTAATCATTGTGTTAAGTAACTAAATTTCATACAAGAAACTTTTGTCAGACTTAATGCAACTAGCTAAAGCGTCCTATTTTATTATGTATAGTGGGTAGTATTACAAATGTGTAACACTCAGTACCATGGATTCATGTATCATTTAATTAAGGAATCACAAGCGTATCAGTTTGAGAGTAAAATGCGCTTCGTATAGAATCCATCCGTGTTCTTATGCTCATGTACTGGTATTCCAAAATACGTTGTACATCGAATTGGATCCAATTGCTACTCATTAATTCTGCAGTCAAGGCGAGCTGAATCTTGAAAGCTCAAGTAAGAAGTATTTTGTATTCTTGTGTAGATAGCTGCCGATTCATCCAGTTCGGACTCGTGCTTGCGTAACTTTCGAAAGAAAGTTTCTATTTTTCCGAATAAACAGCAAGATGTAACAGTGTATGCTTGGCCTTACTGTGTTCTTGATATCGTCAGTTAGAAGTCAGCTCTGATGCAAGTCCCCACGGTAGTTTATATTGAGCAAAGCTCTTCATCTTAGCATAAGTACTGCAGTCATCCCCTTCAACCTGCTCGCTATAATCAAGCCTTGAGCCTCCTCTACATATCCCAGCCCCTCCCCCCCCCCCCCCCCACTCTCACCACCTCCCCCCAAAAAAACACTCACACATACTTCCCATCATTTTCAAACTAACTATTTCTAGATACTCAGGATGCGTGCTAGCAATACGTTTCTTCTTGTAGTGAAGCTGAGCTATAAAATTTAATTCTTCCCAGTTTGATATGCTATCTCTTTCATAACCCGATCCACCCATCTAATGTTCAGTACGCCATATTGACTGCACGTACTATGTATCGTCCACATTTCATTTCTGTATGACGCTACGCCCTAAATACTTTCAAAAAAGTCTTCCTAGGATTTAAATTTGTATTCGATGCAAACTTTCTCTTTCTGAGCAACGCTTTTCTTGTTACTGCCAGTTTGTATTTTATGTCCCCTCTGCTTCGGCCACTATCGTTTATTGTGTTGACCTATTAGCTCATCTTCTACTTTCACTGTCTCGTTTCCTAATCTGGTTCCTTCAGCATCACCTGATTTAGTTCGACTCACTATCGCTGTTTTACATTTGGTGAAATTCATCTTGTAACCTCTTTTCCAGACACTATTTATTCTATTCAACTGATTCTGTTCCGTTCCCGACGAAGTTACTATGTCATCGGTAAGTCTCAAAGTCTTAATTGTATTAAAATGGACCAAATTGTCTGACGAAATAATTTCGTGTACAGAATGCAGAACTGTGTTTCGTAGCATCAAAAGCTACCTGACTACCAAGACCTGTTTAAATCTTCTCATCGATATGTTGTGTACAGTTCAAAGGATTTAATACGACAAGTCAACAAATTAATCCATACAGTTTTCTTTTTACACGTCTTTAGCTACAGATAGGCACCTTGCTCTCACCATCACTATTTTGTCACATTGTTGCTCACTTAATAAATATGTTCATTACATGCTAGAAACGTACAAATGTGTCTTTCTACTATATTTTCGCAATGAAAATTCAACAATGAGTTCCTTGTTTTTCATTCTTCCTATAATTACAGTTAATACTTTATGAATGAAATAATAATTCCATTTCATGATATCCAGATGACAGGTAGCTCAAGTGTCTGTAGCAGTCCACAAAGCTTCATGATGATAATATGCTGGAATATCTTAACTAATGAATGATAGGATAAAGCACACTGCTCTCAAACAGTGTCGGACCACAAATAAATTAGAGCACACTTGTGGATAAAATTAAACAGAGTCCTGTTATTGTAACACGACTAAAACAGTTCCAAAGTCCTGCATGGAGAGCAGCTTAAAGAAACTTCCTCCTGTATTTCACGGTGATATTACTTTTCACCTCTGCTGTATTTATCGAACTTTTAAACTCAATTCTTATCAGTACTACACTGAAGTAATAATGTGTAATGAACACATAGTAAGAACCGCATGCACACACCCAGTATAAGTACATGGTGAAAGAATTCCCAGGATATCGTAAAATTAAGATTTATTAAAAAACAAAAAATTGAATCACCGATCAATCATAAGCATTAGCAAAGACGTCAATTATGAATGCACGGTAAGGCGCAGACAAATGAAAAAAACACTCGATCAATTTTTTGTAGATGATTTTGTTTTTTACACACTCTCTTGTATGTAGAAGTACTGTTGAGTAGTGCCGTGCGGAGGACGACGGGTTACGAGTATTTTGTATCACACCTGTTTGAACAAAGAAAGAAATTTGATACCAGTATTAAGTATTTCAGACTCAAGTGAAACCATGTAAGGAGGATTTTCTTAATTATGACAAGCGCCGGTGTACGTGGAGTCCGCTACCTGCAGTTGCAATTGAAGAAGTAAGAAACGAAGTGCGGTATCCTGCAGAACATTTCTAGTAACAGCAGTCGTGTCATATCAATTTAAAACGTGTTTCCGTATGCATATTTAGTAATAATATTTATTTACTTTTTTATTACAACACAACTGTCGAACTGTGTGACAGGACTTTAGGGCACCGGTTGTGAGTAGGCTTTGTTAATTACTGTTATAGTAAGAAATTTCTGTGACACTGTTATTGGTCATAAAAACTAATTGTCTGTACTTTCTGTCTGCATAAATCACGACGGGGAGAAAGTAATACAAAAAGGCAAAACCAAGAAGAAAATTTTTGAAAGAATGAGAATTGGACCCAGATCACGTAAAATTTTCCATAGTAAACTGTTTTGTTCGACGCAGCAAAGGCAGGACGGCTACGCAAGTTGCTTGTATGGTTACGCATGGTAACGCCTCCTTTGATGTAGGCAGCAACCTTTTCCTCAATATTCCCTTCTTTGAATTTCATTTTCGAGAAATTTAAAGGAATTTCTCTGTGTGATACACAGTGTCAGAAAAACATAAAGAATTGCAGTACAGCATTTTGCACATCATAACAGACGTAAAACAGGCTTTGACGTTACGTAAATTACGTTTATACAGTGTAATAATTAGCGTATGAAATTTTAACATTTTTGTGAATATTTTGTTTTTTACTTATTCATATAACGTGGCGGAAAAATATATGCCCATTGTTGATTGCAATAACGAAAAAGCAATCAGCCAAGATGGCGTAGAACTGCGTGATTGAACAATTGAAATTCAGTCGCCATGCATGCCTACTGCAGAAAGTTTAAGTTGATCAGAGACAAGTGTCGCAGGTGTGACAAATGATAGCGACGCTCCACAACAGGACAACCTTGACGACACAATGTTTACAATTGACGAGACAATGTCACGCATCTTTCAGAGCGATATACCGCTCACGCATGAAACAATGGAGAGCGAGTCCAATATGAATTTTGACAACACGTTACAAACACCTCTTGTTCACAACACAAATATTAACTTAGAAAATACAGTTGACGGTAATCATAGTAGTAAAACTGAAGCACTACTATGGCTGTTATTATCTAACATAAACGTGAAATTTGATGATATGAAACGAAATATGAACACCAATTTTAGTGATATGAAGCAAAATATGAATACAAAAATTGATAATTTGACACAGAATCTGAAAACCACCACACAAGATACGAACATGACAAAACAGCAAGAAAAAGCTATTACACAAGATCTAAATACATTGAAGCAAGAACGAAAAGAAGTATTGAAGGATTTACGAGACACGGCCTGACAGAAATTCGATGGCTAGCCAAAAATGTTCGCACTGATATCGACGAAAAGCTAAACGATATGAAAAAAAAGAACCAGGTAAACCATGAAGTACTTTCTGAAATCAACAGTAACATTACAGTGTTAAAACAGAAGGTAGATTCTTTTAACGACCTTCATGATCGAGTACAGCGACAGATAAAGAAAATCACAGACTCAAACACAAACATTGAAGCCACACAAAACCAGTTGGTTTCGACAGTAAAAAAGGTAACCACTGTCGTTAACAAATTTAACAGAGGCTATGAAGGTGCACCTCTAACTGTAGAAGAGCTTACTTTAACGGTAGTAACATTAGAAGTTGACTCAGCGTGTGATAAGAAGGGGAGAGAGAAGATCAATGAAAATCTAAGTGATATTATTAGTCTAACTGAAGCAGGTACGTTAGATAAGGGTAATACCATGGCAGAGAAGTTAGTAACCGATTGCAAGTTATACACAGATGCAGTAGAAAAGATTATTCAGAAAAAAAATGAAATAGTCAACAGGTAAACATTAATCTACAAGCCGCAGAAAATAGGATTCTCAATCTTTTAGAAGAAAGTACAACCGGATCTCAAAATATGCATCTAAATAGTACACAGGTTGCAGTGAACAAACCACAACCTGTTGGTATTCATCCACAAAATGTCACGAGTCCCACAGCGGGTACCAGTGACAGTTGTAGAGTGCAAAATGTAAACATACCCACAACCCCAATAACTGAGCACTTATCAACCGGAATTACAGGTAACTACAATAACCACCTAAATACGACCGAAAATGCTGTGTGTCTATCAACTATTCATGCAGGCGAAGGTTTGCTGAGACATCGACAGTTTCTTACATTCACTACCGAAGGTAAAAGAATGAATCCAGTAGTATTTATCAGTGGCTTTCATCATGTATTTCCAAGCAAGTGGACGGAAGCACAGAAAGTCAGATTTGTTTTGGGATAAACACAGGGTGACGTTTTTCATGGGCTACTCAAGTGGCCGAACGTTGCAGCACTTTATCCAATTTGAACGAGCTTTCCTCGACAAATACAGGTATGAGGCGGTCCAAGAAAGACTCAGACGCGAGGTTTTCAACCCCGCACCGTTCAATGACAAATACGGTAGCTTACGTAGATTCTTTGAAAAATATCTGAACAAGACACGATACTGGACCGACCCAATATCACAGGTAGACGTGTTACAAATTTTTAAAGTCATTTACCATCGCACATTAGAGAAAAATTAGTCACAACGCCGGAGCAGGACGCTGAATAATTTTCTATAAGTGGTTGATTCTATCGACTTAATCTATAAGGAATAACCTATACCCAATAGAGCAACAGAAAGTCAGGCACAACAACAACATTGTTATGTAAATTAGTCAGTAAAACGTGATCTAAACACACAGCAGTAATGGCACACACAACAGCAGTTCCACACCCAGAGGTAACAAGTACGGTAACGGGAACGGAAAAAACAACGATTTTAAAGAAATTGCCAAAACAACAGGAGTAATTTCAACGCATGAGCGAATTACAATTCACCATCACAAGGCCTTATGCCGAAAATGAACAGAAACTGTCAGCAGCAGTGGCCGAGACGCCGCAACAATGCCATGCCTTACGCTGTACCGCAGCCGACCTTCGGGCAGCAAAATAACTGCACAGCAGCTAACGACACAAACTGGCGAAGCACACATACGGAGCAAGTTACTGAAATTACTCCAAGGAATGAATTAAGTCACACTGCACCGTACGAAAACACCAACCGGTCGTAGTTAAGCCCCATGCTATTTACCTCTCAGGGAGTGGGGGCAAGGCAAAAATAGAAACATACTTCATAAGGTTTGACAAACAAGGTGACATCAAGGATGATTTGTATCAGCATGAGTTAGATATAGCAGACAAAGTCCAGGAAGAACAAACACAAGCAATCATACAAGTGAAAATATTTAATATTGACACACAGTTAATATTAGATACAGGTTCAACTACCAACCTAATGTCAAATGCATTTTTTGTGAATTGAAGAAGAGAGGCAAATTCGAAACATTTTCTGTACAAAATTGCAAGGTGCTAACTGCTACAGGAAGTAAGACTAAATTGGCTGAGCATCAGGCATTTATTCCATTACAAATTGAACATTTTACAGTGAAGTGCAACTTTCTTATAATTGACGAACTTATAGTTAATTGCCCTGTTGGCATGAACATGTTTAGAACATACGAAACACAGATGGACCTAGGTAATGGTAAATGCCACTTTTATGTGAAGAATCAGATTTTTTCTATAGATTTAGTCAAAACAGCTGATGAAAGTAACAAAAACAAACCAAAGTAAAAAATAATAGTACAATATTCCTTTCCAGCTGTATATTTCACAAATAAATCTGATACTGAGCAAGAATCAAACACTGAGGTTGGTTACGAAATGGTAGAGCAGAAACCAAGTGAATCACAGGTACTAAATTATATGCCACGACAAGAACTTTCGAGCTTGTTATTTAAGTATGCAAATGTTTTCAGTAAGAATCCAGGAGTAATCAAAGACTATGAATATAAATTTGAAGTCTATCCAAATGATACATTTTGTGTAATGTCACATCTTATTCCATGGGCAAAATGAGAAGCAGTAAGGAAGAGATCAATCATATGATTAAATTGGGAATTATACAACCTTCATTTTCACCCTATTGTAGTCCAATATTACCAGTAAGAAAAACAAGACGGTTCTGTAAGATTAGTTCTCGATGCTAAAGGTTTCAATAAGTTTATAGTATGAGTACACATAAGACCAGACAACTTGGAAAAACAGCTTACAAAGTTTTACAGTACAAAATATTTCAGTATACTCGATCTCAGGTTGTCATACTCGCAAATAAAGCTCCATGAAGAAAGTCGAAAATATACAGCATTTGTTTGTGTGGCAGAAGTTACGAATTCCGTGTTCTACCTTTTGGACTAAATATTAGTGCAAGAGTGTTCATATCTGCATTGGACGAAGTTCTGTGACCAGAACTGCTTGGCAAACTCACTGTTTATGTAGACTATATGCTAATAGCCACACCCACTTGGTTAGAACATATGAGGCTCACTGAACAGGTGCATCAACGATCTGCAGATTGCGGAGTAACAGCCAATTTAAAAAAAAGTCTAGTTTTGGAAAGGAATAAGTCAAATTTTTAGGATATGTTGTGTCAGCACAAGGTATATTACCTGACCCGTAAAACTTGATGCCATACGCAAATGTCCAGCTCTGAGGAACAAAAAAACAACTAAAAGCCTTTTTAGGACTAGCAACATTTTTTCTTAAATTCGTAGCACAGCAACTGATGAACAGTGAGGCATTGCTCAAATTGTTATTAAAAAATAGGCTTTGGTTATGGAAATGAAGTGTCAAGAGGACTTTAATAACATTAAGCAGGCATTAGTCAATGCAAACATTCTTAGCCACTCTGACATGTTCAATGATTTTTGTCTGTGCACAGATGCCTCATATCAAGGGCTGGAGACATGCTTGTTCCAGATGCGAGGGGAAGAAGGTAAGGAAGTACACAAGGTCATCATTTTTGCTAGTAGCATGTTATCAGAAGCAGAAAGATCTTATTCTGTGTCAGAATTGGAAAGTTTAGCTGTAATATGGGCATTTAAAAAGTTCGAATATTTTTTGTGGGGTAAGAATACCAAAGTTTACTGCGACCATCAGTCACTGTCATTTCTTTTAACATGTAAACTATTTAACGGTAGATTAGCTAGGTGGTGGCCATATTTACAAGAATTCAGTTTTGAAATCATTTATATTGAAGGAAGTCAAAATGTTACTGCAGATGCCTTGTCTAGGTTACCACAAGGTTTAGAGGAATTTGGTGAATTAACAGAGCAAGATGGAGAAATCAAAACGTTATTAATGGAAGGCACAACACAACAGTCTGATTACTATAAATTTCGTAAACAAATCAAAATTATACAACAGCAAGATCGCAGATTGAAGAAAGTCATGCAAAACCTTAAACAGGATGAAGGTGGAAAGATAAGTAAATGGTATCAGGAGTACAAGGGCGTTTTGTTTCACAGGAAACATGAAAATCAGATCAATGGTGTGTGTGAATTCCTGATGATTATTTCGACAAATTTTTAAGACACACACATGAAGTATGGGGACATTATGGAGTAGGCAAATGTACTGCTAAAATTGCAACAATTCGCTTTTTCCAAATTTGAGAAGACGATTCCTGCAGGTATTAAGAAAAAGTGCAACATGTCAAAAGTCAAAACAGTCCAGTGTATCAAAATACACTGAGCTACACCCAATACCCACAAAAAATCCTATAGATGTAGTATCTCTGGACATGGCTGGTCCTTATTCAAGAAGTAGAGGGGGGGGGGGGGGCGGTAAGATACGTAGTAGCACTATACGATATTTTCTCGAAACGCAACAAAATGTATGCCATTAAAGTGCAACAGCCACAAATACAAAAAAAGAGATGAGGGAGACTATTTGAGAAAAGTAGGTAAACGAAAGCTACTACTAACTGATAATGCTTCATATTTCGTTGGGCAAAAGTGGAAACAATTTATGACCTCACAGGGCATAAAACACATATTAGTAAGCCTTTTTCACCCAGAAGCAAGCCCAGTAGAACGAGTCTTTAAAGAATTTAACCGGTTTATAAGGACGTACACCCCTCATAAACATACTCGGTGGGTAGAATACTTAACTCCTTTCATGCAAGTTGTCAATAACCTTCCACAGTCTTCAACAGGTTTTGCACCTAATGAATTGATGTTCTGAACAAAACAGTCGGATGAGTGGGAGTCGCCCATGCCAAAGGTACCCACTACAGAAATGACACTACAAGACAAAATCAAACAAACTATGGTTACACTACAAAACAGGGCCGATTATAGAAAGAAAAATTTATAACTAGAAACCGAAATGTGTTGCACAATTTTTTGAAGGGCAACGAGTCCTCCTACAGAGGCATCCTAAATCGACAAACTGGCAAACTGAATAAGAAGTGACAATTGCTCTATTCAGGACCATATATAATTTCCAAAATACCATATCCTGGGGCGTACAGGTTAGTTTATGAGAAAACAGGAAGAGACAAGGGTCTCCACCCCCCCACAAATACATAAAAGCTTTTATAGAATAATAAAGCTAGGTAGCATTTTTTTCTTTCTATCACAAGATAATTGTACATAGTGTACATAACTCAAGTCTAATTTTTCTTCTGGAGAGTATTTTAAGATAAAGTAATGTGTATAGGCATAAGTAATTCTTCTGATCTGTACACATAGGCATAAAATTAGCAGCAATGAGAAATAACACACCGCTTCATGCAAAGCGAAAGTATAAACGAAATTAGCTTATGGCTCAGCTGTCCGCGCTCAACAATACGCTCTGACGTCAGTAGTAGGAGAGGAGGCACTGAAATGTGCAACTGGCTGATAGAAGGCGCAACCAAATAGCAATGCAAACATACACAAGTACACTAGACTTTTGCTAAACCGGCCATTCCTCGCACATATGGGTGCCGGACTAGCGGAAATGTCGGATTGTTGAGAGTGTCCAAAATTTAGTATGAACACATAGCGATTGTAATTTATCGAATCAAAAGATACATTCATTTTTACAGAAAACTTAGTGTACATGTATGTTAGTATCACTCGACATTCGCTATGAAACGTCTCCCAAAGTTTCAGTTGTCACCATGATGACAGGCAACGGTAGTATGCTTTATGACACCACGGCTTTACAAGCATTTCATAGGTCCTGCCATGTTTCTGAGTGTTGCAATAATGTACTCCAGGAAGACGTTTCCAACTTCAGCACCAGTAGTTTGAGATATCCTCATGTTCTCTCCTCCTTTGTCCTCTTCTTCATCAGTTTCATCGTAACTTTCCTATGAGAATATCATTACTTCTTTTCTGCTGAAATATGGTCATAAATATTTGCCCGTCTAACACTGTTGCCAGCAACAATGGTTTTTTACGAAGAACCTCAGTTCAGTTTATATCTAATTTCGAGTTTCTGCTTAAGGTCTAGCATAACGTGTTTCCCTTTCGAAGCCGCGATAATGATCCGTAAGGAAAGCCACGGTTTCAAAGTGTTCAGGTTGGTTGAACATTGTAATTAATTAACAATATTGTTGCAGAAGAAACTTCATTATTGTAGATGTCATTTCAGGTTGAACGACTAGAAGCTGAACGTGTGCCGGTTTACTGAGAGGCCGGACTACTGAGGGCTGTATTAGCGAGAGTTTAGTGCTCTTAACTTAAATACAAAGTAAACAGAAATACTACACAATTACATCTACTGTCTAAGAACCGAAGAACCCATTGATATATGTACACAGAGACTTAATTAAATAGTAAGCCATATACAACGTATTCACAGACAAACGGAAGCATAATGAAAAAATATTCGAAACGTGTAAGCTAACGACTAACGACAAAGTACCGTGAGAAATGACAAATAACTTTCTTTGCACAGTAAATGATTGTAATGGGTAACAGAATAAGCGAATGTCTATGAATTTAGAAAAAATAGTTCAAATGGCTTTGAGCACTATGGGACTTAACTGCTGAGGTCATCAGTCCCCTAGACTTAGAACTACTTAAACCTAACACATCCATGCCCGAGGCAGGATTCGAACCTGTGAACGTAGCGGTCGCGCGGTTCCAGACTGTAGCGCCTAGAGCCGTTCGGCCACTCCGGCCCGCTATGAATTTACACAAAGAATGGAAATATCTGCAGACGTATGTAATGACCAATTGTATCAGTGGCTACCGAGCTGCGAAATGAAATTAGTTTTAAGTTTTTTCTTTCAGCGACCAGTGCATCGCCACGGCGCAGAAGAAGAGAATTACGTCGAGAGTAGCAGGTACCAAATGAAGAAACGGGCCGCACCTCTAGTAAACAATTTAGTTATAAGTATATTTACGCAAAGGTCAGAAGGCAAATGAAAAATGAAATATGCATCGTCGCAGTGAATCTCTGTGACAATTATCAGTATCTATTCGCTGCAGAGTACACTCAAACAATTGAGCGTGTGATTTTACAGAAACCAGTTAATTTTATCGCGTCATATGAAATCTTAAATAACGACATTTCCAGGTATTCGGGAAAAAGAAGTCTAGGATGGTTAAAACATTATGTTTCACACTAAGCTACACGTGAATTGATGTAAACAGCACTAACAGTTGAAGAAACGACATGCTTTTACATGAATGATTAGTCAGTACACACTATTTCAGTGAAACAAAAGTTCTTTAGCAACTAATCCTTCATTGTACGAGTAACATTTCGTCATGAATCATTGAACCAGTAGATCAGTATTTCCTTTCTTCCCTCCGAAACAGGGAGGCGGCACCAAGCGTAGTTAGGCCAGCAATGCGCAATGTTTTAGTCCTATTTCCAATGTTTTTCTCCCTCTTCTACCAAAGTAAAAAATGAGCTCCCGTAAATGATGAAAGCCCGTCCATAAAATTAAGCAAAAATGTGTCATATGCTTGTATTGTGTCATAATAATGTGATATGTAATTAATTTATAAGTGTGATGTGAACAAAGAGAAGTTGAATCTAACAAACTGTAGTAACAGAACCCAGTTAATGAAACTTCTATAACTTTTAAAACTTAAGAAATTCATGTTCATAGTACAAGTGATGGATGGAATGTCAGCCATAGATATAAGCTATCATGTTATGTATATTGTTCTAACTCAATACTTGGATGACTTTTCATTGGAAACCAAAATCCATATAAAAATATGAACTTTGAGGACAAGCAATTTATACTGTGTTTCTGGCGGCTACAGGTGTCTTTCAAGTGGATGATCAAGTGTGGTGACATGAAAATGCGTGTGCCACAAAATAATTTCTCATATCGTGGCTCACAACGCTTGACACTTAAACAAGTGAACCATAGTTGTTCGAGCAGGTACTTACCTCATCGACGAATGCTATTGGTTGGGGTTCTCTCCGCTGAAAATGCGAGTACGATGGGTAATAATGACACCTGGGTCGTAAAAATGGAGATCTTCTGCCACGGCGTCTGATTTTGAACAATAAGAGCGCACCCACTGCACCCAGAATGAAGACAAACGCCACGGCAAAATTCTTCGATATGTGACACTCAGGTGAAAGTGCGACACTCAGTGTGAAATCAACAGGAAGAAAGCGAGTGCAAGCTCGTGCGACGGTAGCATATAGCATGTTGACCGTTAGCGTCTAACTCTTAGCCGCCAAATCGTGCAGTGTGCCAGCAAGAAACTCGGCAGCGAGAATGAAGCAAACTGAACATTATTGTTAGCGCGCTAAATTCAAATATGTAATGGGCTATCATATTATACATATAATCTTTTAATTTCTTGTAGAAATTTAACATACATAGGACAACCTGACATATCCTCTCCATTAAATAAAAGAGAAGCCGACAAATAAAGGGCATCGACACCTATCAGTAAATGTAAATATATACACACACAAAAAAGAAAAACACTCTACGGCTCCATACCATGTCAATGTACAGTGTGGGGGCAATTGTATAAGTACATGGTGAAAGACTGAAAGACCCCAGGATATCGCAAAATTAACATTTATTAAAAAACAAAAAATTGAAACACTGATCGATCATAGGCATTAGTAAAGACGTTAATCGTGAATGCACGGTAAGGCGCAGACAAATGAAGAGACATACGTTTAATTTTTTGTACATGATTTTGTTTCTTACACACTCTCTTGTATGTAGAAGTACTGTTGAGTAGTGCCGTGCGGAGGATGACGGGCTACGAGTATTTTTATATCACACCTGTTTGAATGGAGAAAGACATTTGATACCAGTATTAAGTGTTTCTACTTCAAGTGAAACCAAGTAAGCAGGCTTTTCTTATTTATGTCAAGCGCCGGTGTACGTGGAGTCCGCTACCTGCAGCTACAATTGAAGAAGCCGGCCTGGGTAGTCGATGGGTTCTAGGCGCTACAGTCTGGAACCGCGCGACCGCTACGGTCGCAGATTCGAATCCTGCCCCGGGCATGGATGTATGTGATGTCCTTAGGTTAGTAAGAAACGAAGTCCGAGATCCTGCAGAACATTTCTAATATCGCAATCGTGTCATATCAATTTAAAAAGTGTTTTCATTTGCGTACTTAGTAATATTTAGTAATAATATTTATTTTTTTGATTGCAACACAACACACAAACCTATTTTGTTTTACACAGAAGTATATATGTATATACAGGGTGTCGCACCTAACTCTGCCACTTCACATATCTCTGGAACAACAAGACGGCTTTCACCAGCATGAACGTACAGTAGGGGCTTAGGAAACCATATAATATGAGAAATTTTAAAACGTAAAAAAATACAATTTTCAACACAGACTTGTGAATTTTTAAATGAACACCCCATATTATTTCGTATGCAATCAATAACATGAAAAATCACAAAAATACTGGCGTTGGTTGCATTGCAATACGTCAATTACATGTCGAGAAATTGCAAAGCGAAGTTGACACTTGAAGTAAATGAAGTGCTTACA
This sequence comes from Schistocerca serialis cubense, assembly GCF_023864345.2. Taxonomy (NCBI): domain Eukaryota; kingdom Metazoa; phylum Arthropoda; class Insecta; order Orthoptera; family Acrididae; genus Schistocerca; species Schistocerca serialis. The sequence goes on along the minus strand of NC_064639.1, from coordinate 856,185,228 downwards.
CAATCGGAAGGTATGCACAGTCCACAAAAATTAACAAGTAACACGTCCAACGCAAAGTTACGTTTTTACAAATTGTAAATGTATGTTTAATCTAACGAAATGACAACTAGAGTTACAATTAGAGATTCTATCTATCTACGGCTTGAACCTTGTTCCGCAGTTACGCAGGGGCAGCCATCGTTAATCGGATTTGCCATGTTAATGTGTAAGGGGTGGCCGGATGCCCTTCCTGCCGCCACCCTGTACCCCCCGGGACGGAATCAGTGCACTTCAGCTGTCTGTGTCCAGTGTAATCCATGGAATAGTGCGAAAGTGTTCAGATGACTGCGAGCCGTGTAACTTAGGCGGAACATGGGGACCAGTCCGGTATTCACCCAGCGGGATGTAGAAAACCGCCTAAAAACCACATCCAGGCTGGCCGGCGCATCGGCTCTCGTCGTTAATCCGCCTGGCCGATTCGATCCGGGGCCGGCGCGCCTACCCGAGTCCAGGTAGCAGCGCGTTAGCGCTCTCGGCTACCCTGGCGGGTAGAGCTACAATTAGAAATAACACACTTGAATTCACTTTGCTAAAGACATTTACTAGTGCCCTGTCGCCCACAGTGCTGTGCATTACATTCGACATAGAAAATACACCCACATCTTGACCAATGAAGCTGTACAACGTCAATATATGTTCGAAGTGCCCTCCGTTTCTACATCTACATCTATACTCCGCGAGCCACCTTACGGTGTGTGGCGGAGGGTACTTATTGTACCACTATCTGATCCCCCCTTCCCTGTTCCATTCACGAATTGTGCGTGGGAAGAACGACTGCTTGTAAGTCTCCGTATTTGCTCTAATTTCTCGGATCTTTTCGTTGTGATCATTACGCGAGATATATGTGGGCGGTAGTAATATGTTGCCCATCTCTTCCCGGAATGTGCTCTCTCGTAATTTCGATAATAAACCTCTCCGTATTGCGTAACGCCTTTCTTGAAGTGTCCGCCACTGGAGCTTGTTCAGCATCTCCGTAACGCTCTCGCGCTGACTAAATGTCCCCATGACGAATCGCGCTGCTTTTCGCTGGATCATGTCTATCTCTTCTATTAATCCAACCTGGTAAGGGTCCCATACTGATGAGCAATACTCAAGAATCGGACGAACAAGCGTTTTGTAAGCTACTTCTTTCGTCGATGAGTCACATTTTCTTAGAATTCTTCCTATGAATCTCAACCTGGCGCCTGCTTTTCCCACTATGTGTTTGCTTCAATACACGTTTGCAGACGGGTAACTAGAGAGTGATACATACACACAAACATCTACACATTTCTGTGTAAAGCTTAACGACGAAAGTAACTTTCGCATTAAATGTCACTGCCAACTAACTCAGCTCGATGAATCGCTGACCACACATAGAAAGAACTGCGCTACAGTTTAGTACCGTACAGTACAGCTCAGTACAGAAGGTACCTGAAAGAAATACGCAGTGAGCCGAACAAAAGTGACACTTTTTATTCAAAGACAAAGTCACCGCGATTCGTGGTGGTTTCCACGACTTTAAAAACGGCCGGCTATGGCTGTTAATAGTGTGTGTGATAGTCACGGACAGCAAAGTGCTCCTGCGCCGACCACAGAGTTGATAAGGAGTGTGAGGGTGTTTCATTCCTCCACCAGTGCGGTTGACAGCTTCTGCATGGAAGATGGTGCGTATGAATGCACTACAATACGTCCCCACGACGCATGCCACAGGTCTTCGATGGGGTTTAAGTCGAGGAAACAGGCAGGCCAGTTCATTCATCGAACATCGTCTCGTTCCAAGAGCTCCTACATCTGAACTGTTCGATGCTCTCGAGCATTGCCTCCTAGAAAGATAAAAGTGGCACGTTGCAAAGGGGTACAGTGTCACAAAAACGATCACCGGTAAGCGCAGCGTTTTCAAAAATCTGGAGAGCAGTATGCATATGCAACATTACGCCTTCCTACATAGTGTCACCCAGAGCAACAACACCGTCATGTTCGACAACGCTGGACGTAGCCTCATATGGCCAGAGGTGGGAGGACGTAATGCGCTCAGGATCACTGAACAAAAAAATGGTTCAAATGGCTCTGAGCACTATGGGACTTAACATGTGTGGTCATCAGTCCCCTAGAACTTAGAACTAATTAAACCTAACTAACCTAAGGACATCACACACATCCATGCCCGAGGCAGGATTCGAACCTGCGACCGTAGCGGCTACGCGTTTCCAGACTGAAGCGCCTTTAACCGCACGGCCACACCGACCGGCCACTGAACAACATATGAAGATAATTTGCAATATCCTGGAATGTATACCGAGTGTCCTTAATTGAGTAGTAATTGCTGGTTTCTATTAATTGTTCGTGTGGGAGGCATGTATGTGATCGTTCTATATTCTTTTGTAAATGTCTCCCAGTCTGGCCTATATACAGGGCTTCATGTATACTACACACTATTTTCTAAATGCCTGATCACGCGTGTTTATTTGTCTGCACGTTTATATTGTGTCTCAGTGTACACTGAACATTTTTAGTGTGTTGTGAAAACGCCGTTAATATTGTGCGGAGTTAAAAGGTTTAAACTCTTTTAGAGAACGATATGCAGTTAATAATAGCATTAAATGTTTTTTGAATAATTTTGTGATGCCTTCTGCTGCTGTTCTCTTCATTTCATGAACAATTCTAAAACTTCGGCGCTAGGTCATTATCAGGTATTTCATGGGCGATTCTTTAGTGATATAACTCTCACGAGTGCATGTAAATGTCATAAAAAATTAGAAAAGCTTTTTGGTATTTTAGGAGCACATTACTTGTGTCGTGACATAAATATTCTTAAATAAAAAAATATTGTAGCTTCACTGTTTGTACTAGCTTATGAACTGAAATATGTTACCTTACAGTATTGGGAGTGCGAATAGCTCAATGCGTAAGTGTTAAGTGGTGTGTTTATTACTATTCATTGTGCGTCAAACAAATGAAAATCCAGCAAAAAAATAAGACAACAATGAAATGATTTAAATATACAACTGACTTAAAGTATACTCTTACATAAATGAGTCTGTCTGTACAACATTAAATATGAGTACATAACCTCTCTGGCACACTCAGCAGATAAACTTCAAACTTCAGATCGACGTACATGTAGCCGTAATGTACCTGATGAAGACATCATGATCCCGAAATGCATCGCGCTATTAATTATTAGTAAAAAGTAACTGAAGCAGTATAAATTATTTCATAAATGTCAGGCCGGCCGAAGTGGCCGTGCGGTTAAAGGCGCTGCAGTCTGGAACCGCAAGACCGCTACGGTGGCAGGTTCGAATCCTGCCTCGGGCATGGATGTTTGTGATGTCCTTAGGTTAGTTAGGTTTAACTAGTTCTAAGTTCTAAGGGACTAATGACCTCAGCAGTTGAGTCCCATAGTGCTCAGAGCCATAAATATCAGTGTTTGGCCAACGAGAAACAAACTTATTCTGTAAAAAGTTATCAAGCTGAGTGGCACATTTGTAAGGCTTTCGAGTCGCATCCACAATAACGATGCTTCAAAGATTGTAGTTTCATTGTTTGTACTAATTTAGTAACTGAAATAAGTTACGATAACCGAGCAGCCTGTGGAGTGCAAACAACTGAATATGGAAGTGTTAAGCATCACCTTGTAGTGCTACACGAAGGTGGTGTGTCTTCCTTGCACGCTGTGTGGTTCTTTCATGGATACAGGAGAGAGACACAGGTGACGTTCATGAAGAAAGAATTTAGATATTCATTTATTCTACATTAAATATCAAATAGTAAACATAATACATAACTTTCTTGCAGAAGACGCAACGTCAGTTGTTAACAGTAGGTCTGAACGTAGAAATATACACAGATACAAAAGATTTATAAATCTGTCACTCTTAAATAGAGTGGCTATTCAGAATATGTCGAGCCCTGGCCACTATGAAACTCTCTAAATATTATGCAATTGGCAAACACGCAAAATGGGGACAGTGCACGGATGCTCGAAATTAAGTATACCCGCCGCTGGAGCTCCGGAAAGACTATGCTTGAATCTCATTGGCAACAGTGTAGTCGGTCGTGGCAGCGCCCACGTGCCACGGTGGCGGCTGTAGGAAACGCAGCGGCGTATTTGGTCGCGCGAGTATTTGAAAGTGCGGGCTATCGAATTAGATTAGATTAAGATTCGGTTCTCGTCCATAGACCCAAAAGTGAGACGATTCTCGGGTCGCTGTTAAGATATTCATCTATAGAGTAGAAGAAGTTGCCTACCAAAATTTCTTACAATCTCTGTCTAAACTATGGTTTACCATAAATTAAGTTTTTAATGGTTGCAGGCAATTTATTGAAAATGTGGGTTCCTGAATGTTGGATCCCTTTTTGGACAAAGTTAAGCGATTTTAGGTCTTTGTGTAGATTATTCTTATTCCTAGTATTCACACTATGTATTCAGCTATTGGCTGGAAATACACATTTTACTTGCAAAAAATTTCATTAAGGAATAAATACACTTAGAAGCGGTGGTTAGAATATCCAGTTACCTGATATTCTTGACTTTACACTGTAAATGAATCTTATTACACGCTCTTGCACTCTAAAAACTTTTGATCGGTTTGACAAGTTACCCTAGAATATAATCCCATATGAAATAACAGAATGAAAGTAAGCAAAGTTTGCAAGTTTTCCTACATTTTTATACTCATATGCAGGGTGATTATAATGAAAGTTAAACTTTCAAATCGCTGTAGCAATAACGCCACTGCTCAGAATGATGTCAAATTGCAACGGAACATTATCGGAGAAGGGGTAAAACGTATGACAGAAGAAAAAAAATAAGGTTTATAATTTATATAAAGAACAGCTACCAGCCACATGTGGCTGGTAGCTGTTCTTTATATAAATTATAAACCTTAAGCACAACAGCCACGTTTCTCAACATGTCGACTTTCGACAAAATAGAGAAAAAAAATAGTTTGAAAATTGATCAACAGATGGCGCTGCCTCTGTTATAACACGTAAATAAAAACACCTGTCATGCGCACGACCCATTGAAGTTGGTATAAACACGGCGGATACACGGCTTTTCCTCCTTTCGCGTCTGCGATGTTTGCCATGACGGTCTTAATGCAGGATCGCACTCACTTGTAAAGCTGTATTACAAGAATGTCCGCTCCGATAGCTGAATGGGTGACGACACGGTAGCTCAGCGTGTTCGGTCAGAAGGTTACCTGCCCTCTGTAACAAAAAAACTGAATTCACCGATCAACAACGAACTGAAACGGCTTTCTTACGACGTCCACCTCCAGCAGATACAACGAATGAAAGCGAACAAAATGACATTAAAAAATATGGTCAGCGTGACGGACTGCCGTCCTAAGGGGCCCGGGTTCGATTCCCGGCTAGGTCGGCGATTTTCTTCCGCTCAGGCACTGAGTGTTGTGTTGGCTTCATCATTATTTCATCCCCATCCGGAGCGCAGGTCGCCCAATGTGGTGTCGAATGTAATAAGACCTGCACCAAGGCGGCCGGACCTGCCCCGTAAGGGGCCTCCAGGCCATTGACACCAAACGCTCATTTCTATTTCCATTACAAGAATGCTGACTGTCCACAAACCGCTCTGCAGAAGTTCCGGACACTGAAGGATTTGAAAAAAGGTGTTGGTCCGATGATTGTCATGGGTCTGGAGAAAATGATTCGGAAATTCGAAAAGACGGTTTCTTTTGATGTGCAGCCTGGTAGAGGGAGGAAACGAATTGATTCGATGTCAGTGGAAACAGTGGCCACAGCAATGCAGGAGGAGACGACTGGTGGTGTGCAAAGGTGTAGAGCACGGAGAAATGCCCGAACATTCGACCTACCCGTGAGCAAGCTGCGTAAAATCCTACGAAACATCCTTCTTTGCTATCCATTTAAAATTACCCATATGCGCGAGTTGCTTCCTATTGACCTGCAGGAAGAGAGATCTTTGTTTTAGAATTTCTAGCTTTCATTAAAGTGGACAATGATTGGCAGTGTAAGATTTGACGGACAGACGAAGCGCACTTGTATCTGACAGGATATGTCAGATGGATATGTCAGTCAATACACAGAATTGTCGAATATCGATAACGGAAAATCCACACGCAAATCAACCAGTACCACTTCATCCTAAAAAGGTCACTGTGTGGTGCTGGTTTACGGAATCATTTATCACAGGGCCATATTTTTTTCGAAAAGACAGGTGCTTCCGGCCCTGTTAGCTGTACCGTCACTAGTAAGAGTTATGAGTGTCTTTTGCGTAGCCACGTCATTCCAGCTCTCCTACAGCGTGGATGTGGGGATGGAATAATTTTCAAGTACGTTTGTGCATCTACGCACATTCCAAATCCAGTTAAGCAGCTGCTGAAGCACCATTCCGGAAATGCTAGAATTATCAGCCGCCATGTCCCTGCAGCCTGGCCGTCCCGATCACCTGATCTTAATCCGTGTGACTTCTGGCTGTGGGGCTATCTGAGAGATGTTGTGTTCAGTGTTCCGATTGCAAACTTAGCTGCATTGAAGGTACGCATTACGCAACACGTTCTGAACTTGACTGCGGAAACATTTCGGTCAGTTGTGGAACATGCTGTTTCTCGATTTCAACTTGTTACAGAAAACGGTGGACGGCATATTGAACATGTTTTGCGCCAGTCATGCAGAAATTAACAATCCGATTTGATTTTGACTGATGCTTTTTATGCAGCTTTTGGCCTCAAGACAATTCAAAACTGATTTTTCCCATTCGATGTGATATGACCTTGCCCTGGTGGATGGGCTTACGTAACTAACAGTATCACACTTGTACATCCATGCACACTGAGTAATATAGTTTGTTTAGCTTCAAACGTACACCTTAGGCATTGTTGTATAATTCATTCGTCATTTGTAGTCGACCACTATTAAATTATGATACTTACACAGCCATCTATTGCTACATTTTGTAACTATTTATTATTCTTCTGCCATACGTTTTCCCACTTATCCTATAATATTCAGTTGCAATTTGACGTCATTCTCACAAGTGTTTATTTCTACGGCGGTTTGAAAGTTTAACTTTAATTATAATCACCCTGTATCTCCTACATCAAACATCATTCACATTGCAAATACAGAGTTGCTTAGGAGCTTCAGCAATTCCATGGTAAGCCCTTCCCAACTGCATTTATTATCGAGATGTAATCCTAGAAATTTAAAATTGTCAACCTCCTCGATCTGCATATCTTCACATGTTATGCACATGCAGGAAGGAAGGAAACCTCTTACAGGTTCTGAACTGCATATAGTGGATCTTTGCAAAGTTTAAACCATTTATTGATGTCAGTGAAAATTTGATGAGTAGCCGTTCCTAAATCCTTACTTGACTTGTTATTTATTCCAATGTTTGTATCACCTCTAAATAAAACAGACATACAATCTGGAAATGTTGCAGACGAGAGGTTATAAATGTACACAAGAAAAAGCAACGGACCCAAGATGGAACCTTGAAAAACATCACATATAATTAATTCCCAGACAGATGAAGAGTAATTGTTTATTCCACAGGTATTTCGCAATGACGCCCTCTGTTTCCTGTTAGGTAGGTAAGACACGAACTATATCACAGCACCGCCAGTGGCACCATAACGTTCTAATTTACTTTAGAGAATGAAGTGATTCACACAGTCAACGGCTTTCGACAGGTAACAGAAAATTGGACCCTCTAATTTGCCATCTAGTGAATTAAGTACATTCTCAGCATACGTGGAAGTAACCCTCTCTGTATCGGAAACCTTAAGGAATCCAAACTGTGACTTGGACAATATATTGTTTCCAGTCAGACACTTAAGAAGATGCTTGAACACAACCTTTTCAAATATTTTCGAAAAAGTCGGCAAAAGTGAAATTCATTGATGGTTTGATCGTATCTCTTTATCCCCCTTCTAGTAAAGAGGCTTGGCTTCAGCATATTGTATTTAGCCAGTATGGAAATGTTCCACTGATAAGAGATTGATTACACAAATAACTGAATATCAAACTCAACTCACCTCGCATCTACATCTACTACATCTATATTTATACTCCGCAAGCCACCCAACTGTGTGTGGCGGAGGGCACTTTACGTGCCACTGTCATTACCTCCCTTTTCTGTTCCAGTCGCGTATGGTTCGCGGGAAGAACGACTGTCTGAAAGCCTCCGTGCGCGCTCGAATCTCTCTAATTTTACATTTGTGATCTCCTCGGGAGGTATAAGTAGGAGGAAGCAATATATTCGATACCTCATCCAGAAACGCACCCTCTCGAAACCTGGACAGCGAGCTACACCGCGATGCCGAGCGCCTCTCTTGCAGAGTCTGCCACTTGAGTTTGCTAAACATCTCCGTAACACTATCACGGTTACCAAATAACCCTGTGACGAAACGCTCTTCTTTGGATTTTCTCTACCTCTTCTGTCAATCCGATCTGGTACAGATCCCACACTGATGAGCAATACTCAAGTATAGGTCGAATGAGTGTTTTGCAAGCCACCTCCTTTGTTGATGGACTGCATTTGCTAAGGACTCTCCCAAAGAATCTCAACCTGGTACCCGCCTTACCAACAATTAATTTTATATGATCATTCCACTTCAAATCGTTCCGCACGCATACTCCCAGATATTTTACAGAAGTAACTGCTACCAGTGTTTGTTCTGCTATCATGTAATCATACAATAAAGGATCCTTCTTTCTATGTATTCGCAATACATTACATTTGTCTATGTTAAGGGTCAGTTGCCACTCCCTGCACCAAGTGCCTATCCGCTGCAGATCTTCCTGCATTTCGCTACAATTTTCTAATGCTGTAACTTCTCTGTATACTACACCATCATCCGCGAAAAGCCGCATGGAACTTCCGACACTATCTACTAGGTCATTTATATATATTGTGAAAAGCAATGGTCCCATAACACTCCCCTGTGGCACGCCAGAGGTTACTTTAACGTCTGTGGACGTCTCTCCATTGATAACAACATGCTGTGTTCTGTTTGCTAAAAATTCTTCAATCCAGCCACACAGCTGGTCTGATATTCCGTAGGCTCTTACTTCGTTTATCACGCGACAGTGCGGAACTGTATCGAACGCCTTTCGGAAGTCAAGGAAAATAGCATCTACCTGGGAGCCTGTATCTAATATTTTCTGGGCCTCATGAACAAATAAAGCGAGTAGGGTCTCACACGATCGCTGTTTCCGGAATCCATGTTGATTGCTACAGAGTAGATTCTGGGTTTCCAAAAACGACATGATACTCGAGCAAAAAACAGCATGGACACTCTTTGACGAACTTCACTGTCATTTGATCGTAACTACTTGGATACTTTGATTTTAAATATTATGTGATAGATGCCACTTCTCTGGAAGAAGTGAGTGTCATTTCCACTTCACAGAAGTTATTTGTAGATACTGGTCTCACATATTCCATTGCAATGCTCACTGAAGTTGATAACCCCAAGCTATCAGTAACAGGAACAAAGTTTAAGAGGTCTGCAACAATACATGCATTTGTTAACAATGTTTCGTCGATTTTTAGAGCTATCTGTTCCTCTTCCTTCCTGGCCCCCACTCTCTCTGTCTTCTCTATATCCCACTTTTTTTTTTTTTACTTTGTTGCCTAATGTAATCATCCTTTCCTCATAATAAAGCTGCTTAGATTTCTGGATTACTTGAATCAATATTTTGCAGTCTTCTTTGCAATGCATTACAGATGCTAGATAGTAGATACAGTTTCCTTTCTGTCCCACATGATACCTTTATTCCTTATGTAAACCATGGTTTATTTTTGCACTTCTATTTGATTTGAGTTACATTCAAGGGGAAACAATTTTCTAATGATGAAGTAACTTTATTAATTCATGCTTGGTATTTTACATTTTAGTCAGAAGTATTGTAAATATCTATCCAGCTAATGTCTATGAGCAATCTCCTAAAATTTTCCTTTTTGACTGATCTATTGTCCTCCTGTGTTCAGATTTAATAGCTTTTGTATCTTGACAAATTTCGAGATTTGGCATAAGATGCTGCATGTTATGATAAGATATCCCATTTACTATTTTTCGCTAGATTTGTCTAGAAACATATTATCAGTAGCAGTCTCAAAGCCATTACATGACCAAGTTGCAAAGTTCACAGTAGAAATTAAATGTTTTTTACTGTGAGATGGGACAACAGATCTTCCAGATTTTTTATGAAGAGGTTAAAGTTTCCTGAAGGTGTTCCGTATATAGTTACTATTACATAGGACTTGTTATGAAATACTGCTTCTGTTGAACAAGCTTCTAAGTACTGCTCTGAACAAAACTGGTTAATATCAATATTTTTGAAATTAAAACAGATTCTGGCAAACGTAGTAAATATACCTTTCTCCATATTTTCTCTGCAAAAGTAAGATGCTAACTTAATTTTTCTAACATTTAACATATGTATACCAGAGGTCACATGATGTTCAGAGAAACGGATTATATCAACTGGTTTGCTCAATTCTTGATTCTTCAACACAAATAAGCAATACATTAATCTCACCCTTTAGTCCTGGGATACTGGGATGCGATAAGGGTAACTGATTTTGTGCACTGGCTGAATTTCATCTGTATGAACCTAATTTTTCTGTCAATTTCTAAACATCTCCGGTTTCAATTACAGGCTGTTTGCACAAATTGTGCATATTAAACTTTGCTGTCTGGATTGCTGTTTTATCACTGTGAATGCCACTTTCATCCTGTCTCTGAACGTCTTTTATTTCTGCCCTTCCTACTGCAAAAGGATTATACCCTGTCACATTGCAACACTTCCTATAACGGTGTCTAAAACGTATCCTGGCTTTTCACTGTTGTGTACAAATTCACATGTTATAAATAGAATGACTTAATCTTTTATCGCTATGCAAAATACGACCCTTCTTCCTAGTACCGGTGTTCTCTAAACGCTCGCACCGATGTTCTTGTAATAACTCATCTGAAGCATTATTCTCTTCAGTAGTTTCAGTCATAATGTTTCAAAGATTATTAGTATGTGATAAATATATCGTGATCTTTCTCTTTATATGAACAGGTAATTGACAGTTAGAACAGCACATGCTGTAATGATAGCTATAACCAGTCCTGTATGACCGTCTTGCGAAGTCGACATATCCCACACAAATACATATATTAACTAGATAACACCCAGCGTTTGTGTGTGTGATGTATCAGCAGTGCTTGGAGGCAGTACATGGTTGACCTTGACTGTTGTATGGGCAGTCATGCAGACTACAGTGACCTTGAAGTTTTTCCTGATGCAAACATTTTGGATTGGAAGACTTGGAGAATAGCGGAGAGTACAGGACTACTGGCAAAGATTCCCTGTGGCATCCTGGTTCCAGACAAGCCGTTAACGTCTCAACTAGAAGAAAGAAGATGCTTAATTCTGACGAGTATTGGTGCATTTGAGCCAAAGTATATATATATATATATATATATATATATATATATATATATATATATATATATATATATACACGTGTGTGTGTGTTTATATACAGATTTTGACTCAAAAAAAGGGTAATTTTGCGATGTTTTATATATGCTCTTATAAATATACTTTTCGCTATAAATATATTGTGGGGTGAATAAAAAACTATGAAGCATTAACAAACTTTTTTTAATATCTTATTTATACACCTAAGTAGTGGTTTAGATAACTAGTTTATTTACTGATAGTTGAAAATATTGAAACTAGGTATATACTCCATCTATATTTAGTTAATACACTCAATATATCCTGGTGATATATATATATATATATATATATATATATATATATATATATATATATATATATATATATATATATATATATATATATATATTAAAATGGAGTAGCAAACAAGGAAACGGAGTTCCTACACACGAGAAACGGGAAGGGGGAATCTTTATAGGCTAGGCCACCAACATGGCGGCCATCTTGAAACCCGCCATCTTGGATTCAACTCCAAAATTTCAAATGGGAATGTGGTCATGTGACATATCAAACAGATAGAGAATTTCACCAGAAAAACAGTGCCGTTGTTATTTAAACATAGCTTTATTCATTCTCGGGTTATAGCCAGTTATATGTGGCAGCGGTGGGACGCTTGGCAGCGTGTGTAATGTGCCTAAGAGACATTACGCCGATGTTACACAGTCCCGAGAGACCATCAACTGTCATAGGAATGGCTCGGTATGTTTTCCATTATGTTGGATCGTTAATGCTATCCTCCGAACTCAGTCCTGAAGAAACTTTGATCAAGACATCTGTCTGAATTTGACCACACGCATCAACAATGCGCTGCTTTAGATGATGCAAATCCCGTATTTTCACAGAATAAACCAATGCTTTGACATGACCCCAAAGATAAAAATCCAAAGGAGTCAACGTGGTGGCCAGTCCACAGCACCCCTACGACCAATCCACTTTTGAGGGAACTGCACATCCAGGTGTGCTCGCACATTGTGCCCATAATGTGGTGTGGCTCCATCATGCTGGAAGAATTCCGGAAATGTCCAGTCCTCCGATAACAACGAGGGAAACAGTTCTTCATCCAATAACCTCAGATAACCGTTGGCTGTTAACGTACCATCAATAAAAAAGGTCCAACGACTTTGGTACCCCATACACCACACCAGAACATCACTTTTTGTTAGTCGACTGTTTGGGATGCATCAAACCAGTGCGGATTTGTGACGGACCAGTATCTGTGATTCTGCTTGTTCACTTCACCATTGATAAAGAAATTGGCTTCATCACTGAACAGCACCTGATAGGTGAAACGTGGGTTTATCTGCAGCTGCTGTGTCACCCATCCTGCGAACTGTACCCGACGGTCTGGATAATCCTCGTTCAGGTGTTGGAGAACCCGAATTTTGTACGGGTGCCATTTGTGCTGCGATATAATTCGCAGTATGGAGGTACGGCTGACCCCACATTCTTGTGACAGGTAACGAGTACTCCGTTGCGGACTCTTGCTAAATCATGCCAACACGCTCACTGTTGTTTCTTCATCGGTGGCAGATTTTGTTCTTGCAGCCTTAGGTTTATCTGCGACAGAACCTGTTGCTCGGAATTTGGCCAAAAGCTTGGCAACTGCGCTGTGAGTGATAGGCTGTCTGGTTGGGTGACGAGTGTTGAAAACCTCAGCAATGACCCGTGTGCTTCTTTCTCCTGATATCAAGATGATGTCAATGCCCTCTTCATGTGTTAAGGACATTTTGTAACCTGTAAATAAGGAAACAGTGATTAAAACATTAGCATGAGTAAATGATACCTAACAGTTAAATGCATGTAACGTATCAGGCATAGATTAGTCACTTTGCACCCATTCAGACTCCATTTTATGACTTGTCAGTACGTAATACTCACGCTGCCGAGCGTTCCACTGCTGCCGCAAGTAATTGGCTATAACCCGAGAATGAATAGAGCTATGTTTAAAACGATAACGGCATTGTTTTTCTGGTGAAATTCTCTATCTGTTTGATATGTCACATGACCACATTCCCATTTGAAATTTTGGAGTTGAATCCAAGATGGCGGCTTTCAAGATGGCCGCCATTTTGGTGGCATAGCCTATAAAGTTTCCCCCTTCCCGTTCCTCGCGTGTAGAGACTCTATTTCCTTGTTTGCTACTCCATTTTAATTTTATGAGGGTGTTTCCTTACTTTTGGACCACCCTGTATATATATATATATATATATATATATATATATATATATATATATATATATATATATATATATATGTGTGTGTGTGTGTGTGTGTATGTAGACTTTAAAAACAGGGACCGGGGTAGTTTGCGATGTTTAGCATGCAGCATGTCACCAACAGCATAAGGAATAGATGCCGCAATGTAAAGATATTTTCATGGTCAAATACTATGTTGAAATGCTACACTGAAAGAGCCAAAATAAAACAATGTACACTCCAGGAAATTGAAATGAGAACACCGTGAATTCATTGTCCCAGGAAGGGGAAACTTTATTGACACATTCCTGGGGTCAGATACATCACATGATCACACTGACAGAACCACAGGCACATAGATACAGGCAACAGAGCATGCACAATGTCGGCACTAGTACAGTTTATATCCACCTTTCGCAGCAATGCAGGCTGCTATTCTCCCATGGAGACGATCGTAGAGATGCTGGATGTAGTCCTGTGGAATGGCTTGCCATGCCATTTACACCTGGCGCCTCAGTTGGACCAGCGTTCGTGCTGGACGTGCAGACCGCGTGAGACGACGCTTCATCCAGTCCCAAACATGCTCAATGGGGGACAGATCCGGAGATCTTGCTGGCCAGGATAGTTGACTTACACCTTCTAGAGCACGTTGGGTGGCACGGGATACATGCGGACGTGCATTGTCGTGTTGGAACAGCAAGTTCCCTTGCCGGTCTAGGAATGGTAGAACGATGGGTTCGATGACGGTTTGGATGTACCGTGCACTATTCAGTGTCCCCTCGACGATCACCAGTGGTGTACGGCCAGTGTAGGAGATCGCTCCCCACACCATGATGCCGGGTGTTGCCCCTGTGTGCCTCGGTCGTATGCAGTCCTGATTGTGGCGCTCACCTGCACGGCGCCAAACACGCATACGACCATCATTGGCACCAAGGCAGAAGCGACTCTCATCGCTGAAGACGACACGTCTCCATTCGTCCCTCCATTCACGCCTGTCGCGACACCACTGGAGGCGGGCTGCACGATGTTGGGGCGTGAGCGGAAGACGGCCTAACGGTGTGCGGGACCGTAGCCCAGCTTCATGGAGACGGTTGCGAATGGTCCTCGCCGATACCCCAGGAGCAACAGTGTCCCTAATTTGCTGGGAAGTGGCGGTGCGGTCCCCTACGGCACTGCGTAGGATCCTACGGTCTTGGCGTGCATCCGTGCGTCGCTGCGGTCCGGTCCCAGGTCGACGGGCACGTGCACCTTCCGCCGACCACTGGCGACAACATCGATGTACTGTGGAGACCTCACGCCCCACGTGTTGAGCAATTCGGCGGTACGTCCACCCGGCCTCCCGCATGCCCACTATACGCCCTCGCTCAAAGTCCGTCAACTGCACATACGGTTGACGTCCATGCTGTCGCTGCATGCTACCAGTGTTAAAGACTGCGATGGATTTCCGTATGCCACGGCAAACTGGCTGACACTGACGGCGGCGGTGCACAAATGCTGCGCAGCTAGCGCCATTCGACGGCCAACACCGCTGTTCCTGGTGTGTCCGCTGTGCCGTGCGTGTGATCATTGCTTGTACAGCCCTCTCGCAGTGTCCGGAGCAAGTATGGTGGGTCTGACACACCGGTGTCAATGTGTTCTTTTTTCCATTTCCAGGAGTGTATGTCATAGACAACTGGTGTGTTTAACTGCACAAAAAAAGCTTTACTAAAAGTGCACTATGACACTTTACATTGATGTTTTGAAAATGTGTGCCTTATCTTCTGGATTTACCCTAAGCCTCCACGTGGGCTCCAATCTCTCTAATTTTATGTTCATGGCCTTTTCGCGAGATATACGTAAGAGGAAGTAATGTATTTGTTGACTCTTCTATGAATGTACACCTCCGAACTTCAAAATTAACTGCCACTGGAGTTAGTTGACCATCTTTGTGACTCTTTAGTTCTTACTAAATAAAGATGTAATGTAACGCGCTCCTCTTCCTTGGATTTTCTCTATTTACTCTATCAGTACAACCTGAAAAGCGATATTCAGGTATTGACGAACGAGTGTATATAATGGCTACATCCTTTGTTGATGGACCACATTCCCTAAGAATTCTTCGACTGAAAATCAGTCTGGCATTTGTCTTACTCGCAATTAATTATATGTGGTCGTTCCATTTTAAATTTCTCCGTCCTCGTACCCCTTGATACTCCATGGAAGTAACTGCTTCCAGTGATTATGCAGTTGTCTGATCATAGAATAAAGGGTCTTTCTATTCTGCATTTGCTACATGCTCATTTGTTTAAGTTGAATTTCAATTGCCACTTCCTGCACCAAGCGTCGATCCACTACAGGTCTTCATGTTGTTCGCTACAACTTTCTTTTCTCTGTACACAAAATCATCATCCGCCAAAAGCCTCATGGAACTTAAACGTTATCTGCCAGATCATTTGTACATATTATAAAAAGTAAATGTACTTTAACACAAAGTAAAGGTACTTTAACACTCCCCCGAGGTACGCCTGAAGTTACTTTTACGCCGCAACACTTCTCTCTGTTCGGACTGACACGCTGTGTTCTGTTTTCTAGAAACTCTTCAGTTCGGTCACACAGTTGATCTGATATTCCATACGCTCTATTTTTTTTTCATTAGCTGGTAGTGCGGAACTGTATCGAATGCCTTCCGGAAGTCAAGGAACAGGGCATCTACCTGGGCGCCTGTATCTATTGCTTTCTGGATCTCGTGGACGAAAAGAGCGAGCTGGGTTTCACAAGATAGTCGTTTCCAGAGCTCATGTTGGTTCTTACAGAGGATATTTTCAGCCTCCATAAATGTCATAACACGCGGGCATCTCTCTGTGAAGAATCAGGAATCACAAGAGAATTGGAAGCTGTGGTGCTCGAACTCTGGAGCATCACAGTCATGGCGTTTCTGGTACCTGGCACAGTTTGCCGTGACTTATTGGAAAAGCGGACAGGCATACAAGCAAGGTTGTGACATATATTTTCCAAATATATAATTTTTTTCTTCAGATGTTATCGCCTTCCAAATTTTGATTCATAATAATGAATATTTTACAGTGTCAATTACTTTAGCACAAGTATCACATGAAATCAGTTTTAGTCGTGTTCGCTAAACTCAGTAGTTATCATGTTTAACGCAAATAAAGTTTTCGGAACAAGAAACCAAACATCTGACAGTACAATTAATAAAGTCTTACAGGTGAGCCGTGAGCAGCAAATTAATTACTTTAAATTAAGAATACAATATCAGAATAACACATTAAAAAAAAGATGATTCAAAATATCTCAGTAGCCCTTAAAGAATTTCCAAATTCTGATTACATTAGCAAAACACATCGAATCATCGCATAACTTAGAACAAAATTCTACATTAAACTGCATCAAATGTTAAGCACACATACTTAAGAAATTCTTTCGCAAGAGTCAACAAAGTCCGAAAGAAGAATGACGATCTTCACAAATAGCGAAAAAAACACTAAAAATCAACCAGATTTGTCAAATTCATAACAACTTTTTTCATAAAACTACCAAATATGTTGTGAGAATCTTGTTGGCCGATGGCCTATTCACGTTAATCTTTTCTCAAGCGTGGGTCGTCACCTGGAATACAAATAATTTAAATACAGTCCAACGGCGGTGCACATACATACATACATACATACACACACACACACACACACACACACACATACACACACACACACACGCTACATACATACATACATACACGAGTTAACCCCGTTACACAACAAGCACTTGGTACGGTAGATCAAACATAAACCACAGCGCCCCTCAGAAGAAAGAACAGGCAGAAATTTGGTCTTCGAACAAGCAGACGTAATTTCTAGCTATTTTTAATCTGCGAGGTGGCATCCACCATAAACTATTAACTTGCGTTGTGCCTCACGGCATGCATTAAAAGTCAGTAACGTTTAACAAGAACGTACTGTGGAAAAGCAGAACCCAATCAAGCTGCTTGGCGAAAGCCGCTGGTCTTCACTTCCAGACAAACACAGCCACGCTTAAAAGCTCTCTGTAATGTGTGTCTGTAAAACTGCTCCCATCCAGGAGACATACGCGCTTCATTCCGCCAGTTATTTGCTGAGACACAGGCTAGCATAAACAAGGTGTCCACAGCTACAGTGCAGGGTAACCGTCGTAAGGTCCGACTGTTCCGAAGTAATATTCCTTTACGAGTCGCACATATCCCTACTGTTTCATCAGTATGGAGGCCGACAACCTTTGTGGTGTCCTCAAACAAGATTAAATATTTTTTCTTTTATTCCTCAAAATACATCTTGTTGCCATGTCTCTGCAGTGGCTGGTGGCTTCGAAAGCCAGAGAGAACTCTGCTGAATCCAGAGGTAGATTCAGGGCTGGCGAAGATCGCCATACCGCAGGCTATTGTACAGGGTTGCTTGCCTGTTGGTTTGAAAGGCACTTCCAATCAGCTAGTGTGCTGTGGATGAAGCTGGGCTGTGGCCTTGGTACATGTGTGTATGGCTCAGACGCTGTCCTGAGAGTATTGGAATGGTGTTGGCGGATTCATGGACTACACATCGGTGGCAGCTTCTATACTGGATGCTGGTATGTAGTCATCTGTGGGTACAGATCGGTGCTCATTACATAAGGCAGCAACAGTATGACCAACACTGGAACAATCTCACACAAGATGGTAGAATATAATAATCAGAGAGTTGAGTGAAAACGACATGAGCGCCATCGGTCCCACTGGTCGACTAAGTCTAGGCTAACGGTGTGGAGTACTTGTGGCACTGAGAAGCGGATTTTCTGTATGATGTTATTTGTAACGACCAAAGTAACGGAGGCAGGTTGGTTTGCACATGTCTTCGACTCTTTCACAATTTGCTTGCACTCACACAAAGAAGTGTTGGTGCCACAGCCTTGGTGGTCGAGTTGCTTACACCTAGTGGCTGTCTTTTGCTGATACTTCCGTGTGCTTGAGCGATGCCAGGATGAAAGGACTTAGAAAATTTTTTCTCTCCCATTCCCCTTCTGCTTGACGCGTAACATTCCTTTGTACAAGAGCTGTCATTCTAGACTCTACTTCAGTCATAAGCAACCAGTAATCCACAACTGCGCCACCACCGTCAGAACTGTACTGCCCTTTTCAGCTGCCTGTTCGTAACTCCAAGCCCGCTGTCTGCGCACGTCATGAGCCCAGTTTGTCACATGACACCGTGGTATCTTTGCCATAGAAGCGCTCCACTGCAGTTGTACCAACCATCGGTACATAATCGAGGCAGTAGTGAAAAAATAGTAGTTTCCAATATATTTTGAAGATGACAAAGGTCGCCACACACTAGGTTGCACAACTGTTCACACTAATTCAAAAAGTCCAGCGAACTGCGGCAGCAGCGAAAATGTTGCAAGTGTGTGAGACCAATCAGGACGACTTCCTTAGCCGCTTACTCACCACGGAAGAGTGCTAGGTTCACTCTGACTCCGAGACAAAGTAGCAAAGCTGTATATATGTGGATTCAACACCGCCGAAAAAGGCGAAGATCAAACCATTGTCAGAGGTGAAATTGACTGTTCCGTGGGTTTGCCATAGTGTGGTGCTAAGAGATAATGGTCGTAAGCGGCAAGCCGTCACAGGTGCGTCCTACTACCAGAATCTCCTGACGAGGATACGGGAACCTTTCAAGAACATGCGTCGCTGAAAGCTATCCAAGAGTGTGGTTGTTCTCCAAGACAACCTTCAAGTTATTTCTGCGCAGGACACACACCTACTACTTCTGTGGGCTTTCAAGTTTTCTCTCATCTCCCGTACTCTCCTCAGTACTCCCGTACTTTTCTCAATTTTTACAGAATGAAAACCCGCTGCAGTTCGCAGTAATTTACTCTACGATCGGTTTCGAAGATTAAGGCTTCATCTTCAGGTGCCACCAAATAATTGTGGGAACATATACGTGTGTGGTCGGTCCAGTCAGTCACGTGGGGCCACACACACGTCAAAGGAGCTCAAGGGAGCGTAGGACCAGCATGCACAGTGCCCACCTGGACAGCACGATATGGGAGTGACTAGTGAAATATTTTGTATTCTTTCCTCGGGTGAAGAACACATTGCGTGGCAGACATTTTCCGAATGACGACAAGGTGAGTTTCGAGTTAGGACGTTTCCTCGAGAGTTAAATGCAGACATCTGCAACCAAGGTCGCCAAGTCACCCATTGGTGGGAAACACTTGTCGTGTTGAAGAGTGAATATGTAGGAAAGTACTTACACCAAGTCTTATTTTCGCTATTTTACTTCTTTGACATAACAGTTGTAGCTTTATGCCTACTCTTTGTATTTCATATCCTGATGGGTTTGCAATGTTGATTGTTTTATGGTAAAGCGGGTCGTACAACCCAGAAGAATTTTGTCGACACTAGTTCCTGCTGCTAAAGTCTGTTAATATGTCTTCTACATCTTCATCGATACTTCGCTAGCCACCTGAAGATACGTGGCAGAGGATACTTCTGGTGCCACTAACTGATCCACCCTCCCTTTTCCACTCGCAAAGTGCGCGTGGGGAGAATTATTGTCGGTAAGCCTCTGTGTTGGATCTAATTTCTCGAATTTTTTCATCATGATCATATCACGAGATGTATGCGGGACGAAGTAATATGTTGGCCGTCTCTTCCCGGAAAGTAATCTAATGAATTTTCAGTAGGAAACCTCTCCGTGACGCACAACGCCTCTCCTGAAGCGTCTGTCACTGGAGTTTGTTGACCATCTCTGAAATGCTCCATTATGGACTAAACTATTCCGTGACGAAGCGTGCTGCTCTTCTTCGGATTATCCCTGCTTCTTCTATCAGTTCTACCTCGTAAGGTCCCAGATTAATGAACAATACCCAAGAATTGGTTGAACAAGTACCCTCTAAGCCATTTCTTTAGGTGATGAGTTGCATTTCTTTACGATTCTTCCCAGGAATCGCAGTCTGGGGTCTGCGTTTCCTACTATTTGTTTTATGTGGTCATTTTACTTAGGTCGCTCTGAATAGTTGCTCCTAGATATTTTACCGTATACACAGTTTTCAGAAATTTGTCATCTATAGTGTAGATGTACGATAATGGATTTCTTTTTCTATGTACGCGCCTTATGTTACATGTTACATTTATTTACGTTCAGTGTCAACTTCTACAGACTGCATCATGCATTAATCTTCTGTAGGTCATTTCGCAAATCGATACTGTCCTTTAGCGTTGCCACCTTCTTACAGACAACCGCATCATCTGCTAACAATCTTAAGGGGAGGTTTACTATCTTTGGCTCGAAAAAAGCATGTCTTTGAGAATTTTTTTCTCGAGATGTGTTATAGATATCAACATCAAATTTGGTAAAACTGTTTACTGATATTTTCTCTACAAACTTGATATTTTTCGACCGGAAATGTCGAAGAGCAAAGACGAAACTGCCGTCGGAACGGAACAAAATTTCGATGTAGACCTCCACACGCGGTATGTCACAGGTCAGCCGGCTCTTCTGAAATCAAAATTGAGTTGACGTTAGCGAAGTATATAAGATTCTTTAGGAGTTGTACCTCGCTTAAGTTATTTGGATCATAGGAAACAAAATGGCAGCCATTTGAAAAAAAAATAGGATTTTTTTCATCGATTTTTCGAATTCGTCGTCCAAGTAAAAATATTTATAGTTGATGGATCGGAATAAAAGTGGTACAATTCCTAGACAATTTAGTTATCTTCATCGGAAACAAAGAATCATGTCAATCGGTTCAGTAGATTGGAAGTTACCATACCGCGTGACAAAAGAAACGTCATTGCGAGAAAAACGCGTTTGAAGTTTTGACTACATACAAATGCAACATTATGCAACTTCCTCTTCCTCATAGAGGGCGTTCTGCTCGATCTGGGCCATCCTGCGCTGCTCCAGAGACGCTCCTACGGCCGGTGACAAGTGCTTTTCGGCTGCTTGAATCCGTTGCTCGTCCGAATGCTTGGCGAACTGCGTCGAATAGAGTCCCAGGGTGACGTCCATCGTTGTCATGGTCTTCATAATTGGTGATTACCCTTCGTTGAAGCTGCTCACTGCCAGGAAAGTCGCTATCTCTACAGTCTTCGTACCAGAATGCAAATGCTGGGGGGCTAACTTCCAAACACACGCGTTGTAACTTTCGTTTGAAGTTTGTGTGTTTCCCCCTAAGCACCGGTACAATAACTCGTCCTCCGAAAGAAAAAATCTGGTGCGTCAAAAAGCCCGACTTCAGGCAGGTGCATTTTTTTCTTCAACCGCGAATAACAAACGTTTCCGTTCCGTATTAGGAAAAGCCGTTTCAGGGGTGGATTCCAAACACTTTGATGGATCCAAAAATGCAGTTTTTGAAAAAATCGATTTTTTGAACCAAAAGATAGTAAAACTCCCCTTACGGAGCTTCCGATTCTTCTATAGATCATTTACATACATCGCAAACAATAACGGTGAGGGATCAGTGAACTATATTAGTAAATAAGAATGCCTACCAGAGACTGGCGGACCTCAGACCTTATGCAAACGGACTGAATGCATCTGGAAGCCCTCGTTAGCTGCGTGCATCTGTTACAGACAAACGTGGCTCTCAGACGGCGTGTTCCACGGCACACTTAATTCGGCTGGTCTTTAGTGTACGTGAGGACGCGACAGTTTGACCGTGAACACGCTGCTCTGCTGGGAAGTGGAGCAGGTGTGACAGCCGGCGACGCGCGCGCTGCGACACGTGAAAGTCGGCGACAGTTCGTCCTCTCACGGCCTCCGTCGCTGTCTTCGTGAATTCATCGCCGTCTGATTCTCTACTCCGCTTTCTGTTCCCACAGGCGACACGGTTCGCAGATTTTTTCCCTTAGAAAATCAATCTGTCTCCGCTGCGTTAATTAGATCAGTTTCGTGTCTATAGCGGAAAAGACTTCTGAGAACCAATTCGCCATGCCTGCTTTAAAGGTGGCTTAGCATTTTACGGATAAACCGTTCCTACCGACGACTTGTGTCTCTCTTCCCGCGTATGGTTTCCACAAAGGCATTACCATCACTACGACAACGCTGTCATCGAGCAGTAGAATGAGTTTACTTCGTTCCCGATCATGGTCGGACAGGACCCATCAAACATGACATGAACATACGTGTAGCGACCATTAAAACACTTGTTGATTTCAGAAATACTCTTGTTTCTGTTGATTTCGCTATATTGCATACTGCAATTAAACAATTAAATTTCTCAAACAGTGAAAATCTATAGTTCGAAACCTACCTCAAAAGCATACGTCATCGAGTTAACTGTGGGTTATAAAAGTCATCTTGAAAACACAGACCCCCAAGTTTCAGCCATGGGTCCATTGCTATTCCATATAATTAACTATATGCTCTGTTCTTATAACTACCATTTATATTTGACAGCTTCCAAAAGTTACAGGTCATCCCCGCAGCGAACGTATTCGTGAAACTCCTCTTCCTATGATACCCCTTGACGGTTTCTAATTACCCTCTCAAGTAGCAATAAAAGGTATATCTTGAATGATTATCTAAATAGCGAAGAACAAACTACAGCAGCGTGCAGGATATCTGTTTCTCTCCAAGAAATAATAAAAAAAATTAGTTGATCTCATATTAAACAAAAATTATTTCTATCTTTTGTCTTATCTAATCTTTTCTATAGTGACGTAGCTCAACAAGGTAGCTATAGTGAAAAGTCTAGGTGACTCAAAATAGCTATGAATGTTTGCGTGAGGATACACGTGCAACATTCAACTGTTTGATCACTTTAGTTTCTCCTAAGCCTAGTTAGGGTGAGTCTGATCCAACGAGTTACAATTTCACAGACAGGCTAACGTGAGTTTAGTGCTTCTTGATGCAACCGATGTTAACCTGAGCGCTATTTACACGATGGTCGGAAAACTGAGAGGAGCCCACCGAGCTAAAATCGGGTTCGTCAATTCCCGGCATAGATTAAGTTCGGAGACAGCGATCCGTCGTGATAATTTCTATTTTGTCTGCTTTAAGACTCTTATTATAAGCTTATAGTTGAACTTCTTTCTTTTAGTGCTCAGAACGCTTGTAAATAGTGACCAGAGTTACTGTCTTCCAAGTCCAATAAAGCTGAACGCACAATATGACAGAGTGCAAACAGAAATGTACTACTGTAGAAGCATGCAGAGCAATTTAATGTGCGACACATGAGAAGGATAGTGCATTTAAAAATTCAAGTTGCTGGTTTAAGAAAAAGAAATTGAATGTCATTAAGTTTCTGATACGTTGAGTAGTGAAAACGTAACTGATCTGTTGAAAGAACGGTTGAAACTTCAAGCTTCTGGTGTAGTATCATATTATTCTCAGCAAATAAGGAAATTGGTTCTCACCATACATTTTCATTCTGCTAGGATATATGGTTACTTAACAAAGTTTGTGAATATATCTCACCCAAGAACATTTCACTGCAATTACTGCAATAGACAACTACACTGAACAGCCGAAGAAACTGGTACACCTGCCTAATATCGTGTACGGTCATCGTGAGCACGCGGAAGTGCCGCAGCACGAAGTGGCATGCACTCGACTAATGTCTGAAGTAGTGCTGGAGGGAATTGCCATCATGAATACTGCAGGGCTCTCCATAAATCCGAGAAGATGGAGATCTCTTCTGAACAGCACGTTGCAATGCATCCCAGATACGCTCAATAACGTTAATGTCTGGTGTGTTTGGTTGCCAGCGGAAGTGTTTGAACTCACAAGAGCGCTCCTGGAGCCGCTCTGTAGCACTCTGGACGTGTGGGGTGTCACACCGTCATTCTTGAATTGGCCAAGTCTGTCGGAATGCACAATGGAGAGGTGATCATACAGGAAGCTTACGAACGTGTCATCTGTCCGTATCGGGGGTGCCATATCATTCCAACTGCACGTGCGCCATACCATTATTGAGCGTCCACCAGCTTGAACAGTCCCCTGCTGACATGCAGGGTCCATCGATTCCTGAGTTTGTCTCCATACCCGTACACGTCCATCCGCTCGATACAATTTGAAACGAGACTCATCCGACCATGCAACATGTTTCCAGTCACCAACAGTCCAATCTCGGTGTTGACGGACACAGGCGAGGCGTAAGGCTTTGTGTCGTGCAGAATTCAAGGGTACACGAGGGCCTTCGGCTCCGAAAGCCCATATTGATTATGTTTCTTGAATGGTTCGCACGCTGACACTTGTCGCTGTTCCAGCATGGAAATCAGCAGCAATTTGCGGAAAGATTGCAATTCTGTCACGTTGAACGATTCTCTTCAGTCGTCGTTGGTCCAGTTCTTGCAGGATCTTTTTCCAGTCGCAGCAGTGTCGGAGATTTGATGTTTTGTCAGATTCCTGATATTCACAGTACACTCATGAATGGTCGTGCGGGAAATCCTCACTTCATCGCTACCTTGGAGATGCTGTGCCCCATCGCTCGTGCGCCGACTGTAACACCACGTTCAAACTTCCTTAAGTCTTGATAATCTGCCATTGTAGCAGCAGTAACCGATCTAATAGCTGCGCTAAACACTTGTCTTATGTAGGTGTTGCCGACCGTAGCGCCGTATTCTGCCTGTTTACATATATCTGTATTTGAATGCGCTTGCCTATACCAGTTTCTTTGGTGCTTCAGTGTATATACAGGGATTACTTTATTTAATGGTTAGTGGAAGCACTGCAGAGCCACAATGTCAATAAAAACACTGTAAAAATAGAATGCAAATCAAAACAATGTAGAAATGAAATGTCAATAAAACACTGTAAAAATTAAATGACAATAAATTATTTTATTTTCTTGTAAGTCATTACTATTATTATTGAATTACTTGTGTTAATTAATTGTAACACACATTTTTCTCATACTTTATGGACTGGTTTTGGAAGCTGTGACCGTATGCCTAAAATACAAACAAAATACATAATTCCTGCGCCAGTCACAGCTTCTGATTACGACGCGGCCGATGTTTGTAATCTTCAGGTGCTACCTGCTCAAATTGCGTTGTTTCAAGCCCAGTTTGCCAGGAACAGTAAGTTATCTTGGTTAGACGAACAGGTCTGATCCGTCTTACGATTTTATCTCCATCTAAAAGTTTATCCACATTTCAAATAAAATTTTACTTTTTGTTTCCAATGTACACAGAAATCACCTCTTTTTTTCTAGTCTCCCCTAGTAACTGAGTGGTCAGCGCGACGGCATATCATACCTTATGGCCCGGGTTCGATTCCCGGCTGAGTCGGAGATTTTCTCCGCTCTGGGACTGGGTGTTGTGTTGTCCATATCATCGTCATTTTATCCCCATCGACACGCAAGTCGCCGACGTGGTGTCAACTCGAAAGACTTGCACCAGACGAACGGTCTAACCGACGAGAGGCCCTAACTACACGGAATTTCCAATTACCTCTGTTTACTGTTTTGTTTTTACAAAAAATTAAGCTAGTATGTGTTATTTCAAGTAGTTAAGCCCATTTCAAGGTTGCGTGAAAAATTACAGGACGGTTTTGGCTACAGAAAAAATGGTGGATGGGAATTTTCTTTGCTTCAAACATGGAAGACGTATAGTAAACACGTTGGTGCGACCTGATAAGTGGCGTGATTTTCGCACGCTCTGTGTTCATTGGTTCTACGTCAAAAATGTCCTCAGTATCTCTCCTCACATGTCAAACACCAATCATCATTCCATAAGCTTACTGCCAGATGAGATTTGTCGAGATTCTTGCATGCATCTTTGCGTAATACCAAATCTCCTTCTTCATTTCAGCTACAAGAGTCTGGAACAAACCGTCCTGTAATGCGGGCGTTATACAGAAACACACTGCCACGTGGAGGAGCTTAAAGCTTCATCAGTATAACTTCCATCTTGGCATATCCTTTTCCTTGTGTCCAAAACGGAACCAGTGTCATCAGTATAACTTTCCTCACAGCATATCTTAGTTATTTTCCTCCTGTCGAAAAGGGAACCAGTCTCTATGTTATATTGTAAATTGTTCCTACTGTCTTTGTCTTGCACTGTTTTTGTTTTCTTTCTTTCACCCCGCCTACTAATTTTGCCCTAGTATCTCTTGCTTTTCCTCTGACCAGTAACCTTATGTACTGTACTGATTCTGAGCCGCGAACGTTCCATATTGGGGCTACTCGCTTATATCAATAACAACCATTCACATCGAATGTCTCTGATCAGTTGCTGGGTAACCGAAGGACACCTCCCTACCAGGGAACAAGGAGATGGCGCTGAGCAGCAATATGTGGATGTGCGTAGCATACTCAGGAGGCTTGTTGGCGGAAGTGTGACAGTTCAGGGTTCGCTGTTGCAGCATACGTGTTCACATCCTTGTGGGCTGAACATTAAGTGAACTCTGCAGCCTGGCTCGATGTGTGTGTTGGTGGTGCTGAGACACTAGCTGGAATTCAAACTGTCAGCCACTCAACCAACTGGAACCAACTTGGCTTGGGAATCCATCTCATCCCAGGACTGTGGTTTCATGGTGAGTGCCCACTTCAAACCAAGAATAGCAATTTCGTATTTGATAAACAAACGTTGTGGCCCAGAGCATCCTCATTATCTTCGAAGTATACAACGAGGTCTGCTAAACGCTCATTTGTGTTTATACTAGGCTATATCTAGCTGTTTTGAGCATATTTTGAGACTTGTGGTGTTCAAGGGCTAGTCATTAAATCTCATTAAATCTGCTATTGGAAATTTTGGCATTCTATTGGCATACTGCCGAGTGACATGGCATTTTAGTGTCAGTACAAGTTCCACCTTTCTGCATTGTACAGGGTGCTATGTGCTCGAATATTTATTCTAAAACTATTTGGAATTTGTATTTCTTGTGCTCACCAACCATGCCCTAGTCGTTGGTGCATGTGTTTTCTTGTTTTATTAGTAATAGGATTGATACAGTTTCTATGTTGCAGAGGGGCTAATGGTGATTAGATACTTATTATTGTACTGAATTCTAGAGGGAACCCAAAAGCAGGCCTTGCTGTATTGTCATTGTGCCTCCGAGTGGAAAAGTTCACAGTTAACTGAAAATAAAAAAAGGAACAAGAGGCACCTCATGGTTTTGTTTTAATCCTTTATGCCATTGGGCAGATGTGTATTGTGTTTTTGTAAAATAGTTGGCTGGCTAATTTCATGTTTCATGTATGCACTTTACTATAAGTTAGTTACTGTTATATCCCATTTAAGTGTGCTCACCTCTTGTGCTATTGTCACACTGGGTGTTTGCTGTTTCCCTCTTCTGCTACAATTGACTTAGGCTGATATAGTTAGTGTCTGTATTGCTGGCTGTGAACAACCACTGTTTTAACTGTTAGTTCCTCTAATTGGGCATTTAACTTAATTTAGTTGCCTCAAGGCAGTTCTTTTTAATTTCACTGCCATGCTGGCCGGTGATCTATTTGCTACGATACCTCGTAGTGCTCGCAGCAAATTTTATAACACTTTTTATACTCTGAATGAGTGGTACTAAGCAGATGATGTCACATCCTTTTGCTCGAGCTATTTTCGAAAATCTTTGATAGTGCCATAGAGAAGTGGCTGTTGGTATACTACTGCATTTGCTGACAGCAAAGTGTTCTAAAATTGAAAACTATATTAGTATTCACAGAGGGCCTCACCTCTACCCAGTTCAGTACTTTGAGTGCCTTTAATACTTCGGGTGATCTCACTTATTACAAACATTTGATTGGCCATGGGACAGGGATGTAATTATGGACAAAAATTGGAGCCTCTCCGTCAGCAGTACCATATTTGGATAAACATTATAAATATAGTTTTGGTGAGCCTTCTTGTAATCTGTTAAACTGTTCTGTAACCACCTGTTTACACCGTGTTACAACTTAAGAACGACAAAAATGAAGTAATTAACTTATACAGACATTTAGAGTCTCACAAGTCTAGAATGACAAGGATGGGGCGGGTAGTCAGCCATAGTCTTATGGTAAGAACGTCCTGGTATTTGAATGAAATAATTTAGGAAAACCACAGAAAATCTAAATCGTGATGGCTGAATAAACATTGGAGCCTCCACCATCCGTAATACAAGGCCACTCTTCTTAAAGCATTGTTACCTCATTAGATTTATCCCTACTGTACAATACTGCTTTACAGATAAGTTATTTAAGAATGCAAAAGTCTACTGCTACACTGTTTATTCATTTCACACTCCCAGTCCCTGTCCACACTACACACATTATACACGCATTAGTTCGTAACACTACACACACTATCAGCTGAATGTCAGGACCATTTTGTGTATCACAACTTCTCACTTGCTATCCTGAAAAACTGAGTCAATATCTTTCTATATAGAGCGAGATGTTGAGCTCAGGCAGAGAAAAAGGTGTTCGTATTACACATTGCATAGCTTTTAGAGTATGTTTTTCGAGAAAAGGAAAAAAGAAGGAAAAACATAGGATAAATGTGCTATGCAGAACATGAGACGTTTTATTATCGTTAATATTATTTGTGCCACATTTTTTACCGAAGACTTACTCCATGCTATCTAAGTAACCCTTCAATGTATAAACTGTTTGGTTTCATAGGTACTTTTTAAGTATCTTCTAAATACATTTGCTATTGAATATTCTTTAATCTTCTTTGGTTATTTATTGTAAAGTTATATTCATTTGTGGAAAATGCTGTTTTGAATTTTATGTTTATTTTTTCTTGGTAAATGCAAATCCTGTTTCACCATCATAGACAGAGCTGTTTGTGCACTAATTACGTATTATTTTTGATGTGTATAACTGATTGTTAAAGATGCTCACATCATGTAATTAAAATCCCCAATATTTTGAATAGGTCTTGATAATGAGTTTCATTACTGTTTGTGTTGATTGCTTCCTTGGCCCTTTTTTATACTTTGAAAACTGTGTTCGTATTTTCTCCATTTGTTCGTAGAAGAGAATACCATAACTAACAACTGAATGTACAAGTACATATGAACAGTACACTAAAAGACACTGGCTGTTACATACTGACAATAGGACTCTAAGGGCATAATATGCTGATGACATTCTCTTTGCAAGTATTTTTGTGTGTTCACAACACTTCAAATGAGAAAACCATATTCGTTTGTAGAATTTTTATATTTGTTACACAGTCTACAGAGGTGCCATCTATATTTAATTTAGCAGTGAAATTTTCCCTCTTCAAATTGAAATTTATGGTATCTGTTTTCTTTATGTTCAATGTCAGTTTATTGCTTATTGACTAATTGTAAACTTCCTTGAGGGTTTCATTTGCTTTCTCAGTAAAGAGTTCTCTTGTTTTTTGAGGACTATAATACTGTTGTCACCTTCAAAGAGAATTTTTTTCTCATGACTGACACTATTGGGAAAATCACTAATGTATATTAGGAACAGTAACTGTCTTAAAATGCTACCCCAAGAGACTGCTATATTTGTGGATTTTGTATCTGATAATTGTTTTACTACAACTCTAGACTTATTTGAAGTATTGTTGTCTTTTTCTTTGTATCCTATCTGTTAGGTAGGGCATATGGCCGAAACCATACAATGGGTACAATTCTAGCCTGTTTTAAATACTCTGGAAGTTCTCTGATGTGAATGATTCGCTTACTATGTTTGTTAAGGAAGCTTGTCCAATCTCCATGCACTGTTTCAGTACACACATTGGTACTTCAACTAAGCCTGCTGGCCTTTTATTTTTTTAGTTTTTGTCAAGTTTTACTGACTTCATGCTCTGTAGTTGGCAGCAACATCATTGTACTTAGTGGATAATTATGTACTAGTACTATATTAGTTTTTGAGAATTTTTTCTGTAATTTCTCTGCAATACTTCAATAATCCTCATTCACATAGTTTTCTATGTGGTGTGGAATCATTTATTCTTTTATGCTTCTTCCTTATCAGACTGTTATTATTCCTTTGTTTGTCTCAGCCTGTTCCTGACATGTCACACTGATTCACACTGATTTGCTTTCATTCTCTTCATTGTTTGTGATTTTGTCATTAATATTTTTTACAGTAATCAGCGTCTTGCTATAAATATTTTTGTGATTGTGATAGAAATTTAAGAAATCTGGCTCATTACTATTCTTTTTCATGCAACTGAGGTACTTAAGGGTTTGGGAGGGCTTCCTAATACCTGCTGTTACCCATTTGTTTTTGTGAGACATTAAAACTGATGGGTGTATTTTTGGAAACTTCTTTTCAAAGTTCAATTTAAATAATGTTGTGTATTTAGAGAATTTAATTTTTACGTTGGTTTCTCTATGCACTTAATACCACCTTTGGTTTACTAGTTCTTTTGAAAACTCTTGTATTTTGAGTTCTGATAAACATCTTTTGTAAGCTTGGTCGGATAGTGCAGAATATTTAACAGCTACACTACACCTTTCCCTGCACCTATTTGTGGTCACATAGTAAGTTGTTGCCAGAGTAATTATAGTAACCCTTGTTGCACTGTTGACCAGTGGAGACATGTTAAACCTATGAAGGATAAGTATAGTGTTACCAGTTCCATTTATAGTATTTGTGTTGATGTCTACATCTCGATACAAAAGTATGTACTTTTGTACTTAAGAATTCATCTAGAACTTCCGTAAATTTATGGAGAAAAGTGTCCACATCACCACTAGGAGATCGATACATACACAAAATGGTGTTATCAAGCCCTCTTGATTCAACAGCTGTTATTACAAAGTGTTTGTCCTCACTTACACTACTAAGTTCATGTCTTATTTTGAACTGTGATCCTTTTCTGACACAAATGGTTGATCCCCGACCCTTTGTTGCAGTCCTACAATAAGAGTCTGTCCTTTCATATGGTGATAATTCTCATACTACATTTTGGACTTCTGTGTCTCTCCATCAATGCTCAGTGACACAAACTATTCTGCAGTTCAAAGAGTGAAGCTCAACTTAAAATTGTTGTGCCTTATTTTTGTTGAATGCATGTTTTGATCAAGAATTGTTAAGTCTATGAAATGTCCCATGCTACTTTTTCCAGTGGTTTCTTTTTCTTTGCGACATGTAGTATTGTGTTATTTGTTTGGCTAGAATCAGTCTTTTGAGTTACTGATTCAGAATTTTTGAAACTGCTGGAGGAAGTCTGTAGACAGGGGTACCTTCTATCTGGAGACCAGGAGGCACCGTCAACCTGGTCCCAGTCTTGAGCGGTCAAGCAAGATGCTATAGATATGTTGTCTCTAGCAGAATGCACCAGCAAGAAGTCAATGGCATGCCAACTAGTCAAGTTTGAGCGCCTCAACAACAAGGTGCAACAGACTGGGGACATACGCACGGTGGTCAATCTAAGTGACAAGCAGCTCGATGAGACCACCTTAAAAGTACTTAGCAAGGGCCTCAATTTCGCAGTGACCACTAGAAACGTGCCTGTCACTGCCTTCGTCAGTGGCCAACACGCTACCTTCTAGAAAGTATAGTGTTTATTATTTCAAACGCAATCCCCGTGACTGTTAATACATTTATCCGACTGTAGACAGCACAGACAGTGCTGCAAAGGACAAAATGTTTGCTGCTGGCTACGGAAGTGTGCACCCAGGCGTACAGTTCTCCATCCGAAGTAAATCGAATGCCACGATTGCCTTTCTTCAAGGCTCCAGAAATATGGAAATCTCATGTGGAAAGGTCGAGAGTGTCTGAAGTACTGGTAAGGACCTCGCAGCGGACTTCAGCAGTGTCAGCTCCAGAAAAGTCACTATTATTTTTTCTTTGACTGGAAGGGCCTGTTGCTCTGTTGCTGATTGACTTTCTGGAACACGGCGTTATAATCAACGTTCAGTCGTTCATGGACACTTTGCGAATACTGTAGCGTGCCATCGAGCCCAAACGCCCAAGGGAGCTGTGTTGCAGTATAATGCCGACCTACATGTTGCCAAGGTTGTTTCGACAACACTGCGGCAGTTTCATCCGACGAAATACTTTTGTGGCCGTTGATTTACTGCGGTCGAAGAGATGTACGCCTGGCTGCAGTCATAGTTCCACAGGCAGCCGCAAACATTTTTCAATGAAGGCATTGATCGTACTACAACGATCAGACACTAAAACTCTCCTTAAATACAGGTATAGATATGCAATGAAACAATACAAGATAGCGCAAACATAAATCTCCATCAACTAAAACGAGAGATTGGCGGCGTGCAGTTGCCTGACGACAACATGTGGGTATCGCACAATTAACGGTTATAGAATGGAACGATCTCACATCGTTCCAAATGTGTGACATAATACTATAAAGATATTTTAACATCACTGACTGTCTAGACGACATGTATGCCGGGAGCCACTGACTACCACCTTGAAAGGCAGATAAAACACGAAATATTCCAATGGTCAGTCTTCCTGATAGGACTTCTGCTACGAGTGCAAGAGCTGGAAGAGGATGTTTTCTACCAATGTAGCTGGGAACGTAACAAAACAATCAGAAAACAAACCAAAAGGATGCCTTAGGCCGCCTCAGTGATACCAACACATTCATCTCACAATATCTAAAAACAACAAACAGATAGACATACTGACACACCAGTACACAAATAAGAAATACATACAACACCTGTTAACAATTCGCTAGATCAAAGCATATCATTGAAGCTACATTCAGAATATGACGCTAGCAAATGCAGACCGTACACAAAGCCCGTAAGTTTTACATGTGGTGGTAGCACACACAGCATACGCACACAGAGAGATAGCCATAAAGGAAACACTCAGTTGCCAAGTAACCTCGAGATAGGCAAACAATATTCCAAAAACAGACATACTGAACGTCCGATGCTAAATACATACAGTCTGCCTAATAATATAGTTAAAAGTAATTCATCCACACACATTCCCAGTGTTTACAAACAATAGGGGAAGACAAATGTCAGGATGTTTCACAGGACATACACAGAAACCCCAAACAGCACAGTAATAACGTAATTGATTATGATAATTTAGGGAGTAACGCGAAAGTAGATTAGAAAGTAAGGAAGTTTTCCAGACTGCTCTGTGTTTGGTAATACGCCTCAGTCACCCAGAAGGGGAAAAATATGTTTCCCTACAACAGAGTAGAACGACAAAAAATACTTAGGACATAAAACCTGCCAACTGACCATCGTCATTTCTGCAGACTCTTAGGACAAGTATGCGTACGAAGAGGTGAAGATTTAAACATAGATAAGGTTTATAAGGTCTTCGTCAGAGCGCGTATAATGAACTATATAAACTTCTAACGAATAAGGTGAAGACGCCGATATTACTGTCAATTCTTATGTGCACAGCCGGCACTACGACAAGGAGCTGACGTTCAGCAGAGTACCTGCTGAACAAGCTTGTCCCTGATGACGAAAAGGCGTATGACCAGCAACATCACAGAGATTTACGAAGACAGACGGATGACATCTACACAAATAGTCCGGTTACTGTCCCACTTGCCCAAGGAGAGGTAACGTGACCAACAATACAATTGAAGAATAAGAAAACCCCCGGTCTGGATGGCATAGACTCAGAAACAATAAAAATTATTTTTGCATAAATCACACCCTTTCTAACAGAGTTACTGAATGAAGCACTGCCGAAAGATAGGGTATCTGTCACGTGGAAAACAAGGAACGTGGTAACTACCAAAAAATTAGAAGATCGGCACCCAACAGACGCAAAAACTTACAGGCCCATCTGCCTCTTGAACACTTTGGCTCAGGTGCAGGAGAGGCTACAGTCACACTGGACGCTCTTCGGCCTTTGCCCATATCAGTATAGTTTTTGCCCAAAAAGATCAATAGACGACGCAGTTAACCACGCGTTGGAAATAATACAGGACACACAAGAAAAATATGCAGTTGCAGGAGCAATAGATGTAGCAGGCCTCTTCGAAATTCTCTGGTGGTCTGCTAAACAAGGTTACGAGAGATGCAGACACAAACAGTTTATATAATAGTTTACTAGACTACTGCAAAGATAGGTGGTGCAATGGCAAGCAGGAACACAAAAGGTTATCAAGAAAATAAAAAGGGCGTTCAAAAAGTTTTGCACAGTCGTCTCTAATTTTTTTATTTTTTTTCAGGAGGAGAATGAAATTTTTTGTGAACATACTTGGAACATTTAGCTATAAGTTGGCATGTTATACTATTTTCTTTGATTTAAATGTGAGCCATAATGGACCGTGAAGTAGATGTCAGGTTGAGACAACGGTCGGTGATGGAGCTCCTCTTCAAGACCGGCGAGGACTCTGCCACATCGATTCACAAGAAGTTGCTCCCTGTTTATGTGGAGACCACAGTGGATCACAGCAGTATCCAGCGGTGGTTGCAGAGGTTGAAAGAAGGTAATTTCTCTCTATTGGACAATCCACGATGCGATACACCATCGACAGCAGTGAATGATGTGAATAAGTAGACCATTGATCAAATCATCCAAAATGACAGATGTGTGACGACGCAACAGCTTTCTGAAATGACTCGCTTGTCATTGGGTAGTGTGGTATCACTGGTACAGTCGCTAGGGTACAGAAAAATCTGTGCACTTTGGGTGCCTAGATTATTGACAAGAGAAATGAAAACGATGAGGAAGAATGTGTGAAAGGGTCTCATGAAGACCTTTACTGAAGAGTGGAAACAGTATTTTGACGGCGTCATTATCCAGGGTGAAAAATGGTTGTTTTTGTCCGAACCTGAGAGCAAAATCCAACCCATGGAGTGGCGTCTTCCGGGTTCCCCTCGGAAGAAAAAACCTAGACTTTCAAAAACAGCAGGCCGAAAGGTGGTGGCCTTCTTCCGGGATCAGTGGTGTCATTTTCGTTGACATTTGGAACCTGGCTCCACAATTAACTGGGACGGTTACTATTTGTCACTGGACAAGCTGCAATGTGCCATCAAGACCTACAGACTACAGCTTCAGGGTCAGCTCATCAGATAACACCATTATAGTGCCAAACCCCTTAGAGCCCTTATGACGCAGGAAAAAAGTCAGGAAAATTGGTTGGAATACTGTTCCTCATCCTCCCTACAGTCCGGTCTTGGCTCCGTCTGATTTTTACCTCTTTGGTCGTCTGAAGGCCCACCAGCGCGGTAAAACATTTGATAATGAGAAAGATCGTATATCCTGTTTCAAGTGATGGTATAAAAGTCAATCCCTAGAATTTTACCAAAGTGCATTTACATCATGGAAAGAACGTTGGGCCAGATGCGTCACAGCTGAAGGAGGCTACATTGAGTAAGCTCAATGAATAGCTAAATGTTCCAAGTAACTTCACAAAAAAATTCATTCCCCTCCTGAAAAAAATAAAAAAAAGTTAGAGACGAGTGTGCAAAACTTTTTGAACGCCCTTTGTAACAGAAGGATGCCCACAAGGCTCAAATTGTGGGCCAATTTTCTGGGACACTGCCATGGATCCGCTCCTAAGCAAACTGGACAAAGAGGAGAGGGTGATGGGTACAGTAATCTATGCTGATGACTTGCTAGTAATAATAACTGAAAACTCGAGTATGCAACTCGAAAAAAAGACTACACAGCTCCTCACAAAAATAAGTGACTGGTGTAGCCATAACAAGCTCACAATTGCGACAAACAAGACAGTATATTTACTGATACAAGGGGCCTTGCAGAGAAACCCCACTATTAGGCTGAACGACACTAGCATACAGGGTAAAATAACAACAAGATACCTAGGATACACCTAGACGAATGATTGACATTCAACGAGCACATAAGACTTACAACCGAAAAAAACGACAAACTAATGCACAAACTCGCCACACTAAACCAGACTCACTACAGACTAATATTTTAGACACTCCAAATGTATCGATAATGTGTTTCGCAGCAAGTATCTGGGCACATCGCCTGCCACTCATGATCAAAACACCATGGTGAGGCGTGGACAAAGAGGTGTATTTGCTCAGAATGTGGGGTGAATTTAGCACCACTTCCGTGGAAGCCATATGCGTTGTACTTGTAACATATCCTATCAACATAACCGTTAGACACAGGGCAGCAGCATATTGCCTCGAAAGGGGAAGACTGGATAAGGTATATGAACTAACAGGGAGCATATTACAGAGAAACGCCAATTAAATCTCTGGAATGTTGAGATATGGCAAAATGAATGGAAAACATCTGTCAAGGATCGTCGGGTCTTCCCCTTCTTCCCGAACATCCGGTATCGGTTAAGGCTCAGACAAGTTGACCCAAGTCGCGGGACATGGCTCTTATATTACACAGCTGCACCGCTTTGGCCTTGGTCAAAGTGATATGTCTGAATGTGGGCAGCGTGGATACCTCGAGCACGTAAAACTAAAATGTGGCACAGTCACATACGTAAGGCCAACGGCAGAAATCGAAGACATAGAGCAAGCTTTAAGAGGCCCAGATAACTGGAGCATGCTTAACCGTATCACTGGTGAAATATCAAGAACGCTACACAAGACTTATAAGCAGTAACGACCATATACAAGATCACGACACGAAACATACCCTACACCGTAACATCAAACATGAGACAAAAGAGATTCAAACATTGGTATGGAAACAGGTGAATATATAGACACAGATGTTGACATGAACACTCCAATACCACCAGATACACATACGGCATAGTAGCAGATCACACGACTGCAATAATATTACAAGTAATACAAGACTAGAATTTAGAGGCAGGTTACTAATAGAAACAAAACAACGAATTTTCCTGTTTGCATAAGCGAAACAAGTAGTTATTTAGTTCTTTGGATCATTAACCTCAAACATGTAATTGTGAAATATATAATATGCAAACCGTAAAACATGTGAACTTCATAAAATTGTGCATAAACGTACACATGCAGTATAATAAGACGTAAATACACAATCGCAAGCGCACAACGTAGATGAGAGAAGCGTCCCCCGGGGATATGAGGCTCGAGGTCACCTCCCGAGGCTCGTCTCTCGCTTACGGCGCGCTTAAGCAGAGGAGGCAACTGTAGTAACAAACAGTACTTTCATGCCTTATGCACAATCCACGTAGAATTAATATCACAACATACATACGTATAGTAGTAGCAATAGTAGAATAGAATACGTTAATTCAGGTCAGACAGGTTCTAAATGTTTACCGAAGCCCTCCCACTTGAAATAGCTAGGTAATGGGACCTCTCTTGCTGTCCTATTGTGTATTATTTTCTTCTTAACAGTTTAGCAAAATTTGTTTTTCTTTCCCTTCCTTTCACAAATTGTACTTTAGGTATTCAGTGGTTTTTTTCGTTTTTGTTTTTCTTTTTTAATTAAGACTTTCATTATATCAAAAACACGGTAAGTACTAAAATTCTGAAAATTGTAGAGTTTGTAGTAGCAAATGACTCACTATAATTACCAAGGTGGCGGGTCGCTCTGTAATGTTAATAAATAAATTAATTGACCGTATTATCTCACAGCTGGAAGAATATATTAACAGTTACGGCGATTACCTTAGATGTAATTAGTTTGTTTCCATCTGTCTCTTTTTCATTGACTGCCCTTATACAACAAGGGGCATTTCCAGAGTTTTGTTGAATCCCTCATTTGTGCCCATGTTAATTTAGTTCTCTGAAATTGCCCTCTTTACCGTTCGCCAGGCAAAGTTGTGGCGTTCTTCATGAGTTTTTCTCCCAGACCAACTGTCCACTCGTAAATGTTCTGCCTGAACATTATCCTGTCTGGTATATCACGTTGTGTTCGTCCTACTGCGTTCATGTCTTGTTGTATTGCATCAATCCATTTTAGCGCCTCAATTCTCGTTTCACTGCAAGTTTTCTAGAACGGCATAACCTGTCTATTTAATTTGGTTAATTCCATTCTGTTACTATGCCCATAAAATTTCAGCCTCCGTTTTCTGATATCCGAATAAATGTTGGTATACGTCTCAATTTTTTCATTTGCTTTTAG
This sequence comes from Schistocerca serialis cubense, assembly GCF_023864345.2. Taxonomy (NCBI): domain Eukaryota; kingdom Metazoa; phylum Arthropoda; class Insecta; order Orthoptera; family Acrididae; genus Schistocerca; species Schistocerca serialis. The sequence goes on along the minus strand of NC_064639.1, from coordinate 856,146,642 downwards.
CCTGAACATCCCTTCTTCATTACGATTTGGACCCACAGTTTATCCAAAAACTTTTCGTTCCCTCTTTTGGAATTCTTCAGCGTCTCTCGTTATGCTTAAACTTAGTGTGTCAGCCCAATAAAGGAACTCTGCTTGGATGAACGTGTTGTAGTGACTTAGTTTGGTGTATTTTTAGTTGCATTTTTTGTTACAGATGTATTTTATAAGGCTGAAAACTGTTTTCATTTTATGACAGCAAATATTGTAACCAATCCTTTGCAGCCTAGTTTCCTGAATCATTTTGCCTAAATATTTGAACTAGAGAACTCCTTCGATTTTCCCGCATTTAGTTTTTGAGCTTTAGGTACCAGGTTGTTACTAGATATTTTTAGTGTTTTTTCCAATCGATATTTGGTGCTCTACTCTTTCTGCGGTTTCTCTAAGCATTAATGTTTGTTCTTTTGTTTCGTTCGAGTTTAGTGGCATTTATGATGCACTGCGCGAAAAAAATTAGTATAACCTTCTAGATGTTTCCAAGATTTATTGTTGCAACAGTGCATATGGAGTACATGTAATTATTACATTTGCAGATCAATAGCATAAGCGGTTCTGAGATACCAGGTACCAGTCCATGTTCAAACACCCATATTAGTAAGTGGTGTAGCCTCCACGAACTGCAGTGCAGGGGCTGACTGATCGTATAGATGGTAAATACTATCCTGGGATGCATTATGCCACGCCCGTTCGACTTGTTCACGCAGACTTGTCGCAAAAAATCGCTTCTTGTACTACCACATCCCACATATGCTCGATTGGAGACACATCCGGGGATAATGTTAGCCACGGAAATTGAAGCACAACTTACAGAGCACGTTGACTTTCGTGAGTTTTGCGTGAGCGAGCGTTATCCTGTTGTAACAACGCATCACCTCCCTGTTGCAAAAGAATACGTGTAACAAGATTCTGCCATACCGAGCGCTGGTTAGCGTCCCCTCCAGACACATCCAAAGTGAACGAGTGTTGTAGCTTATCACACCCGAGACTGTAGGATCTGGGCTATGGCCAGTGCGTCTTGAACGAATGCACTCTACGAGACAGCAGTACTAGGTCAACGTCGTACGCACTAACGACCATCACCTGCATGCAGGCAGAATCTGCTTTTATCGCTGAAGACCATGGGGTGCCATTCCATGTTGCAAGTGATCTTCTGACAGCAATTGTCGAGCCGTGCCCGTCGTTGCTGTGGCGTGAGTGGAAGACGAGATAGAGGTGTGCGTGCCTGCAGTCGCACTGCTAATAACCGGTTCGCAACAGTTCGTGTTGACACGTCTGGGCTCACAATCCTTCTCACATCTACTATGGTAGGTGTATGATCTGCAACTGCTGTCCTTCCAATACGACCATCCTGAGGGACATCTGTGCTGCATGGGCGCCCAGTACCTCGTCTATGGGTTTGAGAGTCTTCACGTGACCGCTAATACCAGTATCGTTGCACAACTGGTGCAGCACGTACAATTTGTGTGGCATTTCTTCGAAAGGACCATCCCTTCACACAGAAGGCCACCATCTGACCCCTTTCAAACTCGCTCACTAGGCTGTAGGAAGCAGTACTGTGTCTCCATGATCTGGTTGCTGCTTGTTTCACACGTCTGCACCACGCTGACTCTTCCGGCTGTGAACATTCCCTATTAAAGGGTAGACACAGATGGCGTTCTGGTAGCTATGCCACTACGCTATTTCAGCGCCATCTATCACAAAGCGAAAAAAGTGGTCCAACTAAAACATTCATGTTTCTTTACGTACTACACGAATATGTAATAAAAATGGGTGTTCCTATTTTAAAAAACGCAGTTGATATCCGTTTCACCTATGGCAGTGCCATCTAGCGGGCCAACCATTGCGCCATCTGGTTTCCCCCTTCAAGCTAGACAAGTGTCGTCCTTTGTAGTTTTTTCGTTTGACGCTTACTTCGTGAGATATTTGGCGCGATCACGATCAATGGACCACCCTGTACAAACCTCTCACCGGTTTCAACCAAACTTGTTACGCATATCACTTACTGTCTAGAAAGGATCGCTGTGGGGTAAGAACCTCCTACGTGTCAAAGAATTGTGTGTGAAAAAGCAGTATAGCCAACGACTCGTGAATACCCGTAATCTAGTCACCCAGTGTTTGGGAATGAGAACTCTTAGTGACTTCCAGAAAACTTCGCACATAATTTCAAACCTTAACGAAACTTTTTCTCGCTTACAACTCACATGAAACAAAGAAAGGGGAAAGTTTATCGGTTACTACATTTTCGCTGTTCATGGGCAAAAACTGCCGCATGAAACACGACGTTTTAATGTATGACCTCTTTAGTACTAACCGTATTTGCGACAGATTATTCCGTCGTTATTCTCATGCGCCACTCAATGTACTAGCAAAATTATGTCATTGTTAGACACATAGTTTAGGAGATATTACGTCATAAACACTGAGATGCGTGAGAAACTGCCACATCATGGGTGACCTTCAAATTTATCTTTTCGTTGCTACTAATTATCACAATAAATTTCGCAGACAGGATCCACATATGCTGGTGAATGTGGGGAGTGTAATAATATGGAAAGAGAAGAGGGGAGGAGCAGATGAACAGACACCGCGGGGGGGGGGGGGGAAGGAGGAGATGGAGGCAGACAGGAGGGAGAAGAAAACAGAGTTAGAGAGGAGGGGGAAATGGAGAGAGAAAGGAAAGAGTAAGGAGTGGGCAGAGACAGGGGGAAGAAGAGTTAGGCAAATTGAGGGGAGAAGGAAATGGTTAGGGAAGGGAAGAGGAGGAGACGAATAGGGAGAGGGAGGAGGAGGAGGATGTGGGCAGAGAAGGGGAGAGGAGGAGATGGACAAAGACGGATGTGGCAGATTGACAGAGGAAGAAGGAGTAGATAGAGGGCGGGAGGAACCGATGGAGAGAGGAGGAGATAGGCAGAGAGACGGGTAGGAGGCGATGGGCAGATAATGGGAAGGGTTGGAGAAGGTGAGTGGAGAGTGGGGAGGAGGGGATGGACAGAGAAGGGCTGAAGGAGGAGATGGACAGAGGGAGGGGAAGAAGGAGCTGAAGTAAAAAGAGGCTGGCGTAAATATATGCCTCGGCAACGCTGGGTACTCAGTAAGTATAATACATAATATTTATTGTTATAACTGCCTTGAGACATATTACCACCAAAACTACGTGTAAAATGAGTAAGTCATAATTTTTAGACATTCATTTTACTCGGTACATTCATACTGACATAATGAGCTTGCAGTCTGGCAATATTTGCTTCCGGTAACGTCTCCGGGAGTGCGTCACGTTGAGACAGCCTGCCTCGAATAGCTGCGGTCTCCTGGCAGTACTCTGTATTCCTGGAACACACTGTGGGCCCCGTTACCATGGCGCCGTCGCCGTCAGCCGCTCACCGCTGCCTGGGGCCCACCACCGCGTGGCCCGCCTGTTGCCGTTACCGGGCGAAAGTTGTCGATATGTTGTGGCGGCGCGGCGGTTATGGAACGCCAGTCGCCAGTGCGCGTTCTATCGCAGATATCTCGTCGGTCGCTACAAGTAAGACGCGGCCGGCAGTGAGCGCTGCAGCCGAGCGGAATCCGGCTGTTGCGGTTTGTTTTGCTCCCTTTTTCAGGCTTGCACAAGAGAGCCGGCGAGCTCTGCTCTGCCCTGCCCACACCAGCCAAGGACAGCGCGAGGAAACGCCAGCGGACGTTCACTTTCGCGGGCCGGAATTATCGCACTGCTGGGTCGAAGGTCACCATTCGCAGGATATCTTGCATTCTGGTGGGCGTTCACGAAACGGTTGCTTAGCACTGGTTCTGCGATAGCACAGTGTTAGGCTACACGTCAAGCTCCACTGACTTGCCGCTGTTATTTCAGTTGCTCTTAGCTGACTTTGCAATAATAGTGTGTTATCTAAGCTCATAGAGATCTGGAGTGTATCGTAGGCTTGTTCCAGCGACCGTAAACCGGCAGGGTAGCTGAGAGCGCTAATGCGCTGCTTCCTGTACTCGGGTGGGTTCGCCGGCCCCGGATCGAATCCGTCCGGCGGATTAACGACATAGAGCTGGTGTACTGGCCAGCCTGGATGTGGTTTTTAGGCTGTTTTCCACATCCCCCTAGGTGAATACCGGGCTGGTCCCCACGTTCCGCCTCAGTTACACGACTCGCAGACATCTGCAACACATTCGCACTATTCCATGGCTTACATTAGACACGGACAGCTGGGGTACACTAATTCCTTCCCAGGGGGTACGGGGTGGCGGCAGGAAGGGCATCCGGCCACCCCTTAAACTTACCATGCCACTTCCGATTAACCATGGCCGACCCTGCGTAACTGCAGGACAAGGCTCAGACAAAGAATATATATATATATATATATATATATATATATATATATATATAGTCCCAACACCAAGAAAATATTTATGTTAAGTAATGAAATTTCGGAAATACTACATTTGTCTAGGTAACATATTTAAGTGACTGAGGTTCCTAGTTCACTGGTTAATCTAAGCACGAGAAAAGCCATTGCAAGTATGCGATGCTGTTACATTAATAACTGGTGTAACCGCCTGAATGTTGTAAATATCTTAACGAACATGCATTGTATCGAATGTCAGTTTGTGAGATGGAGTCCCATGCCTGTTGTATTTGCTCAGTCAATACAAGGACTGTTATTGCTGGTTGTTGATGGCGCTGGAGTTGTCATCTGATGATGTCCCATACGTGCTCGATTGCAGGCGGATCTGATGATCGAGGAGGCCAAGGCAACATTTCGTCAGTCCTTAGTGCATGTTAGGCTATAACAAGAGATATGCGGTCGAGCGTTATCCTGTTGGAAACCACCCGTTAGAATACTGTCCATGCATGGCGGAACAACAGGCCAAATCACAAGACTGGCGTACAAAGTTGCAGTCAGGATGTGTGGGATAACTGCAAGAGTGCTCCTGCTGTGATACGAAATCGCATCCTAGAGCACATCTCCAGGTGCAGAATCAGTGTGTCTTTGCCTTAGACAGTTTGATTACAGGCACTCACCTGGCGTTCCTCTAGCTAACACACAACCATCATTGGTTTTCATCAGGAAACACAACAGACCTCCACCCTGGCCTGCAATGATATCTCGTTGGACAACGCTGAAGTCGCAAATTGCGGTGATTTGGGGTTAGTGGAATGCACACCACAGGGCGTTTGGCTCGGAGCTGTTCTTGAAGTAAACGATTTGTAACAGTTCGTCGCGTTACTGTGGTGCCAGGCACTGCTCAAATTGCTGTTGCAGACGCATTATGACGTGCAACAGCCACACGCCGAACACGAGAGTGTTCCCTCTCGGTAGTGCCACGTGGCCGTACCTTCCAATTACCACCGCTGCCAGCAGCCATGTAAAGTGGCTATATTCCTGCCAATTCCTTCTGCAGTATCGGAGAAGGAACATCCAGCTTTTCGTAGCCTTAATACACGACCTCATTCAAATTCAGTGACCCGTTGATAATGGCGTCTTCGTTATCTAAAAGGCATTCCTTTAACGTCAACACACTCCATCGAATCTCAACGGTTACTAACGCTCACGACCATTACAGTGCTTATTTAAAGCAAACCTAACTTGCATCCTCATAGTAGTGTTATTAACACCAATGTTATGTGACTTTGCGAAACTTGAACAGACATTATCTGCCAGGTGTAGAAAAGCGCCTACCAACTTTCGTTTAACTCGCACAACTCCGTGATGTTCGCATTTTTTTCCGTCAGTGTATGAATCTATATTCGTTGGAGCATGCTTTTATTGGTTGTTTTAGCTTCTCCGTCTGGGAACTGAATCAAATGCCACCTGTGGCCTTGAGTTTCTCGCCATCTTCATTCTGTTTTCCTCGAAGCCAATGTTCCATGAACGCATGTTAAGATTACAGTCGCTGGTGATGGTTGCTAAATTTTCCCAACAGAGGCATTGAGTTTAATCCTTGGTATCGGCAGCTGTGTGTACACAAAACCGTTAGTGGCAGAGGACTGTCCCGAATGACAGCTCGTCGCGCCTTCGGATTTGGATGACACCTCGCCGTTTACTAGGCTTTTTACAGTACTAACTGACTGTAATAAGTAACGCACATTCCACAAAACTCACGAAATAAATGCCCTTTTCGTCCTAAAAACCGGTATCAATCAGTTTTGGATTTCAGTAAGGCGCATCCTTTATTTACGTCTTCTCAGAATGGGGGAGTCCATGAAAATATCACCAAATCACATTTAAAGGGGACGGGGGGCGACGATGATAAAATGACGGAATAATTATTCCAGGACATAGACAGTATTAAAGCACCCAACAATCTTTACAGTCACTCTGAACTGAACTGATAACTTTACACGGTCCATTCACCGGGATTCCCCTATTTGAAACAACTGCTGCACGTGAGTTAAATTTCATTCGGCGAGTTCCCTGCTCCGCCGGTCGAGATGAATGCGTGCTAGTCAGTGAGCCACTTGTGATATTCTGTGGAAGGTAACTAAACTCTGAAATTTACCGATATGAATTCTCTAAGTGATTATATACATTGAAAGTCTGAAGAGCTACGTAAAGATATGGTTCAATGGAAGGTGCAAATAATGCTGTCTTCCATCTGAAAAGTAGGTAAAGATTGGAAGCTTACTGGTAGATTAAAACTGTGTGCCGGACCGAGACTCGAACTCGGGACCTTTGCCTTTCGCGGACAAGTGCTTTACCACATGAGTTACCCAATCACGACTCACGATTCGTCCACACAGCTTCAATTCTGCCACTAACTCGTGACGTTGTGAGGACGAGACGTGAGTCGTGCTTGGGTAGCTTAGGTGCTAGAGCACTTACCCGCGAAAGGCAAAGGTCCCGAGTTCGAGTCTCGGACCGCCACACAGTTTTAAAGTGCCAGGAAGTTTCATATCAGCGCACACTCCGCTGCAAAATGAAAATCTCGTTCTACGTAAAGATACAACGACATTTAATGTTGTGTTGTTGTAGTCTTCAGTCCAGATTCTGGTTTATGTAGCTCTCCAAGCTACTGTGTTCTGTGCAAGCTTCTTCATCTGCGAACAACTACTGCAACCTATAGCCCTCTGAATTTGTTTAGTGTATTCATTCCTTGGTGAACCTCTACAATTTTTACTCTCCGCGCTTCCCTCCAATACTAAATTGATGATTCCTAGATGCCTCGGAACGTGGACTACCGACCGATCCCTTCAACTTGAGCTACAAATTCCTCTTCTCCCCTGTTCTGTTCAGTACCTCCTCATTAGTTATGTGATCTACCCATCTAATCTTCAGCATTGTTCTGTAGCACCACATTTCGAAAGCTTCTATTCTCTTCTTGTCCAAACTATTTATCGTCCATGTGTCACTTCCATACATGGCTACATTCCATACAAATACTTTCAGAAAAGACTTCCTGATACTTAAATCTATACTGGATGTTAATAAATTTCTCCCCTTCAGAAACGCTTTCCTTGCCATTTCCAGTCTACATTTTATATCATCTCTACTTCGACCATCATCAGTTATTTTGCTCCCCAAATAGCAAAACTCCTTTACTACTTTAAGTGTCTCATTTCCTAACCTAATTACCTCAGCATCACCTGATTTTAATGGACTACGTTCCATTATCCTCGTCTTGTTTTGTTGATGTTCATCTTATATCCTCCTTTCAAGACAGTGTCCATTCCGTTCAACTGCTGTTCCAGGTCCTTTGCTGTCTCTGACAGAATTACAATGTCGTCGGCAAACCACAAAGTTTTCGTTCTTTCTCCATGGATTTTAATTCCGACTCCAAAATTTTCTTTTGTTTTCTTTACTGCTTGCTCAGTATACTGATTGAATAAAGTCGGAGATAGGCTGCAACCCAGTCTCACTCCCTTTCTAACCACTGCTTCCCTTTCGTGCCTCTTGATTCTTATAACTGCCATCTAGTTTCTGTACAAATTGTAAATAGCCTTTCGCTCCCTGTATTTGACACCTGCCACCTTCAGAATTCGAAAGAGAGTATTCCAGTCACCTTTGTCAAAAGCTTTCTCTAAGTCTACGATTGCTAGAAACGTAAGTTGGCCTTTCTTAATGTACCTTCTAAGATAAGTCGAAGGGTTGCCATAATTGTTCCATTTTTTCTACGGAAACCAAACTGATTTTACCCGAATCGGCTTCTACCAATTTTTCCATTCGTCTGTAAAGAATTTGTGATAGTATTTTGCAGTCGTGACTTATAAAACTGATAGTTCGGCAATTTTCACTCCTGCCAACACTTACTTTCTTTGGGATTGGAATTATTATATTCTTCTTGACGTCTGAAGGCAGTTCAACTGTCTAATACATCTTGCTCACCAGATGCTAGAGTTTTGTCAGTGCTGGCTCTCCCATGGCTATCAGTAGTTCTAATGGAATGTTGTCTACTCCCGGGGCCTTGTTTCGACTCAGGTCTTTCAGTGCTCTGTCCAACTCTTCACGCAGTATCACATCTCCCTTTTCATCTTCATCTACATTCTCTTCCATTTCCATAACATTGCCTTGTATAGAAACTCTATATACTCCTTCCACCTTTGTACTTTCCCTTCATTGCTTAGAACTGGTTTTCTATCTGAGCTCTTGATATTCACACAAGTGGTTCTCTTTTCTCCAAAGGTCTCTTTTAATTTCCATGTAGGCAGTGTCTATCTTAACACTAGTTATATATGCTTCCACGTCCTTACATTTGTCCTGTAGCCACTCCAGCTTAGCCATTTTGCACTTCTTATCCATCTCATTTTTGAGACGTTTGTAAGTCTTTTTGTCTGCTTCATTTACTGCATTTTTATATTCTCTCCTTTCATCAATTAAATTCAATATTTCTTCCGTTACCCAAGGATTTCCACTAGCCCTTGTCTTTTTAGATACTTGGTCCTCTGCTGTCATCACTATTTCATCTCTCAAAGCTACCCATTCTTCTTTTACTGTATTTCTTTCCCCCTTTCTTGTCAATCGTTCCGTAATGCTCTCTCTGAAACACTCTACAACCTCTGGTTTTGCCGGCTGGTGTGACCGAGCGGTTCTAGGCGCTTCAGTCTGGAACCGCGCGACTGCTACGGTTGCAGGTTCGAATCCTGTCTCGGGCATGGTTGTGTGTGATGTCCTTAGGTTGGTTAGGTTTAGGTAGTTCTAAGTTCTAGGGGACTGATGACCTCAGATGTTAAGTCCCATAGTGCTCAGAGCCATTTGAATCATTTGAACCTCTGGTTCTTTCAGTGTATCCAGGTCCCATCTCCTTAAATCCCCAACTTTTTGCAGTTTCTTCACTTTTAATCTACAGTTCATAACCAATAAATTGGGGTCAGAGTCCACATCTGCACGTGGAAATGCCTTACAATTTAAAACCTGGTTCCTAAATCTCTGTCTTATCATTATATAATCTATCTGAAACCTTCCTGTGTTCCAGGCCTCATCCACCTGTACAACCCTCTTTCATAATTCTTAAACCAAGAGTTAGCTATGATTAAGTTATGTTCTGTGCAAAACTCTACCAGGCGGCTTCCTCTTTCATTCCTTACCCCAGTTCCATATTCACCTACAACTTCTCCTTTTCTTCCTTTTCCTATTTTCAAATTCCAGTCCCCATGACTATTAAATTTTCGTCTCCCTTCACTATCTGAACAATTTCTTTTTGTCGCATCATACATTTCTTCAATCTCTTCGTCATCTGCGGTGCTAGTTGGCATGTAAACTTGTATTACTGTGGTAGGTCTGGGCTTCGTGTCTATCTTGCTACAATAATGCGTTCACTATGTTGATAGTAGTAGCTTACCCACACTCCCATTTTTTTTATTCATTATTAAACCTACTCCTGCGTTACCCCTATTGGATTTTTTTATTTATAACCCTCTATTCTCCTGACCAGAAGTCTTCTTCCTCCTGCCACCGATCTTCACTAGCCGGTCGCGGTGGTCTAGCGGTTCAGGCTCTCAGTCCGGAACCGCGCGACTGCTACGGTCGCAGGTTCGAATCCTGCCTCGGGCATGGATGTGTGTGATGTCGTTAGGTTTAAGTAGTTCTAAGTTCTAGGGGACTGATGACCACAGAAGTTAAGTCCCATAGTGCTCAGAGCCATTTGAACCATTTTGATCTTCACTAATTCCCACTATATCTAGCTTTAACCCATCGATTTCCGTTTTTAAATTTTCTAAGATACCTGCCCGATTAAGGGATCTGACATTCCACGCTCCGATCCGTAGAACGCCAGTTTTCTTTCCCCTGATAACGACGCCCTCCTGAGTAGTCCCCGCCCGGACTATTTTACCTCCGGAATATTTTACCCAATAGGACGCCATCTTCATTTAACCACACAGTAAAGCTGCATGCCTTCGGTAAAAATTACGGCTGTGGTTTCCCCTTGCTTTCAGACGCTCGCAGTACCAACACAGCAAAGCCGTTTTGGTTAATGTTACAAGGCCAGATCAGTCAACTACCCAGATTGTTGCTACTGCAACTATTGAAAAGGCTGCTGCCTCTTCAGGAACGACACGTTTGTCTGGCCTCTCAACAGAAACCCCACCGCTGTGGTTGAACCTACGGTACAGATGTCTGTATCGCTGAGGCACGCAAGCCTCCCAACCAACGGCAAGGTCCATGGTTCATGGGAGTAGGGACATTTGATGCATATACAATAATTTTTTTGCCATTAGGGGAACGGCGGATAGTATGGGCCAGAGGGTAGCATGGGCCAGTTGGTGTTTCAGCTATTCACTGCAAGGTAGCAGCACGGTACACTGTGTAATATTTGCCGCCAGCGCCATTTCGCCATGTGCAGACAGTTTGTTTGACTCCCAGTGTCGTATCGTCTGTGAGTGATTTTTGTTTGTTTGTGCTCTTACAAGTTGTTCCCCCGAATACTTTTTTAACATCACCCAGAATCATTATTACAGGTAAGAATATACTTATGAAACTAGAACTGTTATTTAGTTTACTCTATTAATAAAAGACAATGAAAATTGCATTTCCTTTGATCTCACAATGTTTCGCTTACTACCATATTTTCATGTCAGTGTGAGTCGGGTAGTGTGGGCCATGCGACTTTCGGGTAGTATGCTTCTTTTTCTTTTTTTTTTTTAAAAAAAAGCGACAGGTCGAAAGGTTCTTCAGCCAGTTTGAAATTCTCTTAAAAAGCATTCCTTTTGTCCATACGGAATTTTTAATGTCGAGGAAACTGACGTATCGTGTGTGCATGAAAATGTCAAGGTCATTACAGTGAAAGGCAAACGTCAAGTGGGGAAAATTATTCCTGGAGAGAGGGCACGTAATGTTACACTTTTATCTTGCGTGAGTGCAACCGGGTGATTTAATCCTCCGCTTTTTATTTTCCCGATGAAACGAATGAATGACCGTCTAATGATTGGTGCTCCAACCGAAAGCATTAGTTTTCCAACTTTTAGCGGTTGAATGACAGCTGAGGCTATTCTGAAGTGGTTTCGACACTTTGTTTCCTTCACAAAACCCTTAGTGCGAGATCCTGTCTTGCTGATTGTAGGTGGGCATGCCAGTCACAAGGACTTAGATGTCATCGTGTTTGCTCGGGAAAACCATGTCCATATGTTAGGTTTTCCCCCACACACTTCTCATAAGTTGCAGGCTCTGGATAGGACGTCCACGAAACCTTTCAAAATCCGCTTCAACACTGCCTGCAGTTTATGGATGAGGGCTAATCCAGGGTCAAGAATTAATGACTTTGATGTTTCAAAATTGGTAGCTGACGCCTACAAGGTAGTGTTTCGACTAGATATTGCTGAAAATGGATATCGATACACTGGCATTTACCCGACAAACCCAGACATATTTACTAATTTGAACTTTATGGGCAGTGATGTTACCAACATTGAACAGGAACCTCTCCCCGAGATGACGTTTGATAGGGCTGTTATTGCTACATCTAGGACACCCATATCGCTCTCACCAGTAGCTCTGATAGCCCCCCACTCCCCTCAGCTTGCTTCCCAGGCAGAATCTACAATCACTTCTGGAGAGACCACCACTTCCTTCAATGCACTGCATTCAAGTGAACAATCTGATTTTGCAAGTGTTTTAAAAGAGATATCGCCTTTCCCTCATGCAGCGAAAAGAGGTTGACATGTCGGAAAAGAAAGACAGAGAGAAGCGAAATATTGACATCAACTCCAATGAAACATATGCTGATAGACAAGAAAGATTCAGAAGAGCAAAAGGATAAAGCACAACAGAAAAAGAGACAAATGAAATTTTCAAAACAAGAACAAACGATGATCAATAAGAAGAAGAAAAATAAACAAATCAAAATTTTTCATAATGACAGTCCTACACCAAGCACTTTTCAAGATGTTGCAAATGTAAAATATATTGTGTGGAGAAAGTTATGAGGAAAACTGGATTCAGTGCAACAAGTGTGAAGGCTCTGTGCGGATGTTGACGCCTTACTTTTTTAGTTTTATGATCCCTGTGAACTAAATAAATCATAGGGTAAATGAGCTATAATGCATTATACGTTGTGCACAGTATTAAACAATAAAACTTTTATTCAAAACAATGTTTTTAATTTATAAACATAATCATATTGGATTGGCCCATACTACCCTCCAATTTTTTAAATGCCCAAAATGCAAGGTTAATTATGATAACATTTTTTTTATGTTCCCTTCGTATTTTTATTAATTAGAGCAAAGAAGCTGAAAATATGATTTTTTTTTTTTTTGCTCATAACTGACTTAAGCTAAAATATATTTTGTAATTCACGTTTTTCCTTAAATGGCCTATGATGCCCGCCATTCCCCTATAGGTATAGTTGTTCACTTACAGATGCTCTATACGCTTACTCACTTACTAAGAAGCCCTCCTTTACATATTATGAGACAGTGGTTTGATTATATTTAATAATCCATAGTGATCAAAGAATCAATGAACAAGTTGGCGGCTACATTTGTTTACATCGCCTGCTGATTTGATGTGCTAAAGAACGTGATATGTCTATAGACATTGTTGTATTTTAGGACAGAAATGTCAAACATTTTGTAAACTATGTGCCACAAAATCTTCGTTGTATCGTAGGACACAAATGTAGACCTTGCAAAGAAATCAACGCTACCAATTACCAATGAATTCAGGCCCGAAACTTGTAATGGTACAATAAAATCATCTCAAAAAACTTTTGGCTGTTTGCTGTATTACATGCAGTATAAGTTTCAATTAATATTTAAAATAAATTTAAAAAAATCATTTTACGCTTTTTTCCCCGACTACAGGGTAAACGTCCCCTAAGAAGATCACTGGAATTTTTTGGTTTTAGACACATATTTATTTATTTATTTATAACATTGTAATATGTTAACTATTGCTAAAACTGTAATAATTCATTCGCACTCAAATTATCACTATCAACACTCAGTTTTTTCCCTATTCAATGGCATCTAATAATACAAAATGTACTGTTAAAGCTAACATAATACTACTTCCCATAGCCATATCTTTTCTTGCTGTTAATGATGATCTCACCTACTACTGCACCTAACTATGCCTATCACTGTTGTTGTCCTACAGTTTTATCGCGTTTTTTACCTTTTAACCAAATTCGTTTCTATTTATCTTTCTTTGGGCGGTGATAAACCTAATGTTCAGCGCCCCTAACTCGCAAACACACTTTTGCCCTACAGCTTCTTTCCATTGTAACTGTCAGAAGTATACATTACTTTGTAATAGCTAACTGGAATAGATTATGAACTGTAACGGCACCAGTTTTTTGTTTGCCACATTTCACAACGCGCTCTGTCGCTCCCCGTTCTGCGGGCACACCCTGCCGCTTCATTGGGCGCTGAAGACGGCGTCGTGGTGGTGTCTGTCACTTCCGTCGCCTACCGGCTCTCTGCTTGCAAGGGGAGACTCCGCTATTTCGAGGAAGCCTTGTTGCCGTTGGTGATGAATGCATCCACATGCCGGCTCATGCCAGCCCGGTTCTAATTCCTTGGGTGGCGAGACATGGCCTACGGCAACGATTCTACTCTGGCGCAGTTGCAATCGCCGGGCATGCGCTGTTAGCTGTTCGTTTACCGCGACTATTGATATCAGTTCTCTTCGGTGCGTTACTCCTCGATATCGTTCGCAACTTGCCTTTATGCAGCAAATGGAGGTTGATCAGCCGGCCGAAGTGGCCGTGCGGTTAAAGGCGCTGCAGTCTGGAACCGCAAGACCGCTACGGTCGCAGGTTCGAATCCTGCCTCGGGCATGGATGTTTGTGATGTCCTTAGGTTAGTTAGGTTCAACTAGTTGTAAGTTCTAGGGGACTAATGACCTCAGCAGTTGAGTCCCATAGTGCGCAGAGCCATTTTTTTGAGGTTGATCAAGGTGACGCGCTACCCAAGCTACGGTATTTCTTGAAACAGCGTCGGCGATATATTCCATGACTGTCTTTTGTCTCGCAACTCAGTATCTATTCTACATCGAGTCTACCGTGCGATTTAGCTGTTGCCGATCGATACCAACAAAATTGGAATTCAGCTGATACCCAAAGATGGTAGAGAGGGACGTTCAATAAGTAATGCGACACCTCTTTTCTGAAAGCGTGTTTTCTTCAGGATTCCAGCACACCGTATAACTCCCCACTCTTTTGGCTGCAAAACCCTATTTCAGAACATAATCTCCGTCGAATGTGCCGGCCTTACACCACCTTACTGGGAGGGCCTGTATGCCTGGATGGCACCACTCTACTAGTCAAAGTCGCTCCTCTGGGTGCGCAGAGTTGTGCGACGCCTTCCGTTGTCATGGAGATGGATACTTTCGTTCGCATTTTTCACGCAACGAACACGCTGAAGTGGTTTTTCAATTTCCTGAAAGTACCACAGTACACTTCAGAGTTGATTGTTGCACCATGAAGGAGGACATCAAACAGAAAACCCCTTCAGAGCCCCAGATGACCATCGTCATGAATCTGCTGGCTTAAGGTGTGGCTTTGAACTTCTCGTTTGGAGGAGGGTTTATGTGACACCACTCTATTGATTCCCGTTCTGTTTCTAGTTCGATGTGATGACCGCGTGTTTCATCGCCTGTGACGATGGTCGAGAAAAAATTGTCAGGATGAGCTTCGTAACACGCAAGCAATTCCTCACAGATGGTCCCGCTTTGCTCTTTATGGTCTTCTGCTGGGTGCCGAGAAACCCAGTGTGGACACACCTTTGAGTACCGCAGCTAGTGGACGAGCGTGTCAGCACTAGCAACAGAGACATCCAGTTGTGTGATCCGTGAGTCACCTTGAATGAGAGTGTCCGCACGTTGCGACATGATTAGATTAGATTAATACTAGTTCCATGAATCATGAATACGATATTTCGTAATGATGTGGAACGAGTCGAATTTTCTAATACATGACATAGTTAGGTTAATTTAACAACATACTTAAGTTAATATAACAACTTTATTTTTTGTGTTTTTTGTTTTTCTTTATTTTTATTTTTTTATTTTTTTATTATTATTTTTTTCTTTTTTTCTTAATTTATATCTAAAAATTCCTCTATGGAGTAGAAGGAGTTGTCATTCAGAAATTCTTTTAATTTCTTCTTAAATACTTGTTGGTTATCTGTCAGACTTTTGATACTATTTGGTAAGTGACCAAAGACTTTAGTGCCAGTATAATTCACCCCTTTCTGTGCCAAAGTTAGATTTAATCTTGAATAGTGAAGATCGTCCTTTCTCCTAGAATTGTAGTTATGCACACTGCTATTACTTTTGAATTGGGTTTGGTTGTTAATAACAAATTTCATAATAGAGTATATATACTGAGAAGCTACTGTGAATATCCCTAGATCCTTAAATAAATGTCTGCAGGATGATCTTGGGTGGACTCCAGCTATTATTCTGATTACACGCTTTTGTGCAATAAATACTTTATTCCTCAGTGATGAATTCCCCCAAAATATGATGCCATATGAAAGCAATGAGTGAAAATAGGCGTAGTAAGCTAATTTACTAAGATGTTTATCACCAAAATTTGCTATGACCCTTATTGCATAGGTAGCTGAACTCAAACGTTTCAGCAGATCATCAATGTGTTTCTTCCAATTTAATCTCTCATCAATGGACACACCTAAAAATTTGGAATATTCTACCTTAGCTATATGCTTCTGATTAAGGTCTATATTTATTAATGGTGTCATACCATTCCCTGTACAGAACTGTATGTACTGTGTCTTATCAAAATTCAGTGAGAGTCCGTTTACAAGGAACCACTTACTAATTTTCTGAAAGACAATATTGACAATTTCATCAGTTAATTTTTGTTTGTCGGGTGTGATTACTATACTTGTATCATCAGCAAAGAGAACTAACTTTGCCTCTTCATGAATATAGAATGGCAAGTCATTAATATATAATAAGAACAACAAAGGACCCAAGACTGACCCTTGTGGAACCCCATGCTTGATAGTTCCCCAGTTTGAGGAATGTGCTGATCTTTGCATGTTACGAGAACTACTTATTTCAACTTTCTGCACTCTTCCAGTTAGGTACGAATTAAACCATTTGTGCACTGTCCCACTCATGCCACAATACTTGAGCTTGTCTAGCAGAATTTCATGATTTACACAATCAAAAGCCTTTGAGAGATCACAAAAAATCCCAATGGGTGGTGTTCGGTTATTCAGATCGTTCAAAATTTGACTGGTGAAAGCATATATGGCATTTTCTGTTGAAAAACCTTTCTGGAAACAAAACTGACATTTTGTTAGTACTTCATTTTTACAGATATGTGAAGCTACTCTTGAATACATTACTTTCTCAAAAATTTTGGATAAAGCTGTTAGAAGGGAGATTGGACGGTAATTGTTGACATCAGATCTATCCCCCTTTTTATGCAAAGGTATAACAATAGCATATTTCAGTCTATCAGGGAAAATGCCCTGTTCCAGAGAGCTATTACACAGGTGGCTGAGAATCTTACTTATCTGTTGAGAACAAGCTTTTAGTATTTTGCTGGAAATGCCATCAGTTCCATGTGAGTTTTTGCTTTTAAGCAAGTTTATTATTTTCCTAATTTCAGAGGGAGAAGTGGGTGAGATTTCAATTGTATCAAATTGCATAGGTATGGCCTCTTCCATTAACAGCCTAGCATCTTCTAATGAACACCTGGATCCTACTATATCCACAACATTTAGAAAATGATTATTAAAAATATTTTCAGCTTCTGACTTTTTGTTCGTAAAGTTTTCATTCAATTTGATGGTAATACTGTCTTCCTCTGCTCTTGGTTGACCTGTTTCTCTTTTAATAATATTCCAAATTGTTTTAATTTTATTATCAGAGTTGCTGATTTCAGACATGATACACATACTCCTGGATTTTTTAATAATTTTTCTTAATATAACACAGTAGTTTTTATAATTTTTGATAGTTTCTGGGTCACTACTCTTTCTTGCTGTCAGATACATTTCCCTTTTCCGGTTACAAGATATTTTTATAGCCTTAGTAAGCCATGGTTTGTTACAAGGTTTCTTACGAGTATATTTAACTATTTTCTTGGGAAGTAGTTTTCAAATGCATTTACAAAAATGTCATGAAATAAATTATATTTTAAATTGGCATCAGGTTCATGGTACACCTCATCCCAGTCTAACTGCTGTAGGCTTTCCCAGAAATTTGCAATTGTTAAATCATTGACTGAACGTGCTACTTTGGAGGGCTGTTTAGTATTGCTGAATGGAGCTATGTCATATATTGTAACTAGCTGTGCACCATGATCAGAAAGACCATTCTCAACAGGCTGAGCATTTATCTGGTTAAACTTATCTTGGTCTATAAAGAAGTTATCTATCAGTGAGCTGCTATCCTGTACCACATGCACGAGCTACAGCTCTGTGCGGCCGGCTGGCACGGAGGAGATCGGACAGGTCTGCTCGAACTTGCGATGACGACAGCCGCCTCACCCAAAGACTCACGAAACTTTTGTTCACTGTCATGTCTCCACAGATATTCTGCACGCGCCTATGAATGTCTGTGATGCTTTGGTCTTCCGCCAAAAGAAGCTCGATGACAGCTCTCTGGATGGAGCGCGTCTCCGTAACAGACATCATTCTGATGGTTACGTATAGTGCGGCTACCAATTGGCACTTCTTGAAACTATAGGAGCCGGAGCGGAAATTTTCCATGATGTCCCATAACAAATTCCGCATTTTTCCAACAGCAACCTGCCGAGAAAAAAAGTGTTGCGTTACTTACTTCATGTTCTGTGAGTCTTCTTCACCACAGGGACATTCGGAGAATTTTTCTTCGTCCTATTCGATTACAGTAGGTGCCGTAACGCCCATGACCCATCAAGAAATGAGGTACTCATGATTCTCATTTGCTGCACGATAAGCACGTTTTGTAGGCTGTAACACTGTAAGAACTCATGTCATATGTCCATATTGTCAACAGCGTGCTAATAGCGCTCATTTCACTAATAGTTTTTGCTTTATTTATTAGTCGGTAAGTACTTTCGGTACCCACCTTGCACTACATTTTGTGTGGCAGTTATGTAAATAGCGGTACCTTAAATATGAAGAAATTCATCAGCCAGAGCATCATTTGTCAATCAGATCTACTTTTCCTGGTCCATTCGCTGCACCCGTCTGCATCCTGGGTCTGTCACCCCTCTTTTTATGAAATATATTTGTACAACCAATTCTGAAGTCTAGACACAGTTTTCTGGCCATTCATTCCCTAATTATTGTAGGCCCAAAAACTAGGCGAAACTCCAAATGAAGTTAAACAGATCCTCTTGCTTACAAAAATAGCATTACATAATGCACCTCATAACTGCGGGGTTAGCTATTTTCGAAACCATTTTTGTTTGCTTTCATTCGCTGTCAAACTACTACTTAATGAACACAATGACATATGTGGCTTCGTGTGCAATCAATAGACGGTGCTGTATTCTTGTAACTCTGTGCTGAGGTGCCAATGTTTATATACAAGCAAGCGGTCTTTACCCTTCCAATAGGTCCCGCATCTCTGAATGTGAGAGAAATTTATCGTCGTTGAACTTACACTTTCGTAGCGATGGCCGCTACTACTGGTATAATGGTGCAAGACGCAGTGGCATGTGTCTCTAATCCTTGTTGACGACAAAGTTTTTATTAGTAGAATTTTGCCATCCAGGAGAGGTGAGATGGAGGTTCAGTTCCTTAACACCAGAGTGTATTCCACTGTACTGGCGTAGTTCCCAAATCTGTCTGTCGTGCCTCATGAAGTGAAAGCGTATGTGAATGTTAGAGGTGGTTCATCAAGAACTTTAAGCTCCTGCGACAGTACTCGACTTTAATCTCAATGGTGTGTCTGACTGAAGCGAAATAGAACTTTGAACTTAAGTCTGAGCAATTTTTGAATATTTAAATCAACAAAATTATATTTACAACAAAACCATTAATACAGAATCTCTAAATACAGAATCTTAAAAATGGCTTAATGATTGTATGTTACCAAAAGCTTACGCCTTGGTGACACTGCAGAACAGCACACCTTAATACTTTTTTTTCAGTAAAAGCAACCCCTAATACATACACTAAGACAATACATATACTTCGTAAAATTGAAATATTTGAATACAGTATTCTACAAGCTTTATAAGGAAAATGATAGTAACCTTGTCAGTTACTTTTTAATTAACCTCAGCCACTAGCTGGCTCACCAAATAGCAACAACTTTAAAATCTTTGATTAAACAGAACAGTCTTTTAGCATATAGTTTAAACAGTTATTTCGTTGGTAATGACAAGCCACAGTACAACTGGCATTTCAGACTGAGCAATTCATTGACACATTAAAGACTCGTTAACGTATAACAGTATTTAAACATGGACACTTAACCGACCCACCGCCACTTTCATTTTTTGTAGCCAAGTCTGGTAGCTGGACAGCTGTACCACAACTGCTGTTCGTATAACAAGCCGGCAGGTCACCTTCTTTGTTCATGCATTCAGAGAGGGCTGACTTTGATGCACCTGGCATCAAACTTCACAGGCCGTGAACAGACACCGCGAAGGCGCGCAGCTACGGCGTTCAGTGCACAACATTCACTGGCCGCACCTGCCCTGGCTGACTTCCCCATACACACCTATCAGAGATAATACACTCTTTCCGTCAACGCTGTCAATAGTCAGAGACCTTCAGCAACACTGTAGTCCTAATCTTAAAGATATTTCGTTTTAGCAGCACAGTAGGTAACTAAACAATGTCCTCTGAAGTGAACCTGGCTGTATATGACCATTACTTTAGGCTTGGCATGGAATTCATTTGCGTTGTTATTGAACGAATTGCGAGTACCTGACATCCGATGCAATGCGACCAAAATAAAGAAAGTGTTTGGTCTAAATGCTATTCAGTGAAGTGCTTTTGGATACACAACATTCTTCGTTTACCACCTGGTCCGTACACGAATAATTAGGATTTCGTTTGGGTGCTATAACTGATTTAACAGCGAAAGCAGTGCGTTATGACGACTATAAGAAATTCGCTAGGAAAAAGAAAAGAAAATGAGTGTGACATCAATTACGTAACGTCAACCGCCGATGGGAATTTCACAGTCAACAACACTTGTTATGTCACGCACGAACTGAGATGTTGCTCTCTATTTGATACAATTCAGTTATGATAATCGTCCTCGCTCTAACAGGGAAAACCGACGAACTGCCGTTAAACTGTATTAAATACACACATTTGCTGAAACGTCTCAAGCGTCAGCAGTTGTAAAACGAATGTACTAATACATAAACAATCATTGGCGTGCCCACAACAACTTACCGAAGTTTCAAAAAATGGTTCAAATGGCTCTGAGCACTATGCGACTTAACTTCTGAGGTCATCAGTCCCCTAGAACTTAGAACTAATTAAACCTAACTAACCTAAGGACATCACATATATCCATGCCCGAGGCAGGATTCGAACCTGCGACCGTAGCGGTCGCTTGTTTCCAGACTGTAGCGCCTAAAACCGCACGCCCACTCCGGCCGGCTACTGAAGTTTCATCGCTATCCGATGAAGGATACAGAAACATCACCATCAAACTGAAGTCGTCCTAGGTGTTCTTTAAGTTTCGAAAGAAAATGAGAATTAGATGGGATCAAGTCGCGATTACGTGGAGGATGATCGACGTAAGTGAACCCAAGGCGTTGGACTGTTCCAGATGTTGCAGCGCTCCTGTATTGTCTGGCATCATCGCCGTACACATATTACAGTTTGGAGCCATCTAGTGACAGAGGGTTGCAGTTGCTCAGGCGAAGCGGGATAGTCAACAGAGTAATACGAATAACTTGTAACACTTCAACCAATATTGAAAACCGAGTAAAAGAATACTTTTCAACATCTTTTTAATATGTATAATTTGTCCCGAGTATAGCAATACACGTGGTATTGAATTTAACAGGCGAAAGCAGACAATATAAGACTCCAACAAATGAACAAGGCAAAAACGAACGGAGACTACTTACAAATTACACTACTGGATATTAAAATTTCTACACGACGAACATGACGTACTATAGACGCGAAATTTAACCGACTGCAAGATGATGCTGTGATATGCAAATGATTAGCTTTTCAGAGCATTCACACAAAGGTGGCGCCGCTGGCGACACCTACAACATGCTGACATGAGGAAAGTCTCCAGCCGATTTCTCATACACAGACAGCAGTTGACCGGCGTTGCCCGGTGACACGTTGTTGTGATGCCTCGTGTAATTAGGAAAAATGCGTACCATCACGTTTCCGACTTTGATAAATGTCGGGTTGTAGCCTATCGCGATTGCGGTTCATCGTATCGCGACATTGCTGCTCGCGTTGGTCGAGATCCAATGACTGTCAGCAGAATATGGAATTGGTGGGTTCAGGAGGGTAATACGGAACGCCGTGCTGGATCCCAACGGGCTCGTATCACTAGTAGTCGAGATAACAAGCATCTTATTCGGATGGCTGTAACGGATCGTGCAGCCACGTCTCGATCTCTGAGTCAACAGATGGCGACGTTTGCAAGACAACAACCATCTGCACGAACAGTTCGACGACGTTTGCAGCAGCATGGACTATAAGCTCGGAGACCATGGCTGCGGTTACCCTTGACGCTGCATCACAGACAGGAGCGCCTGCGATGGTGTACTCAACGACGAACCTGGTGCATGAATGGCAAAACGTCGTTTTTTTCGGATGAATCCAGGTTCTGTTTACAGTATCATGATGGTCGCATCCGTGTTTGGCGACATCGCGGTGAACGCACATTGGAAGCGTGTGTCCGTCATCGCCATACTGGCGTATCACCCGACGTGATGGTATGGGATGCCGTTGGTTACACGTCTTGGTCACCTCTTGTTCGCATTGACGGCACTTTGAACAGTGGACGCTACTTTTCAGATGTGTTACGATCCGTGGCTCTACCCTTCATTTGGTCCCTGCGAAACCCTACATTGCAGCAGGATAATGCACGACCGCATGTTGCAGGTCCTGTACGGGCCTTTCTGGACACAGAAAGTGTTCGACTGCTGCCCTGGCCAGCACATTCTCCACATCCCTCACCAATTGAAAACGTCTGGTCAATGGTGGCCGAGCAACTGGCTCGTCACAATACGCCAGTCTCTACTCTTGATGAACTGTGGTATCGTATTGAAGCTGCATGGGCAGCTGTACCTGTACACGCGATCCAAGCTCTGTTTGACTCAATGCCCAGGCGTATCAAGGCCATTATTACGGCCAGAGGTGGTTGTTTTGGGTACTGATTTCTCGGGATCTATGCACCCAAATTGCGTGAAAATGTAATCACATGTCAGTTCTAGTATAATATATTTGTCCAATGAATACCCGTTTATCATCTGCATTTATTCTTTGTGTAGCAATTTTAATGGTCAGTAGTGTAGACTGACAGGAAGTGGAGAACGGTAAATCCAGAATGAATAAATGGAATATGCAAAGGTTTTGGAGCGTGTATGACTATGGGAAAGATAGATACTGGCTACAAACAAGTTTATCAATCCTTTGGAGGAAAAAGAAGCGTCTGTACGAATAGTAGATGTCAGTAGCAAAGAAAAAAGGGAGAAAGGTGGAGTGAATATATATTAGGGATATACCAACAAACTTGAGGTTTATTATGTAACGGGAAAAGGAAATAAATGAAGATTAGATGGGAGATATGATACTGTGTGAAGAATCTAACAGAATCCCCAAAGGCTTAACTCGAAAAGAACCTGGAGTGGACAACATTCCCTTAGAATTATTGCCATCCCTTGAAGAACATACCATGACATACCTACACCGCTTGGTAAGTAAGATAAATGAGTCAGGGGAAATACTGTCTGAAGTCGAGGAGCTTCTATTAATTCCAACTGCAAAGAAGGCAGGTCTTGACAAGTGTGAATAATACAGGATCATCATCTTAGTAAGTTATGGATGGAAATTAATGACATGAATTATTTACAGAAGAACGGAAAAACTGGGAAACGCCGTCTTCGGAGAAGATAAGTACGGATTAAGTTGAAATGAAGAAGCACGAGAGGAAATACTTACATTACAAGTTTTTTAGAAGACAGACTGAAGAAAACATATGTCTTGCTGCATTTGATAATTTGGGATAAGGCTTTGACACTACTATGCTGGAACAAACTCTTTCAGATTCTGACGGTAGCAGGACCAAATTACAGAGAGCGAAACGTGTCTACAATTTGTATAGAAACCTGACTACAGTTATAGGAGTTGGAGGAGAAGTAAAGGAAAATAAGGACAAATCTGGGAAAGAAATTCTTATTCACGGAGACGTTTGCCAATGACATTGTAATTCTCCCAGAGATGGCAAAGCAAGATGAGTTGATAGGAATGGATAATGTCCTCTAAAGAGATTATAAACAGAACATCAACAAATGTAAAACAAGAGTAACCGAATGAAATCGAATTCCTCCTCTTGATATTGAAGGAGCTAGATTCGGGAATCAGACACTAAAAGTAGTGGATACGTTTTTCCATTTGGGTAACAAAACCTCGCGTAGGAAACAGCAACAGAACCATTAATGAAAAGAGGAATTTGTAAATATCGAATATAATTTTATGTGTTAGGAAGTCTTTTTTGAAGGAATTTCACTGGAGTTTACCGTACCATGGAAGTGATTCTGAAAAACAGAAGTTTGTTAACATTTTATAAGTGTGTTAGAAAGTCTTTACTGAAGATATGCTGTCTGGAGTATAGCGTTGTACGGAAGTTAAACGTAGTGATTAACAGTTCAGACAGGAAGAAAATATAAGTTTTTGAAATGCGGTGGTACAGATGAATGCTTTAGATTAAAGGGTGTAGATAGATTAGAGGGGTACATCGGATTACTAATAAGGGGGTATCGAATAGTATTGCGGAGATAAGAAATATCGTAATGGAGCAAGAGGGGTACATCGGATTACTAATAAGGAGGTATCTAATAGTATTGCGGAGATAAGAAATATCGTAATGGAGCAATTGGGGAGTGGGGTTGTGAAGGAGGGAGTACAGCAGGTTCAAATGGAGATTGAATATACAGTAACCAGGGTAAAAGAGACGCAGGGTGCATGCAGTAGTTATACAGAGATGAAGAGGCTTGCACGAGATAGACTACCGCGCACAGCCACATCGAAACAGCCTTTGGACCCAAGACAACGACAACAAAATTTCAGCAGCACCTATTCATGATTTTAATCTAAGCACCATGCCTATGAACCGTAGTAAGAGTACCGTGTTTCACTATGAGGCACACAATCAGCAGTTTATCATTGTGTCACCTTATCTCTTTTCCTAACAGGTACTATCAGGTCTTCAAAGCCGAAATAATGTGCTAGAATAGAAAAAAAACTGGAATGTGATAGTGGAGTGGTACAGTTTCCACGAAAAAATATTTTCGAAGCCTCGATGGTGTCCCGGATGTACTCAATCGGCTGCAGGTCAGGTGACCTAGGAGCGAATGTGGCCTGTGGAGGAGGGACCGCGGTTGGGGAGGGGACTGAATACACGCACTCCTATGCTTGTATAGTGTTCATCAAACAGTTATGGCATGATAAGCAGAATCTGAAAGAGTTGGTTCCAGCATAATAGTGTCAAAGTCTTATCCCAAATTATCAAACGCAGCAAGACATATGTTTTCTTCAGTCTGTCTTCTAAAAAACTTGTAATGTCAGTATTTCCTCTCATGCTTCTTCATTTCAACTTAATCCGTACGTATTTTCTCCGAAGACGGCGTTTCCCAGTTTTTCCGTTCTTCTGTAAATGACATGGAGCATCGTTTTCCTGATGATTTAGGACGCTGCTGGGTATTGTAGGTGAAAATATGTATGCACATGATCAGCTGGTGGGATTCTGCACCGTTCGCCGGTAAGAGACGATGGCTGACGTATCAGCGAGCCCATTCCTATCTAAAAGTCTGTTACATGACAATACATCTGCTACCTGCCTGCGATAATCACGCTAATCTCTGTGCTCCGTGACGAGAGGTAGTCGATGTAGACGTGTGGGATGGTTAGTTCTGTACTCAGCGGAGGTGTTGGTTGTGAATGATAAGGCTGCCCACCGATATTTATTGCCCAGGATTGAATTAGCGAGTAATTTGCTGTACTGCTCCCGGTCTGTTCGCCATGGTAGACGGGTATCCTCATTGCCGACGTGTTGTTATGGAGGTCATTTTTCTGTGACACAAGATACTCTTTGCAGAATGTAACGTCACTAATTAAATACCATGCAGCAGTTACATATTTGGATTTTGCATAGAAAATCTTACAAACATCCACATCGAATTTGTAAATGTACCTTACAATGTACTATGTCAGTCTCTTTGGTCTCCTTTCACTCGAAATTTGTCAACAGAAAAACAAACAACACAATACACTAAAGCTAACACGTCCGCATCACATTATACATTGTACACCTTTCCTGTACCGTATAGTAAGTTTAGTACGGAAACACTGTTCAGCAAGTATTATGTATCATGGCGGTGAAGACAGTAACTACTTCAATTTTTTTTTATTCAGAAGATATTTAACCTGCTGTTTAAATATTGCAGGAAGACGCTTACAGTCATGAGTGCATTGTAATGTTAAAAGACTGTACATCTTTCTATAGCCCATACGTTTGAATGCATGTCAAATCCACATTAATATGCTAGTATGCTAGCGCTAAATGACTTTGGTAAATGTGTTTGTACGCTATATTACTACGCTTATTAGCGTCAACTTTTCGTCGGTGTATGTGTTATAGATGTTCTACAAATTATTCAAAAATGTTCAAATGTGTGTGAAATCTTATGGGACTTAACTGCTTAGGTCATCAGTCCCTAAGCTTACACACTACTTAACTTAAATTATCCTAAGGACAAACACACACACCCATGCCCGAGGGAGGACGCGAACCTCCGCCGGGACCAGCCGCACAGTTCATTACTGTAGCGCCCTACACCGCTCGGCTAATCCCGCAAGAATACGAATTATTAAAAATAATTGTTTATTAATTATTAAGTACTCCTAATTCGGTATACTTCAACAGTAAATGAAGTACAAAAGAGATGTTACAAAAAAGCGAGCAATAAGAATAATACGTGTTCACCTACTGTCATATTGTAGCTATATCTGCATGGAGCACAATTTTAACTGCACCATCACAGTATACGTATTCACTAGTTAAATTCGTCATAAATAATGCATCAGAATTTGAGAAGAGTAGCAGTGTTTTTACAATACCAGAAGAACAAGTGACTTTTATTACCCATTATTCAAGCTGCCAGAGGTCCAGTTCAGCATGCATCAACAAATTTTTTTATCTTCATTCAATAACATAAAATGACTGACAAGTAGAAAATCAAGTTTCACATTTAACCCAAAATCATTTATTCAGGACATCACCCTCTGTTCTAATGATTTCTATCTAAAAACTACTAGCCTGTATGAAAACCTAGTTTTAAATGTAGTGGCATGAGTAGGATTGAAAAATAAAGCGTTCATTAATGTTAAATTTTCTTCAGTGTGGCATTTAGAAACGCGAATGGGCAGCATGTAATTAGGTATAAATATCCTTTTAACTGACTCATTCCACATAATTTAGATAAAAAATGTCATTCATTTGATCTCTGGAGCATGTAACTAACTACTGAGTTATGTTACATATGAAGGGCTTATTTCAATAGTGGTACAAGTCGATTTTTGCTCATTCTGAGATACAGAGTTCTAAAGTTAACATATACGTGAATATTTCTGGGATCTCAACTGCAGATTTTTCAGCGCTCATTTAACTTTACGACTCTGTATCACAGAATGAACAAAAATGGACTTGTACCACTATTGAAATAAGCCCTTCATATAGAACTGAATATTGTAAACCCAATCCCGCTCTCATCAGAGCACTATACCTCATTTATCATCCCAAGCAGCCATTGACTCAGTCTCATTCGGCCTCGGAGAGAGGGTACGTGCAGTTATTCACCACATTCCCTCGACCATAACGAGTTAATGCATTTAGATGGTACAGGAAGATAGTATTTCCATTTGGATTGCGTGGCTACATTTGTGGTAGATAAAGGAATTAACTCTTCCATTCTGAAAAAAAGCTTCGTTTGAGACAGCAACTTATGTGAAAAGCGAGATTGGTATTTAAGTGATAAATAAGTGAAGGGAGGCAACAAGAGTGCTGAAGACTTTCTTGTATAACCATGACATCGCACTTCTAAAAACTAGTACAGCAGCTCTTTGCAGTAAAGTATTTCCTGCAGGAGAGACCAGAGGACAGGACTGGCTGCGTGCCGTGTGAGGTGGCGGTCATCGAGAGCGGAGCAGCGCCTCAAGGCTGGCTGAGAGCGGCCAGATAGCGGTGCGCCGGCCGCGACCTCCCACCGCAGCCAGCTTAGGCGCCACGCCGACCACTGTCTAAAGACGTCCTCACACGGGGCGCGATTCTTGTCGTGAAGAGCGTCAGGCGTCGTGTCTGTCGTGGATCCTGACCGCTCTGAAGCGTCTTTCCAAATCTCACGGATCGTGCTCCTCACCGTGATTTCCGACAGCAGCGCTTTCCGATGGAAGCTGTTGGCTGCATCTGGACGTATATCGTCCCGTTTGCTTACGATAATGGACGCGCATAAAACTGCTGGGTTAAGTCTGTTAGCAGTAGTCGACCTGACGCCTCGATTCGACAATGTCTGTTGCGAGAATTCTGAAGTATAACGTCGTGTTACAAGCACTGCTCCTCCTTCGTTGAGTTTATTGAGACGCACATTTATTCCGGTGACTACATACTAGCCATATTGCACTGAACTACAACGGAATCAGCCGCTGACATAGACCGCAGTCTTCTACAGAGAACGCTCTTAGCCGCGTGGGATTAGCCGAGCGGTCTAGGGCGCTGCAGTCATGGACTGTGCGGCTGGTCCCGGCGGAGGTTCGAGTCCTCCCTCGGGCATGGGTGTGTGTGTTTGTCCTTAGGATAATTTAGGTTAAGCAGTGTGTAAGCTTAGGGACTGATGACCTTAGCAGTTAAGTTCCATAAGATTTCACACACTTTTTTTTTTTCTTTTAGAACGCTCTTATCCATACGTATTATAAAAATGGATGTAAATACCATATACACTATGTGATCAAAAGTATCCGGACACCCACAAAAACATACGTTTTTCATATTAGGTGCGTTGTGCTACCCCCTACTGCCAGGTACTCCATATCAGCGACCTCAGTAGTCATTAGACATCGTGAGAGCAGAATGGGGCGCACCGCGGAACTCACGGACTTCGAACGTGGTCAGGTGATTGGATGTCACTTGTGTCATACGTCTGTACGCGAGATTTCCACACTCCTAAACATCCTTAGGTCCACTTTTCCGATGTGATAGTTAAGTAGAAACGTGAAGGGACAGGTACTGCACAAAACCGTACAGGCAGACCTCGTCTGTTGACTGATAGAGACCGCCAACAGTTGAAGAGGGTAGTAATGTGTAATAGGCAGACATCTATCCAGACCTTTACACAGGAATTCCAAACTGCATCAGGATCCACTGTAAGTACTATGACAGTTCGGTGGGAGGAGCGAAAAGTTCTATTTCATGGTCGAATGGTTGCACATGAGTCACACATCACACCGGAAATGCCAAACAACGCCTCGCTTTGTGAAAGAAGCGTAAACATTAGACGATCGAACAGTGGAAAAATGTTGTGTGTTGTGATCAATCACGGTACACAATGTGGCGATCCAATGGCAGGCTGTGGGTACGGCGAAAGCCCAGTGAACGTCATCTGCCAATGTGTGTAGTGCCAACAGCAAAATTCGGGTGCAGTGCTGTTATGGTGTGGTCGTATTTTTCATGGAGGGGGCTTGCACCCCTTGTTGTTTCGCGTGGCACTATGACAGCACAGGCCTACGTCGATGTTTTAAGCAGCTTCTTACTTCCCGCTGCTGAAGAGCAATGCGGGGATGGCGATTGCATCTTTCAACACGATCGAGCACCTGTTCGTAATGCAGGCCTGTGGCGGAGTGGTTACACGGCAATAACATCCCTGTAATGGACTGGACTGCACTGAGCCCTGAACTGAATCCTATAGATAACCTTTGGGATGGTTTGGAACACTGACTTCGTGCCAGGCCTCACCGACCGACATCGATACTTCTCCTTAGTGCAGCACTCCGTGCAGAATGGGCTGCCATTCCACAAGAAACCTCCTAGCACATGATTGAACGTATGCCTGCGAGAGTGGAAGCTGTCATCAAAGCTAAGGGTGGGCCGACACTATGTTGAATTTCAGTATTATCGGTGGAGGGCGCCACAAGTTGTAAGTCATTTTCAGCCAGATGTCCGGATACTTTTGATCACATAGGGTATGTACGTATGTATGTATATTATATAGGTATTTATCTTCCACATTATCTCGTAAACAGGTGGACTGATTTCAACCAAACTTGGTACTGCCTGGAAATAATCGCTGTGGTGTTAACAACCACCTACCTATCAAACGGGAGGTGTGGGGGTGAAAAAGGAGTGTAGCCCACGACGCACAAATTGCCGTATTTTAGTCACCCAGTATTTGTGAATGACAGCACTTTCTGACATGCAACATGCTTTAAGATAACTTCAGAACTTTATGGGACTTTTTGTCGCTGACAACCTCCGCCAAATGATGAAAGGAAACAGGTTTATCGCTTACTACATTTTCGATGTTAATGCAGTAAAACTTCCTCATGAAGCATGACGTTTTAAATTATTTCTTCTTTACTACCAACTGTATTCACGACGCAATTTGCAAACAGTATCCGTACATCCCGTTGAATGCACCAAGAAAAATATGTCATTGTACCACGCAGAGTTCGGGAGGTATGACGTCATAAACACTGAGATGCCTGAAAAGCTGCCACATCATACATGATGATCTAATTTATTACTTCTTTACTGCTAACTCTATTTATAGCACATTTCACAGACCGTAGCCACTGGACGTAACTGCAAAATTATACTATTGTGTAGCACATATTTCAGGAGATAGGTCATAAACGTTAAGCTCTGCGAAAATGAAACTGCAGGGGGAAATTCGCTGAAGTTACAGGTGAAATACGAATTAAAATACGCCTGAAAGATGTTAAACATATATTTGACACGTGCGAACGGACAAAGCCACGGGTAAAAAGTTCATCCGACGTCCTTGGAACGATTTCAACCAAAATTAGTACACATGTTAGTTACGAATACTGTGGGTTAACAACCACTAGCCCTTTGTGAGGATGAGCGTGAAACGTGGAAAGAGAAGAGGAGGAGGAGGTCGACAGACAGTGAGGAGAATAATGAGAAAGACACAGACACTGGGAGGTGGAGATGGACGGAGAGGACGGGGAGGGTGACATGGGCAGAGAGAGGGGTAAGGAGAAGATGGACAGAGAAAGGAAAGAGGAAGACAGGGACAGAGACAGGGTGAGGGAGAGACAGGTAGAGAGAGGGGGGACAAAAAAATGAACAGAGGGAGGGGGGTAGGGAAATGAACAGAAAATGGGAAGAGGAAGAGATGGGCAGAGAGAGACAAGGAGGAGATGGACAGAGAAAGGAAAGACAAGGAGACGAAGGAGACGAACAGGGAGAGAGGGACGGAGGAAATGGGCACAGAGAGGGGGAGGAGAAGATGAACAGAGAGAGGATGAAGGATGAGACGGGTAGAGAGAGAAATAAGGAGGAGGTTGACTATTAGAAGATTGGAGTAAATACACATACAGGCAATGCCGGGTACTCAGCTAATTTTTGATAAACTAGCTGAGAAGCCTGTCCTTGCCCAGGTATTTATTTTGCTAGTTTTCTATCAGCAACGAAAACAAAAATTGAACTGTGTTTGCAGTGCAATATCGAAAAAATCTGATTTTAATACATCTACAGCTACATTTATACTCCGCAAGCCACCCAACGGTGTGTGGCGGAGGGTACTTTA
Organism: Schistocerca serialis cubense; assembly: GCF_023864345.2. Lineage (NCBI taxonomy): Eukaryota > Metazoa > Arthropoda > Insecta > Orthoptera > Acrididae > Schistocerca > Schistocerca serialis. Next base: position 856,115,238 of record NC_064639.1, on the reverse strand, counting down.
CGTGCCACTGTCATTACCTCCCTTTCCTGTTCCAGTCGCGTATGGTTCAAGGGAAGAACGACTGTCTGAAAGCCTCCGTGCGCGCTCTAATCTCTCTAATTTAACATTCGTGATCTCCTCGGGAGGTATAAATAGGGGGAAGAAATATATTCGATACCTCATCCAGAAACGCACCCTCTCGAAACCTGGCGAGCAAGCTACACCGCGATGCAGAGCGCCTCTCTTGCAGAGTCTGCCACTTGAGTTTGCTAAACATTTCCGTAACGCTATCACGGTTACCAAATAACCCTCTGACGAAACGCGCCGCTCTTCTTTGGATCTTCTCTATTTCCTCCGTCAACCCGATCTGGTACGGATCCCACACTGATGAGCAATACTCAAGTATAGGTCGAACGAGCGTTTTGTAAGCCACCTCCTTTGTCGATGGACTACATTTTCTAAGGACTCTCCCAATGAATCTCAACCTGGTACCCGCTTTACCAACAATTAATTTTATATGATCGTTCCACTTCAAATCGTTCCGCACGCATACTCCCAAATATTTTACAGAAGTAACTGCTACCAGTGTTTGTTCCGCTATCATATAATCATACAATAAAGGATCCTTCTTTCTATGTATTCGCAATATATTAAATTTGTCTATGTTAAGGGTCAGTTGCCACTCCCTGCACCAAGTGCCTATCCGCTGCAGATCTTCCTGCATTTCGCTACAATTTTCTAATGCTGCAACTTCTCTGTATACTACAGCATCATCCGCGAAAAGCCGCATGGGACTTCCGACACTATCTACTAGGTCATTTATATATATTGTGAAAAGCAATGGTCCCATAACACTCCCCTGTGGTACGCCAGAGGTTACTTTAACGTCTGTAGACGTCTCTCCATTGATAACAACATGCTGTGTTCTGTTTGCTAAAAACTCTTCAATCCAGCCACACAGCTGGTCTGATATTCCGTGGGCTCTTACTTTGTTTATCAGGCGACAGTGCGGAACTGTATCGAACGCCTTCCGGAAGTCAAGAAAAATAGCATCTACCTGGGAGACTGTATCTAATATTTTCTGGGTCTCATGAACAAATAAAGTGAGTTGGGTCTCACACGATCGCTGTTTCCGGAATCCATGTTGATTCCTACATAGTAGATTCTGGGTTTCCAAAAACGACATGATACTCGAGCAAAAAACATGTTCTAAAATTCTACAACAGATCGACGTCAGAGATATAGGTCTATAGTTTTGCGCATCTGCTCGACGACCCTTCTTGAAGACTGGGACTACCTGTGCTCTTTTCCAATCATTTGGAACCTTCCGTTCATCTAGAGACCTGCGGTACACGACTGTTAGAAGGGGGCAAGTTCTTTCGCGTACTCTGTGTAGAATCGAATTGGTATCCCGTCAGGTCCAGTGGACTTTCCTCTGTTGAGTGATTCCAGTTGCTTTTCTATTCCTTGGACACTTATTTCGATGTCAGCCATTTTTTCGTTTGTGCGAGGATTTAGAGAAGGAACTGCAGTGCGGTCTTCCTTTGTGAAACAGCTTTGGAAAAAGGTGTTTAGTATTTCAGCTTTACGCGTGTCATCCTCTGTTTCAATTCCATCATCATCCTGGAGTGTCTGGATATACTGTTTCCAGCCACTTACTGATTTAACCTAAGACCAGGAATTCCTAGGATTTTCTGTCAAGTCGGTACATAGAATTTTACTTTCGAATTCACTGAACGCTTCACGCATAGCCCTCCTTACGCTAACTTTGACATCGTTTAGCTTCTGTTTGTCTGAGAGGTTTTGGCTGCGTTTAAACTTAGAGTGAAGCTCTCTTTGCTTTCGCAGTAGTTTCCTAACTTTGTTGTTGTACCACGGTGGGTTTTTCCCGTCCCTCACAGTTTTACTCGGCACGTACCTGTCTAAAACGCATTTTACGATTGCCTTGAACTTTTTCCATAAACACTCAACATTGTCAGTGTCGGAACAGAAATTTTCGTTTTGATCTGTTAGGTAGTCTGAAATCTGCCTTCTATTACTCTTGCTAAACAGATAAACCTTCCTCCCTTTTTTTATATTCCTACTAACTTCCATATTCAGGGGTGCTGCAACGGCCTTATGATCACTGATTCTCTGTTCTGTACATACAGAGTCGAAAAGTTCGGGTCTGTTTGTTATCAGTAGGTCCAAGATGTTATCTCCACGAGTCGGTTCTCTGTTTAATTGCTCGAGGTAATTTTCGGATAGTGCACTCAGTATAATGTCACTCGATGCTCTGTCCCTACCATCCGTCCTAAACATCTGAGTGTCCCAGCCTATATCTGGTAAATTGAAATCTCCACCTAAGACTATAACATGCTGAGAAAATTTATGTGAAATGTATTCCAAATGTTCTCTCAGTTGTTCCGCCACTAATGCTGCTGAGTCGGGAGGTCGGTAAAAGGAGCCAATTATTAACCTAGCTCGGTTGTTGAGTGTAACCTCCACCCATAATAATTCACAGGAACTATCCACTTCTATTTCACTACAGGATAAACTACTACTAACAGCGACGAACACTCCACCACCGGTTGCATGCAATCTATCCTTTCTAAACACCGTCTGTACCTCTGTAAAAATTTCGGCAGAATTTATCTCTGGCTTCAACCAGCTTTCTGTACCTATAACGATTTCGGCTTCGGTGCTTTCTATCAGCGCTTGGAGTTCCGGTACTTTACCAACGCAGCTTCGACAGTTTACAATTACAATACCGATTGCTGCTAGGTCCCCGCATGTCCTGACTTTGCCCTTCACCCGTTAAGGCTGTTGCCCTTTCTGTACTTGCCCAAGGCCATCTAACCTAAAAAACCGTCCAGCCCACGCCACACAACCCCTGCTACCCGTGTAGCCGCTTGTTGGGTGTAGTGGACTCCTGACCTATCCAGCGGAACCCGAAACTCCACCAACCTATGGCGCAAGTCGAGGAATCTGCAGCCCACACGGTCGCAGAACCGTCTCAGCCTCTGATTCAGACCCTCCACTCGGCTCTGTACCAAAGGTCCGCAGTCAGTCCTGTCGACGATGCTGCAGATGGTGAGCTCTGCTTTCATCCCGCTAGCGATACTGGCAGTCTTCACCAAATCAGATAGCCGCCGGAAGCCAGAGAGGATTTCCTCGGATGCATAGCGACACGCATCATTGGTGCCGACATGAGCGACCACCTGCAGATGGGTGCACCCTGTACCCGTCATGGCATCCGGAAGGACTCTTTCCACATCTGAAATAACTCCCCCCGGTATGCACACGGAGTGCACATTGGTTTTCTTCCCCTCTCTTGCTGCCATATCCCTAAGGGGCCCCATTACGCGCCTGACGTTGGAGCTCCCAACTACCAGCAAGCCCACCCTCTGCGACCGCCCGGATCTTGCAGACTGAGGGGCAACCTCTGGAACAGGACAAGCAGCCATGTCAGGCCGAAGATCAGTATCAGCCTGAGACAGAGCCTGAAACCGGTTCGTCAGACAAACTGGAGAGGCCTTCCGTACAGCCCTCCGGAATGTCTTTCGCCCCCTGCCACACCTTGAGACGACCTCCCACTCTACCACAGGTGAGGGATCAGCCTCAATGCGGGCAGTATCCCGGGCAACCACAGTCGTAGTCCGATCGGGGGATGCGTGGGACGAGCTGGCCGTCCCCGATAAACCCCCATCCGGAACCCCACAGTGATGCCCATTGGCAACAGCCTCAAGCTGTGTGACCGAAGCCAACACTGCCTGACGCTGGGAGCGAAGGGATGCCAACTCAGCCCGCAACCGAACACAGCAGTTGCAGTCCCTATCCATGCTAAAAACTGTTGTGCAAAGAACGTCTGAACTAATCTACAGAGAGTGCAAACAAATCGACACGAAATTTAAACGGTTATTAAAATACAAGATTGCCTAGTAAATGCAGTAATGCTGCTACTTGCGCACTGCTGACACACTGCTCGGCGGCGGAAGGAGACTACGCGAATTTACACTATTCAGGTACTAAAACGCGATGCTACAACTCTCAAATACTATAATACGCCAGAAATTTATGAATTAGACAATGCAAGTACCAAAAACACGCAAAGAAATTAAGAATTAAACTATGTAACAAATGAGTGAGCTAGGAGTATACGACTTGCTGCTGCAGCTGCTTATCCAACGACGGCAGGGAGCACACTAAAGTATGGAACACATTAAAGTATGGAACAGGCTATTTGCTAGACGCGCTGAGCTGTAAGTTATGAGGAAGCTTCCAGTTCTGAAGTTTTACGATTATTTACTTCTCGGAATACAGCTAGCTCCTGTAGATGCTGTCGTTGAACTTGTGCTGTAGCCAAATTCCACATACAACAGTAGATAAAGCTGTGAAACATAGAAAAATACTGCAGTAACTTTGTTTTCGACTGTTGTGAGATATGATTCTTTTTTCGGCCATGTTTTTCATTCGCGCAGCCATTGCTTCAACTGTTAAGGGCATTCATGCCCCTCGGCGATACTGTTTCTATCAAATCGAAGTTCACGAAGTGGCACGTTTACATTCCTATGCTAACACGGTAACTTCACTTGTTTAGTACAGCATGTTTACAACAGAGAAACAAGTTCGACCTGTCACCAAGACGAACATCTTCTTTCCGTACATTCTTAGCTTAGAGTGAGGTGACATAAGTCATGGGATAGCGATATCTATGTATACAGCTGGAGGTAGTAGCGCGTACGTAAGGTAAAAGTGTAGTGCATCAGCGGAGCTATCATTTGTACTCAGGTGGCTCATGTGAAAACGTTTCCGACGTGGTTATGGACGCACGACAAGAATTAACACACGTTGAACGCGGCATGGTAGTTGAGCCTAGACGCATGAGACATTCCATTTCGGAAATCGTTAGGATTTCAACATCTCTAGTCCACAATGTCAAGAGTGTACCAAAAAATACTAAATTTCAGGTGTTACCTCTCACCACAGACCACGCAGTGGCCGACGATCCTCACTTAATGATCGAGAGCAGTGGAATTTGCGTAGAGTTGTCAGTGCTAGCAGATAAGCAATACTCCGCGAAATAAGCGCAGAAATCGATGTGGGATGTACGACGAACGTATCCGTTAGGGCAGTGCGGCGAAATTTGGCGTTAATGGGCTATAGCAGCAGACGACTGACGCTAGTATCTTTGCTAACAGTACGACATCGCCTTCAGCGTATCTCCCGGACTCCTGACCATATCGGTTGGACCCTAGACGATTGGAAGACCGTGGCCTTATCAGCTAAGTCCCGATTTCAGTTGGTAAGCGTTGGTGTGTGGCGCACGTCTCACAACACCATCGACGCCAGTTGGCTACAAGCCACTGTGGCACTGTGCAAGCTGATAGTGGCTCCATATGGTGTGGGTGTGTTTTCTTGGAATAGACTGGGTCCTCGGGTCCAGCTCAACCTATCATTGACTGGAAACGGTTATGTTCTGCTACTTGCACCCATTCACGGACTACATGTTTCCAAAAAAGATGGAATTTTTATGGACGACAATGCACCACGTCACCAGGCCACAATTGTTCGCGATTGGTTTGAAGAACATTGTGGGCAATTCGAACAAATGACTTGGCCACAGCGGCCGGCTGTGGCGGTTCTAGGCGCTTCAGTGCGGAACCGCGCTGCTGCTACGGTCGCTGGTTCGAATCCTGCCTCGTGCATGGATGTGTGTGATGTTCTTAGGTTGTTTAGTTGAATTAGTTCTAAGTCTAGGGGACTGATGACCTCAGATGTTAATTCCCATAGCGCTTAGAGCCATTTGAACCATTTTTAACCATTTGACTTGGCCACCCAGATCGCCCTACATGAATCCCATAGAACATTTGTGAGACTTCATAGAGAGGTCAGTTCGTACACAAAATCCTGCGCCGGCAATTCGTTCGCAATTATGGACAGAGGCAGCATTTCTGTAGGGGACTTCCAACGACTTGTTAAATACATGCCACTTCGAGATGCTGCATTAAATTGGGCAAAAGGAGGTCCGACACGACATTAAGGGGTCCCATGACTATTGTCACCTCTCTGTATGTGTAATCATGCTGTAGACTAGGTGTGAGATAATTCTGGACAATTTCTGTAGGCTGGGCGCAGGTACATCGTCTGTCGACAAAGCGATTTTGTAAACGTCTGTATGGCAGGGCCTCTTCATAGCTCTATATACATTTATTTTTTTCACCTACAGACGTTTGCGCTTCTCAGCTGCAAGCAGTCAAAAGTGCTGTCAGGTATCAGGGATCTCCTTAAGTTGATTCAACTGTAGGAATGTCTCAGTAGTAATGAATAAATGTATCAAAACTTCATGCGTGATGCGGGATTATTCCTTTTTTTTTTTTTTTTTTTTTTTTGCACGTCTCAGTGTTTATGACACCATACCTATGGAACTATGAATCGTACAGTAATATGTTTTTGTAGCCATGTTCAGTTGTGTATACCGCTAACAAAATATGCGCCGGCCGGTGTGGCCAAGCGGTTCTAGGCGCTTCAGTCTGGACCACTACAATCGCAGGTTCGAATCCTGCCTCGGGCATGGATGTGTGTGCTGTTCTTAGGTTAGTTAGGTTTAAGTAGTTCTAAGTTCTAGAGGACTGATGACCTCAGATGTTAAGTCCCATAGTGCTCAGAGCTATTTGAACCATTTGAACCAACAAAATATGTTGCGAATAAAGTCAGTAGCAAAGAATTAATAAATTTAAATGTCATGGACAATAAAGCAGTTTTCCACGAATCTCAGTGTTTATGATGGCATATCTTCTGAACAATGATAGAGATGAGGGTCTCACCCCCACGTTGACTAATGCCTTGCAGTAAGGAATATGTATACCAAATCTGGTTGAAATCGGTCCAGTGATTCACGAGAGGATGAGGAACATACAGACAGGGACAAATACATTTTTATGTTATATATGGGCAGCATGAAGTGTAGTAGATCATACCTCTAAGAAACTCCCAGAATCTTTTGGGAAATATAAAAAATATGCATGTAGCCGATGCGAAATCACTATGTTTGCCTTTATAGCTCACGACTCTGGTTTTATGCCTCCAACGGCAAGAGAGCTTGCACTTCTTAAAGTAGGAGATTTTGAACTTTCTGGTTTCAAATTCCACGTTTCCTAAAATTTCTGCTACTTAATAGAAGCATTGATCTAATAAGAAGAGCCTTATGGTTTTATTAATAACTGACAAGGGAACCTCCCCATCGCACCCCCCCTCAGATTTAGTTATAAGTTGGCACAGTGGACAGGCCTTGAAAAACTGAACACAGATCAATCGAGAAAACAGGAAGAAATTGTGTGAAACTATGGAAAAAATAAGTAAAATATACAAACTGAGTAGTCCATGTGCAAGATAAGCAACATCAAGCATAGTGTCAGTTCAGGAGCGCCGTGGTCCCGTGGTTAGCGTGAACAACTGCGGAACGAGAGGTCCTTGGTTCAAGTCTTCCCTCGGGTGAGAATTTTACTTTATTTACTTTCGCAAAGTTATGATCTGTCAGTTCGTTCATTGACGTCTCTGTTCACTGTAATAAGTTTAGTGTCTGTGTTTTGCGACCACACCGCAAAACCGTGCGATAAGTAGACGAAAGTACGTTCCTCTCCAATGGGAACCGAAAACATTTGATCGCAAGGTCATAGGTCAACCGATTCCTCCACAGGAAAACACGTCTGATCTATTCTATACGACACTGGTGACGGCATGTGCGTCACATGACAGGAATATGTTGTCGACCCACCTAACTTGTACACTTGGCGAATGGGTAAAAAGATTCTTCTACCTTGCCCGATCTAGGTTTTCTTGTGGATGCGATAATAACTCCCAAAAAAGTGATGAAAACATAAGAGTTTGTCACATAAACTGCAACAAATGAATGCAACAGTTTCACAGTCACACAGTTTTCCCTGTGCTCTGTCAAAACATATGTTTTTAATGTTTTCCAATTTTTTCCGTGTGTAGACCGTCAAATCCTGCATATGTCCAAGCAAATCTGAACATGTCCTGGAATTCTCGAGAGCGATGTTGATTGTGTGAGTGCCTGAACTTTGATAATTGACACACGTCAATTGCTAGAAAATATGTTATATCCTAACCAGTAATGCCACCGGAGCCCGCTGCCAAAAGGTTGGCAGCATCAAAGTCCGGACGCCGTCCGCATAAGCAGCGCCAGCGAGACAGGAAATCGCCGCAAGTCTGCGCGCGCCACCGCTGGCTTCTGGGTTCTTAAGCGCTGGAGTCGCGAGCGCTAGGACAGTTCTGTATTCGCCGCTCAGTCGTATACTCGCCACCGAATTGTGTACTTGCTAGTCAGTTGTGTGTTCATCGCAGCAGAGTTGTTGTTTGTCGTCAGCCGACGCTGACCTAGCCGCTCCGACTCGAACTAGACAGATCTCTGTAGACACGGAGTTCACTACCGTGTTTCTGTATCTTCGTTAATAAAGATAAGTACCGACTTTTATTTAATCAGTGTTTGGGTTTTCATCTTTCTGTTCACTGTTCCAGCGGACCGGTCGGCCCGCTATTAAAAGTGTGGCGGTGACTTCGTAAGCCGTTTCTGCAGCGAATTGCTTGTCGCTACGAACACCGCCACAAAAAAATAAAAAGTTAAAATTTTTACTCTAGGGAAGAACCGAACCGAGGTCCTCTCAAACCGCACTTGCTTACGCTAACCACGAGACCACGGCACTCCCCAGATCGCACGGTCCTTAATGTGGCTTATGTTACACATCGACTACACAATTTGTATATTTTGCTTATTTTTTTCATAGTTCGACAAAATTTCTTCCTGTTTTCTCGATTGATCTGTGTTCAGTTTTTCAAGGCCTATCCACTGTGCCAACTTATAACTAAATCTGAGGGGGGTGCGATGGGGAGGTTCCCTTGTGAGAACTATGAAATAATTTATGTTTTGTGTGGAAGAAAACTGCAAATTTGTACTGCGCTATTTGTAATGGAAATTTTAAGAACTTATATCCGTACTGACTGGACATGGAGCTTCTCTTTATACCTTGTATCACTGTTATACAAATTTAAGTTTTTATTTACATACACTAGTGACAGAACAGCATGACTAGCATATGGACAATGGAGGAAAATTAAGTTTTGATGGAGCTAACGTAGCAATTTTATTCGCGTCTATTTTCGTAAACAAACTGCGAAATTTGCCCGCCGAATATGGCCGACTATTGCCGCTCGTGAACGTTTCAGTCGCAAATTGTGGAGAGGAGTACGTTCCATGTGAATTACAGGCATATTTCCGAGGGTGCACCAATTGTGACGGAAATTACATTTGGTGTGCTCCACGCATGAGAAACACGTTCAGCTTGAGGACGGCCTAAGGCAGCTGCGCCACCGTGCAGCCCGTGGGGTTGTGGACCCCTGGTCGCCAGGCAGGCAAGCGGCAGCAGTGACGTGGAGGAGAAACAGCAACAAGGGAAAGGGGCGGACGCAACTGTGAGGTGGCAGGCAGCACTGCACATTTCCACACAAACAGTAATTAGCACGAAGGCAGGGAGCGGAAAACACGTCATCATCAGTCATTTCACATCCACTGCTGGATTATTCACTAATCTAGTTTCATCCCTATACTGTGGTCTCCTACATGTTAAGTTTCATTAGGGCCTCGTTTCAGGTTCTACTTATTCTTGGAACAGATCAAAGAACTTCACTATCTGTATCATCCAATCAGCTGTCTACATCTTTTAAAATCCCCCAATTCTTTGCAATATCCAGAAAACCATAATAATTAGGCGTAATCCATCGCTACCCTAGCCCTGCAAGTCACTGTAAATAATACCAGTTCGCAATAAAATGGGAGGTACAACATGTGGTAGTAAGCATTTTGAGTAAAAATTAATTTATCTTATTTTGTTATACCTGAATTTTCGTCCCTAAATTCAAGTGTAAATTATCTCTTTTTTGTGGGGTTCCTTAGTTGCTGTAAGTAATTATGTAGTAATTATGTAGTAATTTCGTCGATTCACGCTAAATGTTTTTCTGAGTATTAATTTGGACAACAGATTTCCATCTCACTACAGAGACTAAAACCACAGGCTGACTCAGTACTAAATGGCATTCGACCTAGCTTGTCTCTAAACAGCTTTCGTACTCACTCACATAAATTACTGTTCTCATATGATAGCTTTTTCGCTATCCTTTTGCTATTTGCCATACATTACTTCTGCAGTAAAGTTAATTGAAAGAGACTATAGGTTGATAGGACACGTCCTGAAGCATCAAGAAATTGTTGTCAATTTGGTAATGGGAGAAAATGAGGGGGCGCGGGCAAACATTTTAGAGGAAGACCAAGGCTTAACTACAGCAAGCAGGTTCAAATGGGTTTCGGTTGCAGCAGTTACATAAAATAAACAGGCTTGCACAGTGCCGACAACTGTGGAGAACTGCATCAGACGGGTCTCTGGTTGGAAGACCACAACACACACTTGCATATTCTAACAAATCGTCTTATATGAAGAGAGTTTTATCATCACCTTCAAAAATTCCGAATTTTTGGTTTTGTAAACATTTTTTCATTACTATCGTAACTGTGATACATTTTGTCAACATATGGTCTCCAACTTCCTTTAAATATGAAAAATGTCCAAATTAATGTTACAGATCATACTAAACCCTTACAGTTTGTATATAAATACCACAACAAAGCTTTTCTCAGAAGTTTCTGGTTATGTGTTTCCAAAAACGTTTCTTAAGTATGTCATTTTAATTATGTAAACAACTTTATAATGCTGTTGTTCCACATGAAGAAATATTAGCACATCAAAATCATTTCGTAAAGAATCTGACAATACATAGTCACAATATCCTCTCTGAATTTTACAAAGTACTATCAAATATGAGAAACATCCAAAGTAATGCTACAGATCATATCCAGTTACTATATGCTTTGAATAAAAATCGAAACTGTCAAGAGTTTTTCTCAACTCTGACAATTCCGTTATTAAAAAGAAAATACTTAATTAAACAACGCTACATGTTCTTTAATACCCATTAATTCTAATTACGTAAATAATTTGATATATGCTGTGGTTCCTCACAAAACCTATTATCATGTCGAAAGGTTTTTGTAAATAGTTTCACAATACATCTCCATACATATGAAGTGTTCATATTTTTCAGTAGATTAACTGTCATATATTTTTTTTAATGATTCGTTTGGTTGTAATACATATCATCAAAAACACAAGCTGAGAAATAAAAACTCCATCATTCTGCAATTATAATTATTGTCTATTAATTTGCAATTAAAATTCAAATGGCGATATCATATCTGCGTTGTTATAAGATACTACAATTTTAATGTATTTGACTAATTTTGTAATTAACTGATCACATATGTCAATTAAATCACAGTGCTTGATCTGTGTAATTGAATTTTCACTTCCACTTTGTTACCTGAACCGTTAGTTCTTTTTCCTGTGTCAGTACATTCCAACCCACATATCCCCATTACCCGATTCAAAGTCCATGTCTCAGAAAAGTGAGTAAGACATGTAATATGCAGTGATTGTAAATTTACCTCTTCGGTTGTATCCGAACTTTATTTATTATACTTCAAGTACTAGTGGATACTTTCACTCTCTGATTTACTTACTATACATTCAACCCATTTGGTATCTTCAGGTGGCTTAAATACAAAATCACAACTAAGTCGACGATTTCATTGTTAATATGTAGATGATCTTTGGGCAATGTAGAATAGTTGGACGATATGCAATCCCTTGGTTTCTCATCTGTCAAGTGGTACCCACAAACAGTACAAGTACGATATACTTCAAGATGTTCCCTTGATGATCTGTGGCGAGCTCGGTTCGTTTGCAGACATAGTGTGAGTTATGGTGCAGAAAAATTGTTGTCATAGCTTCACAAAATTTTTAGAGTTAGGTTTTAAACAATTGCAATAATTATTGAAAATGTACACTAACGATTATAACTATGCAATTTATCAAAAGATTAGTAGATCATTATGTAATGCTCGATTTTTGGCTACAGATACAGTTGATTCTGTTGTTACATTGTGAAGGCATGTCAGGCAGTATGGAATATTTGGTATTCCACATAACTCACCTTGACTGTGCAGGTGCTAGGAACGATGATTAGGTATGTGACTCATATAAACAGATGAATGTAAAATTACCTCTACTGCATTAACAAATAATTCTAGTTACTTGACTTTGACGGTGTAGACACATAGATCTGTAATTTCAATGAATGTTGATTTTTTGTAAAATCTTTAGCAGCCAAGATCGCATGTAGGAAAATAAATAGCTTCGACTGCTTCTGGTCATTTTGATATCTGAAGGATACTGAAATGGAGGTTTACAAGATTAGGACTGCATTCAACATTAACGGTATTTACAAAAGATGTTTGGAACACAATTCAAGAGAATATAAAATGTGGCCTCTAAGATAAGAGAGCTCTTTTGTCGACTGTCTGTCAGTAACACAAGGGAATATCAGCAGTGAAGTATATACATCAGCTGTCATAAAATGACTAAAATCGCCACAGAAGCATCATAATGTAAGCCTATACATTCCATAAATGACAAGATGATACAGCTAAAGTTACATTAAAATAATCACATTAAACACATACCTACGAATCGTGCTTTTGACATGAGTATATGGGTGAGTAAAGACAAGCACAGACAAAAGTTCTTGGAGATGGCGTAATGTTATAAAGCTTTTTATTAAAGTAGAAGTACTAACTGCATCATAATTTATACATATCTATACAACAATATTTTATATGTCTACAGATAAAAGAAATATCATTAGCATGGAGTGGCTTATAATTACACAGAATGTAAAGACGAACAATACACATGGTGATTTACTGACTATAGCCACCTAGAATAACTCCAAAAGAATGATAATAGCTGAAACGTTTGTGGCACAAAAGTTGCATGGAACAATGGGGACCATAATATGAGGTTGGTTTTTTGTTGCTATGTGGGGTGGCTTCAGAGATATGAAGGTCAACTTTGTTTTTTTAAATGGGATTCTATTGTTGGGTACTTATTTTCTGATAGCGACTATCGAGACGAATCCAATGATGTGTAACAGTACGGTCTTTGAAGGTCAACAAAGGTCACAACGGTGGCATCAACGTCCTTTTACAGAAGGTGTTCGAAGTGATGAGCATTGGTGTCAATGCAGTGCTGCAATCTTCTTATTATGGATTGAGTGGTATTCCTTATCACATCGGCACAATGTCTTTTACGAATCCCCACAAGAAAAAATCCAGAGGCGTCAAGTCTGGTGAACGAGCCGGCCACGACACACCTCCTCCACGTCCAGTCCAACGATATGGGAATTGTCTCAGCAACTCAATTCTAGCCATCAGCGAAAAATGTGCCGGACACCCATCCTGCTGATACCACATTTTTTTCCTTGTTCCTAAAGGTATTTCTTCCAATAACAGACCTACTGCTTCTTGCAGGAATTTGGTGTTCTTCCTAAAATTAAGATTTCCTACGGTGAAATAGGGGCCTATAATTGTGTCCTCCAGGATCCCACATCATACATTCACCGACCACGGTTTTTGGTGTACAACTTGCCGCAGCCAACATGGATTTTCAGTCGCCCAGTAATGCATGCTATGTAAATTAATATTTCCATGGTTCGTGAATGTAGCCTGGTCAGTAAATAAAATCAAATTAATAAATGTATCATCGCTTGGAATTTGAAGTTGAGCCCATCGTCAGAATTCAATGCGACGCATACAATCCGTACCATTTAATTCTTGGTGGAGATTGATATGGTAAGGATGATATTTATGGCGATGCAGAACACGAACAACCCTACTCTGGCTCATGCCAGATTCCCTTGCGATTTAATGCGAACTAACACAAGGATCTCGAGTGACTCACAGTGGCAACAGTACCAATTCCCGATCCTCCTTAGTAACTTTCCTTTGCCGGCTATGTTTCCGATGCGTCAAAGATCCATGTGTTCTCAATTTATCATACACATATTGAAATGTACGACTTGTAGGGTGAGTACGTTGAGGATATCTTTCAGCCTATAAGTCTCTAGCTCTCACTGAATTTCGTTGGCATTCCCGGTAAATGAGAAGCATATCGACTTGTTCTTCGAAGGAATAAATCATTCACATTCGCTTGATTCGACGATACTAGTCTTACCGTTCCTATTAGTGCTGTATTCTGAAACCGTCGAAGGTGTTTACATTCAATGGCACGTTAGATAGAGACGCCATATCCGACGAATATTTACTATTTGCACTATATACGAGAGACAATTGCACAGGCCATGTGCTTCGGTAAGTTCCGAAGTGATAAGGAATACCACTCAATCCATGATAAGAAGATTGCAGCACTGCGTTGAAGCCTATGGTCATCACTTCGATCATCATCTGCAGATGGACGTTCATGCCACCTTTTTAACCTTCGTTGACCTTCAAAGTCCTTACTGTTACACAGTTAATACATCATTGGATTCGTCTCGATAGCAGATATCATAAAATAAGTACCAAACAATAGCATCCCATTAAAAAAAAAAGTTGACCTTCATATCTCTGAAGCGACCCCACCTAGCAACAAATCATCAACGTCATATTATGGCCCCCGTTGTCCCATGCAACATTTGCCCCTCAAACATTTCATCTACCATCATACTTTCGGAGTAGCAATAATTAGTGACTCACCCTGTATATTATCGTGATAAAGAAACTAAGGCAATATACGTCCTAATGATGTCATTGATGTAAAATGAAAAACGCAACATATAGTGGTAGCTGCTATGCTGCAACTAACAGCTGAAATCTAAAATAAGGAAGACTGACACAAATGTTCTTACAATAGTGACACTTTACCTGATGTGGGGCTCTGGCTTACAAAGTTATTACCGAGCGAGGTTGTGCAGTGGTTAGCACACTGGACTCGCATTCCGGAGGACGATGGTTCAAATCCGCATCCGGCCATTCAGATTAAGTCTTTCGTTGTTTTCCTAAACCGTTCCAGGCAAATTCCCAGGTGATTCCTTTGAAAGGGCGCGGGCGATTTCCTTCTCGATCCTTGGCACAATCCGAGCTTGTGCTCCGTCTGTAGTGACCTCAGTACCGACAGGATGTTAAACCCAATCTTCCTTCCTTTCTTACAAAGTTATTGTAGCAGACAAAATTATTCAAATACATAGATAATAGATAACTTTAGTGTCTACCCCATTAGCTCGTTGGTCAGCGCGTCTAACTGCCATGCAGTGGGCTTGAATTCGAGTCAGGACCACGTCGAAGATATTCTCCGCTCGGGGATTGGGTGTTGTGTTGTCCTCATCACCATTTCGTCATAATCGACATGCAAGTCGCCGAATGAGACGTCAACTGAAAAGACTTGCAATTCGGCGGCAGAGCTTCAGCAGTTGCGTACTCCGGACCATCAATGATACGATCATTCCACTTTATTTAACTTATAAAACACTAAAAATAATCTAAACGTAATCTACATGTATACATCATATGCAGTGTTTCATTATGAAGTAGAGCAACTTACGTATTGAAATATTTAAACCGAAGTAAAGAAAAGCAAGCAGTTAAGTCACATGTCTAAAATTTAAATCTAATGTAAATAGGTAAGGTAAAAAGTTAAGAACAATAAAATGGAATAAATGTGGATCAATGGCATAACAAAACGATGCTGCATGACTAGGTGATATGTTACCGATTTTGAGATTACTCTATACATCAGTCACTGTGTACTACGTACGTGCAAACGTGAGTAATACAATAACAGTCAGTATAAACAGTAAATTGACAATATGACTCTACAAAATCAATCACTGAAGGCACATAGCATAAGTCAATGGTAAAACGATACGGTGCCCCATGTTTACGTAGTATATTACCGAGCCCTAGGTTAATGGATTCAGTCAACGTGTGCCACACATACTACATACGTAGTAAAAAAAATAGTGCACAATACGATAATAGTCAATGTAAACAGTAGTTTCATAAACGGTTATAGACGTATACAGTACGTAGAACGACGGCTACACGGCAGAACGCAATGATGTATGTTGTTGTTGTTGTGGTCTTCAGTCCTGAGACTGGTTTGATGCAGCTCTCCATGCTAATCTATCGTGTGCAAGCTCCTTCATCTCCCAGTACCTACTGCAACCTACATCCTTACGAATCTGCTTAGTGTATTCATCTCTTGGTCTCCCTCTACGATTTTTACCCTCCACGCTGCGTCCAGTGCTAAATTTGTGATCCCTTGATGCCTCAGGACATGTCCTACCAACCGATCCCTTCTTCTAGTCAAGTTGTGCCACAAACTTCTCTTCTCCGCAATCCTATTCAATACCTCCTCATTAGTTACGTGATCTACCCACCTAATCTTCAACATTCTTCTGTAGCACCACATTTCGAAAGCTTCTGTTCTCTTCTTGTCCAAACTATTTATTGTCCATGTTTCACTTCCATGCATGGCTACACTCCATACAAATACTTTCAGAAACGACTTCCAGACAATTAAATCTATACTCGAGGTTAACAAATTTCTCTTCTTCAGAAACGATTTCCTTGCCATTGCCAGTCTACATTTTATATCATCTCTACTTCGACCATCATCAGTTATTTTGCTCCCCAAATAGCAAAACTCCTTTACTACTTTAAGTGTCTCATTTCCTAATGTATATTTTAAAAAATACAATAACAGTCAAAATAAACAGTTAAAATGCAATCTTGCCCTACAGACTCAATCAGTGAAGGGAGAGAACAGCTGATCACAATCGTTGAGTATGTAGTACGTAAAGGAATACTAAAACTAAGTACATCGTTTTAGGACTATACGATATTTAGTATGTACATTGTCATAGCCTCTTCATAACCGTCTTTTTATTTTGTATAATTATAACCCAATCCATGTTAAAGTGATTTTTTTGTCTGTGGACATAATTATTGTACACAGGATGTTACAAAAGGCACGTCTCATAGGATGAAGTCCACATATGTAATTCAATAGTCTTGGCCAATAGGACAATGTCGTGTTCAGGGAGATGACAGGAACGATCATTCGAAGTAAAAAATCTACTAAACATGAGCTCCAAAATGAATACCCTGAGAGCTATGAGTACTTACTCATCATCGATACTGTGAAACAAATCTCTTCTACTCTTTGCTATTCATATTTTGGGAGAAGGTAGTATGGAGTAAAACAAGAAAATCTGTCTACTGAACGTAGGATCTAAAATGAATGCCTCAAGATCTGTGAACACTTGTTCAGTAGAAGACATGTGTTTCACAGTGAACAAGTGCTCAAAACTCTTAAAGTATGAATTTAGGAGCTCTTATTTACTAGACTTTTCTGCTTCAAATGTTCGTTCCTGTCATATTCCTGAATACTACTTTGTCCTATGGGCCAAGACTATTGAATCACTATGTAGATTATTTTCTGTAGGACATAACTTTTGAGTCACCTTGTACATATAATTGTAATCCATTTGCCCCTCTATTTCGCTAAAAATTTTGGTAACAATACGCCATCAGGAAGGACTTCTGTCTGTCAGCTTCATATTTATGTTGATGCAGCTTGTCCGTCTTACTTGAATAATTTCATCACAACAATAGTATTCTTAACTGTTTTTGGTTTTGTTTACAGCTTAACTGTGCATTACTTACTATACTACTCAAAATTGTAAAATACTGTGCTGTACCATCCTGGCGCTCTCTTTACCTATGAACCTCAGCATTTAACATCGGCCACTCGAATCTGTTCAGGAAGTTTATTTGAACTTAATAAATGTGACAGGTTTATTATCGAATAACATTATTTTTATCTATTATTGATGAGTAATTTTTTTAAGAGTTCGAATAAAGAGCCATCTCAAAATTGTGTTTCGTGTACATACAACACGTTTTCCCCAAATTTACACGATTATCTGCGTTTTACAGACCTATTGCATATTTCTTGATTATTCTACATTAACCTCCAACTGCCACTATTTTTGAAACTTTTTTTTCGGTGGCAGGTTGTTTGAATTTTATTAAGAAAACAGAAATACTGATTGCCAAATGGTTGAAATTTATGATAAAGTATGTTTGAGTTCAGCTATACATGCCGACGTCGCAAGCTGGAGATGAAAAGGTAGAGAAAGTGTATGAGGATACTGAAAGCGTAATGCAGTACGTAAAGGGAGATGAAACTCTAATAGTCATGGATGTCTGAAACGCAGTTTTAGGGAAAGGAGTAGAAGAAAAGGTTACAGGAGAATATGGGCTTGGGACAAGGGATGAGAGGGAAGGAAGACGAACTGAGTTCTGTAATAAATTTCAGCTAGTAACAGCGAATACTGTAATAAATTTCAGCTAGTCATAGCGAATACTCTGTTCAAGAATCACAAGAAAGAAAGTATACTTGGAGAAGACCGGGTAATAGGGGAAATTTCAATTAGATCACATTATGACCAGACAGAGATTCCGAAATCAGATACAGGATTATAAGGCGTACACAGGAGCACATACAGACTTAGATGACAATATAGTATTGATGAAGAGTAGGGTGAACTTTAAGAGATTAGTCAGGAAGAATCAATACGCGAAGATACGGAAGTACTAAGAAATGATGATATAAGAGTGAAGTTCTCTAAGGCTATAAATACAGCAATAAGGAATAGCCAGTAGGCAGTACAGTTGACGGGGAATGGACATATCTAAAAAGGGTAATCACAGAAATTAGAAAGAAAAGCATAGGTACAAAGAGGGTAACTGCAAAGAAACCACAGGCAACAGAAGAAATACTACAGCTGATCGGTGAAAGAAGAAAGTACAAAAATGTTCATGGAAATTCAGGAATACAGAAATACAAGTCGATGAGGAATGAAATAAATAGGAAGTGCAGGAAATTAACCGAAACAGCTGCAAAAAATGTAAAGAAATCGAAAAAAAGATGATTGTCAGAAGAAGTGACTCAGAATTTAAGAAAGTTAAAACGACTTTCGGTGAAATTAAAAGCAAGGGTGGTATCATTAAGACTGCAACAGGAATTCCATTTTAAATGCAGAGGAGAGAGCGGATAGATAGAATACACTGAATGCCTCTATAAGGGGGAAGATTCAGATTCAGAATTTAAGAGAGCTTTGGAGGACTTAAGATCAAACAAGACAAAAGGGATAGATAACATTCCATCAGAATTTCTAAAATCATTCGCGGAAATGGCAACAAAACGACTATTCACGTTGGTATGTATAACGTATGAGTCTCGCGACATACCATCTGACTTTCGGAAAAATATCATGCATAAAGTACCGAAGACTGCAAGAGCTGACAAGTCAGCTTAACAACTCATGCATCCAACTTGCTGACAAGAATAATGCACAGAAGAATGGAAAAGGAAATTGAGGATGTGTTAGATAACGATCAGTTTGGCTTTAGGGAGGGTGAAGGTACCACAGGGTTACTCTGACGTTGCCGTTGATAATGGAAGCAAGACTAAAGAAAAATCAAGACACGTTCATAGGATTTGTCGACCTGGAAAAAGCGTTTAACGATGTAAAACAGTGCAAGATGTTCGAAATTCTGAAAAAAGTAGGGGAAAGCTATATGAAAAGACAGATAACGTACAATACGTACAAGAGCCAAGAGGGAACAATAAGAGAGGACGACCAACAACGAAGTGCCCGGATTAAAAAGGGTGCAAGACAGGGATGTAGTCTTTTGCCCCTACTGTTCAATCTGTACATCGAAAAAGCAATGACAGAAATAAAATAAAGGTCCAGGAGTGGAAATAAATTTCAGCGTGAAAGACTATCAATGATACGATTCGCTGATGACATTGCTGTCCTGAGTGAAAGTAAAGAAGAGTTTCATGATCTGCTGAGTGGAATGAACCGTCTAATGAGTACAGAATATGGACTGAGAGTAAATCGAAGAAAGACGAAAGAAGCGGAAATGAGAACAGCAAGGAACTTTACATCATGGTCAGGAAATCTACTACCTAGGCAGAAAAATAACCAAAGACGAACGGAGCTAGGAGGATACCAAAAGCAGACTAGCACTGGTGAGAGGGGCATTCTTGGCCAAGAGATGTCTACTACTATCAAACATGGGCCGTAATTTGAGGAAGACATTTCTGAGAATGTACGTTTGGAGCACAGCAGTGTACGGTAGTGAAACATGGACTGTAGGAGAACCGGAATAGAAGAGATCGAAGCATTTAAGATGTGGTGCTAGAGACAAATTTTGAAAACTACGTGGACTGATGAGGTAAGGAATGAGGAGGTTCTGCGGAGAATCGGAATGGAAAGTAATATGTGGAAAACATTGACAAGGAGAAGGGACAGTATGATAGAACATATGATAAGACAACAGAGAATGACTTCCATGGTACTAGAGGGAGCTGTAGACGGCAAAAACTGTAGAGGAAGACTGCGATTGGAATACATGCAGCAAATAATTGAGGACATAGGTTGCAAGTGTTACTCTGAGATAAAGAGGATGGCGCAGGAGAGGAGCTCGTGACGGGCCGCATCAAACCAGTGAGAAGACTGTTGAGTGAAAAAAAAAAATGTTTCGGAGCTAAGAATGAGTTCAGTAAGGACATAAAACTACAAAAGTAAATAGTATTCCATGATACCAGAACTTCACGTAGTATTTCGTTTGCTACGTGTTTGTTAAAGATTTTTTTAGTACTTAAGTATTTCAGGCTTAGATTCAATCTTTCTGTGTTAAGTACTTGTATCGTTTCTGGTGTCTGTCTTCACTAGAGGTAATCAGTGCTACGTCATAGGAAAGAGGGTTGTTCTGGTATACAGTGTGTCCCAGAAATGTGACAAATTTCTAGCGGTTGTAGAATATGTCTTGAACAAATAGAGGATAGGAACCGGTGTCCGAAAACGTCATCCAACAAAGCTACAGAGCGTCGAAATTACAGGCGCCGGCGACTACCAATAGGCAGCAAAAGTCACTTTGTACGCTGACAGACCACAAGTGGAACGTCTCGCAATGTTGTTTGTTATTCAATGATCGCGACTGATTGCCACAGTCGCCCATGGAGGAAATGGAGCTATCCGCTTCGTAGAAACGCCCTGCCTCCTGTGACTGCGATAGTCTGTTGACCAGATGGATGACGGTTTCGAACACGGGTTTCCCTCTGTGGGTTATTTTTCTCCTGGAATCCTCTAAAATTTCCAGTGTTTTTCGGTATACAGGGAAAAAATAAACCTCAGATGGAAGCTCGTGTTTGAAACCATCATTAACTGTGGCTGCAGGCAATTGCATTCATAGGAGACAAAGCTTGTGTGTATAGCAGATAACTCTATCGTCTCCACTGGTGCCGGCCGAGCGGTTTCTAGGCGCTACAGTCTGGAACCGCCACGGTCGCAGGTTCGAGTCCTGCCTCGGGCTTGGATGTGTGTGATGTCGTTAGGTTCGTTAGGTTTCAGTAGTTCTAAGTTCTAGGGGATTGATGACCTCAGCAGTTAAGTCCCATAGTGCTCAGAGCCATTTCAACCATTTTTTTCTCCACTCGCGATCAGGTCAGTCAGTCTCTGAATGACAAACAACATTGCAAGACGTTCCGCCTAGGTCCGTCAGCGAACGAAGTCACGTTTAGGCCGAAGGGGTGTCCTAGTAGCAAGCGCCGTCGACTATATCTTCAACGGTCTGTAGCAACGTTGAATGACGTTTCCAAACACGGGTTCGTATCCTCGATTTGTTCCTCAAGACATCCGCTGCAGTCCCTCGAAGTTTGTCACAACATTTCTGGGATACCCTGTATTAGTTACCACTTATTCCTTCTCTGCTTTCCCAGTCAACGACCAAGAAACTTCCTGGAGGGCTGACGTGAATTATTCTGGTGATACTTAGTTTCCTTGATCGCCTGCTTTCTTTACTGTGAATTTTCCCACCAACACGATGAAGTGAAATGCAGTCAGTACAAATGATCTATATCGTCTTCGATGTCGACTGTTTTTCTAAAGCGTTTAGCACAGAGTCTGATGCAGCTGAGTCAAAATTTCGTCTAGAATATATGACTCCCAGATAAAGTGGTCATTCACACACATTGCACTATTCTATAATTTCTTTGCAAAGGCCATTGTGCTGTATCCGCTTCTAGTGCACATGTGTTCCTTTGCTTGATTAAAGTCCTCCTTTTTAATATATCGTACATCAGGGAGAGCAGGCACGTAAATCATGTCTGTCTCCGTTCTTGCGATCTAGAACAATTAGTGCATTACTCTAGGTTTGGGAATTACGTACTTCTGAAGACATTCTGCAAATAATTTTGCGAGTTCCTTTAATACTACATATCCGCATGCATTGCTACTAAAACACCATTATTTCATTGTAGCTTTCCCTTTTTCGTATCTGAAATGGTCTCATATATTACATCCGGATTTTTCATTATTAATTATGTCTCTGATTCATACCTTGCACTACACAATATTTTAAGGAAATTCAAAATTTTTCTGTTGTTCTTTGGTATACCAGCTGCCATCTTAACTGATGAAATATGGTGTGTGCCTAACAAGTGTCTGATTTGCTTTTTCACGGTTTTATTGTTGTCATTTGTTTCTCCTATCCATTTGTCACTGTATCTTATGACGTCTTCTCCAAGACATATTCTGACAAAAAAAAATGGTTCTGAGCACTATGCGACTTAACTTCTGAGGTCATCAGTCGCCTAGAACTTAGAACTAATTAAACCTAACTAACCTAAGGACATCACACACATCCATGCCCGGGGCAGGATTCGAACCTGCGACCGTAGCGGTCACGCGGTTCCAGATTGAAGCGCCTATAACCGCACGGCCACACCGGCCGGCCATATTCTAACAGTCCTGTTGAACTAAGCATGCTCTATCCCTGTACTGTTACCGTTGTCTTGAAATTCTCGCTTACTCTATAACTGTTATCCCGTTCCGTTTCTTTTCTTCGTACCTGTTACATCATTTACTAATTCAATGCAGTAAGTGTCTCTGTTAAATAATCACCCCTTTCGGGTATGTCAGTACAATCTTGATTTCAAAGATTTTGATTTCGCTGCCTAATTTGTTTTGGTATACCTCTAGTGTATAAAACAAATTTCATATGTGATCACTTGCTTTCCAAAGCGGTTTAGAACCATCGCTACTTGTATCATTCTTTATTGTCTGAAAGTTAATTTCATTTTGACTTGCATTTGGACTTCCATTTGGCCCTTTTAAGCATATCTTTTACTTCTTTTCTTTTAGAATAATGTTATGTTCCTCCAAGGACAGTTCCACGGACGTGTAAGCTCTCTCACTGCAAATCCTACAGATGTTTGGGAAGTAACCTTTTTTTATCTGCAGCTGTGCTTCTGGTTGAAGAAATGTAATCTGCACAAGATTTACATAGGCTTATCATTCAAACGTTATTCTGTTGTGGGAGAAAAATAACCAGAAATGTACAAATGTGTGTGAAATCTTATTGGGCTTAACTGCTAAGGTCATCAGTCCCTAAGCTTACACACTACTTAACCTAAACTATCCTAACGACAAACACACACCCATGCCCGAGGGAGGACTCGAACCTCCGCCGGGACCAGCCGCACAGTCCTTGACTGCAGCGCCCTAGGCCGTTCGGCTAATCCCGCGCGGCAAATAACCAGACATACTGAAAATAATGCAGTGTAACTTCAAATTTTATGTTGGAGGTTTGAGCGTCTTGATGTAATATTATCCCTGTAGGCAAGAAAAACACTCCGTGAACAGGACAGGAAGAGCCATCAGTACATGCTAGAACGAGATGTATGTGCTGACTACGGTTATTAAGAATGAAAATATAGGTAAGTAAATGTAGAATTACGTATAAAAAATCTACCCCTAAGAAGATTTTCGTATTTCAGAAGCAACATTTCTACGGAAAACTGTGAATGCTCATATGTAATGAAAGCAAGCATCTGCTATGGTACATAAATATGTGGTTTCAATCGCTACCTGCTTGCTCTGTTTCCGTAAATTCATAAGGCTGTTGGATACGTGCAGCTGTGCTTCAGCTTGCCACCACCTACACACCTGTCATTCTTGGAAAGGAAACAGACCACCGACGAAGAGTATCGTTGCGAAACGGAACGCTGCCGGTTATTCTGCGAACTCGAAAACAGTCCTTGCAAGTGACGCACGGTATCATTACCAAGTCATTAGAGGCCATAGAGGAAATCATCTCATCATTATGGAACTGCTGTAGCTAACAGCCTCATCTCGAAAGGTCGCACGTTGCGTGCTAGAGAGGTAACGGGAGCAGCAAATATATGTCTCACAGGAACTGAAGTAGACGTAGTTACGTAAGAGCTCACTGGTAGAACCGTTCACTTGTTGCGATGTGGGAAAAAAAAAAAAGAAAACGTACGACTTTCTTCTGACTGTCTTACGAGGAAAAAGAAGACGTGGTGCAGGATCTGATGCGGCTGGTAAGTGGTTAAGGTTGTTTTGGCTTAACTATTTAAGCGAATATAATTCCAGTGTATTAACAGGTATAAACAACCTGGAGTGCATGCACAATAGGCAAAGACCAAAGAACACTGCTCTCAGAATAACAAAATCAGATTATTAAAAGGTATAGACATCCCAAAGCACATGATGAATAAGCAACGACGAAAGAACTCAGCGCACAAAATATGACTTACGAACTAATACTGAGAAAACACTTTTAACTATCTTTCACCAATTCATTTAACATTACAATAAGAGGGCACAAACGAATATAGGACACAATACAACAGTAGTACCTAATATAATAGACGTCAACCCTATGAGTTAAATAGCGTACACCGAAGGGCATGAAATAAGATGCACAAATAACAACGCACAACTAAAGCATATAATACACTCAACAACAGATACTGCCCCAAAACCAAATTCCAAAAACACGCAACCAAATATGACACCCAACTTAATACTAAATAGACAAAATAAGAGAGACAAAATTCACCTGTGCGGCTGGTCCCGGCGGAGGTTCGAGTCCTCCCTCTGCCATGGGTGTGTGTGTTTGTCCTTAAGATAATTTAGGTTAAGTAGTGTGTAAGTTTAGGGACTGATGACCTTAGCAGTTAAGTCCCATAAGATTTCACACACATTTGAACATTTTTGAACAAAAGTCACAATGGAGCCAACGATCTATACATTCCGCACCGCAGAGAAAGTCAGAATCGTAAGGCAATGAAATCCAACAGCAATGATAATTTAATTTTCATTAGGAGCAATTCCTTCAACTACCACTCTTCCAGTTGAGTGCACTTGGCCCAACAACAGTCTCCTTGTGTTTCATCGCGTAATCCACAGGAAATTCAAGCAGGCCAGCAATTGTAAACATTAGAGCCAGCAACTATCACAGCAGAAACACATTTCTCCATCAGTCATGCCCGAAAACAGGCCCCAGCAGCAAGCTCTTCGCTGCCGGCTGCATTGCTTTTCTTGGATGCACAAAGCCCAACGCTGCTCCAGCTGAAAATATTCCCCGTGTTGACGGCAAATGCCTATCAGCCTCGGCCGTCCGCCCACGGGGTTATGTCGCTGCTCCTCTAAAGGTTTCTTGCTTCGTCTCTCTAGGAGGCGGTCCTCGCCCTCCAAGCTGCCGGTAGAGCTCCGTTCGCTGGCCAATTCCCATCTGCCGTCGCTTCACCACGACTGCCCGCATCCGACCGTTGATGACGCGCCGAGCACTTGCCGAGCTCTGCTCGTGGCGTGTCGTGTGTGTCCTGCCGTCACCAATTTCATCATTTACAGCCTACGGCAGGAAACACGAACGTGCCGCACCTCACGGCACAAAGGATAGGATCTCCAGTCCTTTCGATAGCGAGATAATTTGGGGGCTAATTTAGGGACAGATTCTTTCACAGTCTTATTCAAATGCTTCGTGTTGGCGTTGAATGCAGATTCTCACGCATCTCATACAATAATTTCAGTGCCATTCTTGGCGAGACAGAGGGTACCCAGTGAAGTAATAATAAATATTAAAGAAAGAAATCTACTTATTTTCACATTTGGTAGCTCACTGACCTGTTCGGATGTGGGTGTTAGTCAGACCAACTCTGAACGACTTCTGGCCAGAAATATGTAAACAATTAAGAAATGTTATCTGGAATACTATTGCAGTTGTTTAAGAGTGAAAGGGCCATTATTTCTTGAGGCAGATGACAAGATTACTAAATATTTTACAGTACTTCATATAATGGTTCAGTAAATACAGACACAGTTAATGCATTTACGTTCTGACTGCAGACTGTTCCACACATCCCATCAGATGGAATTCACAGTGAGGTAAATTCCAGTTAAAAATTGGAGCTGCTCCAGATTTTCCACTCACTGTTCTCTGTAATAGACGACCCGTACTGTGTCTCTCCCTCAGTGCTTTCCTCCTACGATACAAACCAACATGTAACTGTTTGTTGCTGATCGCTTGATGGAAATTTGTGACGTATGTGATGTATATTTTCTCCTCATGAACTCTGTGACTAGTTACACTACGAGAGAAAACGGCAAATTGTTAGTTGTAGGCAGTCTTCTTCTGGTGCATCTTTCCTTATCTTATGCAATGTCGACATTTTTGCAAGTTTATATAATTTCATCCGGCACTATGTATTATGTCCATCATTTATTTCTCCATCCGATTGTTTCGAACACAGTCGATCCAACTCTTGTCAGAATTCTTTTGGAAATGTGATTCTAATCTCTCCTCATGACTTGACCACATCACAGGAGTTTTCTCTCCGGAACTTTCTTGGAAACCTAAATACTTTCAAAAAGTCCTCTAATTTTCTCATTCGTGATCTTCTACATCCTGATAACTCCGCACACTGCTTTCAGGATATTGGTCGCAGCTACATGGGACTTCTTGCACTCCTTTTTAGCGGTTGTCCGCGTTTCCCCTCCATACAGCAATGCTGGCTCCACGATTGTGTTACACGTCTGTCCTTTGGCGTTTATGATCCTGTCACACAGGACTCAAGAAATATTCTATAGTTCTTTTATTCAGCTTCCACTCTGTGATTTGTAGAACACACTCTACATATTTGTTACTTGCCACAGCTGGCCCGACACACTGAAAGCAATCTATTCCCTTCAAGCTCTTCTCGTCGGCTAGCTCTGTCACTTTCTCCGCTCCACTGAGTGGGCACCACTAGGTATTCTACGGTTACAATCAAAAATCGAATCTCACACAAGGAAGCTAAACCGGAGAAGTAAATTATTGTTGTCACAAAACATATTTTTAATTTTTTTACCAAATTTATTAATCCATCCTCCTGTGGAGTTCGATTGGTACATGAGTCGATATGAGTTATACTGAGAACTCTACAGACGTTTTAATCAAGCAAATAACAGAATGACCAGCTTTGAACTCAGCTTGGAAGTGGACTGAGCGAGGTCAGGCGGTATGTTACAAAAGTGGAGCACACTAAGATACTTCAGTAACTGCACCTTTGCAACACAAACTTTAGATACGGCGAAATACTGTTGATTCTACTCACTCAGCTACGTCTATTTTAGTACTAATCTTCGAAGATACGTTTCTAGAACTAAAGCTGAATTAAATGACTTCAGACAGGACAATATTGCGGTATCATGCGATCAAAAATAGAAAGAACCTTAAGAGGAGCTGCAGTAAGAAACTGTGTCTTACAAACTAATTAAAGAATATATTCTGAATCAGTATACATGATCAGTTATTGGTGCTGCATAATATAAATTTTTCATTTCACGTTCCAATTATTACTCATGGTCGTTGCGTCAAAACGCCTGTGATCCAAGCGAGTATGGATACCAACATTGCTGTAAGTTTCCACAGTAGGTGCCCTGTCTGGGCCTTAAAAATGGTTTCGAGTTAGACTGAACGTTCGATTCCGCCAGTCACGGCCTTGCCATTGGCATGCTTCTTCAACAGAAAAAGCAAAGAACAATATACTCAACTATGACTCGCCACAAATCTGGGCATTTTGTTACTCGCTTGATGAAAAACGTCTATACACTGTTCTTCAGAATTCGTTATCAACTCATGTACGCAACGGAACAAAACCGTAAGAGGGTGGATTTATAAGTTTGTTAAGGAATTTAAAAAAGAAATTATGAAGCAACAATAATGTACTTCTCCGCTTTAAGTTGATCCTATCAGATTCGATTTTTCTAGAAACGGAGAAATGAAACTTGATTCAGATTCCAGTTTAGTATTAGTTCGCGTAATTCGTAGTCTCTTTTTCTGACTATTACTATCTTACAGCTATTTATGTAACATTAGAAAGCAGAAAAAAGTCATGTAGAGGTCAAATAGGTCAAATATTGGGATTTACGCGCATGAGAACATTGTACAAGTCCATATCATCCGTTTTTGCCACCACAGCTGCTAATGTATGAGCAGGTGGACTGGCCAGGTGCTAGGGTGTTGTTTGGCGCCCTAATCATAGTCGTTTCTGCTACAGTTCACCCCAGAAGAGGTCCATGAACCTTGTATATCAGAGGCAGTGGTAGTTTCACTATTTCCCAAAGAATCAAACATCAAGATACCTTGTGTGCAGTGAAAGACAGTCGGTATGTTTGTTTCGTCGAGAGAAACTCGTGGTCTCATTTATATTTATGTATATTCACTTTTTTCACCCTATTGTTTTGACTGTAGCTATGGCCAAATGAGTAATGGTTGGTTTGCGATCTGTATAGTCACGAAATGCCACGTTTCCACACAAGATTATAGAATGTCTTTTCCACAGCTTTCCGCAACCTGTGTCCAAGCTGAATAGAGCCGCCTATGACCTCAGAAACCTTTGATTTTTGATGTACCCGTGTTATACAAAACATTTCAGATAAAACTTCGATCTGGTTTCCGGAACGTATCAATTCCACAGTACTCGAAGCTCAACGATAGTGGGAACAAAAGGACATACCATTTTGTCTACCGACCTAAATGCCGCATTGCACACCACTATGAAAATCATGTTATTTTATCATGTGGTCTTAAGACTAGGGAGAACTTTGGAACCCAGGGAACCAGTTTACAATGTGACAAAATAACGAAGGAAGGAAGGACGTTAGGGTTTAACGTCCCGTCGACATTGAGGCCATTAGGGAAAGAGAACTAGCTTGAAAGTTTCCAAGTATGAGGAAGGAAATCGGCCGTGTCCTTTCAAAGGAACCATCCCTGCAATTGCCTGGAACGATTTCGGGAAATTACGGAATACCCAAATCGTGATGCCCAGATGCGGATGACGATAATGAAGAGAACTCCAAAATCTTTTCTTCCGTTGCCGACTACGTTATGATGATAGAAACGTGTTCCACAAGTGGGGTTCAGTCATCCGCCTCCACGTCCAACGTGTTCTAAAACGCTACAATTTTCATAAATTTGTATCACTGTTATTACTATTCATTTTAGATCATCAGTGAAAATTTGCCAGTGACCTTGGAGCAGTGGTAATACTGATTCCCGTCGCGTTACCGAAGTTAAGCGCTGTCGGTCTTGGCTAGAACTTGGATGGATGACCGTCCCGGTCTGCTGAGCGCTGCTGGCAAGAATGTGCACTCAGACCTTGTGAGAGCAATTGAGCGTCTACTTGAGAGAGAAGTAGTGGCTCTGGTCAAGAAAACTGACAACGGCCGGGAGAGCGGTGTGCTGACCACATGCACCTCCATATACGCATCCAATGATGCATATCGACTGAGGATGACACGGCGGTCGGTCAGTACCGTTAGGCCTTTCGAGGCCTGTTAGGACGGAGAGAGAGAGAATCTAAATTACTGGTTTACTTATATCGAAACAGCAAATGCAGAACAATAACAGGAACATTCGGTGTTAAGGTCTAATCCACAGTAACTACAGTAACTAATAAAGACGGAGTGCAAGACTGGACAAGTCATGTAGAAGTGCGATGTGACACGTAAACCTGAATGACCGAAATTGGGATATAAACTCCACTGTTATAGAATACGAGTCCAGTCTCATAACCAGTGTGCTACTTCACTCGCCAATAACAGTGCACAAACTTCAGGCAATAGTAAAAATTATAAAACGCCAATCTTGAATATTCCAGCTCTGTAAATTATTTTAGGGTATGAATTAACATTATCGGTAACTGAAATTTAGATATAAATCTAACCAAATACGGGCACATCTTAACTTCTGAAAAAAAGAAAAAGAAAACTGGAACAGATGCAAAATATGTGCGCAACAGCAAACCAAAAGAGAAATGATACAGTATGTAAAACGTTGAAAGGTTGTCGGGAAGTCTTACAGAGTGGGAGCACCACGGATGTTGTACACAAGTACTAATCTCTCCTTAGGGACGGAAGATCAGTGACAATGAAAGAATCAAGAAATGGAACAAGCAGCAGTACTGAAGTCTGCAAACACCTCTAGCTAACGGCCACTTTGTATCGGAGATATTCATGGAATGACGCCGGTGACATTTCACGTAATGTCAAGGCCACTTTGGATAGTGGAGACATATTTGCATACTCGCAACATTAGGAGCAGCAATCACTATATTCCTGCAATGCTTTCCGTTCTATCCTCCAAATTGCACATGTTTCATGCATGAGATGACGCATGATAAAGATTTTGCTCCGATTATAGACGGTTTAAAAGCGTGAAACAGAATTCATACGGTATTAAACTTCGTATTCCCCTTGACAGCTGTTCAAAAATGAACAGTCAATTGTTTGTACCAGCCTTCGCAGCAGAGGTCACTAATTTATGGCTATGGGAAGCCGTGCTCGACTCGAAGATACCCACACTGATTTTCGGAGAAATTTTTCATTGGAACTTTTTGCCATCAAGGAGACGAGAAGTCTAGGCATACAGTTTATGGTCACCTGCCTTTGTGTCAAAGTCAGGGGCTAAATTGCGAACCACTTCGCAAGGTCTCATCGAGTGAGGTCAGCTGATAAAGGTTGATGGTAATCTGTGTGCAGGTTGGGGACGTACAATTCGGCGGCCCCCTTGGTGCTAAGCGAAATGAGCAGACTTTTTGCCAGTACCAGACTTCACACCTCCATTTACTCCCATCACAATAAACAACGCATAGTCTCATCACAGTAACCCCGGTGCGAGTTTCGCCAGGTTATAGTTGATAATGGGAATTTCCTGGTGTTCACAAGTAATTTTTTAATCATTTACAGTCGCCGAATTACGACACCGACTTCGTTTTCTTTTTATATCATGCAGGAATATATTCTTTTCTGTGGCATTTGTAAGAAGCTTCTAAGAGAGCGTCAACGACATAGCACGTATGGGATTCGATCAAATAACATCAAGATAAATATGCCGCAAATAACTGTCCTGTCATCAGGAAAAGAGGTTCCATAAACGTCTGCCTTGTTACACTAAATGAAAGTAAGTACGTAAATCAGGTACGGTTTGTGTACCTATTATTATGGCTGTCATGCCTTCGGGAGTCGTAGTCGGTGTTTACTGATAGATTTGGCGTTTTAATTTTCGCCAAAGATAAAAGTATAGAAGTGTTAAGTTTAGTGAGTGTCCAGACGATTTTGAGTTTCCCGAACAACCGTTTCATTGCTCTCCAAGTGTTCTCTTAAGGGGCAACGTTGATGAAAAACACACACTATTTCAAAAATGCACCAAATCCAAGGTTCTGGAGATATAACAATGAAATTTTGTACCACGCTTTACATAAAAGTAACACATTTACATATAAAATCCTTTGATTATATATATTCAACTTTTTTTAATGAAATTTGAAATTTTATTTTCGATTAATAATGGATGTTCCTTTTTCTCAGGAAGTATTCAAGAGATTTCTACAAAAATTTCTCTTTTTCATCTCTTTATATGTTGTAAGCTTCTCTCATGAAGTTTTTGGAATAGGTCAAATAGGAGAATTTTCATAATTTTTTAATTATGATTCCACAACTACAATTTTAAATTCATACAAAATTAATAGTACCTTGCCCCATATCTCAGCTTTCAATATTTTCTCTTCAGACAACGTTTTTTAGGTGTACAGAAATATGTATACGAAATTTCATAATTCTAGGATTCATAGAATCTTAGGAAAAGGTACATAAACTTTAAAAAACAAACTTTTCAGGAAACGGAATTTAAAATTCGCACTAACTTTTTTCCTTATGTCACTTCTTCAGAAGGCACCACATTTGTACTCTGGGTCGTCTTTCCCTTCAAGGCTTCTCTTCTGGTTTCTTATTGTCCGTCTTCTTTCCTTTATCAGGTCTTCAACTGACTTTTCAGCTGCAGAGACGCGCTGTATATTTTTCTGAGGATTTCCTGGGTAAAATTTCCTATCTTGAAGCCCATTCTTTCTAATACCTTCAACCTCCCGACGTTCCCATCATTAAGTACAATAACTGCATCGTAAGTTGCAATTGTGACAACTGTAGCAGATGCACATGTGTTTTTAGGGAATCGTTTCCATATGAGTGAATTTAGAGAATCGTTTATATGATACGGAACAGAGTCAAAGATGATCTATAAAACCAAAGAGCATGTATCACGGCCTTCTAGATGTATCCCGCACACGTTTGGTTGAAAGTAATACAAAGAATCGTTGTTCGCTGAACTGGTATTGAAGTGCTGCTTCAAAATGTGGACGTGGCACGGAGGCCGCGTCACACTTTTAATTAATTTTTAGGCACTTCGGACGCGATTTCAACATTGAAACTTTGGGAACTTACTGTGTATGCGTTGTACTAACAAATAAAAAATAATCGAAAATTGACATTTTTGGTCAATTTCATCAACGTCCCCCCTGAAGACGATCTGTCATTGTATGTGCAGCATGGGAGGGACATCAGCCATGATATTACAGCACTGATTGCCTTATTTCCAGCGTGATGTCTTCCAATAACTGCGGCATCAGCGTACCTCCGGAACTCGGTATACTTGTGAGTATTTACACTGCTCAGCCAGAATATTATGACCACCGACCTACTATCGATATAACCCCGTCCAGGCGACATCAGCGTCACCTGACGAGGAGTGACCGCTAGTCAAACACACGCGCGCTGCATGTAGTATTAGATAGCATGCTGTCTGTGTGTAGGATAGGGAAGGCGCGCTATCTGTCATAGTTTGACCGAGGGCAGACTGTGATCGTCCAGACGCTCGGCACAAGCGTTTCGGAAACTGCACGACTGGCCGGGTGTCCAAGGACTGCTATGATGAGTTTCTTCAACACGTGGCGATTCCAAGGTAGAGCCACATCCAGACGTTGTTGGGTTGGGTGGTAACCCCTCATTACAGATGTTGAACGTCGTAAGCTGGGCAGACGGTAAAACAGGACAGGCGGCGAACTGTGACGGAACTAACATCACACTTTAATGATGGGCAGAGCACAAGTGTGTCTAAACATATCGTGCACCGAACTCTCCAAACGATGGGCCTACGCAGCCGGCGACCCATGTCAATGTTCACACCACGACATCGTCAATTACTACTGAAATGGGCACGTAACCATCGGGACTAGACGTTGGCCCAGTGTCAGAGCGTTGCATGGTCTGGTGAATCCCGAAAGCTCCGTCAGCATGCCGCTGGGAGGACGCGAATCCGTCCTCTTCCAGGGAAACAGCTCTTTGGCACTTGTACTGCTGCACAGAGACAAGTTGGCAGCGGCTCCATTATGCTCTGGGGAACATTCACGTGGACATCCATCAGTCCAGTGGAGCTCGTGCAAGGCACCGTGACGGCCGAGGTGTATCGTACAGTGGTTGCAGACCACGCACGCCCCTTCACGACTGTCATGTTTCCCGAAGGTAGTGGCAATTTTCAACACGATAATGCGCCATTTCACGAAGCCGGAAGCGTAATCTTCTGGCCCCCCAACTCGTCAGATCTCTACCCGATCGAACACATCTGGAAGGTGATTGAACGTCGTGTCAGAGCTTGACCTGTGTTTGCTGATGTGGTGCCAGCTCCCTCCAGTGATCTATCAAGACGTCCTTGCTTCCATGTCAAGACGCTTCATTGCTTCCATGCCAGAGGTTGACATACCAGCTTTTAGGTAAGTGGTCATAATGTTCTGGTTGATCAGTGCCGATTCTCATCGATGATGCGGTCTTGAGAAACATACATCAAACATTGATAGTCGAAGATAGTTGTTTTTTAGACTTCTTTGAGTCATTGTGAGTTTCCGAGTGACGATTCTGCATATTGCGAAGATTAACTTGCCCATGGTCTGAAAACGATACTTCTTCCTTAAACAAAATTTTGCATAGATATGCAGCAACACTTTGCACTTTCCGAAGAAAACATTCGGAGAGCTTTAACTAATTGTGAACGTCATTGCCATGAAGCTTTAGATGCAGTGAAATGTGAAGACGATGAAACGCGGTGCAATGTAGTGTTCGCAGACCACTCGTTTGGTTGATCCCTCTCGTACATCTCATATGCCTCTTAGTGACATTTACGATGTATTTTATAACTACTAAAGTGTTAGTTTCATTTCTTTCATCAGTCGCTCTTCTTTTTTCGCGAAGTATTTTATACTGCACACTTACAGACTCTAGAACTTTTGTTTATAACGTCCGCAAAAACAAATCGTGAGTACCTGGCCCGCTGTTGTAATAGTTTGGCGACATTCACCATGACCGATATTCATCTTATTTGATCGTTGCATACAATCTGAATGTGTCAACAGTTTCACGAGAAACTTATCTTATTGCCACAACAGCAGAACACACAGCTGAGGTAAACACAGGAACCATACCTGCCTGAGTTACGTGGTTGCTGATATTTGGCGTACAGTGGCCGGAGAGAAGACATCTCTGGCTGAAATCAGCATGACTGTTGGGAACCTGTAAAGCGTCAACGACGCCAACAAAATATTATTGGAATTCAGTTATTTATTCACAATACTTCTTTAACATTCTCGGCTGTTGCTAATTTAGCTGCTTGTTGGATTCTAGGTGATGTCCGTCGAGTCAGTTCAGCGTTGTCACACCCAGGACTGTGATGACGCGGCGGCTGCTGGAAAGCGGGGGGAAGTTGTTCTCGCGCTGGCTGCAGAGTGTACTGAGTCCCACTCCGAATTCTACGATGACCCTTTATGACCCATCCACAATGTGCTTGGTGTCGGTAGTCGAGTGGTCGGCTGATCTCCCTACCCCCTGGCAGGTTTCAGCACCCGCAAGCGCCTGAGTGTTGAACAGGAACGTGGGCCCGAACAGGCCCTGCTGCTGGCTTCTGCGTTGAAGTCCGGTATTAGCAGCACTCTGCGATGTGGTATTGTTGGAAGACAGTGAGTTCCTTCAACTGTAGATGTTAGGCGGCGAGAAGCTTATAGTTCATCAGGAAAGGCCATCATCTTGAGTACGTCTTCGCCTAGTTCGTAGACTGTGCTGGAGCATCTAGGACATACTATCGTAATCGTGGAATCTAGTTCTATTTCTATGAACCCCATCGATTCCAGACATCAACTCATGACGGGAGCTGGAGAGCCGGAGTATTTAAAGGGAACTAGAGGGAGGCTATAACGCAAAGATCGGTTCGCAATGCAGCAATATGTCCTCCTTATTCTATTACATTCAGTTAACACCCTGCAAACTACTGAGTCGGTCCCTCACTATGTTCTGTTATGAAAAAGATACAGCTTCTTGCGACTTGCGTTACGACCCAACTAATATGCTCATCTCGTTTCCTTTGGTTTTCCGTCCTCTTTTCTGCTGGATGCTTATTCCTTACTCAGCAGAGAGTGTCGTTCCCCTCACTGGCACGACTTGAATTTTCCTGAGACAATGTAAGACATTACAATTTTTTCCCAATTTCTACGCCTTACTGTTCTGACGTAACACATCCCTCCTATTTAAAAAAAATTTCCAAGGTTTTCCTTGTCTTTCATTTGTTACTAATTAAGAAAAGGTACTCTATAGCTGTTATCTGGGTTGTTTCTTAAACTGTGTCTCGAATCTTAGTTAGCAAAATTAATGTAATCTATCATTCTGTGCGGCTTGAATACACTATTTACACTTTCCACTTACATTACTTGTCGCTAGTTAGTGTCCATTCCATAGTTATCTAATGGATGGCGACCTCTTTTGAATGAGGTATCTTA
The DNA here is from genome assembly GCF_023864345.2 of Schistocerca serialis cubense. NCBI lineage: Eukaryota > Metazoa > Arthropoda > Insecta > Orthoptera > Acrididae > Schistocerca > Schistocerca serialis. The sequence goes on along the minus strand of NC_064639.1, from coordinate 856,079,242 downwards.
CACTTTACACAGAAGTAGGTTGCACAAAAAAGCACCTGAACCAAGATTATGCTTGTCATTGATGCACTGAAAATAATTGAATTTTGTCTGCGTTTCTAGCGGTATTGTATCACAAGCTGCATTATGCATGACTGAAATTTGTCCTTTTTCTGAAGTTAATAATTCTTCTAGGGATTCTAGCAAAGTTGAATCTAAGGTATCGTCATTAAGGGTTAGTTCCATTAATTAGCAATTCTCTGCCTTCTAATTTCACTATCCCTGTTGGTATGCCGTTTATATAGCAAGTAATAATTACTGTTTCAGGAGTAAATATGGAGTAAATCCAGTAATATCCAATTTTCTGGAATTTTGGCTGAGGAGTTAAAACTTTTTTCTTGCACTCTACTGCTTCCATTTAACTGCATTTCAGATGACTGGCTGCTGATTTGTATCACCTTTGTTGGACAAATAATAGCATTGTCTTTGGTCCATTCATTCAAATGTCCTACAGACGTAATGACATGAGTATCTGTCCATCTGAAACAGCTAATACTTCGTGGTCTTGTATCTGTATTCATTTTCCAATTGTATTTCATGTAATGGACTGTGGATGTACGGTGTAACACTGGTACTGCGCTTAATACGCACTTTTGGAATTCGTATTTTAATGTGCTATTTGGCTTGCTCAGTATAAAGCTACGTTCTTCTACATCTACATCCATACTCCGCAAGCAACCTGACGATGTGTGGTGGAGGGTACTTTGAGTACCTCTGTCGGTTCGCCCTTCTAATCCAGTCCCGTATTGTTCGTGGAAAGAAAGATTGTCGGTATGCCTCTGTGTGGGCTCTAATCTCTCTGATTTTATCGTCATGGTCTCTTCACGAGATGTACGTAGGAGGGAGCAATACACTGCTTGACTCCTCGGTGAAGGTATGTTCTCGAAACCTCAACAAAAGCCCGTACCGAGCTACTGAGCGTCTCTCTTGCAGTCTTCTACTGGAGTTTATCTATCACCTCCGTAACGCTTTCGCAATTACTAAATGATCCTGTAACGAAGAGCGCTACTCTCCGTTTGATCTTCTCTATCTCTTCTATCAACCCTATCTGGTACGGATCCCACACTGGTGAGCAATATTGCAGCAGTGGGCGAACAAGTGTAATGTAACCTATTTCCTTTGTTTTCGCATTAGATTTCCTTAGGATTCTTCCAATGAATCTCAGTCTGGTAGCTGCTTTACCGACGATCAACTTTATATGATCATTCGATTTTAAATCACTCCTAATGTCTACTCCCAGATAATTTATGGAACTAACTGCTTCCATTTGCTGACCTGCTATATTGTAGCTAAACGATTGCCATTCCCTGCACCATGCGTCAAGTCGTTGCAGATCCTCCTGCATTTCAGTACAATTTTCCATTGGTACACCCTCTCGATATACTACAGCATCATCCGCAAAAAGCCTCAGTGAACTTCCGATGTTATCCACAAGGTCATTTATGTATATTTATGTATATTTGCACTCTCACGACTGTTAACTGCTAAGGTAACATATTTCAGTTCCTAAGCTAATACAAACACTGAAACAACAATCTTTTTTGTTTAAACATATTTATGTCACGACACAAGTATTGTACTCCTAAAATGCCGAGAAACCTTTTCTAATTATTTATGACATTTACATGTAATCGTGAGAGCTGTAGCACTAAAGAGTTATGTCACTGAAGAATCGCCCATGAAATACATGATAATGACCTAGGGGCAAAATTGTAGAATTGTTGAAATGAAGAGAACAGCAGCGGAAGGCATCACGAAATTATTCAAAAAACCATTTAATGCTATTATTAACTGCATACCGTTCTCCAAAAGAATTTAAAACTTTTAACTCCGCACAGCATTAACGGCGTTTTCACAACACACTGAAAATTGCAGTGTACACTGAGACACAATATAAACGTGCAGACAAAAACACGCCGTACATTCATGCTGGTGAAAACCGTTTTTGAATATCTATTGTTGTTCCAGAGATATTTGAGATGGCAGACTTAGGTGAGACTCCCTGTGTATACGTATATACTTCTGTGTAAAAGAGATAAGGTTTGTGTGTTGTGTTGCAATTTAAAAAAATAAATATTATTACTAAATATGCATATGAAAACACTTTTTAAATTGATATCACACAATTGCGTTTTTAGAAATGTTCTGCAGAATATCGGATATAAAGGCTATTAAATCTGAGCGCAGGAGGGCAATAAATTAGTCAAAAATGGAGAATTTTAGGAGATTGCTCGAAGACATGAGCTGGATAGATATTTGCAACTCTTCTGACTCAAATGTAAAATACAAAACATTAATTAATAAAGTTACTTCCTCATTTGAAAATTGTTTTCCCTTAAATGTAACTCAAATCAAACAGAAGTACAAAAATATACCATGGATTACATAAGAAATAAAGGTACCATGTTGGACAGAAAGGAAACTGTATCTGCTATCTAGCGACATCTTTGATGTTATCATTGTAATGCATTACAAATAATAATGCAAAATATTAAATCAAGTAATCCGGAAATCTAAGCAGCTTTATTATGAGAAAAATATAATTACATCAGGCAACAAAATAAAAAAAAGTGGGATATAGTAGAGACAGAGACAGTTCGGGCCAGAAAGGAAGAGGAACACATAGCTCTAAAAACAGACGATACATTGTCAACAAGTGCATGTATTGTTGGAAACCTCTTTGTTTTTGTTATTGACAGCTCGAACAAGTGTACTGTAACCTACTTCCTTTGTTTTCGGATTGAATTTCCTTAGGATTCTTCCAATGAATCTCAATCTGGCATCTGCTTTACCGACGACCAACTTTATATGATCATTCCATTTTAAATCACTCCTAATGCCTACTCCCAGATAATTTATGGAATTAACTGCTTCCAGTTGCTGACCTGCTATATTGTAGCTAAATGATAAATGATTTTTCTTTCTATGTATATAAAAGCACATTACACTTGTCTACATTGAGATTCAATTGCCATTCCCTGCACCGCGCGTCAATTCGTTGCAGATCCTCCTGCATTTCAGTACAATTTTCCATTGTTACAACCTCTCGGTATACTACAGCATCATACGCAAAAAGCCTCAGTGAACTTCCGATGTTATCCACAAGGTCATTTATGTATATTGTGAATATCAACGGTTCTACGACACTCCCCTGCGGCACACCTGAAATCACTCTTACCCTCTCGAAAACGGGGATGACCTGTGCCCTTTTCCAATCCTTTGGAACACTACGCTCTTCTAGAGACCTACGGTACACCGCTGCAAGAAAGGGGGGGGGGGCAAGTTCCTTTACGTACTCTGTGTAAAATCGAACTGGTATCCCATCAGGTCCAGCGGCCTTTCCTCTTTTGAGCGATTTTAATTGTTTTTCTATCCCTCTGTCATCTATTTCGATATGTACCATTTTGTCATCTGTGCAACAATCTAGAGAAGGAACTACAGTGCAGTCTTCCTCTGTGAAACAGCTTTGGAAAAAGACATTTAGTATTTCAGCTTTTAGTCTGTCAACCTCTGTTTCAGTACCATTTTGGTCACAGAGTGTCTGGACATTTTGTTTTGACCCGCCTACCGCTTTGACATAAAACCAAAATTTGCTATAATTTTCTGCCAAGTCAGTACATAGAACTTTACTTTCGAATTCATTGAACGCCTCTCGCATAGCCCTCCTCACAGTTAATAGGTCTAGAACGTCTATTTGTGCTTTCTGTAATACTGTCAAAATTTGCTGTGGATTTAATAACGTTGCACTCAATTTTCCATGAGTAGCGTGATGGACTGCCTCGTGCACAGTTTCGACCTCAACCCCTTGCATCCACTAATCTGTCTGCTAAGGTTCGTAACAATGTAGCTGTTACCACTTCCTCATCCAGTTTGCTTAGCTGGGCTTGTATTTTCTTTAAATTACTATTTCAGACATTTCTGGTGTTCTACGTACATTTTTCTACTTCTGTCATTAAGTTCCGTACTGTTTTGGTAAGGCTGAGTATTCCTCGCTCCATTTTTCCCATTCGTATTGTGTGCCAATCTACTTTTACTTTTGTACTTTCCATTAACACTTGTACATTTGCAAGTGTGCTTTTAAAATTCTTCATTACCCGCTGTTCAAAACACAGTTTTTAACAGTTTCTCTCCCGCATCTAACTAACCTCGTTTTTTAAGTTTTACCTTCTTGGCACAACTCCTAATAACTGTTGCAACTGAGTCCTCAATGTCTCATACGAGAATTTCAATTCCTACACTACAGGATAGGTTCGTGGCGTTCACAATTTAGGTTGCATTCGGAATTACTGACACTCACTGTCAGTTGACTGTTCTTTTATCGAACTTTCAGGATCCCACTTACTACTTGTAAAACTGCAAGCTTCTTACATAGCGTATATGCGTTTGTGTGTTTGACTTCCGGCTTATGAATAACTTCATTGTCGAACTCAGTTAATTTCTATGCTCATTTCATTAATCGACTTGATAGGTCTTTCAACCCTAAGAAGTATTTTAAAGATCACTTTGAATTACCGACAATACAAATAGCAACAAAAATAAACTCTTTTTCCGTTGTCAAATAATTAGTTTCACCCTTAATCAACTGTCTGGATGCATATGCCACCGGATTTCTGTCCCATCAACATTCTGGCTTAAAACACAGCCTAAAGAATAGTTGGATACATCACACGCAAATATGAATTCCTGTTCAAAGTCAAGGAATACTAACACAGGATCCGATGTTAACGTCTCCTTGAGTTTCTGCCGGCCGAAGTGGCCGTGCGGTTAAAGGCGCTGCAGTCTGGAACCGCAAGACCGCTACGGTCGCAGGTTCGAATCCTGCCTCGGGCATGGATGTTTGTGATGTCCTTAGGTTAGTTAGGTTTAACTAGTTCTAAGTTCTAGGGGACTAATGACCTCAGCAGTTGAGTCCCATAGTGCTCAGAGCCAATTGAACCAAACCTTGAGTTTCTCGAATGCTTCTTGACGCTATGTAATCCACTGAAAACTAACACATTTTTGTAGTAACCTAGTTAATGGCTGTCCAGTTTCAGCGAATGCCTTCACGAATTTACGATAGTAATTGCATAATCCAATAACTGTAATTGTTTACTAATTTGTGGAATCGGAAAAATCACGTACGGTGGAGATAAGTCAAGGATACGTCCTCACTCCGTGTTGACTGATGATATGCCCGAGGAAACTTATTTGTATCTGAGAAAAACGGCCCTTCTCCACACGTCATTTCATCTAGACGTTTGATATAATCTTCTATAGTTCTGTAATAGACGATTGTATCGCTGAGGTGTACCATACAGATTCTTGCTTTTAATGCACGAAATACCCTATCTAACAGGGGTTGGAATGTAGCCGTAGCATTTTTCAATCCAAACAACGTTCTTCAATACTGGAAATGACCTGAAGGTTGTGAAAGCTGTTTTGAGTCTGTCTTCGGGAAACACTTCCAGTTGGTGACTGCCACTTCCGAGATCAAGCGTAACATCTTGTTACGTTTCTAATTATCTGAGATGTTCTGGATTGGATATGCATCCATTTTAGATTGTGCGTTCAAGTAATGGTAGTCACAACAAAATCGATATTTTCGAGGATCGTCGACAGACGTTTTAGTACAATAACAATGTTTTCTGCGCGTGGGCTATCACTCTGCAGTATAATACCCTCACGTAACTGTTGATCTACAAATTTGTCTGCTAGTGGCTGTTGGTGTTTCGCTGTTCTGTGTGGTTTCCTAGTACTGGTAGATTATTGAAACAGTCACTGGTGTAGGTCTCATCCGAACCACGTTCCCACCAAGTTTAACTATGCACTGTGAAAGATTAATTTTTGCACGATGCCTACCCAGGAAGTCTGAGAATCGCGGAATACCCTTGTCCCACAATTGGCGACATTTCCATAAGCTCACAAATCTCTTTAGTTCAAATCCTAAAAATGAGCTGCGTTGTCCCCAATGATACCAAATCATTATTTCCCACTCCACGTTATTTGTACCATGGAGTCCTTAGTCTTCTGCTACCCACAAGGTCTAGACTAATCACAGATACATGTGCACCGGTATAGACTAAAAATTTACATTGTTTACCATTTACAAAGCCCATCAAACGTCAATCAGACTCTACATTAGTGTCTGCAGTACTCTGACTTACTGGGTATGTTTCCTGGAGGACAAAACACCACTGTTTATCTTTAACGTTTTCCATTGCTTGTTTCTGTTACCCTCCTTCCTAGTCCCACACTCGTTTGCCTTGTGTCCGTAACGCCCACAACTGTAACATTGTGGTTGATTGTATTATGTTTTCAAATGCCCTTTCTTTCCATAACGATAACAATGTTTTTCAGAAGCAAAAATTCGCATATCATTGCTTACTCGTGTAGCAACATCTGTTCCCCACAAATGCATGGCAACAAGTAGTGCTGCAGCTAAATCCTCTGGATTTTCTATGTATAGTCTCGCGCAAACTCCGAATGAATTCCTCGTAAAAACACATCGAGACCTCTGTTTTCTGTCTCCCTGATTATGACGTGATCCGCTTTAGGATTCCCTATCAACTCATACGTTTGCGCATTTGCTTTAGAGATTCTGTTTGTAAAAGTCTCCACAGTCTCATTTGCCTTCTCGTGTGAATCAATACAACTTTTTTCTTAAAAAAATCTAATTGTTCAAATATATGTGCCTTGCTCAGCGTTTCGCGATACATCACTTATCTCTTGGCTTCACCAGTAACGCGTAAATTGACAGTCTTGAGAGTAGTTTCATTTGACCAATTACTCATTCCAGCTGCAGCCACTACATCGTTAATAAATGCCGTTATGTCCTCTGCTGTTTTTCCGGAGAAGGATGTGATTGGGTTAGCTGTTGAAGGACCTAATAAAAAGTAGAGCATTGGTACTGACGACTTCAATTCACTCGAACCCGACTGTGACCCTTGCGCACCCCGCAAAGATTCTACTTGAACCATCAGTTCAATATCCTAAGTTTTGTTGAGTATTGTCTTCTAACAATTTTGAAACTTGCTCCATCAGAGCGGCTATACTGTCACTAGTACTAGCTGATCTTGTGCCTAGCATGTTTGTTCAGTTTACCACAAACATAATTTTATTCATAAAATACGTGTTTGAAACACAGAAACATATAAAAAACAAGAAAAATATAATTTACAATACACGAAATTAGACTCAACTACTTCTTTTGCTTGATCATTACCTTGGGGCATTCACTACACGCTTGTGCTGCATGGCCATACCGTCTAAAAGTAGAACAAGTGACTAGTACGAACTTATTTTATGCTTCACTATGACCCGCTAAATTACAAACAGTAAATCTGACTGGTAACAAGTATGGCTCTACATCGTTAACAAATGCCGTTATGTCCTCTGCTGTTTTTCCGGAGAAGGATGTAATTGGGTTAGCTCTTGAAGGACCTAATAAAAAGTAGAGCATTGGTACTGACGACTTCAATTCACTCGAACCCGACTGTGACCCTTGCGCACCCCGCAAAGATTCTAATTGAACCATCAGTTCGATATCCTAAGTTTTGTTGAGTATTGTCTTCTAACAATTTTGACACTTGCTCCATCAGAGCGGCTATACTGTCACTAGTACTAGCTGATCTTGTGCCTAGCATGTTTGTTCAGTTTACCACAAACATAATTTTATTCATAAAATACGTGTTTGAAACACAGAAACATATAAAAAACAAGAAAAATATAATTTACAATACACGAAACTAGACTCAACTACTTCTTTTGCTTGATCATTACCTTGGGGCATTCACTACACGCTTGTGCTGCATGGCCATACCGTCTAAAAGTAGAACAAGTGACTAGTACGAACTTATTTTATGCTTCACTATGACCCGCTAAATTACAAACAGTAAATCTGACTGGTAACAAGTATGGCTCTACATCGTTAACAAATGCCGTTATGTCCTCTGCTGTTTTTCCGGAGAAGGATGTAATTGGGTTAGCTCTTGAAGGACCTAATAAAAAGTAGAGCATTGGTACTGACGACTTCAATTCACTCGAACCCGACTGTGACCCTTGCGCACCCCGCAAAGATTCTAATTGAACCATCAGTTCGATATCCTAAGTTTTGTTGAGTATTGTCTTCTAACAATTTTGACACTTGCTCCATCAGAGCGGCTATACTGTCACTAGTACTAGCTGATCTTGTGCCTAGCATGTTTGTTCAGTTTACCACAAACATAATTTTATTCATAAAATACGTGTTTGAAACACAGAAACATATAAAAAACAAGAAAAATATAATTTACAATACACGAAACTAGACTCAACTACTTCTTTTGCTTGATCATTACCTTGGGGCATTCACTACACGCTTGTGCTGCATGGCCATACCGTCTAAAAGTAGAACAAGTGACTAGTACGAACTTATTTTATGCTTCACTATGACCCGCTAAATTACAAACAGTAAATCTGACTGGTAACAAGTATGGCTCTACATCGTTAACAAATGCCGTTATGTCCTCTGCTGTTTTTCCGGAGAAGGATGTAATTGGGTTAGCTCTTGAAGGACCTAATAAAAAGTAGAGCATTGGTACTGACGACTTCAATTCACTCGAACCCGACTGTGACCCTTGCGCACCCCGCAAAGATTCTAATTGAACCATCAGTTCGATATCCTAAGTTTTGTTGAGTATTGTCTTCTAACAATTTTGACACTTGCTCCATCAGAGCGGCTATACTGTCACTAGTACTAGCTGATCTTGTGCCTAGCATGTTTGTTCAGTTTACCACAAACATAATTTTATTCATAAAATACGTGTTTGAAACACAGAAACATATAAAAAACAAGAAAAATATAATTTACAATACACGAAACTAGACTCAACTACTTCTTTTGCTTGATCATTACCTTGGGGCATTCACTACACGCTTGTGCTGCATGGCCATACCGTCTAAAAGTAGAACAAGTGACTAGTACGAACTTATTTTATGCTTCACTATGACCCGCTAAATTACAAACAGTAAATCTGACTGGTAACAAGTATGGCTCTACATCGTTAATAAATGCCGTTATGTCCTCTGCTGTTTTTCCGGAGAAGGATGTGATTGGGTTAGCTCTTGAAGGACCTAATAAAAAGTAGAGCATTGGTACTGACGACTTCAATTCACTCGAACCCGACTGTGACTCTTGCGCACCCCGCAAAGATTCTAATTGAACCATCAGTTCGATATCCTAAGTTTTGTTGAGTATTGTCTTCTAACAATTTTGACACTTGCTCCATCAGAGCGGCTATACTGTCACTAGTACTAGCTGATATTGTGCCTAGCATGTTTGTTCAGTTTACCACAAACATAATTTTATACAGAAAATAAGTGTTTGAAACACAGCAACATATAAAAAACAAGAAAAATATAATTTACAATACACGAAACTAGACTCATCTACTTCTTTTGCTTGATCATTACCTTGGGGCATTCACTACACGCTTGTGTTGCATGCCCATACCGTCTAAAAGTAGAATAAGTGACTAGTACGAACTTATTTTATGCTTCACTCTCGACCCGCTAAATTACAAACAGTAAATCAGACTGGTAACAAGTATGGCTCTAGAATTTCGTCTAACTTCTGATAAATTAGCATGTTGCGTAAGTTTCACAGAATATGTTGCTGTTGTTGTTCTGGACTTCAGTCCTAAGACTGGTTTGATGCAGCTCTCCATGCTACTCTATCCTGTGCAAGCTTCTTCATCTCCCAGTACTTACTGCAACCTACATTCTTCTGAATCTGCTTCGTGTATTCATCTCTTGGTCTCCCTCTACGATTTTTACCCTCCACGCTGCCCTTGATATCTCAGAATACGTCCGACCAACCGGTCCCTTCTTCTTGTCAAGTTATGCCACAAACTCCTCTTCTCCCCAATTCTATTCAATACCTCCTCATTAGTTATGTGATCTACCCACCTAATCTTCAGCATTCTTTTGTAGCACCACATTTCGAAAGCTTCTATTCTCCTCTTGTCCAGACTATTTATCGTCCATGTTTCACTTCCATACATGGCTACACTCCGTACAAATACTTTCAGAAACGACTTCATGACACTTAAATCTATACTCGATGTTAACAAATTTCTCTTCTTCAGAAACGCTTTCCTTGCCATTGCCAGTCTACGTTTATATCCTCTCTACTTCGACCATCATCAGTTATTTTGCTCCCCAAATAGCAAAACTTCTTTACTGCTTTAAGTGTCTCATTCCCTAATCTAATTCCCTCAGCATCACCCGACTTAATTCGACGACATATCATTATCCTCGTTTTGCTTTTGTCGATGTTCATGTTATAGCCTCCTTTCTAGACACTGTCCATTCCATTCATCTCCTCTTCCAAGTCCTTTGCTGTCTCTGACAGAATTACAATGTCGTCGGCGAACCTCAACGTTTTTATTCCTTCTCCTAGGATTTTAATACCTTTTGTTGCCTTTACTGCTTGCTCAATATACAGATTGAATAACATCGGTGAGAGGCTACAACCCTGTCTCACTCCCTTCCCAACCACTGCTTCCCTTTCATGCTCCTCGACTCTTATAACTGTCATCTGGTTTCCGTACAAATTGTAAATAGCCTTTCGCTCCCTGTATTTTACCCCTGCCACCTTTAGAATTTGAAAGAGAGTATTCCAGTCAACATTGTCAAAAGCGTTCTCTAGGTCTACAAATGCTAGAAACATAGGTTTGCCTTTTCTTAATCTATCTTCTAAGATAAGTCGTAGGGTCAGTATTGCCTCACGTGTTCTAACATTTCTACAGAATCCAAACTGATCTTCCCCGAGGTCGGCTTCTACCAGTTTTTCCATTTGTCTGTAAAGAATTCGCGTAAGTATTTTGCGGCTGTGACTTATTAAACTGATAGTTCGGTAATTTTCACATCTGTCAACACCTGCTTTCTTTGGGATTGGAATTATTATATTCTTCTTGAAGTCTGAGGAGTATTTCACCTGTCTCATACATCTTGCTCACCAGATGGTAGAGTTTTGTCTGGACTGGCTCTCCTAAGGCAGTCAGTAGTTCCAATGGAATGTTGTCTACTACCGGGGCCTTGTTCCGACTCGGGTCTTTCAGTGCTCTGTCAAACTCTTCACGCAGTACCACATATCCCATTTCATCTTCATCTGCACCGTCTTCCATTTCCACAATATTGCCCTCAAGTACATCGCCCTTGTATAGACCCTCTATATACTCCTTCCATCTTTCTGCTTTCCCCTCTTTGCTTAGAATTGGGTTTCCATCTGAGCTCTTGATATTCATACAAGTGGTGCTCTTGCCTCCAAAGGTCTCTTTAATTTTCCTGTAGGCAGTATCTATCTTACCGCTAGTGAGATAACCTCTACATCCTTACATTTGTCATCTAGCCGTCCCTGCTTAGCCATTTTGCACTTCCTGTCGATCTCATTTTTGAGACGTTTGTATTCCTTTTTGCCTGCTTCATTTACTGCATTTTTATAATTTCTCCTTTCATCAATTAAATTCAATATTTTTTTTGTTACCCAAGGATATCTACTAACCCTCGTCTTTTTACCTACTTGATCCTCTGCTGCCTTCACTACTTCATCCCTCAGAGCTACCCATTCTTCTTCTACTGTATTTCTTTCCCCCATTCCTGTCACTTGTTCCCTTATGCTCTCCCTGAAACTCTGTACGACCTCTGGTTTAGTCAGTTTATCCAAGTCCCATCTCCTTAAATTCCCACCTTTTAGCAGTTTCTTCAGTTTTAATCTAAATTTCATAACCAATAGATTGTGGTCAGAGTCCACATCTGCCCCTGGAAATGTCTTACAATTTAAAACCTGGTTCCTAAATCTCTGTCTTACCCCATGCAGCTTTACTTTACTGTATGGTTAAATGATGATGGCGTCCACAGAAGGTACTTTGAACATAACACGCCCATCAATTCGCCTAAACTCTTGATGGCGGCGAAGCTAAGTCTTACAGACCTATTTGCCTATTACATAATTTTGAAAAATTACTTGAGAAATTGCTAGCTGACACACTGACCGCACACCGAGGGCTGTGCGGGATGAGCAGCAGGCAGTTCGGCTTCAGGCCAAGGCGATCGGCAACTGATTCAATCGCTCTGGCGGCCGAGGTCTGTGACTCGACACCGTACAGGTACGTTGATGGCATCATGGTTGACATCAGTTGCGCCTTTGACAACCTGTGGTGGCCTTCGCTCTTCTCCTGCTTGCGGGAGAGAAAGTGTCCAGGGCCGCTAAATGGTTGCTTGAGGAGCTATTGTGGGGATCGGGGGGTCTGGCTGTCATCTCCTAGCGGTAAAGTTGGAAAAACCTTAACTAAGGGATGTCTCCAGGTTTCCGTTCTAGGTCCACTATTCTGGGATATCCATATGGAACCACTTGTAGACAACAAGCAAGAGAGTGAAGAGGTGCTAAAGGTGATATCCTATGCCGATGACCTCCTTCTGCTGGTTGGCGGCCGGAGCTGCGAAGACATAGAACCAAAAATAGAAAGGGCCATAGGGAAATTGCAACTATGGTGCAGTAATACTAAAATGTCTATTTCACCAGCTAAATCAACATACCTATTGCTGTAAGGACAGCTAGTAAGAAATCCTACAGTGAGAATTGGGGGCTCACCAGTTCTCAGAAGACATGACACTCGCTACTTGGGAGTTATCATCGATGAAAGGTGGAACTTCGGGAAGCACATTGAATCCGTAACCCAAAGAGCATTACAAGTACTCAATAACCTCATCTCCACAGGACACAAAAGATTTCACCTCCCCCCCCCCCCCCCACCTAATAAAATTTTATCGTAACAGTATACTATCTTCAACAGTGTGTTACGGCTCGGGAGTCTGGGCACACACAGGCTGACAAGGGTGGTGCCTGCCATGACAGTCAGAAGAGTACAGAGGAACATGCTGTTAAGATCTGTTGGGGCTTATAGAACATCTCCAGGTGGTGCCCTATTAGTGATAATGGGGCTCTGTCCTCTGGACATTAAAATTGGAGAGCAAGCAGAATGGTATTGGGCTAAGAAAGGGAAAATAGAAAATATTCTGTAAGTTCAGGCTATGGAAAAGGGAGAGATGAGGAAAAGGGGCGAGGATTCATGGCAGGAATCATGGGAAATGGATGAATCTGGCAGAAGAACCTTCAGACTCTTGCCAAATGTTAAAGAAAGGTTAGGCATAAGGAATTTCGAGCCAACCCGGCGTCTAATTCATTTGCTCACTGGTCATGGGTCCTACCGGACATATCTATGCCGGTTTCTGAAAAGGTCTACACCTGAGTGTGACTGTGGCGCATCGGAGGGTACTCCCAACCATGCGGTTTACGAGTGCCTCCTTTTCGATGATGTAGCAGTTAGATTAAGACAACAACTACCAAACAATAATACATACGACCTACTGAGACACGAAGAGACTTTCGAAACTTCGAATAATCTGGCAAATGAGGTATCACGTAAAGTTCTGACTGCATACCTGAGGGACTTTCGCGATTAAAACAAACTACTGTACGCGTCCTAGTACCCTAATCCTGCGCCTCCTTCCATGGACAGGTCGACTCGTTAGTTGGAATCCGCCACGTGCAGGGCTAGGGGGATTGCGGTACACCAACTTCACGATTATGACAGCACCGGATTTGACGTAGGTTAGTTAGTTGTTAATAGGAAGTAGATACTAAAATAGGGACCTACAGAGACTAGTAATTGTCGTGTCAGGGCCACGCTCATCGGGATTAGCTCAATGAAAAAGGACTTGTAGTAGGTTTATATCCATACTGACACATCTGTAACGCTGCAGGCAGTAAGGATTACTAATAAGTAGGTAGTAATGTATAGTTTAACAAAAATAGTAAGTTTGCCCATTAACCTGTACTGTTTACACAGTCTGTAGTTTACAAATTAACTATAATAGCTGCAAATAACATACAACATTGTATCACTTAGGACCCACTAATCATTAAGGTGGTGGGTTATATAGTATAATTATTACTATGTATTGCAATAAAGATTTAAAAAAAAAGAAAAAAACCTCTGGCAACAATTTACGGAGAGCCGAAGGGAGACACCTCTGCGTGAATTTAGCATAGTTGTTGGGAACCTGTGAAGCGTCAACGACGCCAGTGAAACATTATTAGAATACAGTTATTTATTCACAATGTTTACAAGTCGTCGTTCTTCTGCAGCAGCCTCTAATGTTGCTAGTTCAGCTGTGTGTTTGATTCTAGATGACGTCCGTCGAATCAGTTCATGTTTTTACGTCCAAGAGGTGATGTCAGGGACCCTGGCGGCGCGGTGGCCGTCGGAGAGAAGGATGACAGTTGACTAGCGTTAAGTGGTTCCCGCGCCGGTTGCAGAGTGTACTCGGTCCCACTCCGAATTCTACGATGACTTCTGATGACCCATCCACAGTGTAACTGGTGTCGGTAGCCCTGTGATCGATTGATCTCCTCCGTACCCCTTGGTAGGTTTCAGCACCCGAAGATACCTAAGTGTTGAAAGGGTATGTGTACCCCAAGAGTCCCTGTTACTGGCATCTGTGTTGAAGTTCGGTATTAGCAGCACTCTGCGATGTAATACTGTCAGAAGACAGTCAGTTTATCAATCAGTAGATGGTAAGTGGCGAAACCCGCCACGGTAGCCGAGAGAGCTACTCGGGTAGGGGCGCCGGCCCCGGATCGAATCCGCCCGACGGATTAACGACGGCCGGTGTGCCGGCCAGCCTGGATGTGGTTTTTAGGCGGTTTTCCACATCCTACTAGGTGAATACCGGGCTGGTCCCCACGTCCCGTCTCAGTTCCACGACCAGGAGACATTTGAAACACATTCACCCTGCACACGTTGCGGGATAAAGGCAGTAGCAAGAGAAAGAAATGAAGATGGCATGTGGCGAGTACATCTTCAGCTGGTTCATATACTGTGCTGGGGCTTCTAGGACATAGATTAACTACTGTATCGTAATCATGGAATACAATGCTATTACTATAAATGCCATCGATCGCAATGATCAACTCATGACGGGAGCTGGAGGGTTGGAGTAGTTATAAGGAGCTAGTGGGGGGTATGGAGCAAAGCTCGGTTCGTCATCGAGTAAAACAGAAGTAGTATTGGGTGTTCCACAAGGAAGTGTTATAGGACCTTATTGTTCCTGATCTATATTAACGACATAGGAGACAATTTGAGTAGCCGTCTTAGATTGTTTGCAGATGATGCTGTCATTTACTGTCTTGTAAAGTCATCAGATGATCAAAACGACTTGCAAAATGATGTAGATACGATATCTGTATGGTGCGAAAAGTGGCAATTGACCCTGAATAAAGAAAAGTGTGAAGTTATTCACGTGAGTACAAGAAGAAATGAGCTAAATTTCGATTGCACGGTAAGTCACACATATCTGAAGGCTGTAAAGTCAAGTAAATACTTAGGGATTACAGTTCCAAATAACCTAAATGGGAACGATCACATAGATAATATTGTGGGTAGAGCAAACCAAAGACTGCGATTCATTGGCAGAACACTTAGAAGGTGCAACAGGTCTATTAAAGAGACTGCTTACACCACGTTTGTCCACCCTATTCTGGAGTATTTCTGTGCGGTGTGGGATCCACATCAGGTGGGACTGACGGATGACATCGAAAAAGTACAAAGAAGGGCAGCTCGTTTTATATTATCTCGAAATAGGGGAGATAGTGTCACAGACATGATACGTGAGTTGGAGTGGCAATCATTAAAACAAAGGCGTTTTTCGTAGCGACGGGATCTTCTCATGAAATTTCAATCACCAGTTTTCTCCTACGATTGCGAAAACATTCTGTTGGCACCCATCTACATAGGGAGAAATGATCATCACGATAAAATAAGAGAAATCAGGGCTCGCATAGAAAAATTTAAGTGCTCGTTTTTCCCGCGTGTTGTTTGAGAGTGGAATGATAGAGAGACAGCTTGAAGGTGGTTCATTGAACCCTCTGCCACGCACTTTATTGTGAATAGGAGAGTAATCACGTAGATGTAGATGTAATGATCGAATGTGTCCACCTTATTCTGCTACATCCACGTAACATATCGGTAACTGCTCTATGCGATCTTATGAAGTAGAGAAGCAGATACAGTTTCTCGCAACATGCGTTACGAGCTAACGAAAATGCTTGTCTCGCTTCCTTTGGTTTTCCGTCCTCTTTTTCTGCTGAACGCTTGGTCCTTACTTACCTGACCCACTTGCGACATAATGCTTTGCTTCCTGCTTCTGCCTCTGTCTCTGGCATGACTTGAATTTTCCTGAGGCAACGTGAGGTTTAATAATTTTTTTTTCTAATTTCTACCCCTTACTGTTCTGTGTTGCAACAAGTATAATAAGCCAGACATTTATGTAACCCTTTCTCCTGACGACGGCGCATTGGCCTGTGGTCTGTTATTTGATACTGTTTGATCAAGTCCCATACTTGTTAGGTCTTTGAGTCTCTTGAAGCTTCTTTCAAATGCCACAGAGACACGTATTAGTCCCACTACAAAAAAACAAGGTCTGTATTGTAATATGGCGATTATAAACGATAATATGACTTGCAAACGCGAGGAAATATGCCATATTGTCCGGTCTAACTTGGCGGAAACGCTATCTCGATACACATATTCATTCTGTAATATATACACTAACGCACCATGAGGAAATTGGTATACATAGATGTACAGCCAAAAAATGATTGCAATTTCAGAAAAACTGGATAATTTATCAAGAGAAAGAGCTTCACAAATTTAGCAATTTCAGAAAAACTGGATAATTTATCAAGAGAAAGAGCTTCACAAATTTAGCAAGTCAATAACGCTTTGGTCCACCCCTAGCCCTTATGTATGCAATTACTCGCTTCGCATTGTTTGATAGAGTCGCTGGATGTCCTCTTGAGGGATATCGTACCAAATTCTGTCCAATTGGCAACTTAGATCGTCAAAATCCCAAGCTGGTTGGGGGGCCCTGCCGTTAACGCTGCAAATGTTCTCAAATGGGGAGGAGAGGGTTGGGTTGTTATGGGGGAGGAGACCAAACAGCTAGGTCATCGGTCTCATCTGATCAGGGAAGGACGGCGAAGGAAGTCGGCCGTGGCCTTTCAAAGGAACCATCCCGACATTTGCGTGGAGCGATTTAGGGAAATCACGGAAAACCTAAACCGGGATGGCCGGGCGCGGGACTGAACCGTCGTCCTCCCGAATGCGAGTCCAGTGTGCTAGCCACTGCACCACCTCCATCGGTAGTTGGGGAGACATCCGGCGATATTGTTGGACAAGGTGTGTTTCGCATGCAGAGTGTGCAAGCCTGAAGTGGACTAACGCGTTATTGACTTGCTGAATTTGTAAAGCTCTTCCTCTTGAAGCAATTCCGGGGGATCTCAGTTCACATATTAGTTACTGTACGGAAGAATAATGTTATGAGTTGAAACTTCACCATCACCACACAGTTAGGGATGGGACTGGGAAATGCTGTCATATAAAAATAACCGAAAATAGAATCCAACGTTTTCGACGTCACTCGGCTGATAGGAGATAGTTCAGATGACAATGAAGTTAAAATTTACTCGGAAAGAACTTTGTACGAGATAGGGGAACTTTGTTAGAATCGTGTAGAACTCTTGAAGGGGTCAGGAGAACGCAGAAACGACTTTTGTGTTTAGGTGGTGAAATCAGTTAGTTAATTTTTACTCGTTTGTGCACTTCTAACAGACACTACTCATTTCAATGGATCTGCTATTGAATTTGAGACGAGCAATGCAACGAGTTAGCCATATTTCTCCCATGCAAGACTTTATACTGCTTGCTAGGAAACCAACAAATTTTTTGATAGCTCGTTTGGTGCCGTATTAATGCACTATTGGCCGGCCTGTGTGGCCGAGCGGTTCTAGGCACTACAGTCTGGAACTGCGCGACCGCTACGGTCGCAGGTTCGAATCCTGCCTCGGGGATGGATGCGTGTGACGTCCTTAGGTTAGTTAGGTTTAAGTAGTTCTAAGTTCTAGGGGACTGATGACCTCAGAAGTTAAGTCCCATAGTGCTCAGAGCCATTTGAACCATTTTTGAATGCACTATTCGCACATTTGATTCCCTTTCGAGTCTAGTAGAGGAGTGACACAAATGAGTAACAGAGCAACACTGGTTAATTACCCAGTAGCACATGAAACAATCCAGGGATTAATTGTGCTTTAACAATACACTGAACAATTTTATGATTAGCACTTAATACATTATGTTCAAAAGTAAGGTATAGTCAACGCCGTGCTCTGAAAAGAATGCGAAGTTTAAATCCCAGTAAAGTGTGTCAATGGGCTGGCCAAGTGAAAACTTGATTCGTCCAGTTGCGGAACTAATCTGACGTGATTTGTATCTTCTAAAGCAACCAGCCTTAAGTAAGTCAATCCGTCCTAAATGTGATTTACACTCCCAGGCTAGAATGCAACCCACAAGGTCGCAACTTCTCGTAAATATCGATGTAAGAATTAACATGTTTTACGAGTAAGTGTACGGCTTGCAGTAATGAGATACTAGCGAAACTAAGTTCTAAATACACTGGAAAGTCTAATGTGAAAAATTCTGGCAGGATATTACGTAATGCCGAAAATGAAAACAGGATCACAAACTGTCATAACAGGAAACATGTAATATTTGGCTTTAACGTATTTTATAACATTAACAAAATTATGGTAATTTCGGTATTTTGCTGGCCAGCCTGGATGTGGTTTTTAGGCGATTTTCCACATCCCGCTAGGTGAAAACCGGGATGGTCCCCACGTTCCACCTCGGTTACACGACTCGCAGACTTTTGAAAACGTTCGCACTGTTCCATGGCTTACACTAGACACAGTCAGCTGGCGTACACTAATTCTGTCCCGGGGTGGTTCGGGGTGGCAGCAGGAAGGGCATCCGGCTACCCTCTGCAATTAACACTGCCAACTCAATAGTAACACGGCAGACCCCGCGTTGAAGCGGGACAAAGGCCTCAAGAAAGAAACTGTAATTTCGGTATCAATTACAAATACTGCTCGAAAGTGAACATTTAATGAGACCACTACGGCTGAGCTGTAGATCCATTCTTTTCGAGTTCTATCTTCTGTTCTGCCTTTAAAGACCTCACCGTTGATGGAACGTTAACGTCTTTTTTCCTCCCTCCGTATTCCATTTTTGTAAGCCTACCTCCCCCCCCCCCCCCCCACTCTTTCTCTCTCTCTCTCTCTCTCTCTCTCTCTCTTTCACACACACACACACACACACACACACACACACGAGCGAATGATAGGGTACCTGAGGGGGTGAATAGCAGCAGGTGTTAAGGATCACTGTGAAGAAAAAGGAGGTGCCGGATTCTCATGTGATACAGTGTTTTAAAAGGGCGGCATTGTGGGTCTCCATTTGGTCGGCTGGTCGAACCTTGCAGTCTCTAATTTTTGGGACATTTGGGTGTGACGGTGGTCGGATGTTGGACTACATAGGAAACTCGTTGTTAAGGTTCCGGTCGACCACTAACGTCGTTTTCCCTTCATACCTGCACTTGCCCGAGAACAAGTAAATGACTCCCTGAAACATTCTGAGTCATTCCGCTCAATTAATCGGAGACTATCAGCAGTCGGACCAGGGTATTACCGTCCCATGCGTAGGCTACAGCTAACACATCACAGACGGCTGTGTTTGGAGTGCTGCCATGACCAGGCAGCATGGACTATTGATGAATGGCGTCGCATTGCATTCAACGGTGAATCGCGGTTCTGCACTAACCAGGATGGTCACCGTCAGCGAGTATGGCTCTGACGTGGCAAGAGGTCTTATTACTCCAATATTTTGGAGAGACACAGCGGCGTTACTCCTGACGTGGGGAGCCATCGGGTATGACTTCAGGTCGTGGCTGGCAGTTTTTTTTTTAATGGTTTTAGGGCGCAAAACTGCTACGGTCATTAGCGCCCGGTCCGTGACTTAGGAAAAGCTAAAAAAACCAAACAGGAAACCAGCGGCAATGGGAGCGAAACTGAAAAAGTGGGGAAACCAAAAACGGAAGGAAAGCTTTAAAAACCACTATAGAAGGGGGGTTGTTTGTCCCCAAACAGAGCTTCAAATGACTGACGTCATCTCACTGGCACTAATGAACTCGAGAACGCGATCGGCTGATCGCGTGCCGTCTGCTAAAATGGAAGCTATATCAGGCGACAGCTGTAGACGGGCGCGTAATGGAGTAAAATAGGGGCACTCAAGTAAAAGGTGTCTCACCGTCCACAGTTGAGAGCAGTGGGGACAGAGTGGGGGAGGATCGCAGCTTAAAAGATGTCGATGGCTAAAAAGACAGTGCCCTATCCGGAGTCTAGTTAAAATTACCTCCTCCCGACGACGAGTTCGGGAGGAAGAGGTCCAAGCACAGGGAAGTGACTGACAGGACTCTGACCGTCCAACGGTACGTCATGGACATCCTGTGTCCTCAGGCGTTAAATCTCTCGTGACGGTGTCGTGGTGCCATTTTTCAACAGGTACGTGACTCTATGAACAGTCGGCGTGATGAGGAAGTGTCTCGGCCAGTGAGTGATCTTTCCCTGATAGAGCGTGTGTGG
Organism: Schistocerca serialis cubense; assembly: GCF_023864345.2. Classification (NCBI taxonomy): domain Eukaryota; kingdom Metazoa; phylum Arthropoda; class Insecta; order Orthoptera; family Acrididae; genus Schistocerca; species Schistocerca serialis. The sequence goes on along the minus strand of NC_064639.1, from coordinate 856,058,652 downwards.
GAGCAGTCAGGATGCCAACTCCGTCACAGTGCCAGTATCCACGATACTGAGAACCAGTTCCAACAGCTGTGGGCCAGTTTTTTTGAAGGACATCATGTTTAAGCCAGTGACTGTTATAAGTTTTTATTACACTATCGCAGTTTAGGCCTTAGGCCATTATCAAGTGCTGATATTATGGCTTTAAGCCATCTCAACGTAATGTAAGCTGACATAGCTTAAAGCCATAATATGTCAACGTAATGTAAGCTGACATGGCTTAAAGTCATAATATTAGCACTTGATAATGGCCTAAGGCCGAAATTGCAATAGTGTAGTAAAAACTTCTAACAGTAACTAGCGTAAAGATGATGTCCTCCAAAAAAAATTTATGACTGTGAATCCCAGTTACAACAAGGGTATTACGGATAAAATATCTTTGTGCCACCCGTCCCAACGGAATCAGTGCATGCATCTAAGCCAGATGTGGTGCAGCGTCATTCTGATATCTGGGCTCAAAACTGTAAAGTTCTTTTTGAATTTGTCTGTATCTGGTAATCACCGAAAAAGCATTACATACAATCTCAGCCCATGAACTTTCGTTTCCGTTTCCCCCTTTCCTGCTGGGTAATTCACTTTTTTTGTCAGATAATGTACATTCGTTGTTACTGACAGTAGTGGACGAACACAAACTAGAAGCAAGATCACTCCCTCTATATTACGAGAAACGTGAACCAGATTGCCTTATTTTGGGGAACCTGTTGTCAAAAGTACCACTCATTTCACCTTTGTTACAGCCCTGTTTCCTCACAAATATCTGCTGCCAGTGAATGTGGTGTCGTTCGAGGAACGGGGTGCCAAAGCAAAGGCGGCACCTCGTAACGAAGACACAAGCATGACATGGCCCGCCGACAAATGGGAAACGCCGGCGTACCCACGCCTGCTAGAGTTTCTCTACGCCACCACAGTGGCTCGTCTGGCAGATGAACGCTTCCCCAATTCGCAGTCAACGATCCAGACGAGAACATCGTCCTGGATAGACACTAGTGTGTTAAATGTCTTAGACAGAATCTTTATAGCCGGCCGAAGTGGCCGTGCGGTTAAAGGCGCTGCAGTCTGGAACCGCAAGACCGCTACGGTCGCAGGTTCGAATACTGCCTCGGGCATGGATGTTTGTGATGTCCTTAGGTTAGTTAGGTTTAACTAGTTCTAAGTTCTAGGGGACTAATGACCTCAGCAGTTGAGTCCCATAGTGCTCAGAACCATTTGAACCAAGAGTCTTTATGGCAACGCTGTCAGTTATTCTTCAAGCGAATAGTCCCGTAAATATGTTTGCAACTTAAATCCAGCAGTATATTGCTCAGGATCTCCCACATTGTGTTGGAATATCTTGTGCATGCATTTACGATCGTCATGCACGTAGTAAATATATTTATTGTGCGTGGAAAGTCTTTCGCCTTTTTGGTGGTCTATGGGATACTGGGGTGTCACTCAAGTACTGTATGAAACGTCCCCTTTCAACAATTATACATGACTGTGCTTAACCTGACACACAATATTTTTAGCGCAACGCAATCTGACTTTCAAAATTCCCTACAAAAGAATGGCCCTGACTAACATTAAATTATACCTTTCACAAATCACTTACCTCACAAAAATCTTCGCTGCTCAAGCTACTGCAATACAGCGAGCGCCACTACTGCCAGCTAAATAGAAGATTCAAACTATGGAAGGCACTAACTACTGATAGGGATAGTTAGCAAATGAAAGATATTAATAGAGAACAAGCAATGTATTTACCTTGATATCATCATATATAAATATAGCAGTTCATGACAAATTTCAAAACTCCGCCATCTCTCTCCCCACATCCACCACTGCTGGCGGCTCACCTCCAACTGCGCAACGCTACGCGCTGTTCACATCCAGCTGCCGCTGCCCAACACTACAATGGCGAGTATTACAACAATGCAAAGCAGCCACAGACTGCACACAGCACAGCCAGTGATTTTCATACAGAGGTGGCGTTACCAATAAAAAAACCTAAACAGCCTACTTACATAGAGAAAACATAAACAGCCTACTTACAACTGTAGTAATCAGATTTTGCTATAGGTCGTTAATGTTCCTCGATTTACTTGGTTTTGCTTTATCTAACACGTTTAAACGTAATTACCCTGTGCCAGTTTTCAAGGCCGCTTGTATTGTTTTCATAACTGTCGATGGAACGTCACTCTGACTTAGGGCCCGCATTTCTTTCATTGATAATGAATGCTTTGAAACAGGTCTGAAAAATAAATATATTTTCTAATTGCATAGTGCAATACCTTTTTATACTTATTCATATATGAAATTTAATCTAATGCGTTCTTCGCAAGCCCCTGATATTTCTAAGAGATTTTTCGGCTCGTGTACCGTTCGTGTTGACCATCGGTTGTGTTGTGGTTTTTATATAAGAATTTTCATGCTCTATTTCGCTGTCACTATTATGTTTCAAATACTTATGTCCTGTGCAAAAGTAGCTGATAACTGCACTGTTCTGTCTATATCTAGATTTATGACAAAATCTCTCCGTCTTTTCTGATAACAAATCCTAGCAGCTGTACTTCACGAAAACTTACTAAGTTTAGAAAGTGAATCGTCTCATTGTCACTGACCTCGTTCTTCATACGTGGGCGAGTTTCTACAGAAGTTTTGTCTTCGGAAATAATCGAGGACAACGTACCTGCTTTAGCAGTATGAAAACTGACGGGTGTGCAGTACAAATTGTCAGAATATCCACGTATTCACCAGCATTCATTTGACGTCAACATGTCTTCTTCCACTGCATATCCCATCTCTGAAGAAAGTCGTTGTTCGAAAATATTTTCAGTACAATGAAGAGGCTTTGACAGTCGTAGCTAAGAATTTTGTAGGGTTACGAGAGTCGTATACTAGAGAGAAGGTATTCTGGGAAACTGAAAAATTCTTGGATAAATCGCATCGACCTAAAAGAAAAATGTTTACAAAATAACTGTATTTTTGAGCTAACTAACGCACTAAGATTTTGTCCACGTTGGAGCTTCGATTCTCTACCATCTTCATACTCTGGCGAACCTGTTAGATACCTTAGTTGGGGGGTGGAAACTGCCGAAAGGGATCACTTTGTATGCAGGCTTTTCGGGCAGCTGTACTACGCTTTGTTTTGTGAAACACTTGGTCCTAAGTGTTACAGGCCATCTTTAACATCCTCCTTGAAATCTTGAAACCTCGCCGATGAGGCAGTGCCGATCCGTCCAAGAGTCATTTTCATTTAGTTAGAAACAACAGTACTAGATGCAGGGGTATAAAGAGGCTGTGGAGCCCCGATAATAAGGAGCACTTGGCGCCCGAGAGAAGGAAACGGGAAAAATACCAGGAATAATTGAAAAGGAAAGGAAAGTGGAAAAGTTAGTAAAATCGACCAATGAAGTGAAGGATTTCCGCATGTTAAAATAATGCAAGTTAGTTTCTGAAGCCTTCAAAGATAACCTCCTGTATCCAGGTCAAAGATCAATCTGTCTTAGAAGTCGTGCATCGGTTAATTATATCGATAAAACAAAAGGAGCTAGACGTGACAACATATTTCGACCAAGTCTATTACGGAAATCAGGACTTAAAGATGTATTTCCGAAATTCAGACAAGAAGGATCTCCACTGTGCACTTGGCGTGGACGAGAAATGTAGCACCTTGTAACACAGACACAGGCTGCTTACTTTGAAAATGGATAGCCTAAAAAAAATTGGCCGTTAGTTTTAGATGCTCGTAAATCGCATACTACAAATAAAATCAGCAAATAGCGCCGGATAAGCAACAATGGGCTTTGAGAACAATAGGCTTATACACTGAAGATCCAAAGAAACCTGCCTAATATCATGTACGGCCCCTGCGAGCACGCAGAAATGCAGCAACACGACGTATCATGGACTCGACTAATGGCTGAAGTAGTTCTGGAGGGAACTGACACCATGAATCCTGCAGGCTGGAAGGTATTGACACCTGCAGGGCTGTCCATAAATCCGTAAGAGTGCGAGGGGTGGAGACCTCTTCTGAACAGCACGTTGCAAGGCATTCCAGATATGCTCAATAATGTTCATATCTGGGGAGTCTGGTGGCCAGCGGAAGTGTTTAAACTCAGAAGAGTGTTTCTGGAGCCACTCTGTAGCAATTCGGGACGTATGGGTTGTCCCATTGCCCTGCTGGAATTCCCCAAGACCGTCGGAATATACAATGGACAGGAATGGATGTACAAAATATCCACGGGTATGCTGCCGGTCTATAGTGTCCAACGGGCACAATATTTCGACGATCATACATGTCGCCCTCATCAGGTGAACTGACGGACTGAGCTCCTGTGAACGTGCCGGCACGGAGATCCGTACGCTATGGCTGCTCAGAGGGAACTGGGTTCGGTCGCGGCGGCGGCCGATTTAAATACCCTCCGCCCGCGGCGCGCTCCCTCCGCCGTCCGCGCCCCGCGCCACGGTCGCGCGGTGGAACAGATTGCGACGGCGTCTGAGATGACGTCAGTGTGATGGCTCTTTCCGCCGTGGTCGTCACAACTATTCGTTTCCTCGATTTACTCTTGATTAACCCGATCGCTGGTTCCCAAGCCTTGCTAAGATTATAGCCACAGTCACGGTTTATGAGGTCGTCATTGGTGCGAATTTCGATGGCCTCTCTAACAACGCTGTCCCAGTATCTCGACGTCTATACCAGAATCCTCGTGCGGTCATACTCCATGGCGTGATTTTCCGACAAAGAATGTTCAGCGACCGCCGACTTGCTCGGATACATCAGTCGAGTGTGCCTCTGGTGTTCACGGCATCGATCCTCGACGGTACGCATCGTCTGACCAATATACGACTTGCCACATTGACACGGAATGTGGTTCACGCCGGCCTTCCTCAAACCGAGGTCATCTTTGGCGCTCCCCACCAGTGCACGAGTTTTATTTGGAGGACAAAACACAGTTCCGACCCGGTGTTTCTTCAGAATGTGGGCGATTTTCCCCGAGAGTGCGCCTGTGTATGGAATAAATGCAGTGCCTACCTCCTCCCTCGTGACTTCATCCATCTCAACAGGTTGTGCTGCAGTGGTTGGGCGGAGAGCACGTTGAATCTGCCACTCTGAGTACCCACACTCGACTGATGTATCCGAGCAAGTCGGCGGTCGCTGAACATTCTTTGTCGGAAAATCACGCCATGGAGTATGACTGCACGAGGATTCTGGTATAGACGTCGAGATACTGGGACAGCGTTGTTAGAGAGGCCATCGAAATTCGCACCAATGACGACCTCATAAACCGTGACTGTGGCTATAATCTTAGCAAGGCTTGGGAACCAGCGATCGGGTTAATCAAGAGTAAATCGACCAAACGTATAGTTGTGACGACCACGGCGGACAGAGCCATCACACCGACGTCATCTCAGACGCCGTCGCAATCTGTTCCACAGCGCGACCTTGGCACGGGGCGCGAACGGCGGAGGGAGCGCGCCGCGGGCGGAGGGTATTTAAATCGGCCGCCGCCACTACCGAACACAGTTCCTTCTGAGCAGCCATAGCGTACGGATCTCCGTGCCTGCACGTTCACAGGAGCTCAGTCCGTCAGTTCACATGATGAGGGCGACATGTATGATCGCCGAAATATTGTGCCCGTTGGACACTATAGACCGGCAGCATACCAGTGGATATTTTGGTTATCAAATACGCCGGGAGAAACTCAAGAATCACAGGAATGGATGTAGGTGATCAGAAAGGATGATTAGGTACGTATCACCTGCCAGAGGCTTATATACACATATCAGGAGTCCCGTATCACTTCACTGCACACGCCCCACACCATTGCAGAGCCTCCACCAGCTTGAATAGACGTCTGCTGACATGCTGGGTCTATGGATTGATGAGGTTCTCTCTATACCTGTACACGTCCATCCGCTCGATAAATCGTGGTCTCGCGGTCGCGGTCTCACTTCCCGAGCACGGAGTCCCGAGTTCAATTCCAGGCGGGGTCAGGGATTTTCATCTGCCTCGAGATGAGTGGGTGTTTGTGTTGTCCTCATCATTTCATCATCATTATGGCTCTAAGCACTATGGGACCTAACATCTGATGTCATCAGTCCCCTAGACATAGAACTACTTAAACCTAACTAACCTAAGGACATCACACACATCCATGCCCGAGGCAGGATACGAACCTGTGACCGTAGCAGCAGCGCGGACTGAAGCGCCTAGAACCGCTCGGCCACAGCGGCCGGCTTTCATAGTCATTCATGAAAGTGGAGAGATTGGACTGATTAAAGGTTGGAAAATTGTACAGGCGCTGATAACCGCGCAGTTGAGCGCTCCGCAAACCAAACATCATCATCAACACCACAATTTGAAGCGAGACTCGTCCTACCAGGCAACATGTTTCCAGTCATCAACAGTCCAATGTCGGTGTTGACGGGCCCAGGCGAGGCATAAAGCTTTGTGTTGTGCAGTCATCAAGGGTACACGAGTGGGCCTTCGGCTCCGAAAGCCCATGTCGATGAGGTTTCGTTGAAGTGTGCGCACGCTGGCACTTGTTGATGGCCCAGCGTTGAAATCTGCAGAAATTTGCTGAAGATTTGCACTTCTGTCATTTTGATCGATTCTCTTCAGTCGCCGGCCGGTGTGGCCGAGCGGTTCTAGTCTGGAACCACGCGACCGCTACGCTGGGAGGTTCGAATCCTGCCTCGGGCAGGGATGTGTGTGATGTCCTTATGTTAGTTAGGTTTAAGTAGTTCTACGTTCTAGGGGACTGATGACCTCAGCAGTTAAGTCCCATAGTGCTCAGAGCCGTTTGAACCATTTTTTTCTCTTCAGTCATCGCTGGTCCTGTTCTTGCAGAAGTTTTTTCCGGCCGCAGCGATGTCGGAGATTTGATGTTTTACCGGATTCCTGATATTCACGGCACTTTCGTGGAATGGTCGTACGGGAAAGGCCGCAGCGATGTCGGAGATTTGATGTTTTACCGGATTCCTGATATTCACGGCACTTTCGTGGAATGGTCGTACGGGAAAATCCCCACTTCATCGCTACTTCGGAGATGTTGTGTACCGTCGATCGTACGCCGACTGTAACACCTCATTCAAACTTACTTAAATGTTGGTAACGTGCCATTGTAGCAGCAGAAACTGATCTGACAACTGCGCCATACACTTGTTGTCTTATATATGCATTGCCGACCGCAGCACCCTATTCTACCTGTTTACATATCTCTGCATTTGAATACGCTTGCCTGTACCAGTTTCTTTGGCGCTTCAATGTATAGAATTACAGATTGTATTATAAAATTCTAACCAAAAGCATCCTACAACCAGAATGAGGTTTTCCCCTCGATGATGATGTGATTAGAGATCGAGCACAAACTCTAATTTGGGAAGGATAGGGAAGAAAATCGGCTGCACACTTTCAATGGAACCACCACGGCATTTTCCTTAAACTATTTAGAGAAGTCACGGAAACTTAAACGTGAGTTGTCAGAAGGGTATTTGAACCGACGTTCTTCCGAATACGGGTACAGCGCATTAACACCACATGTACATCCGTATGTTTAAGAAAAAATAATTTGGAACTTCCTCACTGATTAAAACTGTGTGCCGGCCAAAGACTCGAAATCGTCACCCTTTCAAAGGCCTGGAAAAAATTCAGAAATAACAAAAACTATTTGGAATTTAGTAAAAAGTGTGGCACTTAAGTCGGATCAGGTAAACAAGGAAATTTTTAAGGGTATTATGAACTGATCAAAGATAGTTCCTAAACTGTGTAACTCGGTTTTTTTTAGTGGTAAATAATTTAAATTTGAACACTTTTAGTGAATAGTAAAACATTATAAAACAAATGGAATATATTTCACCATTGTTTTTTTTACGATTATTAATCGACCTGCGTAGTTTTGTTTCGCATAGCAGAAGTTTTTTGACAATGGAATTTCTTAGCATAGTGGCGTTCGAAAACTAGATTGAAATCGATTGGTAAGAGTCTAGTGTGACCGACTGCAGGCGATAACTGATCGGACACTCCTTCGAAACATCGCTTGTCTTTGGGGCCATTAAGTGTCCATTCTCCCTAGTCATTCTACAACATAAGCAATTTTTACGTTTTCTTTTTTGGAAGAGCTAACGAAGAAATCAAAGTAAATCTTTTTGCCCGTACTTTATTGGTTCTTGGAAAACATATACTAACTTTTTTTAAAAATTCAATCATCATGAAGACCCCTAACCGAGGAGTTAAAGTTGCTCTGTCCAAAAAGAGGCGTGTCAATGACAGATGTCCGGCACTCCGCAAATCTTCTTTGAAATAAAAATAAAAAAATAAAAAATAAAAGAAACATTTCTCTCAATCCATAGGATATTGTGCATGGAGAAATACACTATATCTCAAGCTGACGGAATGGATTTCGGACACACTGATAAAGACATATTTCTGAAATTTGGCTGAATTTCTCCTCGGGCATTACCCCAAAAAGTAACAGACTAATATTTTATTTTAATGTATTCATTAGTTATTGCAAAAAAGTGACCAAAATACATGACAAAACTACATCCTTGTTTCAAATGTCCGCCATTTTATTATTTTCTTTTAAATTTCTAAAAACGGTGCTATTGTTCCGTGCGCATCATTCTACAGATCAAGAAAAATATATATATATCAGATAAGATTTTCAGACTGCAGGACTTCCGTTATTTTGGACAGAGCAACTTTAGCTCCTCGGATAGGGGGGCTTAATGATAACTGAATAACTTTAAAATATCAATACATGTTCTCCTAGAATCAATAACTTATTTGCAATAAGATTTACGCTGTCTGCTTCATTACTTTTTCCAGAAAATCGTACAAAATCGCTTATTTGTAAGTTGACTGAGGAGAATGGACCGTTAAAGAACTCATACTTAATGGGCCTTCTTGTTTTGTCACAGCAGGAGGGACACAATGGAGTGAGAAGTCACGTTCAAGCGACACTCACTGTCACAAAATACTTATAACCGAAATCAAACGTAGCGTTAAATAATCGCGACTACAGTGTCAGGCCTGTTGCGCACAGTTTTGTTTGAGCGCCAAAGTTGGCAGTGAGAGGAACCGACATATTAGCAGCTCCAATTCCAACGATCTCTACCGATTCAGTACTACGGAGGCGAGAAGTCAAGAAATTGTGGGTGCACTATATTGGGATCTGGAATTGTAGATACAAACTGCATTGACACAACGACGAAAGCTGACACACCTTATTTCTACATAAGCAGAAACAACAGTTTCAAATCGTACTTCCTTACATTTGTAAGACACATATGATTTTAAAGGTAAAGTAGTTTTCCGACAAAAATACACCCTAATGTTTGATATTCCTCTATAATCGTTGGAGTTCTTATAAAAATGTATTATTTCTTACGATATGTTCATGAGAAACATGTTTCAAGATTCCCATGTGACACTCCCGACTTGTCGAACGATGTCCGTACAAGCGAATACAGAGATAGCTTTACAGGGAAACTTCATAGGGAAATGTATAGTTTGTAGTATCCTGATTTTCATGTAATTTTAAGATTTATGAAGTTCAAGATCTTCCAACACAAACTGCCTCACACAGATCATGAGCCAGCCGAAGTGGCCGTGCGGTTAAAGGCGCTGCAGTCTGGAACCGCAGGACCGCTACGGTCGCAGGTTCGAATCCTGCCTCGGGCATGGATGTTTGTGATGTCCTTAGGTTTAACTAGTTCTAAGTTCTAGGGGACTAATGACCTGAGAAGTTGAGTCCCATAGTGCTCAGAGCCATTTGAACCATTTTGAACACAGATCATGATAAACAGTCTGGGGATTAGCACTCGGTCTGATTTAGCCCATTTGCTTTGACCAATGACATCCACAGACAGCATTTAAAAACAGACCCCGTTCATGCTTGAAGATGGGGACGATAAGATAGACCATTACGGCAGCAAACGAACAAAAGAAACACACGAAATATTTCAGTCACCTAGTGAAATAAAACTACCGCAGGACATAGTAATTTTGGGCGGAGACAAACTAAAAGTACTACAATAAGACTAACATCATTCAAGACAAGCACATAATCGAAAACAAACACACACAAAATCCTTCAGAATGAACCTAACATAAAGTACAAGAAAAACACAACTGGAATAAAATATTTCACTTGACAACGCAGACTTCGATACCAAACCCCCCTCCCTCCCCTAAATAAAAATAACCAAACACTAATTTGAAAATCCCCATTTCAAAGAAATTTCCCTTCCATAAGCGGAACTAATATTTCACAAAGAATAAAATACAACATAAAAACGGACATACCAACCATAGAAAACTCCAAATAATCATGATTGGCCGCAAAACATTCTACAAACCACACACACGCACACACACATACACACAAATTCACACTCTGTACTGCAAACAATAAAATATTCAAAAATAATTCCAAGACAAAACTGTATACAAAACAGGTAATTTCCAAGAATGATTGCCTATCGAAGTCCTGGGGTCCAAACGACACATATCGAACATGAGATTGTAAATCGATCATGCGACTCTGGTGGCGGGCGTTATGATCAGTTATTTGTGATTGTCATTTTTATCTGTTATCCGTCGTACCCTTAGTTGCAATAAGTTACATACCTCTGCGAATTAATGGGAAAAAAGGAACTGTTCCCGTAGCGTACACATCACATGGACTTTCACATGATGACAACACCGACAACAAGTAAGGTAAGTCGTCTCCTTTGTAATTACAAATATTTTTGTAACGGTCTTCTTTTGTCATTGCTATAATGACCACCGTAAATATATTCATAACGCCCGCCACCAGAGTCGTGTGATCGATTTAGGATCGTACATTCGATATTTATGGTTTGGACCCCGCGACTTCGATGGGCAATCATTCTTGGAAATTGCCCAAAAACATATGGAAAACACAGAACATTCTACTTAAACAACGAACAATCTGCGAACGAAAACTATCGGCCCGAATAGCAAAAAAAAAATAAATAGGCAATAACTACCGAAGGCTTGATTCCGTTTAACTGAATCATTACAACAGACCAAATCACAAACGCAAATATCCACCACGAAAGTCCTCCACCGCTAGCAACATGCCCCCCACAAAATAATCCATTCCAAATACTCCACGACGTCACATTCGAAAAAACAGCCAAATATTTGTACGAACTAAGGTTATAAATATGATCACTACTTATTTCGCTCACAACAATTTAAGTTATTCTCTCCGATTGTTGCCTGACCTTCCTCTCGGAAATCCTGCCAAAATGGTTCAAATGGCTCTGAGCACTATGGGACTTAACATCTATGGTCATCAGTCCCCTAGAACTTAGAACTACTTAAACCTAACTAACCTAAGGACATCACACAACACCCAGTCATCACGAGGCAGAGAAAATCCCTGATCCCGCCGGGAATCGAACCCGGGAACCCGGGCGCGGGAAGCAAGAACGTTACCGCACTACCACGAGCTGCGGACAAATCCTGCCAAATACGGAAAGAAACAACCAAATATTTGTGACAACCAAGACTATAAATATGATCGATACTCATTTCTCAAAGCCCACACTCGTTTCTCTAACCACAGCCTCGTAAATCACGACGTATACGTAAACACCATAGTTTACACCTGTTACTAAGACAACCACAGGTGACATTTAAATACAGGCCGCTTATATCCTTTCATAACATCGCTGGTCAAAGCCGACGACTGAAGTCGGACTGTGTGCTTGACCCAATGGATAAATGGTTTTGCAAAATCAAATTAACTTGAATATAAATGCAGTGTCGAAGATTTCCATGTACATAACATATAGATGCCAATGAGAATTTATGTTGTGTCTCCACAGAAAGATGCAACCAATTTGACACCTTTAATTTGAGTGCCATGCATTCGCTGAACTCAAATGTTTGTTGATTGCTTACCTTATAGCTGCTATCTTCGTTCCCTGTTCTTAATGCAATTCACGTTTATCTTAAGATTTTGCTGGCTGGGGACGGACACATTCATGTTGCTCGCCAGTCGCTTCATCTCAGACTGATGCTAAGCAACGTCGTAGGGCGCTGCAGACTGCCATACATTGTTGAGAACTGCGTCACGTTGTCTTCTGTTTATTATAGGAGTGTATATGCGGAAAATAATCACCGTAAAGTTAACGAACCGACAACGTGTTTAAAAATGATCTATTTAAACTTACAAGTTGAGCCCTAAGAGAAACAAAAAGTTTTCGAATATCTCTTTGATCTCCTCATCTGTTGCAATAAACATGTTTAATTGCCCATGTTCTTTTTTTTGTTTAAAAAATGACAACGTAACCTTCGCCTTCTAAATAACAAGTTTTACATGCGTGCAATCTAAATGCTTGTTTAGTTTTTCTATATACTGTAATCACATCATCACACCATAAGCTACAGGTTTGAGAACAGTACCAGGTGGTTCATTTCCGTCAAATGCTTGGCCCTCTTCTTAAGAAACGCTAAGGATTACTGTTAGTATTCATCCCTCAAATTATGAAAACACAACCCCATATTTTCAGTTAACCGAAACGTAAGCCAAATTAAAGCAATCTTTAAAGCCGAAATTTTGGTTAGTGAAACGGGATTGAAAATTTTCTTACCACGTGCTTCAATTAAAACAACACACTTCAGATTGGTATTTACAAATAAAGTTCGAAGTGGATTATTCAGCACCACATCCGATATTTGTCACAGAGTGAACAAACATCGAATGACAGGGTCGTCAGTTCTGAAATTCGTAATTGCCCCTTAGAATGGTTAGCTACCAAGCTACACGAACAAATCCTTGAATGATATTACCACTTGGATTTCTTCACGATAGCACAGAAATTTTTTGGAAATTTCGTTTCTGTTCATCCTTTTATTTCTATTCGCCCCATTTTACAGTATTAATAAAAGTAACAAATTCATTATACGATGCGTCAAGCATTTATTATTAAAAATGTATTTTCCATCCATGCGGCTTTTCGCGGATGATGCTGTTGCATACAGAGAAGTTGCAGCATTAGAAAATTGTAGCGAAATGCAGGAAGATCTGCAGCGGATAGGCACTTGGTGCAGGGAGTGGCAACTGACCCTTAACATAGACAAATGCAATGTATTGCGAATACATAGAAAGAAGGATCCTTTATTGTATGAGTATATGATAGCGGAACAAACACTGGTAGCAGTTACTTCTGTAAAATATCTGGGAGTATGCATGCGGAACGATTTGAAGTGGAATGATCATATAAAATTAATTGTTGGTAAGGCGGGTACCAATTTGAGATTCATTGGGAGAGTGCTTAGAAAATGTAGTCCATCAACAAAGGAGGTGGCTTACAAAACACTCATTCGACCTATACTTGAGTATTGCTCATCAGTGTGGGATCCGTACCAGATCGGTCTGACGGAGGAGATAGAGAAGATTCAAAGAAGAGCAGCGCGTTTCGTCACAGGGTTATTTGGTAACCGTGATAGCGTTACGGAGATGTTTAATAAACTCAAGTGGCAGACTCTGCAAGAGAGGCGCTCTGCATCACGGTGTAGCTTGCTCGCCAGGTTTCGAGAGGGTGCGTTTCTGGATGAGGTATCGAATATATTGCTTCCCCCTACTTATACTTCCCAAGGAGATCACGAATGTAAAATTAGAGAGATTAGAGCGCGCACGGAGGCTTTCAGACAGCCGTTCTTCCCGCGAACCATACGCGACTGGAACAGGAAAGGGAGGTAATGACAGTGGCACGTAAAGTGCCCTCCGCCACACACCGTTGGGTGGCTTGCGGAGTATAAATGTAGATGTAGATGTATTGCAAGCTAAATTTGTTACTTTTCATTCATTACATGTTTCTGTGTGTGCCATCTTTTGATAAAATGCTTTAATCTCGAAGCACTCACGAAGTTAGTAAGAAATTCACTAAGAAACCCATGTTAACGTCGTGCACCCTCACTTATCTGACCCTCAGCTCTATATGTTAGAGTTTAGGGCTTTGTATGAGAAGACGGCATGAGCAGAAACATGTCATGAATGAGAACTAGTAAATTTAGTTTGCCAGCTAGACGGAAAGTTCATTTTAGTAGGGGCTAACGCCCCTCAGTTGAACCAGGCATCGTCTCCACGGAACAGAGGACTGTTAGGAACTGCTGTAGACGTAAACCATCGTATGTAGCGTATTATTTGGTTTATTACTAATTTCTCCCTTTCTATGAGAGCATCTTCAGATGATAATGGCAACAAGTTAAATGTTCAAAGCTGTAATCGGCACTGTAGTCAATACCATGCAGAGCTTTGGACCTTTAACGTGGTACTATAACGGCAATTTACTCTAGTCTGAAGGGCAAAACTCTTCATAATGCAAAATATATTCCCCAACCCTCGACTGTTTATCAGCATATTAATGTCCTGTTTACGGCCGGGTCATTAGAATCGGAGCATGATATCGGACAGGACAACGTTTGGAAGGAAAACGTTTCTGTCCTACTCAGAGGAAACATCCCAGCGTTCACCTTAATACATTTGGGAGAAACTATACGAAAGCCAAATCTTAATGCTCGGAGGTGGTTTGAAACCACAGCTCCTGTCAAACGTTAATCGGCTTCCTCACCTAACGCACCGCTCTGCGCATTTGAATAGCAAGACATGCTAAAAATTCAGAAAATTTGTTTTTTACGACGATGATCAACATACTCGGCGAAACTTGAATGAACCTTTTGCGATGGAAATATAAGCGTTTAATTTTAACTGGAGAAGCGAAGAAAACTTTATGTTTAATGCCAGAGCATTATTAAAACTATTCGGCAGTAGGCAGGGACAAAATCTTCCTCTTCAAAATTATCCCAGGTCAAGAGAGCAATCGTGGTGACTAAAATTAAACGGACATCTGTGATGCTTCGATAGTGGAGTTTACCACTGTTTACGGTTGGTGACTGAGTAAGATGGAGTATTACTCCTTACAGGATCTCGCAAATATGCATTTAACGTATTCTTCCGCATTTAGCGTTTTCGTAAGTGCACTAACCACGAGAAACGCCTCCGTACCGCAACACTACCTCCTCCCTACTTCACTGTTGGCACTACACACGATGGCGGCAGCGAACTCCAGGAATTCGCCAAACTCAAACCATTCCATCGAATTCCGACATAGTGTGTTTTATTACTCAAAATCACTCGTTTCCAGTTATCCACTGTCCATGGCTGCGCTCTTTACACCACCTCAAGCGTCGCTTAACACTGATTAAAGATTTATGTGTGCGCTCTTTACACCACCTCAAGCGTCGCTTAACATTGATTAAAGATTTATGTGGCTTATGAGGAGCCGCTAGATCATTGTACCCTGTTCTATTTCGCTTCTTCCGCACATGTTCCGGCTACCTAGACTGGTGCTAATACTTTGAAACTGACAAGTGGCTCCTTCTGCTGATTTCTGCAATTCTCGATGGTGTCTGTCCTCTCTGCCTGGTCTTGGTTTACCCGTGGTCGTTTCTTCTCGTTTCCACTTTACAACCACATCACCAGCAGCCTACCTGGACAGCTTTGGAAGTGTTGAAATGTCCCTGGTGTAACCAGTGGCTATTTCACATTCGAAATCACTGTCTTCTGAGCAACACATTTTTCTGTTGCTACTTATCTACTGACAACACAGCACTCTCCATTTACTTTTGTACCGGCTTCTCGTAACATCTAGTGGTCAGTTCCACATTAGATAGATATATGCGGGCACTTTTGATCAGAAAGCGTATGACGGAGCAGGATGTAATGGCCAGAAAGTTGAACGAATGTACAGATAAAAGCTTCGCAACAGGCTTCATCCTACCTAGGAGAAATTTACAGTCGTAAACAGAATGTCACGAGATGTAGGGTAGTTACAGTCACACAAGGCTGTCCGAGGTTCTCGACAAACGATTATTCGCTCAGTAGGATTTAAGATAGTGTTTGATTAGGTCGAAGAAGCCCCTACTCTCTTTATCCCGCCGCTTCCCCTGCTGCCCCTTGCTCTCCCCTCCTTTTCCATCCTCTCTGATCTTTCCCTCGGCAGGTCCCACCTGGCAGTTTTACTCTTCGTCGTGTGTGCTCCAAGTGGGTTTTAAGTGTGTTGTTCCGGAGTGTTTTTAATACTGTGGCCGATTTTTAACCTGTGCATGTGCATTCGGTGTCTTCTCTGTGTTTTAAGAATCACCAACTGTGTTTTTTAACTTTCTGGTGACTTTTTTCACTGTCTCCCATGAACGTCTGATTGTCAGTGTATTTTTACCTCCATTTTCTCCCCTTACTCTGTTTTATGTACCCCTTTTTTATCACCTTATGTATGGAACATTTTATTCTTGTTTTAGTTGTCTTGTCACTCGGCTGAAGAGCAGCAGACTGTGTCGCTGACAGCCCTCCTCTGCCCATATGGGGCAGGGGAATGAAATCACAACAAAGGAAAAAATAGGTCGAAGAAGACTCACCATAAATCACCCGTAAATTTACTCTCTAAATTGCACAGTTCGAAGAATAAAGACGGGAGAGAACTGATACTGCAGCGCTTACACCCATATCAAAACAGATGTTTCGGAGCCAGAGGGTCAAATAATTCAGAATAAAAAATTTTGTTTTTTCAGTGGATCACATTGCAACATGTGAATCCAGACTGGTGGTCGTCAATTTTTACAGTTAGTACGAGATTAAGCTGTTGCTTATGATTAAGTTGCTTATGTCAATAAGAATTTATTTACCCATTTTTATCGTTATTTAAATGAAAGTACTCAGTTTCTCATCCTGTACTTCTGTATAGTTCTGAATCCAAGGATTTGGAATACAATGTATGTCGACTAGGGATGTTCGATGATCATTGGTATTTACAGAATATCGATGTTGGGAGTTAAATAATCCATGTATCAATATCAATAACGTAGTCATTGGAGTTAAAGAAAAAATTGCAACCTCCAATGCTGGCAAGAAAAATCGGCTACTTGTTATCACTGTTGCCAATCATTTGGTTAAGCGAATCGTTTTGTGAACATCTCTCTTAAGGGGACCTGGACGTCAACGCGCTGCATTTTTATACCTCACTCTCAGTGCACATTACTCTTGATCTACAATGCAGAGGTTCAAACGCCCCTGAGCGCTATGGGACTTAACTTCTGAGGTCATCAGTCCCCTAGAACATAGGACTACTTAAACCTAACTAACCTAAGAACATCACACACATCCATGCCCGAGGCAGGATTCGAACCTGCGAACGTATCGGTCGCGCGGTTCCAGACTTTAGCGGCTTGAGCCGCTCGGCCACCCCGGCCGGCACAATGCGGAGGAATTTGTGGTTTTCTACCAACAATGAATGACATTAACTCAAGCTGTAAAAGGAATTTATTGACATACATGTTATAGTTTGACATTTACAGTATTTTGCCTAATAGATGTTTTTGTAATACACGTTCCCGTTCTGGTACCATTTTCTGGTCCATCATCAGTCTAATAGCATTCAAACTGTAGCAGACTGGTGTCAACGTACATAGGAACACATTATGCCTCTCGTTTTGTAGTTTGGAGTATTTCTGAGGAAATAGAAAGACCCTTATTATACCACATTGCTATTTTGTCTAAAAAGTACCGCTAAAATTATATACAGAATGACAAACATAGATCATTTCTGCGATGTATTAAGCATAGTGCAAAGATACTATCCCATTCTTCACTTGAGAGAAATTTGGTGAACATGGATAGAAACATTGTGAAGTTATATGCACCTAATGTTTTGAAAATGTAGTTTCGACAAAATGAGAAAAGAATGTTCGCAGCGTTTTTGATTCAACGTATGCCTCTTACAGAAGATCCCAGCAGCATAATCTTGCTGCGAGCTGCTTCTTTATCCTCTGTAGCCTTCTTCAGGAGCCTTTTCCTTACTCTGGACTCTTCAGTGGTGGCTTCCACAGCCCTTTCAGCTTCAACTAGTCGTTGACGATCTATGGCAGTCAGAGGAGCTATCATATTATTTACTGGCCGGATGCCTAATTTGTCCATTACCTTTGTCCTGCTAATTACACCATCATTGAAACAGATGACAGCATCCATCACACCCATTTTGAGTACTGTCCATCCAACAAACACTGTTTTTGGTAATCGTTGCCATACGCAGCTGTTGAAAGTCTCATCAGCGTTATGTGTACGGCTATGTAGACATTTGCTAAGTAATTTTGCATTTGCAAGGTCCCTGTGTATTGGCTTTATTGTTCCCATGACTGTGGTAGGCAAGAAATGTTTATGGTGATATTCCTTGCCTGTCGCCTGAACGTGGCTGGTTTACAGACATTTGCTCAAAGAGCGTCTAAGACCAAATCAACAGCTTAAAAGTAGATTAAAAAACATTTTTCGAAACGGGATAAAATTGTCTTTCAGATGGCGACAAAAAATGTTTTCGAAAATTTCGATTTCACGTCCATGTCCCCTTAACAAAACCAGTGAAACACTTATGTGAGTTGTCAAACTTGTACAAATATTTTTGAACGAACGGTGGTTATATTTGTAGCTAAGCGTGCATTAATGCCTTTCATTCTTCATTCGATTCATGCTTTCGTGCTATCATTTAGTGTACGGCCCGTATATTAGGATTTTTTTTAATTGCTAAAAGCCATACTTCGCATTATTTAACTACAATTCTCCTATATGATATATAAGATTACATTTGATCCATGCAAACATATACCATCATATCAAACTTATACGGACACCACTATGTAACGAGGAATATCAGGGGGCACGACCCGCCAGTATAAATGAAGGCGAAGTGTATTGTGTTGTTAGTAGAGATTCAGTAACAGCAAAACGGGTGTCAGGCGAGCTCAGTGACGTCTCTGGACGTCGCCTTAGTAATAAATCTATTAGGGACATTTTAACCCTTCTCAAGCTGACCAAGTCGTGTTCTGGTAATGTGGATGTGAATTGGAAACGCGAAGGAACGACCATAGGTAAACAAAGACAAGGCAGACTTCATGTACTGACAGTGCAGGGATCGTCGAACGATGCGGAGGGTGGTTGTATAAAATCGCAATATATTACCGGAAGAAATCACTCGTGAGATCGAAAGAGCTTCCAGCAGTCCAGCT
Source organism: Schistocerca serialis cubense (assembly GCF_023864345.2). Lineage (NCBI taxonomy): Eukaryota > Metazoa > Arthropoda > Insecta > Orthoptera > Acrididae > Schistocerca > Schistocerca serialis. Next base: position 856,039,544 of record NC_064639.1, on the reverse strand, counting down.
AGTCCAGTGACTGTGCGTAGGGAGCTAAAAATAATGGCGTGGAGTGATTGAACAGCTCCTAGCAAGCCACACGTTTCTGCAATCATTGTTGAGCGATGCTTGAGGTGGTCTTAATAGCGACGCCACTGACAAAGGATAACTGGAAACGAGTCAGTTGGAGTGACGAACCACCCTATACCTTGTGGCAATCCGATGGAAGGGTTTGGGTTTGACGAATTCCTAAAAAACGTTACCTGCCGTCATGTGTGTAACCCCAACTGGGCAGTCCGTAGGATCTGATGTTACAGTACGAATGTTTTTCGTTATTAGGGCGTGGCCTTCTTATTGACTTAACGAAACGCTAAATGCGGATGAATAAGAACGCATTACACAGCATTTCTACCGCGTGCAGTAGAGGAACAGTTCGGAGACAATCAATGTATAAGCATGGCAATGCAGCCTATCATAAATCAGCATCTGTGAAGCAATGGTTTGTGGAAAATAACATTTCTCAAATGCACTGTCCTGCCCAGGGTCCCAGTGGAGCTCCTTTGAGATGAGTCACAACTTCGACTTCGCTCCAGATTCCACCGACCAACATCCCCACCTTCTCTGGATTCGGCTCTTGAGATATAATGGGCTGCCATACCTCCACAGACAGTCAGACATCTCATTGAAAGAGTCGCCGACAGAGCTGAAGCCGTCATAAAGGCGAAGGGTGGACACACACCATATTAATATTCGCTAACAGAGGTTCGTACACTTTGATCAGATGGTGTAGATACTTACGTAAACTAAACCAACATATCCGCAATTTATTTTCTTCAAAGGCTTGTGTTCTGTCAGTACTCGAATAATTTTATTCTTTTCGTTTGTTACTTTGAAAGATATTCATTACGAATAATAACTCTCTTTCGCTTTCACGAAGTCTGTGTCGACATTAAAGAGGGTTGATCACGGAATACTACGGCAGTGTAGAGACGTCGTATTAGATGACAAGCAATCCCAGAAGTTGCTGTCACTTTTTGTTTATTTTTAACACTCGCGTTGTTACGAAACGTGTCACAAAGATGAAACAGAAATAAGTGTTACGGTAAATGCGGAGAGAGCAGTGAGATTTCATGTTCTTGTGCATAATCACTGTAATTACCAATAGGTAATAAAATACATACAGACTGTAGATAAATAGATCTGGGACATCTAACGTTAATTATTGTTGTATTTGTTAATTAATACACATAATATTTGATGACTCTGTTAGGTACTTTTAAACTAAAGTAATAAAATAAAAGTTTAAACTTCAATGATGAAATCGAAATCAGCATCGATGACATGCCAACATCATAGATTTGTAATTCAGACCGTGCTGTCTTTTTAGAATTCTCTTAGTAAACTATCAGTTATTCCCAGGTTCCTAACGAACTTGATTTCAGGTTCTAGTTGTGTGTTGTCTCGTAAAGTATTCCATACATTTACTCGCTCTTGCCAACCTTGACCGCATTACACTGAGGTGACAAAAGTCATGCACATATGCAGATGGCGGTAGTATCGCTCACATAAGCTACAAAGGAGCAGTGCACTCGCACAGTTGGTATTTTTACTCAGGCGATTCATGTGAAAAGGTTTCCGACCTGATTATAGCCGGACGACGGGAATTAACAGACTTTAAATGCGGAATGGTAGGCAGAGCTAGATGCATGGGACATTCAGTTTCGAAAGTCGTTACGGAATTCAGTATTACGACATACGAAGTGTCAAGAGTGTGCCGAGAATACCAAATTTCAAGCGTTACGTTTCACCACGGGCAACGCTGTGGCCGACAGCCTTCACTTAACGACCGAGAGCAGCGGCGTTTGCTTAGCATTCTGCTAACAGACAACACTGCATGAAATAACCGCAGAAATCAATGTGGGACGTACGACAAACGCATCCGTTTGGAAATGCTGTGAAACGTGCCGTTAATGGACTCGGACAGCAGACGACAGACTCGATTGCCTTTGCTAACAGTACATCGCCTGTAGCGCCTCTCCTGGGCATAGATGATGGTAGGGTTCGAGTATGGCGCAGACCCCACAAAGCCATGGACGCAAGTTGACAACCAGGCACTCTGCGAGTTGGTAGCGACTCCATAATTGTGTGGGCTGTGTTTACGTGGATTGAACTGCGTCCTCTGGTCGTACTGAACCTATCACTGACTGGCTTCTTGGAGCCCGTTTGCAGTCATTCACGGACTTCTTATTCCCAAATAATGATGTCATGTCACCGCCCCACAACTGTTCGGAGTTCGCTTGATGACAATTCTGCGAAGTTGGAGCGAATGATTTTGCCACCCTGATTACCCGACATGAATCCCATCGAATATACAGGGTGGTCCATTGATAGTGACCGGACTAAATATCTCACGAAATAAGCGTCAAACGAAAACCTACAAAGAACGAAACTCGTCTAGCTTGAAGGGGGAATCCAGATGGCGCTATGGTCGGCCCGCTAGATGGTGCTGCTATAGGTCAAACGGATATCAACTGCGTTTTTTTTTTAAATAAGAACCCCCATTTTTATTACATATTCGTGTAGTACGTAAAGAAATATGAATGTTTTAGTTGGACCTCTTTTTTCGCTTTGTGATAGTAGCGCTATAATAGTCACAAACGTATGAGTACGTGGTAGCACGTAACATTCCGCCAGTGCGGACGGTATTTGCTTCGTGATACATTACCCGTGTTAAAATGGACCGTTTACCAATAGCGGAAGAGGTCGATATCGTGTTGATGTATGGCTATTGTGATCAAAATGCCCAACGGGCGTGTGCTATGTATGCTGCTCGGTATCCTGGACGACATCGTCCAAGTGTCCGGACCGTTCGCCGGATAGTTACGTTATTTAAGGAAACAGGAAGTGTTCAGCCACATGTGAAACGTCAACCACGACCTGCAACAAATGATGATGCCCAAGTAGGTGTTTCAGCTGCTGTCGCGGCTAATGCGCCCAATAATAGCAGACAAAATGTGCGAGAATCGGGAATCTCAAAAACGTCGGTGTAGAGAATGCTACATCAACATCAGTTGCACCCGTACCATATTTCTATGCACCAGGAATTGCGTAGTAACGACTTTGAACGTCATGTACAGTCCTGCCACTGGGCACAAGAGAAATTACGGGATTTTTTGCACGCGTTCTATTTAGCGACGAAGCGTCAATCATCAACAGCGGTAAGGTAAACCGGCAAAATACGCACTATTGGGAAACGGTAAATCCATGATGGCTGCGACAAATGTAACATCAGCGACCTTGGCAGGTTAACGTATGGTGCGGCATTATGGGAGGGATAATTGGCCCCATTTTTATCGATGGCAATCTAAATGGTGCAATGTATGCTGATTTCCTACGTAATGTTCTACCGATGTTACTACAAGATGTTTCACTGCATGACAGAATGACGGTGTGCTTCCAACATGATAGAGGTCCGGCACATAGCTCGGGTGCGGTTGAAGCGGTATTGAATAGCATATTTCATGACAGGTGGATTGGTCGTCGACGCACCATACCGTGACCCGCACGTTCATCGGTCCTGACGTCCCCGGATTTCATTCTGTGGGGAAAGTTGAAGAATATTTGCTATCGTGATCCACCGACAACGCCTGACAACATGCGTCATCGCATTGTCAATGCATGTACGAACATTACGGAAGGCGAATTACGCGCTGTTGAGAGGAATGTCGTTACACGTATTGCCAAATGCATTGAGGATGACGGACATCATTTTGAGCATTCATTGCATTAATGTGGTGTTTACAGGTAATCACGCTGTAACAGCATGCGTTCTCAGAAATGATAAGTTCACAAAGGTACACGTATCACATTGGAACAACCGAAATAAAATGTTCAAACGTACCTATGTTCTGTATTTTAATTTAAAAATACTGCCTGTTACCAACTGTTCGTCTAATATTGTGAGCCATATGTTTGTGACTATTATAGCGCCATCTATCACAAAGTGAAAAAAGTGGTCCAACTAAAACATTCATATTTCTTTACGTACTACACGAGTATGTAATAAAAAATGGGGATTCCTATTTAAAAAAACGAAGTTGATATCCGTTTGATCTATGGCAGCGCCATCTTGTGGGCCAACCATAGCGCCATCTGGTTTCCCCCTTCAATCTAGACAAGTTTCGTTCTTTGTAGTTTATTCATCAGACGCTTATTTCGTGAGATATTTGGCCCGGTCACTATCAATGGACCACCCTGTATATATAATAATAATAATAATAATAATAATATAACTCATGCACAACATCCTGCACCGACAACGCTTTCGCATTCATGGACGGCTATAGAAGCACATGGCTCAGTATTTCTGCAGGGGCTTCCAACGGCACGTTGAGTACATGGCATGTCGAGCCGCTGCACTACGCTGGTCAGTGAGAGGTCCGACACCATACGAGGTGCGACAGTAAAGTAATGAGACTGATGTGAAAAAAATGTTGCTTACCGTTTTAGTCAAGTTTAGTGTTGTCTCCTTCAAAGGAGTTCTCTTCAGACTGCACACACTGTTTCCAGCGCTTCTGCCATTGATGGTAACATTTCTGGAACTCATCTTCTGTAATATCCTCCAAGACCCTCGTCACAGCTTTTTGGGCATCTTGTGTTGTTTGAAAATGGTGTCCATTGACCGCCGTTTTGACTCTTGGAATTAGAAAAAAGTCGCACAGAGTGATATCTGGTCAATAAGGTGGCTGTGGTAGTACTGAAATTTGTTTTGAGGCTACAAATTGCTGTACTGACAGAGCAGTATGGGATGGCGCATAATTGTGATGCAGAATCCAATCTTTCTCGTACCAAGCTCTTCAGTTCTTATTAGACGAACCGTTTCTCGATTGATGTTCAGTTCTTCTTCAATCATTTTCACGGATAATCTACGATTAGATCGTACGAGTTCACGCACCCTGGCCAAGTTTACATCTGCCCGTGAGGTTGATGGTGGTCGACTGCCGTCTTCATCTTCAACATTCGTTCTGCCTTCACTAAACGTTTTATGCCAACGAAAAACTTGAGCATAACCTCCTCTCCAAAAGCCCTCTGAAGCTTATAAAGGCACATTTGCATGCCGAGCGTGAGTTTCCGCGGAAACGCGAAATACTAATTAAATAAATAATCAGTGACAAATAAATAAAGCCTATGGCACACAACTGCAGCGCTGTGTCGCTGGTAAAACAAAAGCACAATTACGTTACTCTTATGTTTGATTAAGAAAAAGAGAGCTCTGGTTGAAGTGGTGCGAGAAGCACGTATTTTTTTTTTATTGTCTGGCACACCGCCATATTTCATGTTATAGAAGAATACTGCGAGTTGCAACCACACTAGGCACTCGATTCTGTAAAGAATTTATATTTATAAAAGTAAGTAGGATTATGAACTGTAGGCTTATTCATTGAATATATCTGATTTAACTAACTGTGTAACTTTTTTTATGTTTAGTAGACAATCACCTCAGTACGACGTATTGGCATGGCTGGCAAATTATTGTAATGTTGAGATTTAGATTATGAGTCCGCACCTACCGCAGCAGTCTTTGGAAACGATTTAATTACGAAGTCCGATTATTCAGTTTTATTTCACAGTCAACTACGAGTAACATTGCCTTTACGAAAAAGCCATTGTCAAGCGTCTGATACCGAATAATTAAACGTCCACGTTCCAGATAAGCAAATACAATTGCAATCACAATCACCATCATACAGATAGAATAATCAATATCTAAATAACAATATATTTTTTTATTTATTTTATTTATTTTATATTGGCGACTGCGTGTCGGACTTGTTATTTTGTCATTTGTTACATTGTTCTCTTTGTTTCATGTAAAAAATCAACTTTCTGGACCTGGACGTCAATGTATGAGAGATAACAAAATCTGAAGATATTTTCCAATTCTGAAATTTTGCGGGAAGACGCAATGAAACTTCCAGCAAAATAAGGTAAGACGCAGCATCTTTGCATTGGTAGGCTTGACCAGACGTATAATTCAGTGTATTAGCTTTTCAGTAAATTCTGTAGTGTTTCTTTTCTGCATAACAGTTTCAGTGATAAATTTCATTCTCAGTACTTTTTCCTAAACAATAACGTATGCAACAATACCAATACACGAGTGTACAATATGGCCGACTTCTGTACGATATCATGTAACATGGCCAGCAGCCATTAGTAATAATCTCAAATTCAGTTTATATTTTTAAATTAACAGACAGCCATTGTTGCTACGAGCGATTCATGCTCAACTACATTTTATTTTAAAATCAGTGTCAAAAATTTTCTTGAAACATATATCACGTGTGGCATGGTAATAACTAGAAAACAATACGCAAAAATGGAACAGCAAGGACGTACTATTCAGACGCAATCCGACTCGGACGTGAGACAAGTGTTAGAAAATGACTTTACGACAGCAACCGGTAGTGACGATTCATCAAACATTGACGCAAGTGTTGACGAAAATTTTGACGATAGGCCGTCCACTACAAAAATTTCAAAATCTCAATCAGAGCCCATGTTAATGCATGACGTCACGTCTAATGACGCGGCGGGGGCAGAGACCTTGCATACGGTAAACATTGCCGACATGTTACAAATGCTAATGAAACAAAACGCCGAAAACATGGCAACCTTAAAGGCACAATTAGAGACACAAAATGAACAGTTAAAAACACAAAATGACGAAATCAAATCTGATCTCATAGCAATCAAGATAGGTAATGACACTTTATGTAAGCGTGTGGAACTTATAGACGCCACACTGACCAAACAGATGACCGAACTCAGTACTAAATTTTCCCAGCTCAATACGAGACAAGAAAAGACAACAACTGACGTAGCACTTTTACAGACACAAGTAAAAAACCTTAATGTCACGTGTGAAGTTCTTACTGAACAAATTCAAACATATCCTTCAGTACATGACAATCTTGAAAAACGAATTACTGACGTACAGAATAAATTTGACAATGTTGAACAACACCTGACTGACATCTTACAATCAGATGCCACAGCTCATTTTCAAAATATTAATAAAGAATTTCATGATTGGGTTGAGAACAAAGACAAACATTTTGATAGATGCTTACGTGAAAATTTACCAACAATTGTGCACGACTCCGTAGCGCAATACATTACTAATAACAAACAGCTGATCAGTGACGCAGTACAATCCGTCACTGCACCCATGAGACAATTCACCGATCAACTACAGTCTGAATGTAACGAAAATATCAGTCAAAATGTACAGTTCAGAAACCAATATACATTCGAGTATGATACACACATTCCGCACACGACAAATACACAAGAACAAAACACACCACGACTACAACACATACCACGATGTGGAAACACAAACACAAGCTATTATCGTGGTAAACCACAGCAACATTATCGTAATTACTCGCCAGCTGAACATACCAGTAATTACAGTGGAATAAATCCATATCACAATGCGAAGGAAGATGAAAGCTTAATGAAACACAGGCAATTTCAGATTTTTATCCCAGAAAAACGAACCATTCATCCGGTGATTTTTCTTAAATCTTTTAGTAACGCATTTCCACGCACTTGGAGTGACCGGAAAAAGATTTCATATATTGTCGGTTACATCCAAGGCGATGCAGCTGTCTGGGCATACAGTCAAGCTGACGTATGTACCACGTACAGTGAGTTTGAGCGTGCTTTTCTGAACAAATTCTGGTCGCAATCCGTCCAGGAGCGACTCAGAAGACAAATTTTAGAACCTGAAACTTTTAACAGTAAAAATGGTAACTTACGCAGATATTTTGAAAAATACTTGAACATGGGACACTTTTTAGACGAACCAGTCGCAACGCGTGATATACTCCGAGCGTTGAAGGCCAAATTGCCTTTCAACATTAAGGAAAAACTTCTACATATCCCGGATGACGATTCAGATTATTTTTTAACAGCTTTAGATTCGGTTGACATGTTACTTGAAGATCAGCGCTTCGCGCGGCAAAACAGCAGCCACAATGTTTACACTAGTGGTATGCAAGACATGCAGGCTTGCCAACACAATTCTGGCGCGCCCACAGTTGGATACGCCGTACAACAAAAACAGCAAACTCACATGCCGTCTCAGTACGGAAATCAAAATCAACACGCGTATTCCAATACAAACAATAGTTACAACAGTAATAACATTTCATGCGGCAATCCATACAAAAGGCACCGCGGTAATAACTACAACGGTAACAACGGATACAAAGGTAATAACAAAAACACAAACAGAAATAGAAATAATAATAACTACGAGCCAAGACAGCATCAAGGTTGGACTCGTAACGATCAGTACTTTCATTCAAACTCTGCTTTACCACAGCAGCCACCAGGTCAAAATTGGAGCATACCTTACGACCGACAGGTAAGTTATAATGCGCAACAGCAACAACAACCGCAAAAGTTTGGAGATCATAATAGGCAATATCCGAATGTGAATATAATAGAAATGACACCTGATGCACAACCTCAATCTGTGTCAGTACCTAGTACAAATGATAATCCAACAAACTAGAAACAGTCACTACTTTGCCCCAGGTCGTGGCTGAAGAATTCTTGGGGGGCGACTTCAATGTTAATCAGTTATTTGACACCACACTTGAACAACAGAATAATGATATGCCGAGTAATTCTAAACAAAAACTACCTGTTTTATTTATAAGATACAACCACAATAACAATATATCAGATGAACTTTTACAAGACAGTACACAATGTCGTTTAAACACAAATGAAATTGTTTTAGCATCTACTACTGGTGTAGTAGGTGGGATTCCAACTACTATTATCCTAGATACAGGTGCAGCTGTGAGCGTTTTGTCTTTTAATTTCTATAAAAAGATGTGTGAATTGGAACCTGTGCCTGAGTTTCCTGCCCAAAACTGTAAAATAACTACTGCACTAGGTAATAAGTCATGTAGGGTTACGAAGCAAGTTTTTGTAAACGTTAAAATAGGTAATGGAACCGTACAATGGCCATTCCTGGTTGTACAAAACCTTGTGACAAATTGCATATTAGGAATAGATATTATGAGCGAGAAGGACTGCATTATAGACTTCTCCAAAGGTAAATGTATTTTAAATGATAAAGGCAGTGTAATTATTATTGATTTGGACAGGAGAACTCTAAAGCATGACAAACACTGTACAGGGTACAAGGTTCAGTTAGTACTTCACAATGACTTTCAAGACATGCAAACACACTCATCTGACACAGAGCTAATGGACTTGAAAACATTGCTTGATCATAAGATAAGTGAAGCTACAGCTCTCAGTGTACATGAACGTATAAAACTACAGGAAGTGTTATCCAAATATTTACAAGTTTTTACCAAACGATTAGGTGTTATCAACACGTATGTGTAAAAATTGAAGTTAAGCCTCACAAGATCTTCTACCATAAGACATATAACGTACCGTTATCTCAACGACCTGCTGTGTGGCAAGAATTAAAACAAATGTTAGACTGGAAGGTCGTTGAACCATCCACCTCACCTTATTGTAGTCCTCTACATGTTGTCAAAAAATCAAATGGAAGCATTAGGTTAGTGTTAGACGCACGAGCTATTAATGAAATAATTTTACCGGTTCACACAAAACCTGAAAATTTAGAAGAGCAATTACAGAAATTTCTAGATGCAAAATATTTTTCCACAATAGATCTCGCTAATTCGTTTTGGCAGGTGGGTATCACTCCTGATTCTCGGAAATATACTGCATTTATGTTCGGGGGGCGAACCTATCAGTTTTGTGTTCTACCCTTCGGACTGAATGTCAGCTCTGGGGTATTCATTACAGCCCTGGATACCGTGCTTGGCGACGATTTAGTTGAGACAGTCACACACTATGTAGATGATATACTGATAGCTACACAATCTTGGAATGAACACGTTGACACTCTTCAAAGAATTTTAGAAAAATTTGCACAAGCTGGAGTCACAGCCAACCTAAGAAAATCAAAATTTGGTTGCAGTGAGATAAAATATTTAGGACATATCATTAATTCACAGGGCATACGTCCAGATCCCAGTAAATTAGATGCTATCAGAAACTTTCCTAGCCCTCGAACTAAAAAGCAGTTAAAATCATTCCTTGGGCTATGTTCATTTTTCAGACGTTTTTTGCCACAACCACTTTTGAACAGTAAACATCTGCTAAATCTACTCAGAAAGAATCAAGTTTGGATCTGGTCGGAACAGTGCCAGAATGACTTTAATACAATTAAACATGCTTTAGTGAATGCTAACATATTGAGTCATCCAGATTTCAATTTAGATTTTTGTATGACTTGTGACGCTTCACGTACTGGCTTGGGCTGTTGCTTATTTCAAGTTGTAAAGAATAAAGAGGAGGAACAGATAAGAATTATTGGGTTTGCGAGTCGCACTCTAACTGAATGTGAGCGTACATACTCCACTACTGAGTTAGAAACACTTTCCATAGTATGGGCATTCAAGAAATTCAATTATTATTTATATGGAAAACATACGGTAATTTACACCGATCACCAGGCCCTGACATTTTTGTTAACTTGTAAACTTGTACATCCTAGACTATCACGATGGGCAGTTACACTTCAGAACTACTCTTTTGAAATTAAGTACATAAGAGGTAAGGACAACACCATTGCAGACACTTTGTCTAGACTTCCACAAGGTATGAATGATACCAACAGTGACTTAGAAAATATAAATGACTACAGGATTCTCTTAATGCAAGACAAGCAGTATCACCAATATTATATTGATATGTGCAGAAACATGGCTGAATTACAAAAATCTGATCCTCACTGGTATAGGATAATAACATTACTGGTAGAAAAACACAATCATCCTTTGACTAAGTATTACAAGTTACACAATGATGTGTTATTTTACCGCCGACATCCAAATGCTACTAACTGGTGTGTATGCATTCCCAAAGAGTCTGAACGTAATCTAATTTGGCACACACACTTAGTTTGGGGTCATTATGGGACGAAAAAGTGTTTGGCAAAGCTCAGCACATACTGTTATTTTAGCAATATGAGAAGAAAAATTTACAGGGAACTGAAAACATGTGTCATATGTCAAAAATCAAAACCTCAGAATTTATCCACAAAAACAGATTTACATTCTATTTTACCTAGTAAACCCCTGGAAATTCTGTGTACTGACATCAGTGGACCGCATCCAGCAAGCTCTGGGAGCGTCAAATATATCTTAGCTTTTTACGATATATTTTCCAAACATGTAAAACTTTATGCTTTAAAATCCGCCACTGCAAATGCTATAATACGAAGATTCTCAAGTGATTACCTGACGCACGTGGGAAAACCTAAAGCAATTCTATCAGATAATGCAGCATACTACTCTGGGTACAAATGGAGAAATTTCTTGAAGGACAATAACATTAAAAGTATATTTATTTCGAGGTTTAGTCCACAATGTAACGCGACTGAGAGACTTTTCCGAGAATTAAACCGTTTCATGAGGACCTATATTTCATCAAAACATACTAATTGGGTGTCCTACCTAAGTCTTTTCGAAGACGTACACAATAACTTAAATATTTACGATACGAATTACACACCTAACGAGATCATGTTCAATTGCAAACAGAACGATCAGTGGATAGAACCATTACCTAAGTTGTCAGACAAGGAAATCACACCTGAACAGAAAATAAAAGAAGTATTGACTACATTGACACATCACGCACAAATACGAAACAAACATCACAGAAACATAATAAAAAGAAAACAAAAATTCGAGGTAGGAATGCTTGTACTACTTCGTACTCATCATAAATCTGTAGCACTCAAACGACGCAACGCTAAGTGGCGTCTGCTATATGAAGGACCTTATATAATTGTTAACATACCGCATCCTGGTGCGTATCTGTTACAACATCCTAGAACTAACAAAATTGTTGGGCTATACGCACACCGAGATCTTAGAGCATTTCATGCTGAATAATGTCAAAGTCATACCCATCAAAATATTGCTAAGCAACTCGAAAAACTCTGTTGTTACAACACAGATAATAAGTAGTATAGAAATTTTCATTTCAGCGGTTCCAGTGACGCAGTTGAAGACAGAAGAACTCTTCTTTCAGCGCGCGCTTCCACCTGAAAGACGGAATATTAAAGTAAAATTTATGATTACGTAGCAGTAGATGACATATTAATTTTTCACGGAACATTTGTTACTGAAGGTACCACTGACTTGGTGTGACACCTGACGAACTGACAGACGTCATCTGTGAAGCGATCTTTTACTTTGAGAAATAGATTAGACGCACATCTCTCAACACGAAAAGCATCTATCAGTATAGTCAAGGCCACACAGACACTCTACACACACGCACAAAACGCGAGGAATCGAACATTTTCTCTCTCTTACTATTTTGAATATTTATTGAGTAGTGAAAACGCCTGGTCTTGCCTACTGATGTAATGAATGTTGTGTCTAACCTATCTTAATTTCAGATGACATCACAAAAAACATCGATAATATCCCAGCAAAACCGCTAAAGAGGATGTAAATATCTGCAATTCATGTAATCAAATGTGACACAATGTAATAACCTATAGCGATGTAATGATGATGTAAACATGTTTATGTGCAACTATATTATGTTTATGCTAAGAAAATATGTGACGTGTGTATGTATAATTACTTATTTTTTTAACTGATGTATAGTGCAACTGTTACTATGTAAAAATTTGAACAAAACGAGTGCCAAAAAGACATTGCATAGTGAACCACTGTTCACGGACATTAACGAACATTACTAACTCTGCAACTACGAGGAAACCTATGTGAAAGAAACTGTTAATGCCATTCATTATGCAGCGTATCTATGTAAACGCGATGAACGATTTCCTTGATTAATATCTACGAACATTTAGGTGAGCTATATTCAGCAAAAAAAACTGAAAATGTGAAGTGCATAATTCGTGCATCGTCTAGTGACATTACTACAGTACCCAACTTCAAGATGTTAACTGGATTAAATGGACACAAAGTGCCTGTCCAGAAAACAACACAACGGGTGGAAGAATTTTGGTTGGAACTTCAGGGAATGAAATGTTCTCGAAATGTGACAGACACTCTTACCTGGACTGTCCAAGGATCGACGCCAGCTATGTGCCGTCCGAGGTTCTGCAACCAAGCTTCCACGGAATGTAAAAAACGAACTGCACGTGGAACAATTACTCGACGGGTCACGTCTGATCTGTAATAAGCAATGCTTTTAGTCACAACGAACTGCATCACTACGACTATAATGGAAATGAGAAATGGACACGCTTATGTATTAATCACGTTGTTATACAACGATGTTACTGTGATCAAAAAACTTTACCACGACGATACTAACCTGTAAAAAATTATTGTGCAGCGGATGGATATGAACTGTAATAACGACACGATGTGTATAGGTCAACGCACCTGAAAAATACGGACATTTTTCTTTGAAGTATTTCAAAACAATACTATGTAACTAAGAACATTCAACAATCTAAGTTGTATTGTGTTATAACAAATATTGTAAATTTAAAACTAAGTTACCTGTCATAGAATGTAGTCTTCATATGTAATCTTGGTTGAATATTTTCTTTGTGCAACGACTGAAAAACGCGCGCACACGAACAATATGAACTGCAATACTGTGCCGCGTGATCTAACTGTACGATATAACGGCAGTGCCGCAGTTACACAGACGCTTCTGCGCATGCGCGCACTCTATCTGCCAACATAAGAACTTTTACGGCGCACCCGCGTCATTCAAATTTTGTATATAATGTGTATAATGTGTAATGTAAGTCATGTAAATAGTTGTAGATAACTTAGATTTTCTTGTGCCTTTAGGTGAATTGCTCGCCTGCAGGTGTGTCCTTTCGCCTCGCAATTCAGGGGGCAATATAAAGGCACATTTGCATGCCGAGCGTGAGTTTCCGCGGAAACGCGAAATACTAATTAAATAAATAATCAGTGACAAATAAATAAAGCCTATGGCACACAACTGCAGCGCTGTGTCGCTGATAAAACAAAAGCACAATTACGTTACTCTTATGTTTGATTAAGAAAAAGAGAGCTCTGGTTGAAGTGGTGCGAGAAGCACGTATTTTTTTTTATTGTCTGGCACACCGCCATATTTCATGTTATAGAAGAATACTGCGAGTTGCAACCACACTAGGCACTCGATTCTGTAAAGAATTTATATTTATAAAAGTAAGTAGGATTATGAACTGTAGGCTTATTCATTGAATATATCTGATTTAACTAACTGTGTAAGTTTTTTTATGTTTAGTAGACAATCACCTCAGTACGACGTATTGGCATGGCTGGCAAATTATTGTAATGTTGAGATTTAGATTATGAGTCCGCACCTACCGCAGCAGTCTTTGGAAACGATTTAATTACGAAGTCCGATTATTCAGTTTTATTTCACGGTCAACTACGAGTAACATTGCCTTTACGAAAAAGCCATTGTCAAGCGTCTGATACCGAATAATTAAACGTCCACGTTCCAGATAAGCAAATACAATTGCAATCACAATCACCATCATACAGATAGAATAATCAATATCTAAATAACAATATATTTTTTTATTTATTTTATAAGCTTACCGTAAGTTGCCGTTGCGTTTTCACCCAATTTAACGAAAAAATAAATGGCATACCGTTGCGCAGTATTATGCGCTTCCATTTCCTTGACGAGAGACACAAACACGTGTTCACTTATTACAGCACAACTCACGACTGAGCAGTTGCATCAATGTGCCGCTTGGACTAGAAGCAGCTTATAGACCAAGGTCAAAGATATTGTGCCTTGCAAAGAAAATCAATCTCATTACTTTATTGTCGCACCTCGTATTAGAAGGTATCCTATGACTTTTGTCGCATCAGTGTAATTGAGCATTGACCACTTCGGTGATTCACGTAACGAACTCGCAAATTATGTATCCCATGGGATGCTAAATAGTGTGATGGTAACGATATATTCAAAATCGGTGTCAATTTTTTAACACGAGTTCACGAGTGATTGCTAAGTGACAGTTTTTCAATGTTTTGGAAACCACTGTACGCTGCTATATTAGATTTCCGTCGCCGAGCACATTATTTATACACTAACTGGAAGCAATCATTTAATGTAGTATCCTGTATTTTTAGCCTGATATGAAAAGTTGTCATATCTTCACTGATGCAACCCAGAAACCGATCAGAGAACCCGTTAGCCCTCATGGCGAATGCTTGACTGGATCAGCAGGTTTCTGCGAGAGGAGTTCCACCTCTGCGTCTGGCTGCCTTCTCTCTCACGGCAAGTTAACACCGACACGAGAGCTGGCAGCCGGCCGCGAGGAGAGCAGCTGTTAAGTGCTCGGGGGGAGGCCGCGCGGCCGCACGGGGAATTGTTTCACGAATCCGCACGGCGAAAATGAAAGCAGCGGCTTGCCGCCTTATTACCGAGGGACTTTCTCTGGTGCTGCCGAGCAAAACCACAGCTCGGCGCCGTAATCGCGCCCGCCGGTCGCCGCGGGCGCCGTTCGTATCCCAGCACCGACACGGCACCGATCCGTAAAGGGCAGAGGTCGCACGCGGAAGCGGCACAGAAACATTGATGCAGAGCAACGATGTGAGCACCTGGTGTATATGGCTAACATAATGACGGGCCTAGTCAGTCCGACAGGCAACAGCGAAGGTTACCGTTCCATGTAGACGGTTTTAGATGTGAGTCAATGTGAAGTACATGTTACCTCGTTAGCTGCATAGTGACAAAGGTCACGTGGCAGTTGCCTGATTTTGATTGAATTTCTTCATTTTGAGAAGACAGAAGGTGCTATCAGTTTTACTTGCTAAAAACATTCAAAAGGCAAGGTCGTATAAATATTTCTTTATCTAAAACAACCGGTATTCAAAAAGATTCCGGGCT
This sequence comes from Schistocerca serialis cubense, assembly GCF_023864345.2. Classification (NCBI taxonomy): domain Eukaryota; kingdom Metazoa; phylum Arthropoda; class Insecta; order Orthoptera; family Acrididae; genus Schistocerca; species Schistocerca serialis. Next base: position 856,023,587 of record NC_064639.1, on the reverse strand, counting down.
TCCATCCACGATATTTCGACTGGAAACCTGCCAGCCATCCTCAGGTGAGCCATCGAAGACTGACGGAGACGCCCTCCGTTCCGTAATATATAGCGTGTAGCGAGTATTCCGCGCATGCGTCAAAATCGTATTGACAGACGAACCACACCGCCCGCCAGCAGCGCCCTCGCTGGTGGAACTGCAGAACTCAGCTGTCTTCGGCGTTGTCAATTGCCGCGGCCATCGGAGTACTCTGACGTCTTCGTCTGGAGCAGATCTTAGAGATGACGGGGTTCCACGCATTATCTAGCTGGTAGCCATTGTCACGGTTGATAAAATTGTCTGCCATGCGAATTTCCACTGATTCTTTTATGACGGAGTCCCAAAAGGATGTTGCTGTGGCCAAAATTGTGGTCTTGTCATACTCCATTGAGTGTCCAGTGGAAATGCAATGCTCAGCAATTGCAGACTTGCTAGGTTGCAAAAGGCGAGTACAGCGTTGATGTTCAGTGCAACGTTCTTCTACTGTTCGCGATGTTTGTCCTATATGACATGCCACACTGACAAGGTATTTTATAAATTCCCGCCTTCTGCAATACCAGATCGTCTTTCACAGATCCCAACAGGTCGGAAATCTTCGATGGTGGACGGAAAATTACAACCGGTTTCGACAGACGTTGCCATCATCTTCATGCCTTAATTTTTTTTTTTTTTTTTGTTACGAGACGTATTCATTTTGGTCATTTGCACTAGGTGCTACATGCTTTTAAATATTTTAGTTATGACAAATCATTTATAACGTGCTGTTTTTTATCCATATGACACCTTGGCGTGTGGCCCAACTTAAAATGGAAACGTTTCATAACAAAAATAATTTTTAAGACCTACAGATGACAGCAAAGTCTGTCGAAACCGGTTGTCTGAAATAAAGAAATATTTATGCGACCTTTACTTTAGAATGTTTTCAGTGGCTAATGTTGCATCGAACTTCAGCAGTTTCATGTCGAACTGACATTAAGGAAAAGTTTATCGTATACATCTACATACATATATCGCAAGTAACAAAACGGTGCGGACGGGCTGTATCTCGTACCACTACTGGGCATTCCCTTTCCAGAACTACTCGCAAATGGAGCTTGAGAAAAGCGACTGTTAATACGCCTTCGTACGCGCCCTAATTTGTCTTATCCTCGCCATCCTAACGCGAAATCTACATTGGTGGCAATAGAACCGTTCTGCAGTAAGCCTCAAATGCCGGTTCTCAGAAGTTTCTCAGCTTTGTCTCGTGATAATAACTTCGTCTTCACTCCAGAGATTCCCTGTTTTTTTTCGTAAAGCATCTCTCTGTTGATCGAACTTACAGGCAAAAAATCTAGGGACTTGCCTCTAAATTGCTTCGTCTTCCTACAATTCGGTCATATGGGGATCGCAAACACTCGAGTGGTACTCAACAATGGATCGCACTAGTGTTTTACACGTGGTCAGATTTTCGTTGAATTCTTCCAATAAACCGAAATCGAACATTCGAGTATCCTACTACCGACCTTATGAGCACGTTCTGTCTTACATCGCTTTGCAACGTTAGTCCTACACATTTAATCAGTGTGACTCTTTAAAGTAGTACACTTTATTTAAACTTTACTCAATCGCATTACCTTGCGTTTTTCTACTGTTAAGGTAACTTACTTTTTCCATCACACGCAATCGGAATTTTATGTAGATCGCATTGTATCCTCCTACAGTCAATCAACAACGAATTTTCCCGTGCACTAGATAGATATAATCCACGGCTGTATAAATATTGTATGCAGCCCCTGGAAAACATACGAAGATTTTTGATCGTCATTTGATTAGACTAAGAGTCACCTTTTGTTTTCTAGCTCTTGTCCAAATTGAACGTATGTGGCACACCACCATCAATACTACATTATTTCATTATTTTATTCACGTTTTGCAACCAAACGGCACTCGTAACTGTATAACGTAAGTGTCGTACTTTTCATTGTGTTTTTATTTCAGAATATACAGTTATTACTAACCTACGGATGTTTCATTTTGTATCTTTAGACACTGTAAGATTGTTGAGTGACTTGACATGGCAAAAGGTTCCGTACTTTTAAGCAAAAAGTCGTCCAGCTCGGTCCACCGTCGTCTTCGGGTGCTGTTTGATAATGAAGTCCGATTTTAGTGAAAACACAGAGAGAAGAAACATGGTTAAAAATACATGAACGGACCTTCAACGAAAATGCCATGCTCAAGCGAAGAGAGTCAGTATGAAACGTATTTTACCAATACGTAAACTTAATTGATATCTATTTAATATCCATTACTATAATTCATTGTATGGAATCGATCTAGGAAAGAAGGAGCCAAAAAAATTAATTAAAAGTGGTCCTACCACGCTCCCATGGGATGTTTCGCACAATATCCCTGTCTCTGATGAATACTTGCCCCCCAGGAAAACACACTGGATTCTATTACTTACACATCCTCCAGCCACTCACCTATTTCACCATTCCCTATGCTCGTAGCTTTATTAAGTCTGCAGTGAGGTACAACGTCAAACCCTTTCTGGAAATTTCGGAGTGTGGAATACGACCGTACTCCGTCGTCCATGATTCACAGGATATCATGTGAGAAATGGTTGAGGTGAGTTTCGCATGAGCGATGCTTTTTTAGCCCATGCTGTTGTAACAGACCATGCAGGATTAATAGACCGCCAACAAGTTGCAATTAATGGTTGTCCTCAAATAACCTTTACCATGGTTTCTACGGATTTAAGCCCGTCTTCCTCAGAAGGATAAGAAACAAACTTCACATTAGCAATCAGTCAGTAGAGCCATCTCCATATGAAATGTGTCGGCAACGGTCTGTATGCCCATGTGTAAAAGTTAAGGTCCCCAGAATCAAGGGCTTGTCACATCAGTGAATCCAGACCATGTTAAGAGCTGTCTTTTGGGGATAGAAGCTATTGCGTCTGAAGGAAATTCATTATATACGAACTGAAAATTCTCCCACTGCTCAACGGCGATTTGGCGTAGCTCCCTCAGAGTGGTTGGTGGGTCACGTCGTCCATAGACAGCCCTTTTCAATCTATCCCAGGCCTGTTCGATAGGGTTCATGTCTGGAGAACACGCCGGCTACTCTAGTCTAACGATATCGTTATCCTGAGGGAAGTCATTCACAAGATGTGCACGATTGGGGCGCGAATTGTCATCCATGAAGACGAGTGCTTCCCCAATGTGCAACCGATATGGTTGTACTATCGGGCGGAGGATGGCATTCACATATCGTACAGTCGTTACAGCATCTTCCATGACCACCAGCGGCGTACGTCGGCCCCACACAATGCCTCCCCAAAGCAGCAGGGAACCTCCACCTTGCTGCACTCGCTGGACAGTGCGTCTAAGGCGTTCAGCTGACCAGGTTGCCTCCAGAAACGTCTCCGACGATTGTCTGGTGGAAGGCATATGCGACGCTCATCGGTGAAGAGAACGTGATGCCGATCCTGAGCGGTCCATTCGGAATGTTTTGGGCTCTTCTGTAACGCGCTACGTGGTGTCGTGGTTGTAAAGATGGACCTCGCCATGGACGTCTGGAGTGAAGTTGCGCATCTTGCAGCCTACATCGCATAGTTGTAACACGACGTCCTGTGCACGAAAAGCGTTATTCAACATGGTGGCGTTGCTGTCTAGAGTTCCTCCGAGCCTGACGGTCGTCCACTGCAGTAGTAGCCCTTGGGCGGCCTGAGCGAGGCATGTCATCGACAGTTCCTGTCTCTCTCTATCTCCTCTATGTCCAAACAACCTCGCTTTGGTTCACTTCGAGAAGCCTGGACACTTCCCTTGTTGAAAGCCCTTCCTGGCGCAAAGTAAGAAGCGGACACGATCGAACTGCGGTATTGACCGTCTGGGCATCGTTGAGCTACAGACAACGCGAGTCATTTACCTTCTTCCTGGTGGAATGACGGGAACTGATCGGCTGTCAGAGCCCCTTCGTCTAATAGGCGCTGCTCATGAATGGTTGTTTACACCTTTGGGCGGGTTTAGTGACATCTCTGGACAGTCAAAGGGACTGTGTCTGTGATACCGTTTCCGCAGTCAACGTCCGTCTTCAGGGGTTCTGGGACCCGGGGTGATGCAAAACTTTTTTATGTGTGTATATACAAAAGTCGTCTGCGTTTGTTCCAGTAACTTGGGACTTTGTAACAGGTGAGAGATTCACTATATATGCAAGTTCAGTAAGGGGCCAAGCCGAAAAGTGTTCTTTGTTAAACTGAATAGAGAATACATCTGAAACTGGCGAGCCGGTCGGGTGACCGAGAAGTTCTAGGCGCTTCAGTTTGGAACCGCGTGACCGCTACGGCCGCAGGTTCGAATCTTGCCTCGGGCATGGATGTGTGTGATGTCCTTAGGTTAGTTAGGTTTAAGTAGTTCTAAGTTCTAGGAGTCTGATGACCTCAGAAGTTAAGTCCCATACTGCTCAGAGCCATTTGACCCTTTTGAACCGAAACTGACGACTTATTCGTTTTCAACTCTTTCAATTGCTTCCCAACGGCGGGGACGCCTATTACTACGTCCCCTATACAGGAGGCTGTGAAACTGTGAGACGAAAGTATGCCAGTGCGATCCACGGGTGTGAATGATTTTTGGATCGCAAAATTTAAAACTGCAGCCTTCCTTTCGCTGTCTTGTATTGCCACACCAGTTTAGTCGACGAGTGACTGGATATAAGCCTCCTACCCGCACACTCTTCAGTCTCCCGCGAACGATTATGACTTAGCTTCACACTATTGCTATTTTTGCTTTTGTGAATACTTCGTTATGGTCCCTAAACCGCTGGACCTATTTCAACTAAATTTGATACCGACATAACTTACTGTCAGGTAACAGTTGCTGTGCGGGCAAGAGCCACCTACCTATCAAAGGGATGGTGGTGAAAAAGCAACGTAGTCACTATGCGTGAATTTCCAGACTTTATTCACCAGTATTTGAGAGCATTTAGCGACTTGCAACGAACTTTACATGTGATTTAAAACCTTTAACCGTTTTTTCTTCTTGCTGGCAACTCCTAAAAAGGGTGAAAGCAAGCAAGTATTCTTGAAAATGGCGTCGGTAATGGTGGTGCATTCCAAGCAGAGAGCTGTCATTGTGTTTCTTTTGGCGGAAAACCGGGGTATCGCAGATACTCATAGCTCCAGAAAGTCTACGGAGATTGGCAGTGAACAAAAGCACGGTGAGTCGTTGGACGAGACTTCTGTCATCATCGCAACAAGGTCGCATAAGCCCTTGCGATCTCCCGCTTGCCGACCGACCGCACACATGTCTCTGACTCCTGACATGTCGGAACTTACGGACCGTCTCATTCGTGGTGACTGACAAATCACAATGAAACACCTCACTGCGAAATTGCACGGACGTCTCAGTTGGTTGTGCTGACACACCAGTCCACCAGTTGGGGTACTCAGAGCTGTGTGCCCGCTCGGTTCATCTCCGCCTAACAGGAGACCTTAAACGGCAACGAAGCACCATCTGTACGGAACTACTGGCGCGTTGCGAGGCGGATCGCGACAATTTTTTTGGCGATCGTAGTCGCAGGCAATGAAATATGGGTTTATCACTTCTAACTGAAAACAAAACGTCAATCCATGAAGTGATGCCACAACACCTCTGCTCCGAAGAGAGATTGAAAGCCGCACTCTCAGCCGGTAAAGTCATGGCGACGGTCTTTTGGGACCCTGCAGGGGTTATTCTGTTTGATGCCGGCCGTGATGGTGCAACGATCTACTCGGAGGTGTATTGTTCTACCCTCATGAAATTGAAGAGACGACCTCAATGTGTTCGTCGCCAAAAAAATGCAAACGAACTCCTCCTTCTCCATGATAACGCAAGGCCTCCAACAACTCTGCGCACCAAAAGGAGCTCACAAACCCTCATTGGGCTGTTCTTCCTCATACACTCTACAGTTCAGACCTCGCACCTTTGACTTCCATCTACGTGGCCCAATGAAGGACGCACTCTGCGGGAAGCAGTACTTGGATGATCGGGACTTAAGGTGGCGTAAGGCCGTCGCATTGAACGGAGATTATGTTGACAAGTTGTGTTTTGTAGTCAAAAGAGAGGGGAGTAATATGGTGTATAGGAATCTTGAATAAAACCAACCTACTTTCAGAAAGAAAATGTGTTGCATTACTTGTTGAACGGCACTGGAACATTTCCTGACAAGAGAAGGTGAATCTCCCAGAAAACATGGTCGGATGTCAATGTAACTTCTAACACATACGCAACTGTGGCGGGTATGCAAATGATTAAAGATGCAATTCTTTGTGACAGGAAGAACGACTACTAAAGTGCATTTGTGTAGTTTGTCTTTAGTGTTTCTAGGAGGCTGGTAGGGTATACAAGGGACGTGGACAGCTTCAGTTGTTGAGTGATGGCCCTGAAGGTCAATGAGATGCAAATTACTTGTGTGAGAAAGCGAAACCAGTTCCTGACAGAATTTGAAATGGGCCTCATTGTGGGTAGGTATTTGGCCAGCTGGTCGAACGGTACAGTACCCAGGTTTGTGTTGCATACGCATGTGACAATGGCACCAATGTTAGACAGTATGGCAACGTGAGGGCAGGCACACACCTCATCAAGATTCCGGTCGACCATGTTTCACCACAGCAAGGATATTGTGCACCAAGTACACAGTAACTGCTTCACATCTGTGCTTGCCATCTGAGAACAATTAATGGAGTCCTCGCAACATTCTGTCACCTCGCACCATTGGTTGGAGACTACCGGCAGCTGGACTACAGAATTACCGTGTAATGTGTAGGTTTGCCTTTAACACAGCAAGCCGTCGTCAAGGAGTGTGGCGGTCATCCGGGAAGATGTCCCATTCTTCCAACGATTTGGAGAGGCACAGCGGTCTCAGTCCTGGTGGAGAGCCAACGAGTTACGACTTCATGCTGAAGTTGATAGTGATCAAGGGAGATCTGGCGACACAATGGTACGTCACGGATATTCTGCGTCCGGCGTGTTGTCTGTCATGCGGCAGTATTATGCTCCAATTACTGAATAAGACATTCCTTGTTAGTGCATGAAACGTGTTTCTAAAAGCTGTCTGCTTGATGCTGATGTACTCCCATGGACAGCAAGATCGCCAGATCTGTCCCCAGAGAACATATGTGCTACCAACTCGGACGTCAAATCCGTTCCAGTGCCAGTATCCAGGATATCAAAGACCAGTTACAGCAGCTGCGGCTCAGCTTGCCTCGTTAGAGGACACGACGGTTTTATGGCAGCCTTCCCAACCGAATCGGTGTCTGCATCCAGGCCAGGGGGGGGGGTGCAACGTCCCACTGATAAGTGGGCTTATACTGCCAAGTTCTTTGTAAGTTTGACTCAATCTTGTAAATTTGACCCAATATTGTAGTGAGTGAAATAACTCACATACACTTTCAGCCAATTTCAGCCCACGAAGATTCATTTTGTTTGTTTGTCCTCTTCTGAGTGCTTCACTTTTTTTTTTTTTTTTTTTTTTTTTTTTTTTTTTGTGAGACAGTGTACTTGTATATGCACTGAAGCGCCGCAGAAACTGGCACACGTATTCAAATACAGAGATATGTAAATAAGCAGAATAAGGTGCTGCGGACGACAATGCCTATATAAGACCACAAGTGTATGGCGCAGTTTAGATCGGTTACTACTGCTACAATGGCGGGTTATCAAGGTTTAAGTGAGTTTGAACGTGGTGTTAAAGTCGGCGCACGAGCGATGGGACGCAGCTCGTCCGAGCTAGCGATGAAGTGGGGATTTTCCCGTACGACCATTTCACGAGTGTACCACTAAGGTCAGGGTACCCGTAAAACATCAAATCTCCAACATCGCTGCGGCCGGGGAAAGATCCTGCAAGAACGGGACCAACGACGACTGAAGAGAATCGTTCAACGTGACAGAAGTGCAACCCTTCCGCAAATTGCTGCAGATTTAAATGCTAGGCTGTCAGTAACTGTCAGTGTGTGAACAATTCAAAGAAACATAATCGGTATGGGCTTTCAAAGCCAAAAGCCCATCCGTGTGCCATTCATGACTGCACGACACAAAGCATAACATCTCGCCTGGAGCCGTCTACACTGACATTGGACTGTTGATGACTGGAAACATATTGCCTGGTCGAACGAGTCTCGTTTCAAATTGTATCGAGTGGATGGACGTGTACGGGTATGGGTACATCCTCATGGATCCATGGACCCCGCATGTCAGCAGGATACTGTTCAAGTAGCTGAAGGCTCTGTATTGGTGTGGGGCGCGTGCAATTGCAGTGACACGGGACCCATGATACGTCTAGACACGACTCTGACAGGTGACACGTACGTAAGCATCCTGTCTGATTACCTGCATCCATTCATGTCCATTGTCCATTCCGACTATCTTGCGCAATGCCAGCAGGACAATACGGCATCTCACACGTCCAAAATTGCTACAGAGTGGCCCCAGCAACACTCTTCTGAGTTTAAACACTTCCTCTGGCCTGACAAGAACATTAGTGAGCTTGTCTGGGATGCCTTGCAAGAGATCTCCACCCCCTCGTACTCTTACGGATTTATGGACAGCCCTGCAGGATTCATGGTGTCCATAACGTCCAGCACTGCTTCAGACATCAGTCGAGTCCACGCCACCTCGTGTTGCGGCAGTTGTACGTACTCGCGGGGATCTACACGATATTAGGCAGGTCAATCAGTTTCTTTGGCTCCTGTGTATAATACCTGAATTCCGTACATTTAAATTTATAAATACAATCCTACATTATTGTTATATTATTATTATTATTATTATTACAAACTAATCATGCTCGTGCTGTCGCATTTAATAAAGTGTGAAGTAACCGCTAAAGTTCATTAGTAGTACACCGTATCAGATGGGAATTTAATTCAATAATACAGATATTTGTACACTATTTGATAGCGTTTGATAAGTGTGAGTCACTGCCACGTTGCTCCTACCAGTTAATCAATTACTGTCTGGCAGATATCAATTTAATAGTAAGAGCATGAAGCTTATGCCACAAGTTATTACCATTGGCTGAAACTTGTATTCCTTCTTGTCAGTGTTACATGTTTTCTGGTGCTTTACTTCTCTTTCTCATTCATCGCCTCGTACTTTGATTTAAGCTGTCAAACTGAGTGAGGAATTTTATTATATTCTCTATTCTTCAATTGGTGCCAAATCTGTGCTATGTTGTGCGTGTGTACGCATAGTTTCCCACGGTCAAACAGCAGGTAACGTCTTCTCGACAGGTTTTAACCAGTCACACTCTTGTGTGTAACTCTGCGTGCCACAGGTGTGTGTTGTTTCTCCTGGGAGACGTTGAAGGTAGTCCAGTTCATGCTGAGCAATCCGCGGACATGCCGGAAGTCATTTAAAAAAAAAAGTGTTATGAGTGAGTACCACCGACACGCCGCATCATAACCTCACACACAGTCACGTCAGGCAATAAAACGTGCAAGCAGATGAGTAGAAGAGCCTGGACCACTGTCGATAGCTCGTTCGGTGTATTTCATGAAGTATGGAAACCAGTTTGTTAAAGCAAAGCATTCGATTACTATTGTATTTTTTATTGTCCGATAGAATCACAATCACCGTTACGTTTCGACCATTTCAAACAGCTACTTCAAAGCTCAAAATACAAATAAAATTTCCATACAGTTCTGGTGTTGCATTTAATATACTTTTACTACAATAAAATAAAGGACAATCTTACGTAAGTAGTTTACTAATTTTTGTGATGCCTGTATTTTAGAAAAGGAATGTCTGTATAACGAAGTAACGAAATTGTAGATCGAATGGTTACGTTCCTCATTTTAACGAAATGACTTAACACACACAATATATATCTGTAGCTTTTATAACCATCGCCAGACGTAGATCGTGGATAGAATTATTTTACTTTTATTTTCGAATATCCTATAAAAAAATATAGCAAAACATCTTTTAAGTTAGTATCAAGGTATGATCCTCCTGACCAGCTACTGAATATGCAAATTTTGCTGTCTTATAATATTATAATTGTGCTTCGAGCTCAGTGGATTCTTTACAAAAGCATCAGACTACATTCCTTATTTATTTATTTATTTCCATACATAACTAGCGAATAACAAATAAGAAAGTAGTCTGATTAAAAGAACTGTTTCAGATTCTGACAAATTTAGTTGGTTTCTCTTTTATCCAGTGTTTTGAAACGGAAATCATTAATTCATATCAAGAACTTTTCGTTATTACGTGCAGCTTTGAATGCTCCTACAAAATCACCATCGGCAACAATAACATGGAATTCTGTGGTTTATCCTTGTACAGGAAGACTTCTTCTGTTGGTTTGTAGACAGTCAACGCTATAACAGGATATTCGAGTCTGAATTCTTAACAGCCGTCTTTCAAGTATAAGACTGAAGAAACAGCGAGTTAACAGAAAAGTGTTGGAAGGCCATGACCAGTCCGTGAGGCGAGCGAGATGAGAATCGCCACGAAAGCAATTCTGAAAACAAACAACCGTTCAAGAGAAGAAACTGGTGTCATTACTCAGGAATATGTTGGAAACTACTGCCCGGTAACCTGTAATTTTCTGCCGTGAAGGAAATTACGATATAAAAGAGACTTGGAAAGAGCTGTTGAACGGCTTGTCAATTGTCATTTATGGTAAGGAGAAATAATAAGATGCTAGGTAACTTAACATCTTTAGTTCACTGCAATAAAATACTAGCGGGGATGGTTACGCACGTGTAATTTTCACGTGGGAGATCTCCAGACGAAAAGATGCAGCTGCAAAGGTAGAGGGTTAGAATTCTAGAGGATACTCTCGAATCCCAGACCAGGCACAGTGAATTACGTTTTCATTGGTGTACTGAAGCATCTTAGGTGAAATAAAGGTTGTTCTTGCAATGGGACAAGCCTTGTTTCCTCCTCTGTCCTTATTTAGTCCGAGCGTACGTTCCATGTTTGAAGACTTCAACGCCGAGATAATGCTAAAAACCTATTACTCCTGAGGCGATGTAATGTGACGGTAATACTCTTACTTCTTTGTGCTGTCACACTGTAGCGAGACTGAATACCGTAACATCCAAACCCACGAAAACTAAAAGTAAAATAAATTTATTCAAAAAGCAGATCAAAATTCACTCGACACCTTCCTAAGAGACAATCTCCATTTCTTGCGAACCAACTATGTAAGAGGGGTCAATTTGTGGCTCAAACTCAAGGAAATAAACCGATACCGTACGGATCGATATCTTTGTTGTCCTGTGCACATAAAATTTTGGAATATTTGACTGAAAAGCGATTAGAACGGTACGTAAAATTTCGAATGTAATGATACGCACTGGCTGCAGAATACTTTTTATTAGAAGTCACAACCTGTCTCGCGTCAGCTGAAGGCGCATACTCATGTGATCTGTACAAATAAGGAAAAAATCTTTTACAAGGAACCCTTGACAATGGTATGATCGCGGAAAATTAGTATTATAGAGCTTTGCTTGAAGAGTCCTCACAATGATTCTCTTTAACAAGTCATCCCCGACATGTTACTGCTTTAGAGCCACTCCCCATCATTCACGTCAAGTTGTAAACAGATAGCGCGGTAAAAGCAGCAGTCCATTTCTAAAATGAAGGAGATAGCAGAACATACAAAAATAAAATCTGGATAAAAACTAAACGAGCCAGACAAAGCTGTAGACTGGTAATTCACTGAGACAATTTCAAAGTTGATCCCAGTAAACGAGGAGAGCCCTAACGCGCCACAAGTAGGAAGGTGACCGTGCGGCAGCAGGCAAGACAGTACTGACCGCTATGGAATGGGGAAGGTGTATGAAAGTGGCGTCAGAAACGAGGACCACAAAACCGTCGCTATAGAGGGCGTGAAGGGTGGCTGTACACGTCCTAAACTACTTAAAAAATATAAAAAATTTAATTCCATTTATAAAAATACTGAAAGTTGACAATTAATATCCAAGATATTAAAAAACTTAATGGAATCTGAGTGATGATTTACATTTCCTCTTTGACAAATACAATTTATAAAAATACTGAAAATGGATAGTTAAAATGTAAAATATTAACAAAGCCCGATTGGTAGTACAACCACAATGCCACATTAGCGGACAAAAGCAAAAGACTAACAAATGGTTCAAGTGGCTCTGAACACTATGCGACTCAACTTCTGAGGTCATCATTCGCCTAGAACTTAGAACAAATTAAACCTAACTAACCTAAGGACATCACACACATCCATGCCCGAGGCAGGATCCGAACCTGCGACCGTAGCGGTCGCCCGCCTCCAGACTGTAGCGCCTAGAACCGCACGGCCACTCCAGCCGGCAAAAAGGCTAATATGGGAAGCTAAAAACTTGTGTGACAATAAAATAGTGGGCTGTAGGAGTAATGTCTATCTGTTTAGACAGTCAAAATTGGCAAGAAGACCCTTTTGTCGCAGATCTGTCTGCGCATTCAAGGTGGAATCAGGGAAGAGTATGGCAAATGTCGACTTCTACTAAAATATGAAAACTTTACGTTCGAAATGTAGTACCTGATATTCCTTCGGATGTCGGTGATTTGATGAACAGTTTCGCACAAATGCGATCTTAACGCCGACATTGAGCTGGGGTTGTTTACGCGAATCCGGTCATGGCTTTTACAATCAGCCACTGCGGATTATTTCATTCAAAACGCGGAAATTTGGTTGCCACAATTTAAAATAACATGCTCAAAGTACTATCTAATATTCAGCTACGTTTCCGGCATGGACAGGGAGCGTTAGATATGTTATTGTTATCGTATCTGATAGTGGTCATCCATTTGTGTTAATCAATGAATATTTAATAGCATTTTATAAGGACTTGAGTCTTCCGTACGAAGGTCGTGCTACCTATTCTTGCTCAAAAACTGATAAACTTGCAGGTATCACGAAGTTTCGTCTGCAGCTTTTTCTCCTTCTTTCACGAAAAGCGGTTAATAATGTTTTCGGATGAGGGCACTATAGTACCGCAGACGACAAGCACCTACCTGGCAGAATGATTTCTCCAGTTGAAAAGATGTCTCTACCTTGTTCTTTAACATATATACCAGTGACCTCCGATGCAACTTCTTGTCAGCTAGAATTAGCGTACTCCAGTATGTCAATGACCTGTGAATTTCTACAACTGATGCTCACCTGGAGCGATACAATACATCATTTCAGACACTGATTTCGGGAGAAGAGAGTTGCTATTACAATTAGATCAGTAACTCGGTAGCTAGTATACACTTATGACACAGATTTAAATCGACTGAAGACATACGACTAGATGCGTTCCGGATTCCTTTTAAAGGATGTGCCAGATACCTTAGGCTTTGATACCGACAACGAACTTCAGTGGTTCCACTATACAACTGACGTCGAAGGTAAGTGCGAAAAAGCTATGAATATACTTCGTGCCGTGATGGGAAACACACAGTACGGATCCTGTAACAGTTCTATACAAGTACTGTGCACTGCCGCGCACTCACGTTGGTTATGCCTGCGTGGTGTAGGGCACGACCTCCAGACAACTGCTGCAGATACTTCATAGGTACCAATGCAAAGCACGGGAGCCGGCCGCTGTGGCCGAGCGGTTCTAGGCGTTTCAGTCCGGAACCGCGCTGCTGCTACGGTCGCAGGTTCGAATCCTGCTTCGGGCATGGATGTCTGTGATGTCTTTAGGTTAGTTAGGTTTAAGTAGTTCCAAGTCTAGGGGACTGATGATCTCAGATGTTAAGTCCCATAGTACTTAGAGCCATTTGAACCATATGAACTAAAGCACGGTGACTAGGAACAGGAGGTCTTGGATACATTCCGACGAACACTCTATTAGTTGAATCAATTGAAGCATCCTAACCAGTACGCAAACGGTACCTCAGCAGAATATTTATTCTGAAGCACCTACGACGTTTGGGGATGTGGCGACAAATAAAATTTGCGACTTTACAGTGTGATGCTACACTGACCGTTACCTGATCCATACATCAACGCCAACATTTGTGAAGGCATTTTCAACGCTTAGCAGTACCAGAATATCTTTCAAAGAACGTGACTGCTACTTTGTTTGAGAAAGAGTACGAACATATCAACCAGGTATTAGATGTAAACATTAATCTGGCCTACTCGGAGAACCCAGTAATCAATAACAGTAACTCAGAAAGTTTTCTCGAAAAATTGCCAAGCCCTACGTGTGTGTATACCGACAGCTCCAAGTACAAGGATCGGGAAGTGCCTACGTAGACATTGCAAATAAAATGAGTGAATTATTTCGCCTACCGAATGACTCGTCAATTACGCGGCTGAAATCCTAGCCGTTGAACGTGCACTAAGATACGCCCCCCCCTCCCCCCCCCCCCCCCCCCCCCCCCCCCCGCCCCTGCGGGTCCGGGGATAAGAATAGGCCCGCGGTATTCCTGCCTGTCGTAAGAGGCGACTAAAAGGAGTCTCAACTGTTTCGGCCTTTAATGTGATTGTCCCCATTGGGGTTCGACCTCCATTTTTCCAAATTCAACGGAAGTACGAGCCTTTTGGGGAAGGACACCTTACGTGGTGCACCATAAGTCCTCTGTGCCCTAAGACCTTGGCACTCTTTATCGTCTTGGCGTCGTAACTGCACCCTCCATCCCTCATTTTGGGCATACACACATGATGTATTGTGTAAGTTACACCATTAGTGCGTCACCATCTGCACCCACGATACCTATGGACTTCCCATGGCACCCAAAATCCAGCACGGTAGCCAGTCCGTTGTGGTGGGGTCGTCGTATACCCTCTAGGTTGTAGCCCCCTGACAACACAGGGATCGTACTGCCGATGCCTGAGCTGACACCTCCCCACGTAAGCCAAGGAGTAGATGCTCGTCTCTCTGGGGCATCAGGACTCCCGGCGACGGCCATCCTGCCAGGTGGCCTTTGCTGTGGCTGGGTGGCGCCCGTAAGGAGAGCCCCTGGTCGGAGTGGGTGGCATCGGGGCGGATGCCCCGCAATGAAGCGGGTGAAGTCTCAATCCGGTGGTCGCACGACCACCAACGTCTCTAAGCGCGGTAAGATAGAATTTAATGCTGTGACGTATAACCCCAAATCGTTCCCTTCACTAGCCACGCCATAGGAGGAACGTAGGGCTGTGGACAGATAGGAGGCGTATTCACCGCGATACCTTGTGTGCAGCAGAACCGATGGGGATTCGTTTTTGGGGACTAATCCTCTCTTCTTTGTTCACAATCTTGAAGATAAGTTTGGGGAAGTGGCGTCTCTTTCCAAAATGAGGAGCGGGGCCATTCTGATACAAGCAGCTTCATCTGCACAGTCACGCGCATCACTCGCCTGTGAGAAGCTCGGTAACATCCCCGTTAACATCATTCCCCATAAGCCCTTAAATTTGGTCCAGGGGATTATCTTTCACAAAGATCTTCTGCTACAGTCTGATGCTGAGCTAAGGGAGAACCTGGCGCGACGAGGCGTACACTTTGTCCGTCGTGTCTTCAGGGGGCCGAAGGACAATAGCATCGCTACCGGTGCTTTCATCCTGGCCTTTGAGGGCGACTGCTTGCCCGAGGAGGTCAAGGTCATGATCTACTGCTGCGATGTCAAGCCCTATGTCCCGCCCTCTATGCGATGCTTCCAGTGCGGGCAGTTCGGGCATATGTCCTCCAGATGCACTGCCAGCCCCACGTGTGGTGATTGTGGACGACTTTCACATCCTAATGCCCCATGTGCTCCGCCTCCCACCTGCGTTAACTGTGGGGAGCATCATTCTCCCTGCTCGCCAGACTGTGCAGTCTACCAACGAGAGCGGAAGATGCAAGAAATTAAGACCCTGGACCGTTTAACTTACCAAGAGTCAAAGAATAAGATAGAACGGCTCAACCCCACACCTATGTTGAGGAGTTATGCTGCTGTAACGCTGCCGCCACCAGTTCCTGCAAAGACTCCCTTCTCAGTTGGCCCACAGAACAGTCAAGTTACGCCTGCCCCACCGCTGGTAGGGGCCACCCTCTCTTCCACTACTCCCAAAACACCCAATTTGGGAGCAATGGGCCCCGAACAACTGGGGACATCCATCCCCACCTCTCAGCTGGAGAGGTAACAGCCTTCTCTGGCTGCTCAGCCGGAGAAGCAACAGCCTCCTCTGGCTGCTCAGCCGGAGAGGCAACAGCCTCCTCCGGCCTAACTCGTTTGGAAGGGGTCCCTTGGGGAAGTCCCTTCCAAGGACTTTACCAGTGTCTCACAAGACACTAGCCAGTGGCTAAAGAAGCCACCAGCTCCTGGTCGAAGGGCTTCACGCTCTTCCTCTGTTCCTGACAATGCGTCAGGAAAGCCCTCCCAGCATGCAAACCCTCCTCCCAAAGACAAGGGAGAGAAGAGGAAGCTCTCTAAGAAGAATAAGGACCCAGTGGTTCCCGCGCCACCGCTTCCTGTCAGCTCAGCCTCTGAGGATGAGGTCGAGCACATTGCGTCCCCTGATGACCTGTGACCTGGATCTCGCCGTCTCCTCAGAAACGATGAAGTTGCGACGTCCGTCACTCAGTCGGTGGCAGCATGTGTCTCTGTGAAGTAATTTGCCTTTTCAGTGCCTTCATGCCCCTAAAGGACACGCTCTTTACAATCCTCCAGTGGAATTGTGGCGGTTATTTTAGCCATCTCCCTGAGCTACGACAGCTTCTAAGCATGACACCTGCTTTCTGCATTGCCCTCCAGGAAACCTGGTGTCTGTCAATGCGGACCCTTGTCCTTCGTGGTTACAGGGGCTATTACTGTAACCGTAGTGTTTACAATAGTGTGTCAGGTGGAGCCTGTGTGTATGTCCATACCTCTGTATATAGTGCTCCTGTGCCCCTTCACACATCATTGGGAGCTGTGGCTGTCAGAGTAAGGACTACCCAGGACATAACCGTCTGCAGTGTCTATCTCCCTCCAGGTGGTACAGTCCCCATGACTGAATTGGCTGCACTTGTCACCCAACTTCCCACGCCTTTTCTTCTCCTGGGGGATTTTAACGACGATAATCCCCTGTGTGGTGGAACGATTACTGGCCGAGGCAGAGCTGTCGAGAATCTCATCTCCCAACTCGACCTCTGCCTCTTAAACACTGGCGCCGCCACACATTTCAGTGTGGCGCATGGCACGTTCTCGGCCATAGATCTGTCGTTGTGCAGCCCAGGGCTTGTACCATCAGTCCACTGGAGAATCCGTGACGACTTGTGTGGTAGTGACCATTTTCCCATCTTCCTTTCACTACCCCAGCGTCGCTCCCCTGAACGCTTGCCCAGATGGGTATTTGTCAAGGCAAACTGGGAAGTGTTCTCCTCTGCTGCCACTGTTGAATCTCTCCCCCACGGTACCATCGACGTGGCGGTTGAGACACTGACTACAGCGATTGTTTCCGCTGCGGAACGTACCATTCGTTAGGGTGCCCCCAGCGAAAGTCCGTGCCTTGGTGGTCGCCGGAGGTCGCTGAAGCCATTAAAGAGCGTCGGCGGGCTCTTCAAAGACATAAGCGGCACCCATCTTTGGAGAACCTAATTTTATTAAAACGTCTCCGTGCTCAGGTCCGGCGGCTCATCAAAAGGCGGAAACAGGAGTGCTGGGAGGGGTACGTCTCCACCATTGGATCCCGTACTTCACCCTCCCAGGTGTGGATGAAGATTCGGTGCATCTTTGGATTGCAGCACTCTACAGGTGTCCCAGGGCTTTCCATCAATGGGGCGCTGTGCACCGATGCCGATGCAATCGCCGAGAATTTCGCTCAGCATTATGTTCGGGCCTCTGCGTCAGGGAATTATCCGCCTGCGTTTCGTGCGCTAAAGCGCCGGAAGGAAGGCAAACGACTTTCTTTTGCTTCTCGCCACCCAGAGGCGTAGAACGCACCATTTAGTTTGTGGGAACTCCAAAGAGCCCTGGCACAGTGCCCCGATATAGCCTCTGGGCCAGATGGCATCCACAATCAGATGCTCAAACACCTGTCCTCAGACTATCAGCGATGTGTTCTTGCCATCTTCAACCGCATATGGGGCGATGGTGTCTTTCCGTCGCAGGGGTGGGAAAGTACCATCATTTAGGTGCTGAAGCCTGGTAAGGACCCGCTTAATGTGGATAGCTATCGGCCCATCAGCTTAACAAACACTCTATGCAAGCTACTGGAACGTATGGTGAGTCGACGGCTGTGTTGGCTGCTCGAGTCTCGGGGTCTTCTGGCTCCGTGCCAGAGCGGCTTCCGTCAGGACCGTTCCACCGCCGATACTTTGGTCTTCCTTGAGTCTGCAATCCGCACTGCTTTTTCCAGGCGCCAACACCTCGTCTCCGTCTTTTTCTGCCTCTCCAGAGCATATGACACGACGTGGCGGCACCATATTCTCGCCACGTTGCATGGGTGGGGTCTCCGGGGCTCTCTCCCCATTTTTATTCAGAATTTTTTATCTGTTCGGACATTCCGCGTTTTACTTGGCATCCCATAGTTCACTCCATGTCCAGGAAAATGGGGTCCCACAGGGCTCTGTATTGAGTGTGCCACTTTTCCTTGTGGCCATTAATGGCCTTGCAGCAGCAGTAGGGTCGTCTGTCTCACCCACGTTATATGCTGACGATTTCTGCATCTTTTTCAGCTCCTCCACCATTAGTGTTGCGGAACGTAGGTTGCAGGGAGCCATATGCAAAGCGCAGGCGTGGGCCCTCGCCCATGGGTTTCACTTTTCTCCTGCGAAGACTTGTGTTATGCACTTTTGTCGGCGTCGAACTGTCCATCCCCACCCTGAGCTCTATCTTCAGGATGCCATGCTCAGGGTTGTTGACACTTACCGTTCAGGTGTGCCGCAGGGGAGTGTCATAGGACCGTTGCTATTCACAATATACATAAATGACCTTGTGGATAACATCGGAAGTTCACTGAGGCTTTTTGCAGATGATGCTGTGGTGTATCGAGAGGTTGTAACAATGGAAAATTGTACTGAAATGCAGGAGGATCTGCAGCGAATTGACGCATGGTGCAGTGAATGGCAATGCAATCTCAATGTAGAAAAGTGTAATGTGATGCGAATATGTATAAAGATAGATCCCTTATCATTTAGCTACAAAATAGCAGGTCGGCAAGTGGAAACAGTTAATTCCGTAAAGTATCTGGGAGTACGCATTAGGAGTGATTTAAAATGGAATGATCATATAAAGTTGATCGTCGGTAAAGCAGATGCCAGACTGAGATTCGCTGGAAGAATCCTAAGAAAATGCAATCCGCAAACAAAGGAAGTAGGTTACAGTACGCTTGTTCGCCCACTGCTTGAATACTGCTCAGCAGTGTGGGATCCGTACCAGATAGGGTTGATAGAAGAGATAGAGAGGATCCAACGGAGAGCAGCGCGCTTCGTTACAGGATCATTTAGTAATAGCGAAAGCATTACGGAGATGATAGATAAACTCCAGTGGAAGACTCTGCAGGAGAGACGCTCAGTAGCTCGGTACGGGCTTTTGTTAAAGTTTCGAGACCATACCTTCACCGAAGAGTCAAGCAGTATATTGCTCCCTCCTACGTATATCTCGCGAAGAGACCATGAGGATAAAATCAGAGAGATTAGAGCCCACACAGAAGCATACCGACAGACCTTCTTTCCACGAACAATACGAGACTGGAATAGAAGGGAGAACCGATAGAGGTACTCAGGATACCCTCCGCCACACACCGTCAGGTGGCTTGCGGTGTGTGGATGTAGATGTATATGTAGATGTAGATTGCTGTTTGATGCCCGGCTTACATGGCTTCCACATCTTCGTCAGCTCAAGCATCAGTGCTGGCAGCAACTGAATGCCCTTCGCTGCCTCAGCAACACAACTTGGGGTGCAGATCGTAATGCGCTGCTGCGGCTCTACAAAGCCCTCTTGCTGTCCCGGCTCGATTATGTGTGTGAGGCGTATGGTTCAGCGTCAGCCCTGTTAATAGCCTACTTTCTGTGGCTGGGGTTCCTCCACTTCGCGTCCGGTGTCAACAACTCTTAGCCAACTATGCTGCACACGTCCGTTGTTCGCCCCGTCACCCAAACTATCGTCTCCTTTTCGCTGATGCAGCAGTCCATATCCCACACCGGCGGCCGCGATCAGGACATAGAATTGGGTTCCGTGTTTGGTCCCTGCTTGGTGAACTCGAGTCCTTGCCTCTTCCATCTGCTTTCTAGGTCCGCCCACATACACCACCTTGGTGTATTCGTCGGCCGCAGCTTCAGCTGGACCTCTCACGATGGCAAAAAGATTCACTTCCTCCTGCAGTCTTGCGCCGCCAATTTCTTGCTCTCCTAGACGCATCCCGTGACTCCGAGGTTATCTATACCGATGGCTCGATGGTTGATGGCCATGTGGGGTATGCTTATGCTCATGCGGACTATGTAGTCCAGCGCTCCTCGCCAGAAGGCTGCAATGTTTACACCGCAGAGCTCACAGCCATTTTTCGTGCCCTTGGGCATATTCGTACCAGCACTGGAAAGTCCTTCGTCATTTGCAGTGACTCTCTCAGTAGCCTACAGGATCTTGACCAGTGCTACCCACACCATCCCATTGTTGTTGCCATCCAGGAGTCCGTTCACGCTCTTGAACAGCGTGGACGTTCGGTGGAGTTCATGTGGACCCCGGGACACGTTGGGATAGCGGGAAACGAACTCGCCGACAAGTTAGCCAAAGAAGCTACCCGCAAACTGACGTTGGAGATCGGCCTCCCGGCAACTGATCTCTGATCGGTGTTGCGCCGTCGGGTCTTTGGGATGTGGGGAGACGAATGACGCACTTTGTCTGCACGCAACAAGCTGCAGCGAGTAAAGGCGGCCACTACTGTGTGGGGTTCCTCCATGCGGGCCTCTCGCAGGGATTCTTTTGTTCTCTGTAGGCTCCGCATTGGTCACTCTTGGCTGACGCATGGACATCTGCTGCGCCGAGAAGACCCCCTCATTGTCGCTGTGGTGCAAACATGACGGTGGCCCATATGTTGTTGGAATGTCCTATTTTAGCCGCCCCCAGGTGAACTTTTAATCTCCTGGGTGATTCATCATCTCTTTTAGGTGACAATGTCTCTATGGCAGATCGGGTTTTAAGTTTTATTCGCGCAAGCGGCTTTTATAGATCCATATAATTTTATTGCGTCACTCTCTTTTGTGCTGTATCGTTTAATTGGTTATGTGTTGTAATTCGACTCCACCCCAATCTTTTAGGCTGGAGGTTTTAACGTGTTGCAGAGTGGCTGGCTCATCCTTTTATTTTCGTGATCAGCCAGCCACGATCCTCTGCTGTACAGTTTTAATTCTTTCTGCCTTTCTTCTCTATGTTGTTTTTGTTGCTGTGCTCCGTTTCCCATGTTGCTTTATTATTGACCTTGGGGCTTTTCTTCCCCTGGAATTTTTCTTTTAGTGCTTCGAATGACTAATGGATGGCTTCACTGTGCTCTGTGTGTTTATGAAACAAGGGACCGATGACCTTTGCAGTTTGGTCCCTTTAACCTTTAAACCAACCAACCAACCAACCTAAGATACGGCAGGACCATAGAATCTACCCCTGTCGAAATACTTACTGTCTCGCTCTCCGAGGTGCAAATATTATCTTCAATTGGTAAGGACTAATGGAGTTGTTATTAACATACTAAATTGCTGCTGCTGTATCATACATGCACAACACCAATATGGAGGTAGCCTTTCATTTGGGTTGAACAAAGGGCCATGCCATGATTGTGGACAGTGAGGAAGTTGACAAGCTGGCTACGGTCGCAACGATGATTGGCCTATGAGAGCAATCTATCCCAGCAGATGATCTCATTGTAGTAGTTAGAGATATGGTCAAGTAGTGTATCTTCCTATATTTTGCTGAGCATCCGAAAGTTGTGCGCCAAAGATAATATTCATTTCCTGCCTGCGAGCATGCAATGTGCCAGGAGTTCGGAGATCTGCTGGCATTCTTTTATGGCGTAACTTTTCGGATACAAAGGAATTGTTAGCTATCGTGCGATATAGACGGAATAAAATCTCTTTCGCAATACTACATAAAATGAATTGTAATTATTTTAAACTGTCTGGATTGTAGACGGTAGTAATAATAGTCATAACAAAATTAGGCGAGGGAATAGCATACTATATTTTCTCAGCAATAAACTTCAAAGATGATATCGTATTTTCAGCGACTTCCGATTACGATTATCTTGACCCATCTTCATAACATTATTCAGTTTGGATCATTGGAAAGCGGATTTGCGGCTGCAACCTGCACTTTGGATCGAGCCGTGTTTGGGGGCAATTTCCATTTAACTTCTTGTAATACAAAACTATGGTTGCTGGCCAGCCGAAGTGATAGTGTTACACCTTGCACAACGTAACAGAATTAGAATCAAGAACACTTGCCTAGATGAGTAACTTAGAAGTAGATATCCACGGTGTATCGAAGCAGTCTAAATCATTTTACAAAGCCAGATCTTCCGGTCTAGATTATATACCAGTTAGGTTTCTTTCAGAGTATCAGAGTATGCTGATACAATAGCTTCATACTCAGCGATTATATACAGCTGCATGATCGAACAGAAATCCGTACCAAAACACTGGAAAGTTCCATCGGTCTCATCAATATGCGAGAAATGGAATAGACGTAATCCACTGAATTTCAGACCTATATCACTGACGTCAATTTGCAGTAGAAATTTGGGACACACCCTGTGTTCGAACATTATGTATTACATCGAATAAAAGGATCTGTTATCGCATAGTCACCAAGAATTTAAAATATCGTTTTTGTGAAAGTTATGAATGCAGTCAACATGGCTTCTGAAACTGATTTCATATTTCTTGTTTCCAGAAGGCTTTTGTGACCTTTCCGTACAAGTGGTTCGTAATCAAATTGAGTGCCTATGAAATATCACCCCAGTGCTGATTTACTGTCAGACAGGTCACATTTAGTTGTAATTGACGGAAACCCATCGAGTGAAACAGAAGTGTTATCTGGCGTTCCCCAAGAAACTGCTACGGCCCTCTGGCTGTTCCTGATCCATATAAATGATTTAGGAGACTCTATGAGTAGCCGTCTTAGATTGTTTGCAGATTACGCTACAAATGTCGTCAAAAGATCAGAACCAACTGCAAAATGATTTTGACAAGAAATATGTATGGTGCGAGAAGCTGCAAGTGAGCTTAAATAACAAAACGTGTGAGGTCATCCACATGAGAACTAAAACGAATCCGTCAAATCCCTGGAATCTAAAGACTACTAATTCAACTTAATACCTTGGAATTAAAATTCCGAACAATTCAAACTGGAACGATCTCCTAGATAACACTGTATTCGGGGAACCAAAGACTTCTTTTTGATGAACAGTTAGAAGATGCAACAAATTCACTGAAGAGAGTGCCTGCATTACGATTGTCTCTCCTCTGCCAGAGTACTGCTACGCGGTATGGGATCCTTACCAGATAGGACTGACGAAAGACATAGAAGTAGTTCAAAGAAGAGCAGCTGGTTTTGTATTATTGTGAAATAAGGGAGAAAGTGTCAATTATATGATAATAGGTCGGATGGCAGTCATTAAAATAAAGGTGCTGCTCCGAGACATTTTCACGAAATCTCGCTCCAACTTTCTCCTCGAATACGAAAATGCTCTGTTGACGCCCACCAGTATAGGTAGAAATAATCATCGTAATAAAATTAGAAAAATTAGAGTTCGTACGGAAAGATTTAAGTGTTTGTTTTTCACTTCTCGCTGTTAGAGAGTGGAACAGTAGAGAAACGGCGTGAGATTGGTTCGATAAACCCTCTATCAGCCACTTACGTGTGAGTTGAAAAGTTGTTTTGTAGATGTAGATAGCGAAAAGAATTCCGCGAGATACAGAAAAGCATTTTCGTAACATAAGATTTATATATTTCTTTGTAGTTGTGGCGACTTTATTTCTCATATACAACAAAGCGTATGTGTAATACGTTACAGTTCTCAGAAGACGCACTGATACACGAGGAAGTTTTAAACGATAAAAATTGTACTGATATTCAGTATAACTTGATTAAATATCAAACTGGTGCAAATAATTGAAGCTATTTCTTAAATTGTGGTACCCATTCACGACACGATTAATTAATCACAGTGATTGTCAAAACGAAACAGTTTTAAACAAATGGGAAGCTACGATTAACTGGAAGAACACTAGGAATCTTCTCTCATCTAAAAGAAAACAAAATCATACCACCCAGAATGAAATGCTGTGTATGAATAAGTAGGACTGAAAAGGAACGTCGAGCGCCTGCCGTAAACAGCGTCTTTTCGAGCGTCGTAGGATTGGTTGATTAACCGAAAAATCCTGATTGGTAGACAATCGATGAAAGAAATATAATAAATCGCAAAAACCAAAAAGAGTCCTCCACAAAGGCCCTACTTAACGCTCCCCTACAGAGGGCATATGTAAGACGAGTAACAGCTGACATAGAGGCATACAATCAGTCCCTGGTACCACGTGGAGTCCATTAACTGGGTGAAAACAAAATTTAACAGTAAGTAACTTGAAGCAGCAAAAAACCGTAGTGATAGCCATGCGTGTTAAGCGACACTTGCACGAGGGGGAGGCCCGGAAGATTAATGACGAGCGTCGGGGTATCGTGCGGCTTGGATGTGATTTTAGGCTGTTTTCCACATCTCACTAGGTGAATACGGAGGTGGAACTTATAGCAGAAGAACCCGAAAAAAGTTACATGCACTACAAAAGAAAGGCAATAAACAGGAAGTTAACAACTATAGAGGAATTTCTTTCCTACCAGTTGCATGCAAAATATTGTCCGAATTTCTACTGAACAGAGCAGAAACAACACTGGACAATCATTTAAGTGAACATCAATATAGTTTTAGGAAAGGCAGACAATGTTCTGAATAAATATTTAACGTGAAGTCAATCATTCACCATAGATTACTGAATTCAAAAGATATTGCAGTTTGTTTCAGAAATGCCTTTGATTCCCTTGAGAGAAAAACTAAAGATAAAATAATCAGAGAATTTGGTTTACAGTCTAAATTAAATAAGATAATTCCTGAAATACTTGCACAGTACCTAAAGCGAAATTTATGGAAGCGATATCTTACCCCTTCGAAATAAAAACAAGATATACAGCAAGGTGATGGCCTACTCAAGATTATTTTTCAAATGGTTCAAATGGCTCTGAGCACTATGGGACTCAACTGCTGAGGTCATTAGTCCCCTAGAACTTAGAACTAGTTAAACCCAACTAACCTAAGGACATCACAAACATCCATGCCCGAGGCAGGATTCGAACCTGCGACCGTAGCGGCCTTGCGGTTCCAGACCGCAGCGCCTTTAACCGCACGGCCACTTCGGCCGGCGATTATTTTTAATTGTGTCCTAGAAAAACAGTGAGAGTTTTGGACGAAAAATTGACTGAATATAAAGAAGTTCCTCAGTAATATCGGGAAGAGGAAAAAAATATTGGAATAAATTGTCTCTCATTTGCATATGACTTTGCTATACTTCCCAAAAATATAACGTCTGGTGTAATACAAATCTGTCTTTTAGAAGAAGTAGCCAGTAGAATGGCTTAATAATTTCTATAGAAAAAAAAGAAAAAAAAACAGATTGTTAATAAATTTCTGGAGAGAGATATTGGTCAAATAGAGAAGGTTAAATAATTTAAGTATCTGAAGGACATAATAAAAAAAAAGACTTGGAGAAAGCCGCTATTGAGGAAAGGATACACAAAATGGGAAAGTTATACGATATAACGAAAGACCTTTACAATAAAAATGACTGTCTAGGGATGCAAAAATAGAGCATTACGATACAGTAGTGAAGCCAGAGCGACTATATGGAAGCGAATGCCTAGCATTAAACTCTAATACAGATAAATTAGACGTACGAGAAGGAGAATAATAGGGGGAGAAACAGGTACACGAAAAGATATGGGAGGTTTGAAATTACGACGTGATGATAAAATTTATCAGAACATAGAAAGCATATCAGAAATAATAAGATAAAGAAGACCGGAAATTTTGGATATCTATACCGAATTCAAGTGCTTAGATTAGCCAAGAAGAAATTGATCCATGATGTAAAAAAGGATCGGTTAAAAATAAAAGATAAAGAAAAAACTGAAAGAGGTGTGTATAAAAAAAGTATTGAACATGGATGTAGATGAGTGAAAAACGAAACAGCTGGACAGAAGTGTCCAGAAGACAGGGAGAAGAAGCATAGTGAGCAGGTAGGTGCAAGAGTACTGGAAGAAAAGGAAAGAACGACAAATAAGAAACTGAATTTGGCATGTGGTCGTTAGTTAGCCCATACGAGATGAAATATAAATGTTAAACTGTCATCAACTCAAAAGTTTATTAGAACACCACCGTGCTTTACTAGCACATTGACTGTCACGTGAGCCAGTGTGGTCTCACAGTTACACGGGTTGTGACACCACGAAAGCTATATTTGGTTCACGTATCAGAGATGAAACGTTTCTGTGGCGTTATAATGTGGATGGGCTTGGTAAAAATGTCAAATTTAGTTTGCTGTTGGGTCAAGTCGATGCATTACTCTAACAAGGTTAGCTCCATTACGTCGCGTAATCGGTTTGAAATACTCTTCAGACTATTTCATGCTTTTAGTAATGAAACTGGACTTGAAGGGGATAGACTCCACAAAGTCCAACCTCTCTTAGATCTGATAGTACCAAAATTCAAGGACACGATTTGTCCTCAAGAGGAAATTTATATTAATGAGACAATTATACCGTTTAGAGGATCTGTCTTTTCGACAATTTGTACGCAACAAAATGCATAAGTATGGGGTAAAAGTCTTCAAACATTGCCTTCCATCTAGCTATACATGGAATCTCAAAGACTAAGCTGGTAAGGAAGCAACAACAGGTGTTTGTGTTCCACAAAAAGTAGTTATGGAGTTACTAGACCCTTTGTTGAACAATGGGAGCACACTGTATTGTGACATTTGGTATAGTACTGTACTATTGGCTACAGAACTAATGAATACTTCTACCCACCTCGATGACACTCTAAGGACTAACAGAAAAGGTAACCCACAAACTGTAATGTCTGCAAAACTGAAAAAAGGGTAAACAGTATGTTCACAGACCAATCCAAAAATCTCCGTGATGAATTGGAAAGATATATGGGGACTAGCTGAAACCCTCAGCTGCCGACAGGTGTTGTTGATTTACCTCGATGTGGACAGCTGAAAACGTGTGCCCCGATCGGGACTCGAACCCGGGATCTCCTGCTTACATGGCAGACGCTATATCCATCTGAGCCACCGAGGGCACAGATGATTAGCGCGACTGCAGGGACTTATCCCTTGTAAGCAGGAGATCCCGGGTTCGAGTCCCGGTAGGGGCACGCATTTTCAGCTGTCCACATCGAGATAAATCAACAACACCTGTCGGCAGCTGAGGGTTTCAGTTATTCATCATTTATTCCAGGGAAAAGCTGCACGGTCATCAACAGTATTCTGTTCTTTCGAGAACAGTTACTGTCTTCGTATATATAGATAAATGGGATGTTTTGATGATTTCTACCAAACATAACGATGGTATGGTGCCTGTAAAACGTAAACATGCTGTGGCAGTTTTGAAACCCAAAGCAGTCGTGGCCTACAATGCCACCAAGTCGTTTATTGATGTATCCGATCAGATGAGCTCTACTGAACGACACTTCGGCTTACGGTGAAATGTTACAGAAAGATAATTTTTGAAATCCTTTGTGGAGCATCTGTTGTAAATGCTCAAGTGTTGACAACTTGGCAAACAAAGGATCCAAGTGTCGCATACAAATAATTCTTTTCAGGGAGCGCTTTACTGCTATTGAATGGCAAAGATCCACAACCACGAGAGGGACCAAAGCAGGGTAGCCGAAGATGTTCGGGCTGTTATAAGCGCCTGCGAAAAACAGAAGGAAGAAAGGATACTGCTAAGAAAGAGAAGAGGATGTGCACTAAATGCAATAAATGTGACAGTTTTGTGTGCAACGAGCGTTTTAGTGATATTCACAATGCTGTATTGAAAAAGCAGAATATTATAAGATCTTTATTCATGACCATTATTGTCAGACCAAGTAAAAGAAATTGTAAATAATTTTATAAGCCTATGTAGTGAATATAACCAAATAAACTAAATGTTTCAATCATTTCTTGAAAAACGATTTTTATGCCTATTGTGGATTTAAATCATGTGAGCCATATGTGGCTCATGTGGCCACAGATTATAATTGTGTTAAAATGTTGTCGTTGGGCCACGTGAACCATATATGGCTCACGCCTGTTATCAGTCTGGATCAGTCATAAATTGATATTTTGTCAAGCAACTTAATTCTACATGTTCAAAAGAAGACTTCTGATGCAAGAAATCAATTTAGCTTCAGAAGTAATATTCGTGATTAAAACATGCCATAGCAACGCGTGGTCCAAATTTCGTTTTGTTAGTCAATGTGCTAGGTACGATCCTCATGAGAGGTTCTTTGGCCTAGCCTTCCTCCGACCTTTGAACTGCCAAGCCAATTAGAGGGGCTTCACGAGCCCAGCACGACTTGGCACTTTTAGTATTAACGAATCTTTGCCATAGGTAAAAGAAGCAATATGTGAGGAAAACCAATCCCTAACACCGACTTGGGACAATATCCCGAAACTCTGGATGGAATCTGGCACTTCCCCCTGAGCAACCGAGCTACAAGAATTTCACCGTAGAATGAGTGATGAAAGGAAAACTTCGAAAACACTCATTAGGAGAAGGTGAACGATGGTAGGACGTGAGTGAAGACACCAGAGAACAACTTCCATCGAACTGGGAAGGGCCAAAGAGGGAAAAATAGTGCGGCAAGACAGAGATGGAAATGCATGCAACAGATACTTAAGGATATATTTTTTTATTTATCTGGCCATCTTCCGCAGCAGCTAGATAACCTACACTCCTGGAAATGGAAAAAAGAACACATTGACACCGGTGTGTCAGACCCACCATACTTGCTCCGGACACTGCGAGAGGGCTGTACAAGCAATGATCACACGCACGGCACAGCGGACACACCAGGAACCGCGGTGTTGGCCGTCGAATGGCGCTAGCTGCGCAGCATTTGTGCACCGCCGCCGTCAGTGTCAGCCAGTTTGCCGTGGCATACGGAGCTCCATCGCAGTCTTTAACACTGGTAGCATGCCGCGACAGCGTGGACGTGAACCGTATGTGCAGTTGACGGACTTTGAGCGAGGGCGTATAGTGGGCATGCGGGAGGCCGGGTGGACGTACCGCCGAATTGCTCAACACGTGGGGCGTGAGGTCTCCACAGTACATCGATGTTGTCGCCAGTGGTCGGCGGAAGGTGCACGTGCCCGTCGAGCTGGGACCGGACCGCAGCGACGCACGGATGCACGCCAAGACCGTAGGATCCTACGCAGTGCCGTAGGGGACCGCACCGCCACTTCCCAGCAAATTAGGGACACTGTTGCTCCTGGGGTATCGGCGAGGACCATTCGCAACCGTCTCCATGAAGCTGGGCTACGGTCCCGCACACCGTTAGGCCGTCTTCCGCTCACGCCCCAACATCGTGCAGCCCGCCTCCAGTGGTGTCACGACAGGCGTGAATGGAGGGACGAATGGAGACGTGTCGTCTTCAGCGATGAGAGTCGCTTCTCCCTTGGTGCCAATGATGGTCGTATGCGTGTTTGGCGCCGTGCAGGTGAGCGCCACAATCAGGACTGCATACGACCGAGGCACACAGGGCCAACACTTGGCATCATGGTGTGGGGAGCGATCTCCTACACTGGCCGTACACCACTGGTGATCGTCGAGGGGACACTGAATAGTGCACGGTACATCCAAACCGTCATCGAACCCATCGTTCTACCATTCCTAGACTGGCAAGGGAACATGCTGTTCCAACAGGACAATGCACGTCCGCATGTATCCCGTGCCACCCAACGTGCTCTAGAATGTGTAAGTCAACTACCCTGGCCAGCAAGATCTCCGGATCTGTCCCCCATTGAGCATGTTTGGGACTGGATGAAGCGTCGTCTCACGCGGTCTGCACGTCCAGCACGAACGCTGGTCCAACTGAGGCACCAGGTGGAAATGGCATGGCAAGCCGTTGCACAGGACTACATCCAGCATCTCTACGATCGTCTCCATGGGAGAATAGCAGCCTGCATTGCTGCGAAAGGTGGATATACACTGTACTAGTGCCGACATTGTGCATGCTCTGTTGCCTGTGTCTATGTGCCTGTGGTTCTGTCAGTGTGATCATGTGATGTATCTGACCCCAGGAATGTGTCAATAAAGTTTCCCCTTCCTGGGACAATGAATTCACGGTGTTCTTATTTCAATTTCCAGGAGTGTATTATTATTGTTTTTCACGTCTTACGCTTACTGACATTATAGTGCATTTTACACCAGACGCATTTTGTTTTTATTTTCAAATCATCTTCTGTGATTATTCTGGAAATACGTTCACATAACATGGTTGTACATTTTGGTCTTTGTAGATTAAAAACCGTATTTCTTTTTGCAGTTGGCGTGCAATTTACTTACTGTGTTTCTGCCTCTTAATTGCATATTCTGCAAAGCACTGAGTTCTTTCTTTGTTGTTAGCTGACGCTGAGGTCGGAAAAATCTTGTTTGTGCATTCAATTTTGGGAGTTTTTCGCCTTTTTTGAAACCATTTTGTTTTACACTACGTTGGCGTTATTTCCAGGACTTGGTAGAAAAAATGGTTCAAATGGCTCTGAGCACTATGGGACTCAACTTCTGAGGTCATCAGTCTCCTAGAACTTAGAACTACTTAAACCTAACTAACCTAAGTACATCACACACATCCATGCCCGAGGCAGGATACGAACCTGCGACTGTAGCGGTCTCGCGGTTCCAGACTGTAGCGCCTGGAACCGCTCGGCCACCCTGGCCCTCCCTTGGTAGAACTTCTTAATAGAATTAGAACTGCACTTGTGATCTGGACTCTGCTTAGTATTCATTTGTTTTCTGCGAAGACTGTGAGTATTGCAAAGCTATGAATGCGTTTTCCTTATTCCTGTGTGTACTTGTTTGTGTGTGTACATGTGTGTGTGTGTGTGTGGTAATACGGTGTCTTCTGTGTTCAGCAAAGGTGTGAGTGGAAGGGAGGGAGGGGGGTGAGAATAATGGGTGGAGATTTGGAGTGGGGGTAGGATAGTGCTTATAAGGAAAGCAATTGGGGAAGAAAGCAATTGGTGGCATATGTAGGGCTGTGGTCATTGTACGTTAATACACTATACTCCTACATGTGTCACCCACTCACTACCACATAATCACCCACCCAGCCCACCACCACCACCACCACCACAGTCAATCCCATTTACCACTGCTGCATCCTCCCAGTTGCTTTCCCTATAAACACTATACCACCGCCCCCCCCCCCCCCAAATCCCTACCCCCACCCCCACCCCCACTCCACCCAAAAAGAGCTCGAAGTCGAACCGTTACTTTCGGCCCCCGTCCACTCACATCTTTGCTGAACATATAAGCCATCATCACTAGTGAATACTTACTCATTTACACCCACACGCACAGACACGTACATACATACACGCACACACACACACACACACACACACACACATACGCCCACGCACACATGCTGACACACACACACACACACACACACACACACACACACATTCACACACACATGACCTCAAAAAGAATTACAATTGGCAACGCTCACAAACCACACAGAAAACAAACAAAAGAAACACAAAGGCTGTGCTGAGTAGTGAACACATTCTAAAACGTGAGGTGAAGTGGTTTCCAAAGAGATGAAAAACTGACAAGCGTGAATTTACAACCAAGTTTATTTCAATTGTAGCCTCCAGTAGCAACGAAGGAATAGGCAGCGGTTTACAAAATATGTAAATGACAGGCAGAAAAACTGTAACTAAATTGCACATCAACTTTAAAATAAATAATGTTTTAATCTATAAATACCAAAATATTCAAACATTTTGTTGTTGTTGTTGTTCCGGTCTTCAGTCCTGAGACTGGTTTGATATACCTCTCCATGCCACTCTATCCTGTGGAAGCTTCTTCATCTCCCAGTACCTACTGCAACCTACATCCTTCTGAATCTGCTTAGTGTATTCATCTCTTGGTCTCCCTCTACGATTTTTACCCTCCACGCTGCCCTCCAATACTAAATTGGTGATCCCTTGATGCCTCAGAATATGCCCTACCAACTGGTCCCTTCTTCCTGTCAAGTTGTGCCACAAACTCCTCTTCTCCCCTATTCTGTTCAATTCCTTCTCATTAGTTACGTGATCTATCCATCTAATCTTGAGCATTCTTCTGTAGCACCACATTTCGAAAGCTTCTATTCTCTTCTCGTCCAAACTATTTATCGTCCATGTTTCACTTCCATACATGGCTACACTCCATACAAATACTTTCAGAAACGACTTCCTGACACTTAAATCTATACTCGATGTTAACAAATTCCTCTTCTTCAGAAACACTTTCCTTGCCATTGCCAGTCTACATTTTATATCCTCTCCACATCGACAATCATCAGTTATTTTGCTCCCCAAATAGCAAAACTCCTTTACTACTTTAAGTGTCTCATTTCCTAATCTAATTCCCTCAGCATCACCTGAATTAATTCGACTACATTCCTTTATCCTCGTTTTGCTTTTGTTGATGTTCATCTTATATCCTCCTTTCAAAACATTGACCATTCCGTTCAACTACTCTTCCAAGTCCTTTGCTGTCTCTGACATAATTACAATGTCATCGGCGAACCTCAAAGTTTTTATTTCTTCTCCATGGATTTTAATACATACTCCGAATTTTTCTTTTGTTTCATTTACTGCTTCCTCAATATACAGATTGAATAACGTCGGGGAGAGGCTACTGCCCTGTCTCACTCCCTTCCCCACCACTGCTTCCCTTTCATGCCCTCGACTCTTATAACTGCCATCTGGTTTCTGTACAAATTGTAACTAGCCTTTCGCTCCCTGTATTTTATCCCTGACACCCTTACAATTTGAAAGAGAGTATTTCAGTCAATTTTGTCAAAAGCTTTCTCTATGTCTACAAATGCTAGAAACGTAGATTTGCCTTTCCGTAATCTTTCTTTTAAGATAAGGCGTAAGGTCAGTATTGCCTCACGTGTTCCAGCATTTCTACGGAATCCAAACTGATCTTCCCCGAGGTCGGCTTCTACCAGTTTTTCCATTCGTCTGTAAAGAATTCGCGTTAGTATTTTGCAGCTGTGACTTATTTAACTGATAGTTCGTTAATTTTCACATCTGTCAACACCTGCTTTCTTTGGGATTGGAATTATTATGTTCTTCTTGAAGTCTGAGGGTATTTCGCCTGTCTCATACATCTTACTCACCAGATGGTAGAGTTTTGTCAGGACTGGCTCTCCCAAGGCCGTCAGTAGTTCTAATGGAATGTTGTCTACTCCCGGGGCCCTGTTTCGACTGAGGTCTTTCAGTGCTCTGTCAAACTCTTCACGGAGTATTGTATCTCCGATTTCAACTTCATCTACATCCTCTTCCATTTCCATAATATTGTCCTTAAGTACATCGCCCTTGTATAGACACTCTATATACTCCTTCCACCTTTCTGCTTTCCCTTCTTTGCTTAGAACTGGGTTTCCATCTGAGCTCTTGATATTCATACAAGTGGTTCTATTTTCTCCAAAGGACTCTTTAATTTTCCTGTAGGCAGTATCTATCTTACCCCTAGTGAGATAAGCCTCTACATCTTTACATTTGTCCTCTAGCCATCCCTGCTTAGCCATTTTGCACTTCCTGTCGATCTCATTTTTGAGACGTTTGTATTCCTTTTTGCCTGCTTCCTTTTTACCTACTTGATCGTCTGCTGCCTTCACTACTTCATCCCTCAGAGCTACCCATTGTTCTTCTACTGTATTTCTTTCCCCCATTCCTGACAATTGTTCCCTTATGCTCTCCCTCAAACTCTCTACAACCTCTGGTTTAGTTAGTTTATCAAGGTCCCATCTTCTTAGTTTTCCACCTTTTTGCAGTTTCTCCAGTTTTAATCTACAGTTCATAACCATTAGATTGTGGTCAGAGTCCACATCTGCTGCTGGAAATGTCTTACAATTTAAAACCCGCTTCCTAAATCTCTGTCTTACCATTCTATAATCTATCTGATACCTTTTAGTATCTCCAGGGTTCTTCCATGTATACAACCTTCTTTCATGATTCTTGAACCAAGTGTTAGCTATGATTAATTATTATGTAATCATATTTCCAGAATGGTAACAGAAAATGCTTCTTTAAATAAAAGTGAAACGTGTCTGGTGTAAATCACTTTTTAATTAATTGCAGTAAGCTTAAAACACAAAAAGCGATAATAATTGAAATTAAAGACATTAGGTGAGGCACTGCTCTGTGTGAGAAGAAGAAATCGGCATAGGAGAGCAAATCTTGACGGACCAAATCTTAGCAGTCGGAAGACCGATGACAAATGAAAGTCTCTGCAACACAATTTATAATAAATCACTGACCACAGAGATATAGGAATGAGCAATATAAAGACGACGTCATTAAGCATCGTGTGCTACAGGCGCATCCAGTTGCTAACAGCATGGGCAATTATTTTTATGTTCATAGAACTTATTCTCAAACAAAGCGGCATGACATATCGTTTTTCTAACGATAACAACTTATTCGCGTTGTGCTACTAATTTTCGGAGAAGATGGACAAAATCCACATCAGTTCGGAGGTCTCTGTCAACTGTAACCGTTTTAGAACATCCACTGAAACAAGGTAAAGAAATGAAAAATTAAACTTATCTCCATCTTCTTTCAACCTGAATTATGAAGGCTGCCTTTAAAATAGGCAACGTAAGCGTATGAAGGTGGCAAATAAATTTTGCCGTATACTGTTAACTGAACCTAACGTGGTTCTAGCTAACGCCAGCATTCTTCATCATAGGCAAAACATCGTAACGGATGTAGCCCGTTCCAGGAAATGTTTCATGTTATTTGTTAACTAGGAGCTATCCTTTTTCGAACAAGGAATGACGGCAAGTGTTTGACGTCCACTTTTCTGCAAGAATAATCCCAGTACTATCTGGATATAGTTTC
Organism: Schistocerca serialis cubense; assembly: GCF_023864345.2. Lineage (NCBI taxonomy): Eukaryota > Metazoa > Arthropoda > Insecta > Orthoptera > Acrididae > Schistocerca > Schistocerca serialis. The sequence goes on along the minus strand of NC_064639.1, from coordinate 855,988,501 downwards.
GAAAAGCCACAGGAAATTTAATTTAGCTTACACGCATGCGGAATAATATAAACTAATAAAATTTTCTTGAGCATCCAGTACCATCTAAATATCACAGAAGCTTTCGGACGAACGCTGCTTGGCCATTGTCGAGAGATTACTCTCACAATCTGACACTGGCCGAGCAGTATTCATCCGGATGTTCGTGGATTAACGGTAATAATGTCGTTGCTTCATAATACAATCATAAATATTTTAAAAAATAAACTCTTTCTATATTTTATGCATATGTCATTATTTTTGATTCCTTGGTGTAGACTGTATCGGCTGCTTAATACAAGACGAATTGGACGACACATTTGGGAGAATGTCTGTCTGGTGTGCTGGTGGTTCATATACAAGACTTGCCAAATTAATATGTCGAATCTAGTAGACTAGAACAAAACTTTAGCTCTCGATACTTGCTCAATATGTACATCTGCAGTTAAGTGACAACTCTGGAATTCAAATTAAGTGCCTAGTAGAGGGATCAACGAACCATCTTCGTGCTATTTTTCTACCGTTCCACTCTCGAACAGAGCGGAAAATCGAGCACCTAAATCTTTCTGTGTGAGCTCTGATTCCTTTTATTTTTTTACAATAGTGTTTGCTCCCTATGTTGGGATGTGCCAATAAAATAGTTCCCCATTCTGAGGAGAAAGCTGGTGATTGAAATATCGTGAGAAGATTCAGTCTCAATGAAAATGCCCTTCGTTTTAATGACAGATACCTAAAAGCATGAGCTTATTTCAAATGGAAGTATGAACTAAATCCCTCCGTCCTTGCCTGGCTTCACTAAAGCCCAGGCCTCCCTGGTAGAGGTTTCCTCGAGCGACACCATAGGCTTTTTATTGTCTCTTCTTTATTCGCCTTGCCTTATATTTCCTATACAAAAAATCGCTGTCGAGTATTCCACTCACAAAACCAGAGCTGAAGGCGAACGAAAACCATCTGGCTATATTGACTTTCCTTGTTAGTCGGCTTCCTTCACATCTTTGGTTATTTGTCGACATATTCTTCGGCTTGCTTTGTCGTTATGTTGTATGCCGTACCTACACCGCAAACGCCGCAGCCGGAACAGAATCTGCGTCCAGCCGTCCAACTTTCTCCCGAGCTTTACTGCCTGTTACACGGTTCCATTTCTAGAGAGAACAGAGATGCAAGAAGGGTTACCTATGAATAAGAAGTCAATACAGGAACTGGTAGGCAATGGCTGCTTTCTCAAATAGCTTTGCTACTCGTTGCTCAGTGGGTCAGTCGTTATTAACCAGAAGAAATGAATGTGGCATCTTCTCACTTTACCACGCTTTGGAGCGCTTTCCAACACGATTAAAATCACAAAGACGATGTCACCGTAATAACAGTGCTGCGGTCAGCGTAACCTACAGGCATTTTTTTAAAAAACAGTTGGAGGTAAGTATTAGTACAGTTATGTCATTCTGACTTGTGCATTCGATCTACGTTTTAGGCACCTGATTCTCCGTCATTATAAAACCTAGAACTTTGTTCTGCATCTTTGTTTTTGTTGGATCGAATTCAGTCGTTATACAATTTTGTTTGAAATGTGATGACTTTCGATATACCTCTGTTTAAGCATTCAAGCGAAATAATGCAAATTATAATTTTGGACAGATGTAACTGATATTTCCGTTTCGCTCACGCGACACAAAATTATTGAGCCTTGTGCCAAAATCGTTCTTCCTACTTTTCGTCCAGTGAGAATCCTTCACTCTGCAGTGGAGTGAGTATTGTAAGGAAACTGTCTGAAAGATTAAAATTGTGCGATTAATAAGTGCTCGAGTTCGCAATGAGTAACGCGCTTGCTTACCTTAGTCGAGAACAGCAATGGATTCGGAAGTAAAAGTTACTTATTCGAATGGCAATTTTAGGCTGCAAGATCACTCGATGATAGTAGCTGGAATGTAATTACAGCTGCTGTAGATAATTGTTCGGCAACTGAAACTATTCAACAATTGGAGCTGGTCGGCAACTGGAGTAAGGAAAAGTGAAAACATCAATCTTATACTCAACAACCATAATGAAACTCTGCAATGTCTGTGACTCGCATTATGGATGAGCGGTTGTCAGATCTCCATGTGACCAGTGAGATTTGAATTTCCACATTTTCCTTGAACCGTTCAGGTAAATGAGAGAACAGTTTATTTGAATTTGCTGCAGCCAGTTTACTTTCAATCCCCTCCCTCCTTGTCTCGTCCCTGTTAGTAGTTCTCGTCTAATGGTCTCGAAAGGAAGGTAAAGGTTTAACGTCCTGTCGACACTGACGTCATTAGAGATCGGACACGATCAAGATGGGGAAGGATGTGAAAGGAAATCGACCTTCCCCTTTTGAAAGTGCCATGCCGGTATTCGCCGTAAGTAGTTGCGGTAAGCCCAGAAAAGTAAAGTCTGATCACACGAACCGTGCAAATTGCCCAAAACTGCTCCTTCTGCTATTACCTGAGCTCGATAACTAATACTAGATCCATGATTTTCTCTTAAGCACTCTCTGCAAAGTGTCAGTGAAGCACACTGAAGAAGTGTAGCAATGTTAAGTACTATTTCATTTTTATGTCGATCTTTACAAAAAAGTAAGTTAGTAACTAAAATACCGACACTGTCAGAAGAATGGCGGAAAAGTGTTTACGGGTAACGAAGTATATAGTAACAGTCTGTACGCATCAAATAAAATTGGCGTCCAACATAAAAACCCCTACCACAGAAAGGTAGTTGCTATATAGGTGGCGCACTTTAAACCTTGCAATTAAACTCAACACAAGGCAGTAGTTCACTAAAATACAAATATGGCAACACATTAAATAATAATCAATAATCACTTATTAGAATAATAAAAACACAAACACTCATATTTTCTTTGATGATATCGTATGACACTGAAGTAAAAGTAATGAACAGTGATTTAACCTGCTCATCAAACACTGGCTAACCAATCTAACAGCTGTACAGTCTGGATTGCTGTCAGATAGTTCATAGTTCAAACTAAAATAACGAGAAACAATTAGCACCCTGCATTAGCTGTTCGATGATAACTTGTTGATAGTGGCTGGGCTGTAACTGTGGCAGCTGTAAATAACTGTTCAGCAACTGGAACTTCAAAAATGGTCCAAATGGCTCCGAGCACTATGAGATTTAACATCTGAGGTCATGAGTCCCCTAGAACTTAGAACTACTTAAACCTAACTAACCTAAGTATATCACACACAACCATGCCTGAGGCAGAATTCGAACCTCCGACCGTAGCGGTCGCGTGGTTCCAGACTGAGGCGCCTAGAACCGCTCGGCCACACCGGCCGGCGCAACTGGAACTGTTCAGCAGCTTGAGCTGATGGGCAATTACAGCTGGCAGGCATCTGAACCTGGCTGGCATCTGGAACTGGTCCGCAAGTGGAATTGGTTAGCAACTGGAGCTGATCATCAACTGTAGCTGACCAGCAATTGGGACCGGTTGGCACCTATAACGGTTGGCTACTAGATCTGGTCAGTTACCTGAGCTGGTCTGCAACTGGAGCTATTTGGCAACCACAGTTTGTCTCCAACTGGAAGTAATTGGCAACTGAAGTTGATGAGCAGTTAGGGGTTATTGGCAACTGTAGCTGATTAGCACATGCTGCTTATCACTGCCTGGTGGTCAGCAGCTGGAAACAGTCAGCAACTGGAACTGTTTGGCAACTGGAGCTATTTGACAACCACAGCTGTTTGGCAAATGGGACTGATTGGCAACTGGAGATGGTTGCCAACTTGACCTGGCCAGCACCTGGAGCTGGTTGGCAACTGGAGCAGGTCAGCAACTGGAACTAGTTGACACATGGAACTGGACAGCAACCAGAACTGGTCAGTAACTTGAGCTAGCCTGAAACAGGAACTGGTCAGCACCTGGAGCTGTTGATAACTGGAGCTGGTTGGCAACTTGAACCAGCTGGAAACTGGAGTTTGTCAGCAACTGGAGTTAGTAGCCAACTGGTACTGGCCAGAAACTGGAGCTGGTTGGCAACTAGAGCTGACCGTCACCTCTGGCTGACTGGCAAGTAGGGCTGGATGGCAACTGGACCTGATTGGCAACTGGAACTCTTTGGCAGCTGGAACTGGCCAGCAGATGAAGCAAGTTAAGCTGACTGTCACCTCCAGCTGGCTGGCAAGTGGAGCTGGATGGCAACTGGAGCTGTTCAGTTACCAGAGCTGGTTGGCAACTGGAACTGGTTGGCAACTAAAGTTTGTTGACAACTGGAGTTGGCTGGTAACTGGAACTGTTCAGCAACTGAAGCTGGCTGACAACTGGCACTAGTTGGCTCCAGGAGCAGTCAGCAACTGGAACTGCTTGGCAATTGGATTTGGTCAGCAACTGAAATTAGACAGTAACTAGAGCTGGTCGGCAACTGGAGCTGATCAGTAACTGGAATGGGTTAGGATCTGGAGCTGGTCAGCAGCTGCAACTAATCAGCAATTGAAACTGGTCAAAGCGTGGAAATTATTGGCGACTGGAGCTTTTCGGCAACTGTAACTGTGTGGTAGCTGGAACCTGGTCAGCAATTGGAGCTGGTCCGCAACTGGAACTCGGCAACAAACAGAGCTGGGTGGCAAATGGAACTGATCAACAGCTGGAACTGGTAAGCAACTGAAGCTGTTTGACAACTGGAACTGTTCGACAACTGGAGCTGGTTGACAACTGGCACTAGTTGGTTCCTGGAGCGGCTAGCAACCTAGCAACTGGAGGTGGTCAACAACTGCAACTGGTCGGCACCTGGAGCTGGTCGGTAACTGGAGCCAGTCATTAACTGGAGCTGGTCAGCAGCTGGAGCTGGTCGACAACTGGAGCAGTCGACAACTGGAGCGTTTGGCAAGCGATTACCTGCGACAACTGGAGCTGCGGCCAAGTGAAGATGTGTCTCTTTTATCCATGAATGGTGGAACATCGTCCACCTGTAATATGATTTGTGAATGTAGGAATCAGTCCTTGTGTCAGCGTCCTTTGCGGTAGCAGACATAACTATCGGCGTATGCAGAGTACTACTTGTAAGTCTTGTGGCAGAGGCAGAAGTTATTCACATGCTCGGTTTATTCGGAAGTGACGTCAGTCTTAAGCGTAATAAGGTTCCTATAATGTGCGCCACTTTTTTTCAACTGATCTGGACAATGAGCGCTGGTGGCACCTTGTGTGATTATAGGTGTGTACCGTATTCAGATAGAAGTACTTTTATTCAGAAGATATTTTTAATTTAATGGTAACACACTTTAAAAGGGGAATCTGTCAATTTTGCCATTGATAAATGTTTTTCTGAATGAATAGCAGTCACTGGTTTTCTTGTCTTTTTTTTTTTGCTACAGAAGCAGAGCAGACCTAATTTAGCCGAATGTAAGAGTCTGTATTTTCCTCAAATGTAAATACTGGGGTGAGCCGACTGAAGCAGAGAGTTAAAAAGAGAATTACGGCTTTCCTACGTATTTGTAGTTCTGATAATTGCGGACGACTCGTATGCCCAAATATGAAGTGAGAAAATTGCATTTTCCTCATCTACATAGTCTTCTATAAAGTAGTCAATGCGAATAATGGAACTTCTGGTATGATGCTCTTTACTTCACAAAACTCATCTCCGACTTTTACATGCTTCAAGCACCGTAAGCTAAAGAGAATCCGTAATACACCTTACTTTTATACTGTTCTTCACTTTCAGTATAACTATCCTGTATATCTAACACCACTTTTCAATAACTGACTTTTTCGGCACTAAGTTCATCACTACTTTGCTTGTCTGTGTCTGCCCTTAGGTAATGTCACAAGTCGTTTCTCTTTGGTCGATAAAGCGCTTTTTTTCTAACAGAAAGACAAGTTGTGGAACTCGGATAGGGATATTTAAGGAGCTTTGGTTCAAATTGCTCTGAGCACTATGGGACTTAACTTCTAAGGTCATCAGTCCCCTAGAACTTAGAACTACTTAAACCTAACTAACCCAAGGACATCACACACATCCATGCGCGAGGCAGGTTTCGAACCTGCGACCGTAGCGGTCGCGCGGTTCCAGACTGTAGCGCCTATAACCGCTCGGCCACCTCGGCCGGCCAAAGGAGCTTTGCTCGATATTTTGAGGATTTCATGCCTGGGCACCTAAATATTGATGGCAATTCGGCGATTTGAAGTGCTGTCCTCCCGAATAGTAGTCTCTCACTTCTTACTGTGTCAGTACATGAACTCGACGACGAAGGGGGCCTAGCTCTACACCCTTTCCATCTATTGAAGGCCGTTAACGGGAATGAATATTCCCATAGCTCTTGACGCTTGGAAGGTTGTTTATACAATCAGAATGCGAGCAGTGCTTCGCTGGTATCTTAGCGAGGAACGCTTTCCAGACTTGATGCTGGGAAGGATGGCACAGTGAAGCCATTTTCTTGGCAGCTAGCAGCAGACAGAGAATACACGGTTAGGCTGTGGTTAAGCTGTGCCTAAGGCGCCACTCGGTACTATTAGCCGCTATACTTCGCGTGGTCATTCTGCAATTGTACGAAAGTCAGAGAATTGGTATGTGGTTTTGTAAGTTACACAGTTGCTGATTTTCATTTAGGGATCGCAGCCACCATGAGCTCAAAATACAATTGCACGCACATGTCTGGAAAAAGATGTTGAAGATTTGTGTACATTTTTTCCATATGTTCTGTGACCATACTGTGTACATTGATGTATTTGATTTCATGTGTAATAAGGCTTGTTTCATTCAAGTTCTTGCCGCATATCTTATGCCATATGCCATATGAAACTCCAATTAATTTTTAAAGACGGAAAATCCTGACAAAGGACTGTATCATGCTTTGTAACATTTCCGAAACGTCAGGAGCATAAGATTGTAAGACGTTTTGGTGACTGAAAACGCAGTTGGTGGATGGTAGGTATCGTTAATTACTTCCTTTTGTATGTGCACTACAAAGTAATTGATTCAATTTTTGACAGCTGCAGTAGCCATTACTCTAATAAACGTTTTTTTCCGTGGTGGAAATGTTAACTGAAATATGCTGTCACACTAGAAGACATGGATTACAGACAGAAAGGGCTATAATTTTCTGTGATCAAATAGTTACTTGTTTCAAATCATAACTTCAAATTATAATAGTTGTGTGTCCTTTTGTAGATGGGTAGTCATCTTGCGAAGTCTGGAGCAGATTATAAAATAATTCAAGAAAAAGTTGTTTTAGCTACGTACTTCCTTAAGTATTAATTTCATAAACTTACTATCATCCAACAGCTTCAGTGTACCGGGTTCTGCAGAATGCATAGTAGGATTTCATTCATGTAATATGGCGTCGCTGTTGCCCTTGTACGAAATGAGTATATGTGCCTTGTATTGAGGAAGGATGGACGTTTCTAATTATGGCGTTGTGGAACTCAAAGCATCAAGCATTTGCGGCTGAGGCGTACTTGAAACACAATATATCTCCCGTCACAGTTCAGCGACTCTGTCGTTGACATTGATAGTTGAAACTACATGATAAAGTCCGGGACCATCAGATCAGTGTACGGCGAGTGGAAAAATTCAGGACTACCGCATCTGGCGCGAACAACAGGAGTCCAAGGCGACAAAGGACACAGCAGAAAGCAGAGCGATAGTCGAAGGCGAGTCAAGCACTCATTCGAAGTCATCACCATGCTGCTGCCAGACATGTCTTGGCATTAACCAATGGTAGAAAGTTCCATACGGTGGGTGCATTATCCTAAACTTACACTCATTCAGATTGCAGATCGTACAGAAACCAAACGAACAAGATAAAGTTGCGCCACGAACCAGCGCTTCCGCTTCCTGGAACTTTAAGCAGTCAACCTTCAGATGCAGAAATGACATACTAATATCAGATGAGCCCATTTTCATCTAGACGGAGGTGTAAATAAGTAGAATTACAAGTACTGGGCGCTATGTAACCCGGGTTATCCTTGTCGGCTCCATGAGAAATCCCAGCACTGCGATCGTATGAATATGTGGTGTGGCTTGGCTTTGTTTGATATCATCGGTCCATTTTTTTCTTTAGAATATTCACGCGTGTGCAGTAGCTGTTACTAGCAATGGCAGTGTCGTAATGTTAAATATCTTCCTCCTTCCAAGGTTGAACAATGACATATGGTTCCAACAGGATGGAGCAACAGTTCATACCGCCCACCCTTACAGCGTCATTTTCCTGCTCGAATAGTTTCCAAATTTGGAGACATTTGTCAGATACCCATTTGTCTGCCTTTGGCTTCTTTTTATGGGGATACTAGGAGAGTTAAGTGTAGAGTTAGCCGCCAGGTTTCACTAAAGTCAGTGAAGTAATCTTTTGCGAAATGAAAAGCTTACTCTTATGTTACCATTAATATCTCTCTGTAATTTTTGATTGTCCACTTTTTTGTAAAAGATGAAGCACGCTGCGTCGTCTTCTTCCTTCTTCTTGCTCTGACCGTCGTTTTGAAAGGATCTGTATCTTATGTAATTCTAATTTAATTGTGAATAATAATATCTTGGACGGCATTTTTGTTCTTATTCAGTAGTATTAAATTTGTGCTTGCTGTCCGCCCCCTTAGCTGAGAGGTCAACGATTCTGACTTCCGAGCGACGCGCGCATGTTTGATTCCCAGGCTGGTCTGACAATTTCTCCGCTCGAGGACTAGGTGTAGTGTTGTCTTTATCATCATCGGGACACAAGCCGCCAAATGTGGTGTCACCTGAAAAGAATTGCAACTCAGCGGCTGAACTTCCCCAGGTGGGGAATGCCGACCTTCATTGCCATAAGGTCATTTGATTTCATTTTTTCCGTGCTTATTACTAATGATGCCACCTTTTGTATATTTTTCAGCTTGTTACATACGCCGAAAATATTCGGTTTGGTGAAGCAACTATTGCCCGCCATCGGCGCTCTATTGTTTACGTATTTCAACATCTGCAAGTCAAGGCTACAATCCAATGCTTTTAAGGACGCCCAATTAAAATTTTTATCCTCATGCAAATCATTCCATTGCACTGAAACTTAACATTAACACGAATTTGTTTCACCAAGTTCCCCGCTTAACAACGATGAGTTCTGGCACTGAACTATCCATCAGCATGGTAAAAAACTTATTCCATACCGTAGACTCAGGAGGGCTCTAGGGGAAAATTTTTATTTAAAGATAAAGTAAGTCAACCTGAATTACATATTTTCATGAGCATTGATCATCCGATTGCTGTCGACTGTGTAATGGTGACACCCTTCGTTTTATTTTACTTTCACGCTTAACACTTTAACACCAAACACTGCAAGCCAGAATTTTAGTTACACTTCCTCGCACTGTGGCTGAACTAAAGGAACCGGTATGTACAGCTGTGGAGGAGAGCCCATTGAACATGCTGAGTTGAGTAATTTAAGGTTTCCCTCGCCACCTGGAGGAATTCACAGAACGTGATGGTAACCACTTGTACAGAGTTATATGCAAAACGAACTAAGGGCACATATAATATATAATAGCATATATTTTCCTTCCTTCGGTTTCAATGTTTGTTTCAGTAAACGTGGCAATTTGTTTTGAAGTTTTCTGCTTCATGAATTCTCTTATTCACTCTGCCAGGCCCTGTATATTCGACTGGCTGGGTGATTTAGGTCGTAATGTACCTTATCCTTGACTCGGAGCTTCTGTATTTGATAAACATAACACACATTTTATTTCATTTATTTCAAATTCAAATAAAAATTCAATCTTATGCTACATAAAATTTATATACACTGAAGCACCAAGTAAACTGGAATTGGCGTGGGTATTCACATACAGAGATACGTAAACACGCAGAATACGGCGCTGCGGTCGGCAACGCCTATATAAGACAAAAAGTGTCTGGCGCAGTTGTTAGATCAGTTACTGCTGCTACAATGGCAGCTTACCAAGTTTGAACGTGGTGTTACGGGCGGCGCACGAGCGATGGGACACAGCATCTCCGAGGTAGCGATGAAGTGGGGATGTTCCCGTTAGATCATTTCACGAGTGTACCGTGAATATCAGGAATCCGGTAAAACATCAAATCTCCGGCATCCCTGCGGCCGGAAAAAGATCCTGCAGGAACGGGATCAGCGACGACTGAAGAGAATCGTTCAACGTGGCAGAAGTGCAACCCTTCCGAAAACTGCTGCAGATTTCAGAGCTGGGTCTTCAACAAGTGTCAGCGTGCGAACCATTCAACGAAATATCATCGATATGGGCTTTCGGAGCAGAAGGCTTACTCGTGTATCCTTGATGACTGCACAACACAAAGTATTAGGCCTCGCCTGGGCCCGTCAAAACCGACATTGGATTTTTGATGATTGGAAACGTGCCTGGTCGGACGAGTCTCGTTCCAAATTGATATGGCCTTTCGGACACACAGAACACCTCTCCTGGGGACTGACATTGAACTGTTGATGACTGGAGACAATATTGCTTGCCGCGCGGGGTAGCCGCGCGGTCTAAGGGCGCCTTGTCACGGTCCGTGCGGCTCCCCCCGTCGGAGGTTCGAGTCCTTCCTCGGTCATGGGTGTATGGGTGTGTGTGTTGTCCTTAGTGTAAGTTAGATTAAGTAGTGCGTAAGCTTAGGAACCAATGACCTCAGCAGTTTGGTCTCAAAAGACCTTACGACAAATTTCCTATCCAATGTTGCTTGGTGGGACGACTCTCGTTTCAAATTGTACCGAGCGGATGGACGTATGTGGGTATGGAGACAACCTCATGAATCCATGGACCCTACATGTCAGCAGGGGACTGTTCAAACTGGTTGGGGCTCTGTGATTGTGTGGCGCGTGTGCATTTGGAGTGATATGGGACCCCTGACACGTCTAGATACGACTCTGATAGGTGACAGGTGCGTCTGATCACCTGCATCCATTCATGTCCTTTGTGCATTCCGACGGACTTGGGAAATTCCAGCAGGACAATGCGACACCCTAAACCTCCAGAATTGGTACAGAGTGGCTTCAGGAACACTCTTCTGACATTAAACCCATCCACTGGCCACCAGACTCCACAGACATGAACATTATTGAGCATATCTGGAATGCCTTGCAACGTGCTGTTCAGAAGAGATCTCCACGCCCTCGGTTCTGGACAGCCCTGCAGGATTCATGGCGTCAATTCCCCCATGCACTACGTCAGAGATTAGTCGAGTTCATGCCAACGTCGTGTTGCGGTTCCTCTGCGTGCTCGCGGGGCCCCTACAAGATATTAGGCAGATGTATCAGTTTCCTTGGCTGTTCGGTGTAAACTCGAACATATTTTTTTCTTAAATCTTTGGAATTGTTCTGCGTTGAATGTATAATACCTCTAGTAAACGAGTATTAAACTATACGAGGATTAATTCTAAACTGAATTTTCCAGCCGATGTCTTTTATTCTGAATGTCATGCGACAGAGCGTCAGGGACTGCAGTATTTTTATGTATGTATTACAATGATCGCTGAATGACGATGAGTATCAAGCGCTCACCTCTCATAAACAATGGTAATTTCGCGTCTGGTTGTAAATGCTGAGCATTAAAAGTTGGTTCTTATTTCGTAGTTACTTGACACATTATCTACCACAATCCTATACCACGCCCATTTCTTCTGACGGCATAAAACATGGCAGAAGGTTGTACAGTTTGCTCCACTGTCGTTGCGATGTTGCCTCTCTGTGGTGTTCAGTACGTCTTTGGCTAGAAGACAGGTCAAGGCAGGGAGCACGGTGCTGCCCGCCACTTGATCGCGGCTCGGCTGCTCAGTCACCTTGGACGGTGCTGCTGCTGTAATTGGCGACGCAAGTGTCGCATTGTCTCTGCGCTGCTGGTCTCGTGCCGGCTGACATTTGGACAGGGAATGCTGGAGCGCACCTGCTCGCTCACCGCGGCCGCCATCTGCCTCCGGTTTTCCCGTCAACAGGCTCGTTTTCTCTTCTAACAAGTAAGGTCACGGCGGTCAGCTCACATACACTACTGGCCATTAAAATTGCTACACCAAGAAGAAATTGGACAAATATATTATACTAGAATGACATGTGATTACATTTTCACGCAATTTGGGTGCATAGATCCTGAGAAATCAGTACCCACAACAACCACCTCTGGCCGTAATAACGGCCTTGATACGCCTGGGCATTGAGTCAAACAGAGCTTGGATGGTGTGTACAGGTACAGCTGCCCATGCAGCTTCAACACGATACCACAGTTCCTCAATAGTAGTGACTGGTGTATTGTGGCGAGCCAGTTGCTCGACCACCATTGACCAGACGTTTACAATTGGTGAGAGATCTGGAGAATGTGCTGGCCAGGACATCAGTCGAACATTTTCTGTATCCAGAAAGGCCCGTACAGGACCTGCAACATGCGTTCGTGCATTATCCTGCTGAAATGTAGAGTTTCGCAGGGATCGAATGAAGCCAGGGGTCGTAACACATCTGAAATGTAACGTCAACTGTTTAAAGTGCCGTCAATGTGAACAAGAGGTGACCGAGACGTGTAACTAATGGCATCCTATACCATCACGCCGCGTCGTACGCTAGTATGGCGATGACGAATACACGCTTCCAGTGTGCGTTCACCGCGATGTCGCCAAACACGGATGCGGCCATCATGATGCTGTAAACAGAACCTGGATTCATCCGAAAAAATGACGTTTTGCCATTCGTGCACCCAGGTTCGTAGTTGAGTACACCATCGCAGGCGCTCCTGTCTGTGATGCAGCGTCAAGAGTAACCTCAGCCATGGTCTCCGAACTGATAGTCCATGCTGCTGCAAACGTCGTCGAACTGTTTGTGCAGATGGTTGTAGCCTCGCAAACGTCCCAATCTGTTGACTCAGGGATCGAGACGTGGCTGCACGATTCGTTACAGCCATGCGGATAAGATGCCTGTCATCTCGACTGCTAGTGATACGAAGCCGTTGGGATCCAGCACGGCGTTCCGTACTACCCTCCTGAACCCACCGATTCCATATTCTGCTAACAGTCATTGGATCTCGACCAACGCGAGCAGCAATGTCGCTATACGATAAACCGCAATCGCGATAGGCTACAATCCGACTTTATCAAAGTCGGGAACGTGATGGTACGCATTTTTCCTCCTTACATGAGGCATCACAACAACGTTTCACCAGGCAACGTCGGTCAACTGCTGTTTGTGTATGAGAAATCGGTTGGAAACTTTCCTCATGTCACCACGTTGTGGGTGTCGCCACCGGCGCCAACCTTGTGTGAATGCTCTGAAAAGCTAATCATTTGCATATCATAGCATCTTCTTCCTGTCGGTTAAATTTCGCGTCTGTAACACGTCATCTTCGTGGTGTAGCAATTTTAATGGCCAGTAGTGTACATTGTGTTGCAGAAATCTGTAACAACGCGCTACAACATTCTTTTTTCCTCTGTTCTTTTACGACAGTGCTCAAGTCTCTACAAGCAGCGTGCAAAATTGTTTTATGGCTGTTCACTCTGCGCATGACTCTATAAAGCACCATTTTGAGTTTACTCTGCGTGTAGTGTGTACTTTCGATGTTGTAGACTGTCTTTAACGCACACGCGAGCATATGAAATAATGTAGCGTTACAAACGACGGAGATAAGATGGGAAGTGAACTTTTCGAAAGAATAATGAATAAGGATGACTTAATGGCTGTGCTGGAAAGAAAACCCCAGTTCTGTATATCATGACTGAAGCACATTCTGATAAAACAAAGAAACGGAATTCTTGGTACAGTATTTTAAAGAACCTCATTTCAGAACCCAAAATGAAACCTGTGAGCAATAAGAATGATCTAGACAACTTTTATAATAATTTTGTTTACTGAATACAGGCACTTACCTTACTTGTGAAATTTCTAATGTTTTTTACTTTACGCAGTTTTTCCGTTATATTGCTGTATTAGTGATCTGCAGCAGACAAAGCAATGAACTGTTGAACTGCGTGTCGAAATCTTGTTTGATAATATTTCAGTTGCTTCCAGCGGACTCTTTAAGACAGCTACAGAATAACTCAACGATGAATTCTTTTTTGTAAATGTTTTAGTGCAAATATGGACTCGACTATCGACTTTATACACTTTGATCCTACGAGCTACAGCATTCTTCTAGCATGCATATTTTTTTCGCAATATGAGTGATCTACATACACCATTCACCGAAAACTTGGTCAAATCAACGTCACAATCTTTGCCCCTGGGGAGGGGCGGGCTGACAGCAGCTTAATACGCTGCTCTACAGCCGAGAGAAAGTTAAACAAAACAATGGGGAGAAAACAAACAATATAAAAAAGACGATAAAATGGTGACTTTGTTAATAACAGTAAAATGGCGGAAAGTTACGGAACTTAAAATACAAACACGGCGTTGACGATGCAGATGAAGACACACAGGAAGGAGACATGCACAACTGAAAAAACACGGCGACAGGCTGGTTTCTGTTCGCGCGAGATAAAAACACAATTAGCGACAGTATGGTGGCTGTTCGCAACACTATCAGGGAATGCACAACACTTAACACTCACTTATAACAGCACTACACAGGTGACACGGCGGCAGATTGGTGGGGGGGGGGGGGAGGGAGGAAGACTCGGACCTATGTGGGGGAAAAGGGGGAAGGAGAGGAAAATAAAAAAAGGGGGAGCTGATGGAGGGAGGAGACATAGAAGAGGGGTTAGGTGGATGCAAGAGGGAGGGGGAAAGGCAGCTGAGGGGAGAGCAAAAAGGACTTGGGGGAGAGAAGGGAGGCAGAGAGAAGGTAGGTGGGGAAAAAACAGGATGGAAGGGAGGGAGAGAGAGCTTGGGGAAGGACAGAGGAAGGGAGGGGGAGGTAAGGATCAGAGTTGACAGGAGGGATAAATGGAGGGAGAGAGGGCACCATCCGGGAGGGGGAGTCGACGGAAGCCATCTTGGGAAAGGAGATGAAGGGTGTAGAGTTGAAGGGTAGTGGGGACACAACAGTGAAGATGTGGCAGAGGGGGGGGGGGGGGTTGGAGAGGAGAGGGGCAACATTGGGATGAGGGGGATCAAGGTGAGAGGAGGTGTAGATGCTGTGGATATGTTCGACGAAGAGGAGCAGATGGGAGAAAGGAATCAGATCATAGAGGATCTGCATGGGGGACGGGATGCGTATATGTAAGGTGAGGCAGAGGGCATGGCGCTCAAGGATCTGGAGGGGGGAGATATCCAGGTGGGACTGGCATAACAGAGGATGGGACGAATTAAGGATTTGTAGGTGTGGAGGATGGTAGAGGGGTTCAACTCCAGAGAGGAGTCAGAGGCAGTTGTGGGCTTTGGATTGGATAGAGTGGAGATGAGGGATCCTGGTGAGGTGACGGTCAATGGTGAGGCCAAGGTAGGTGAGGGTGGGGGATAGGGGGACTGGAGAGGTGCAGATGATAAGGGAGAAATCAAGGAGCCGGAAGGAGCGAGTGGTACAACCTACGATGATTGCCTGGGTCTTGGAAGGACTGATTTTCAGGAGCCACTGGTTGCACCATGCAGCAAAAAGGTCAAGGTTTGCCTATAAAGCTCAGGCGTATTTAATAGTTTCATTTAATCATAATTCTTTGACTATATTAGTGTCACGAATATCATATCACTCTCAATTGTTGTATTATGAAAAAAGAGGCATATAATGCAAAGAAAATGCTACTCATAATATATCACAATATTATTTTCGATTAACGGTAAAGTGTGTAAGCTTTCTGCGACGATAAGTCAATAAGCATATCCAAATTCGTTGCAATTGTCACGGCAAAGTTTGCTCGCTGCCCCTAGATGGCACCATTCTCTTCGTTTGTGGCGGGATTCAGCGCTGCCGCATTAAGTTTGCTTTGCGCTCTACCAAGGTAAACATGGCACCGCCATCATCTGTTTGCACCAACCAAGAATAGCGTTCTCTATCCTCATTTTTGTGTTCTAAAGAGGTAGCAGAAACTGAAATTCTTGCAAGATTTTCAACACAATATCAGGACACTGCTTTAGCATGAGAGAGTGTTTACCAGGGGACTGAACAATTCAAAAGCGGCCGAGCAAGCGTGACACACGAGAAAAGTGCAGGTCGTCAAGCCACATCCAGTACTGATGCCAACAACGAGCAAATCGGTGACCTGATTTAGGAAACGGACGAGTGACTCTTGATGAAATGACAAACCAAATTCACATTAATCACAGTTCTGCATATGACATCATCCTTAACAGGCTTAACTATCTTAAAGTCTGTGCAAGCTGGGACCCAAAACAACTCAGTGGAAACCACAATCGCATTCCTGCGATAATACGTCAGCAGCTAGTACAACAGACATGGGCGACGGTTGCTCCCCGCAGGCCTGATTCACATTTATTAAGCTAGGGCCAGCTCATCGCGTGACACTACAGCAGCGCTCTTAGCGAATGAAATGAAAACTATAGCGTCCGCGAGGTTAATGTTTTTCGGGTAACGAGCCGATATGAATGCCATCCCTTCCTCAACACGCAACGTCTACGCCTGTAATAGAGACTGTTTGGAGCTAACTCATTATAAATTACCTTCAGTTTCAGCAGTTGCACTTTTCTAATACGTAATAACGACGAGAGTAACGAGAAGTAGCAGAAATGAGAACAGCGAGAAACTTAACATTAGAACTGAAGGTTACGAAGCAGACGAAGTTAAGGAATTCTGCTACCTAGGCAGCAAGGTAATCCATGATGGACGGAGCAAGGAGGGCGTAAAAAGTAGACTAGCACTGACAAAAACAGCGTCCTTGGCCATGAGAAATCAGTTAGTATGAAACTAGGTTTTAATTTGAGGAAGACTGTGCGTTTGGAGCACAGCATTGTTTAGTAGTGAATCATTGACTATGGCAAAACCGGAAAAAAAGAGAATCGAAGCCTCTGAGATGTGGTGCTACAGAATAATGTTGAAAATTAGGTGCCCCTATAAGGTAAAGAAAGAGGAGCTTCTCCGCAGAATTGGTGAGGAGAGGAATAAGTGGAAAACACTGACAAAAAGAAGGGACAGGATAAAAGTACATCTGTTAAGAAATCAGGGAATAATAGTTCATATGGTTCTGAGTACTATGGGACGTAACATTTGAGGTCATCAGTCCCCTAGAACTTAGAACTACTTAAACCTAACCAACCTAAGGACATCACACACATCCATACCCAAGGAAGGATTCGAATCTGCGACTGTAGCAGTCGCGCGGTTCCGGATTGAAGCGCCTAGAAACGCTCGGCCACCGCGGCCGCCATCAGGGAATAACTTCCATGGTACTAAAAGGGGGCTGTAGAGGGTAAAACTGTAGAGGAAGACAGAGACAGGAATACACGCAGCAAGTAATTGAGGACGTAGGTTGGAACAGCTACTCTGAGATGAAAAGGTTGGAACAGGAGAGGAATTCGTGGCGGGCCGCATCAAACCAGTCAGAAGACTGATGACACCAAAAAGTACGTCCATAAAGAACAAGAGTCGTATACTAATGTTGATACGAGGAAGAAACCAGTGGCGAGCCGAGCGTCGGCGGAAATATCTGAAAATGTGTCTGGCGGAGAACAATCCTTCCTTCTCTCTATTATGAGTTTCTGCAGCGTTCTGGACTGCAACCAACTGCGAGCTGGATTGAAGCCGCCTGTTGCCTATCCGTGTTGTACACCATAAGGCTAATGAAGGTGAAATGTTTTTGAAACTAATCGTCACTGTAGATGGTATATAAAGCGTGTCGTGGGGACTCGCACAACGGTGCAGTCAGTGTCGTGATGCGAAAACGGAGCAATTTATCTGGCGTCAAAAAGGGCCTGATCATTGGTTTTCAGACCAAAGGTGGAAGTCTATCTGAAACTGATAAGTCTGTAATCTATTCGCCGAGATTAATGTACAGGGTGAGCACAAAGTCTTGCCTTGATTATAACAATTTATTACAGAATAACCGTTTGGCATAATAATTTACATTTGATGCCGTTACATAGTTTAGTGTCACTAGTTTTTTTAAGACCACTTAGTTAGTAAACCTCAACGCGTGCTCCCTTGGTAGCTCGGAGAATGTCGAGGCGGTATTCCAGTTCCCTCCAGGTGTTTCGTAACATGTGTTCTGTCACAGTACCCAAAGCAGCTTGTGTCCTAGCCTGCAGTTCGTCGATGTCAGCAACTGGTGTGACGAAGACTCTGTCCTTGATATAGCCCCAGAAAAAAGGCCAAGGGGCGTAATGTCTGGAGAGGGGAGTAATGTCCGGATCGGTGGATTGGAAGGAACGGCCCAACACCCTGGCCATCTCGCTCTCCAGACATTAAGGCCCTTGACCTTTTTCCTAGGGCTATATCAAGGACAGAGTCTTCGTCACACCAGTTGCTGACATCGACGAACTGAAGGCTAGGATACAAGCTGCTGTGGGTACTGTGACAGAATACATGTTACGAAACACCTGGAGGGAACTGAAATACCGCTTCGACATTCCCCAAGCTACCAAGAGAGCACGCGTTGAGCTTTCCTAACGTAAGTGATCTTTAAAAAAGCTAGTAACACTAACCTGTGTAACGGCATCAAATGTAGCTCATTATGTCAAACGGTTACTCTGTTATAAATTTTTATAATCAGGGCAAGACTTTATGCTCACCCTGTATGTCGTGCATGGCGAAATGAAACCGATGATGAGGCAACTATGGTGCACCACGAGCCGTAGATGACAGGGGTGAACGACGACTGCACAGATGTGTACGGATGAACAGTCGTACAACTGTTGGGCACTGGACTGCTAATTTTAACCTAGGGGCTACCACGGCGTCTCTTCGACAGTTCAGCATACGAACTTCCAGCACGCCGGAATAGCTGTGATCAGCAACCTCTGTTAATTAGTGTAAAGAAAAACCAGCCCCAAGTTCCAATTTTTTTGTTAAAGTAAAATTTGCTATTTAGGACTGGTTTTCACTGTACTGAGTTCTGCAGACGTTGCTGTGATTGGGCATCTGTAGCTGGAGCCCGGTTCCTGCACTCATGCTGACTGCTGTTCATCGGCGACGGAGACTGCCATTCGTAGGCCACTACCGCAATTGGACGTCCACCATTGCAGGTGACTCACGTTTTATACTCCATCATCTACATCTACATCTACATACATACTCCGCAATCCACCACACGTTGCGTGGCGGAGGGTACCTCGTACAACAACTAGCGTCTTCTCTCCCTGTTCCACTTCCAAACAGAACGAGGGAAAAAGACTGCCTATATGCCTCTGTACGAGCCCTAATCTCTCTTATCTTATCTTTGTGGTCTTTCTGCGAAATATAAGTTTGCGGCAGTAAAACTGTACTGCAGTCAGCCTCAAATGGTCGTTCTCTAAATGTCCTTAGTAGCGATTCACGAAAAGAACGCCTCCTTTCCTCTAGAGACTCCTACCCGAATTCCTGAAGCATTTCCGTAACACTCGCGTGATGATCAAACCTACCAGTAACAAATCTAGCAGCCCGCCTCTGAATTGCTTCTATGTCCTCCCTCAATCCGACCTGATAGGGATCCCAAACGCTCGAGCAGTACTCAAGAATAGGTCGTATCAGTGTTTTATAAGCGGTCTCCTTTACAGATGAACCACATCTTCCCAAAATTCTACCAATGAACCGAAGACGACTATCTGCCTTCCCCACAACTGCCATTACATGCTTGTCCCACTTCATATCGGTTTGCAATGCTACGCCCATATATTTAATCGACGTGACTGTGTCAAGCGCTACACTACTAATGGAGTATTCAAATATTACGGGATTCTTTTTCCTATTCATGTGCATTAATTTACATTTATCTATATTTAGAGTTAGCGACCATTCCTTACACCAATCACAAATCCTATCCAAGTCATCTTGTATTCTCTTACAGACACTCAACGACGACACCTTCCCGTACACCACATCATCATCAGCAAACAGCCGCACATTGCTATCCACCCTATCCAAAAGATCATTCATGTAGATAGAAAACAACAGCGGACCTACCACACTTCCCTGAGCACTCCAGATGATACCCTCACCTCCGACGAACACTCACCATCGAGGACAACGTACTGGGTTCTATTACTTAAGAAGTCTTCGAGCCACTCACATACTTGGGAACCAATGCCGTATGGTCGTACCTTAGTTAGGAGTCTGCAGTGGGGCACCGAGTCAAACGCTTTCCGGAAGTCAAGGAATATGGCATCCGTCTGATACCCTTCATCCATGGTTCGCAAGATATCATGTGAAAAAAGGGCGAGTTGCGTTTCGCAGGAGCGATGCTTTCTAAAACCGTGCTGATGCATGGACAGAAACTTCTCTGCCTCAAGGAAATTTATTATATTCGAGCTGAGAATATGTTCGAGAATCCTGCAGCGAACCGATGTTAAGGATATTGGTCTGTAATTTTGAGGATCCATCCTTCTACCATTCTTATATACAGGCGTCACCTGAAACGTCTGAAAGCAAACAGCCGGCAACTATCGTCCGAAGGATCCACGCCGGAGGAGGGAGCATTTCATCTTCGGAATGTTTTCGTGGCATTTCCTGGGCGTCCTTGTCATTCTGAAAGACACACTGGATCAACACAAATAGATATCTATTTTTGGGGACAATGTCCACCCGTAGAAGCAGTTTATTTTTTCTTGGAACGATGGCATTTACCAGTAGGACAATGTAATATGTCACACAGCATGCGTGGTTCAAAGAGCACCAGTATCAGTTTACTGTACTCCCCTGCCCACTAAACTTCCCGTACTTAAACCAATCGAGAATCTTTGTGACTACCCTTTGGACTGTACGCGCCATGGATCCTCAACAGAGAAACCTAGCGCGGCTGGCGGCGGCACTGGAGTCGCCAAGCCTCCACGTCCCTGTCGGTCCTCTCCAGAACCCTGCTGAATCTCTTTCTGTTCGTATTCTAGCAATCTACTCTGCAAAAGGTGGCTATTCAGGTTTTTGACAGGTGATCACAGTAATGTGACTGGACAGTGTATTTACAATTCCTCACAATACGGATAAACAGCGGACAAAATACAGGGTATTGCAAAAAATCAGGCTGTTTCAGTCAGTCTCTACAAGCGAAATGGTATTATTATCAACACTGAATGTGTGTCATATGTTCCGAGTAGGTACGCTATTTGCTAAGATGGAACGCTGTAGCGGGCCTGAACGGGCTGTGGTTGAGAACCCTTTCTACAAAAACGGTGACTGTGTTGCTCCTAGACGGGAATACCGTCGTCATTTCAGCCTTAGACGGCATGATCCTGTACCATCGGCACATTCAGTCAGGTTTGGGGTGAAAAACTATGAACCAACAGGAAGCGCACTTACGATGAAATCACAAGGAAAGTCCAGAAGTTGTCTCTCACAGGAACGAATAGAGGAAGTGCGAAATGTTGTAACCGCCAATGCAAAGTGTTCTGTGAGACAAATTGCAGCAATAGTGGGAATGTCCAGGCCTAGTAAGCACAGAATTTTCAATAATGATTTAATGTTGCAACCTGAATCATTCCCGACGAATAAATAAAAGAAATAATGATTTAACCTAATGAGTTTAGACGATAACCTTCCCGTCTAGAAAAAATAATTTAACTCACTTTCCGTCTAATGAAAGAAAGAAAGAGAATTGAACTTTTTGTGCCCTGCAGCTTTCCTGTCTGGAATTGCTTTTGACAACATGTCTGATCTGATACTCTTTAGTGTACACAATGTTGTACGCCTTTTGCCTTTATTGGTGGCTATATTAATGTGACTGATCAAAAGAAGATCATTCCGACGTGAACACATAAGCTTACGCCGTGGCCCTTAGTACTGGTTGTTTATGCAGTGAACCTGAAACAACATATACATTTTCCTTATCTTTTATTTTACTGAGTCACCTCTGGATAAAGTCATCTGACTGCATGTCTGAATATACTCACTCTGATCTATTGTTGATAATTATTTGGGTTGGCATTCATTTATTAGGATTGCAAATATGTGAGCTAAAGTTGTACTTATTATTCATTTGCTTTTGTGATTGAAGTTACTGGTACAAAATTCAATGTCATTATTAAATAAAAAAATTGAGAAAATTCAACAAAAGTTAAATCTTGTGGTTACTGGGTTCAATAAAAAAATAATTCGATATTGACTGAGATAAACTGATCCGTTCCGAAAATGATTGAATGTTAATTTTTAACTCTTTATAATGATTCAATTTATAAAACTTTAGTTTGGGGATCGTTGACATAAAACAGATTAAAAATGTAACAACGAACTTACAATATGTAGTTAGCGCTTAAATACCTTTGCTGTCTTAATGACGTCGTTTTTTTAATAATTCATAAACCATTACCAATTATATAATTATAGTATTCTTCAAGTAATATATAGCTGGTGGCGAACAGGCACACCGCCCTTTCTCTACACACAACTTCACTGTACAAGGGTTGAACCAAGAGTGTTCTATCGACAATGCTGCGCACTTCTTGCCGCGCTCCCTATGTATCAATGCGCAGGCTCTCCCGCCAACAAAGAGCTTGGTGCGGATACTTGACTGTTACCATCCATATGCAAAGAACTTCAATCAATTTTACAAAACATTTTTTAACGTTTTTCTTACACACTATAATTGTTATTTACATATTTTTTAGCTTATAAATATTTTTCATCAGTTTATTACTTTGATTTATTTATGTTTTGGCCCGGTTGATTTCCTATTGACATATTCCAAACCATACCAAATAAAAGTTGTGTAACAGTTAAGTGAAAGTGATTATAATAAACCAAGGCGTGTCTGTTGAACTGGTGACAAAAATTAGTGACAGTGAACACTTTTTAAATTTGCTGCTGATGAGTGACAAGGCACATTTTCATCTCCGTTGTTACATCAATAAATAAAACCGCCGTTACTGGTGCGAGATACTCCTCCCAAAGCCCACCAGAGGTTTTTATACAGCCAGAAAGTCACCATGTGGTGTATTGTCTCATCAGTGGGCATAATCAGCCGTTTCTTTTCTGAAGATAGACGTGGACGAAAAACCACAGACAATTCTCAGCAATGTGCTGCTATGGCTCACACATTCCTCGCACCTGATCTTGAACAGTTTCCTGTAAATTAGTAATGATTTCAACAAGATGGTACTACGTCTCATTGTGCTCAAATTTCAATGACAGCAGTGTTTAGTAACAACACCGTTTCAAGGAATAGGGACATTTTGTGGCCTCTCTGATTCCCGACTTATCGGTCTGTAATTACTTTCTTTGGGGGTTCCTGAAACACAGAGCATGTGATATACAAAATTGCGGAGCTGTAAGACACCATTCGTGCAGAAATCAGGAATGTTTCTGTACTTATGATAGTTGGAAGTGCCGTAACGATTTACATCGCAGTTTGTCAGAGCGCAACGTGACTATGGTGGCCGCTTACAAGACATCATTTTCAAACCATGAACAGTGCACGAAATGTCAATACTAAAGGGATTAGTTGCTGTGGTTGAGAATGTTTTACAATATCATCCTCAGCCTGTTTCGCTGTATCCGAACTGGACGATGTTTGTGCCCAACCTGTATTTTGTTCTGTGGAAAGTGTGAGCAATAGCTAACTAGAATATCAGACGTCATATAATTGCTGTGGAACTGAGGAATGTACAACAGTGCTTTACTTCCGACTCCTATAGCGAAATCTTCAAGGTAGTTGATCTGCACAGAGCTTAACATCCTAACGAAGAAACTATAAAATTATCTTAATCCAGCAAAATGGAAATGAATACCCAATCTCATTATGATGTTGCTAGAAGAAACCACGTAACAAAATGTTTACAGCGATTTACTTATAACAGATGTAAAAATAATGAATATAAATTTACCACAAATGTGTGAAGATGGTTTGCTTATTTTAGAGATAGTTTCTTATTATAATATTTTTATTCGTATCGCTGTCTAATATGGCAATTTCATATTGATTTTCGTCCGGTGCTTCAACTTTCCTATTTTTTGTTTTGTTTGAAGCGTCAGTTAAAGCCCTTAATACATAAAATAACAAGTTCCTTTGTCAGTAACTGTTACTAATCACTTTCTTGTCGCTTCCTTGGGTTATATTTACAAGGTGAATATCGAGCTGTAACACTCATCATCAGATAATTATGAAACTACAAAATTACTCAGCGTGAAGACTATTTTTGTTCAATGGTATTATCGTCGTAGCCTATTCTGAGTAACGCCAGAAGAAAGAGAAGCACAACATGTCAATTATTTAAATGGTACTACTGTCTGGATCCGCTGTGGTTCAGTAGACCGCTTTATGTTTCGGACATCAAAACTCAGCTTGTTACAAGTAGTACTACACAAACGGATACAAAGTACATTATATAGTCACAACTCTTAATCTTTTGTATTTATCGTGGCATTGAAGCACTATATCGGTTTTAAACGAAACTATGTAACTCTACCAGCTCTATTCGGTTTATCTTTAAGATAGGAGTACAGTGATGTAATACGTACTTGTTAATGTTATCAGCTTTCCTACAAATTCAAATGAAAACATTTCAAAGTGGAATCGGAACGGCTCTGAGTAGGTAGGCGTCTCTTTGAGCCAACGATTTTCCTGAAAATATTCAAAAAATGTTCAAATAGGTGTGAGTTCTTAGGGACC
This sequence comes from Schistocerca serialis cubense, assembly GCF_023864345.2. Taxonomy (NCBI): domain Eukaryota; kingdom Metazoa; phylum Arthropoda; class Insecta; order Orthoptera; family Acrididae; genus Schistocerca; species Schistocerca serialis. The sequence continues at coordinate 855,963,935 of NC_064639.1, read as the reverse complement.
AAACTGCAGAGCTCATCGCTCCCTGGACTCACACACTACTTAAACTAACTTAAACTAACCTATGCTACGAACAACAGACACACAACCATGCCTGAGGGAGGACTCCAACCTCCGGCGGTAGGGGCCGCGTAGTCTGTGGTGTCACCGCCAGACACCACACTTGCTAGGTGGTAGCCTTTAAATCGGCCGCGGTCCGTTAGTATACGTCGGACCCGCGTGTCGCCACTATCAGTGATTGCAGACCGAGCGCCGCCACACGGCAGGTCTAGAGAGACTTCCTAGCACTCGCCCCAGTTGTACAATCGACTTTGCTAGCGATGGTTCACTGACAAAATACGCTCTCATTTGCCGAGACGATAGTTCAGCATAGCCTTCAGATACGTCATTTGCTATGATCTGGCAAGGCGCCATTATCAGTTAATATTGGCTCTGGCTCGGAGCACTATAGGACTCAACTGCTGTGGTCATAAGTCCCCTAGAACTTAGAACTACTTAAACCTAAGGACAGCACACAACACCCAGCCATCACGAGGCAGAGAAAATCCCTGACCCCGCCGGGAATCGAACCCGGGAACCCGGGCGTGGGAAGCGAGAACTCTACCGCACGACCACGAGATGCGGGCAGTTAATATTGATATTGTGAATCATGTACCGTCAAGACCGACGTTCATCATTAATGGATTAAAGTGAAGTATTCCACCAGCTACGTCCGTTTTTCTAAATTCTAATTTCCTTGTCCTGTTGCAGACCTCACGCCAGCCTGCGTGAGCAAAAACGCGTGCATTTCGGCCTCCTCTAGTAACACGGTGTTGGCTCTCCTGCCAACCACAACATTGACGACGAGGCAAAACTGCGTTCTTATCGATATTGCCCTGATTTACTTGTGTAATGGCTTCGCCACAATCTCCAGATGTACTGTCCGAATTTTATCGCTTACAGAATCAGCAGACGCAGGCCTTACTGGATGCCCTTGGACAGCTCGTCCAGGGTCAACGTGCGATGCAAAACGATGCGGCAGCAGCTGCTCCACCGCTAACACAGCAACAACACGCAGTTGCACCAACTTTTCGACCTTTTGATGCTGCACTGGAAAGATGGACGGAGTGGTCACGCCAATTTGGATTCCATCTCGCCGCCTGCAGAATTCAAGGTAACGAGTGGTAGCCTTATCTCTTATCATCGGTCGGCATACAAACGTACCATGTGATAATCAAATTATTTCCCCGACACGACGTAGCAACTCTGTCCTACGAAGAAATTTTGTCTGCATTAGATGCATATTTCAAAGAATCAGTCAATGTAGTTACGAAAAGGTATACCTTCTTTCGTACAAAACGTACGGCAGGTCAGACTAATCGGGAGTGGGTTGCAACCTTGCAAGGCCTTACTAGGGATTGTGCTTTTGAGTGTCAATGTGGACTCCCTTATTCAGATACTATGGTACGTGATGCAATTGCACAGAACGTTTCTGATGTTCGTATACGGGAACAGATTTTGAAACTAGTCAACCCCTCCCTTCAACAAGTGATAGACATATTGGATCGGCAGAACACACTTGACTTTGCTCAGGAATCATTTGAAACTTCGCCACCCGTATGTCAAGTTAACCGGCCCGCCGGGCGAGCTGTAAACAGTCCTCGTGCCTGGCCGCGCCGCTGCCGCCAGGTTCTCAGCCACGTGTGCTGCGGCGGCAAGCAAATGTAGTGCTCAAATCCTGCCCGTGGTGCGCTTCTCGACATTCGCGTGAGAATTGCCCGTCGCGCCAAGCTATTTGCTTTTATTGTAATAAAAAACGACATGTTCAGAGTGTGTGCCAGAAAAAGCTCAGATCGGAAGCTCAAAACCATTCCAGGCACTTTGCTTTGCGCCGGAATCGGAATCAAACCAAGGATACTCAGGCTCGTGAAACTCCGCCCATGGAAATTCATGTAGTTCATTCCAGTCCACCCAGTGCCACTCTCTCTAACAGTGACTGTGTTCGTCCCACAAATAGTGTGCGTCGACATCGCCGGAACTCCCGTCAAGTCGCAAGTGATTTTGTACCAGTGTCAGTTCAAGTTGCACAAAACAGTCGCTCTTGTCGTCAGCAGGACAATAAACTTTTTGTAGATTTGGACATAAATGGCAAAGTGATAGCATTCCAGCTTGATACCGGGACTGCAGTTTCACTGATCAATCAAGACACTTACAAACTGCTGGGCACACCTCCATTGGGTACCGCAAATGTTAAGTTAACTAGCTATTCAAGTCAAGAGATCCCTGTGATAGGACAGTGCAGCCTTCTTGCAACATACAAAGGACAAACAAATATTGTGTCATTTTACATCCTTCGTTCTTCTTCTGCAGTGAACTTGTTTGGTTTCGATTTATTTCAGTTGTTAAGCTTGTCTATAGTAAATCAGGTCCTATCAGTGAACCAGACTGTGCCTTCCGACAGTGTTCCTCGTCTATGTGAAGAATTTGCAGACATTTTTGCACTGGGCCTTGGTTGCGCTAAGAACTATAAAGCACATTTGGAACTGAAAGTAAACACACAACCGAAATTTTTCACAATGTGCAATGTTCCCCGCGCATTGCATGATGAGGTCGCAAAAACATTACACGATTTGGAATCACAAGGTGTAATTGAACGTGTGCAGGTTCTCTCTGGGCATCACCCTTAGTAATTTTGCCAAAACCTTCAGGAAAATTGAGACTTTGTGTGGACTTCAAGGCAACAGTGAATCCGCAACCAGTGATTGCAACTTTTCCTTTACCCTGCCGGGAAGATCTTTTTGAGAAACTGTGCCCAGGTAAATATTTTTCGAAGTTGGACCTCACAGATGCGTAATTGCAAATACCGGTGGACGAAGAATCCCAGCGCATTTTGGTGGTTAACACGCATCTTGGCTTGTATAAATTCAAACGACTGCCATTCGGGTGTGCATCCGCCCCTGCATTGTTTCAGCAATATCTACAAACTGTTTGTGCGTCGGTCCCTACTGCAGCAAATTACCTGGACGATATTGTGATCTCCGGAAAGACGGAAGAAGAACATTTGGCTAATCTCAGAACAATATTTCAGGTCTTGCGACTAAATGGTCTTCGCTTGCGGAAGGACAAATGTGTGTTTTTTGCTCGTGACTTGCCATACCTGGGACATGTACTCAATGCTCGAGGCATACATCCCAGTCCCACGCACCTTCGTGCCATACAAAACTTGCCTTCGCTGCAGAATTTGAAGCAGCACCAGAGTGTGCTGGGAAAAATAAATTACTATAACAATGTGCCACATGCCTCTTCCATTTCAGCTCCGCTTCATCGCTTACGCCGTAAAGGTGTTCCGTTCGTCTGGACGACGGAATGCGAAAGCGCCTTTCGCCAGTTGAAATCGGCGTTGCTTTCCAATACTTGCCTTACGCCATTCGATCCCCGGAAGCCCCTTTTGTTGATGGTGGATGCATCGGATTTCAGGATCGGTGCTGTGCTTGCGCACAAAGATGGTTCGCACGATCGCCCTATTGCCTTTGCGTCCAAATTGCTCTCATCTGCGCAAATAAATTATTCACAGATCGAGAAAGAAGCATTGACTCTCGTATTTGGTGTTACAAAGTTTCATGATTTCTTGTATGGTCGTCACTTTACCATAATCACAGACCACAAACCTTTGCCATCGCTTTTTCATCCGACCAAGCCTGTACCTCCACGTACAGCGCAGAAAATCATTCGCTGGTCTATTTCCCTCTCGCAGTACCGCTACGATATCTTGTATCGGTCCACTGATAAGCACGGAAACGCCGATGCATTGTCCCGCTTGCCTGTTGCTGAGGATAGGGCATTCGATTCCTCTGAACTTGCTTGCTTGTTCATTGATGCGGAAACCGATGACGTGGTCGAATCGTTTCCGATTGATTTTCGTCTTGTAGCTACAGCCACAGCTGCCGACCCTATCCTGGCTACCGTTCTGCGTTTTGTTGCTACGCAATGGCCCTTGTCAAAGTCACGGATCGGGGATCCGTTGGTTCGCCGATTTTTTGCTCACCAGGAGAGACTTTTTGTACGACGTGGTGTTTTGCTGTTGCGTTCTGATAATGATCAGTCCAGGATCGTGGTACCACGTTCGTTACAGTCCTCTGTCTTACAGCTTCTCCACCAAGGACATTGGGGTATAGTGAGAACGAAACAACTAGCTCGTCAGCACTGTACTTGGTTCGGAATCGATGCCGCGATTACGAATATGTGCTCTTCTTGCGTGGTGGGTGCCGAACAACAATCAGCGCCACCGCGGAAATTCTTTGCATGGCCAAAAGCCACTTCTCCATGGCAACGCTTACACATTGATTTTGCTGGTCGGTTCTGGAAATCTCGATGGTTGGCTGTAATAGATTCATTCAGTAATTTTCCTTTTGTTGTCCAGATGTCTTCCACGACGTCATCTGCCACCATCCAAGTGTTACCTGCTATCTTTTGCATTGAAGGTCTTCCAGAGACTATTGTTTCCGACAATGGCCCACAATTCATGTCCGCAGAATTTCAGTCATTCTGCAAGGCCAATGGTATTCAACATCTGACATCCGCGCTGTTTCCGCGACAGTCAAATGGTGCCGCTGAACGATTGGTCAGGACTTTCAAGTCACAGATGTTGAAGTTGAAAGAGTCGCATTCTCGGGAGGACGCGTTATTGCTCTTTTTGTCCTCGTATCGCTCTCAGCCCCGAGATGGTCGCTCACCAGCTGAGTTGCTCCACGCTCGCCCTCATCGAACCTTGATGTCTTTTCTACATCCGCCGCATCAGGTTCCTGTGCAGCGGCAGACACCTGCTTTTGCCTCAGGCGACGTTGTCTACTGCCGCCACTACCGAAGTTCACGGCGTTGGCTCGAAGGGCGCATTCTCTGCTGCCTCGGACGCGCTATGTATCTGGTTTTGGGGGCCTCTGGTGAGGTGCGCCGGCATCTCAACCAGCTGCGCCTCTGTCGTCGCACGGGGTCTGCCGCTCGCCGTCTGCTTTCAGCGACGGTGCAGTCCGGTCAGCGCCCTGGGGACCCATCTATTGGCTCGCCTCAGCCCCAGGTGTTACCGACGCTGCCTTCCATTTTGCCCCATAGAGACGCGCCGCCGCCACCGCCACCGCCGCCTGTTCTCCCGCCGGCGACGCCCGCAGTGGACGCGTCGCTGCAGCCGCCGGGCGCCTCCCTGGGTCACGCGCCGCCGATCGCTTCCCGTGACCAGTTGTCCTCCGACATGTAACTCTTGCCCGCTCCGGACCATATGTCGTCTTCGCCCATCGGGTGCCCCGGCCCGATGGAGGTCGACCCTTCGGCGCCTCCTGTCTCTCTGCGGGCGCATACACCGCATATTGGCGTGCACCCTGCAGCAGGTTTTCAGGCGTTTCCTAGCTCCCCGCGGTCCGAATGGCAGGGTGAGGGTGGCACAGCCTCGCCTGTTGTTGGGCTCCCCACCTCGTCGCATACGTCAACATGGGGTCCTCCCCACGGCGGGCGGAAGCCTTATGCCACAACCGTACGCCGATTTGAGGAGGAGGAATGTGGTGTCACCGCCAGACACCACACTTGCTAGGTGGTAGCCTTTAAATAGGCCGCGGTCCGTTAGTATACGTCGGACCCGCGTGTCGCCACTATCAGTGATTGCAGACCGAGCGCCGCCACACGCAGGTCTAGAGAGACTTCCTAGCACTCGCCCCAGTTGTACAACCGACTTTACTAGAGATGGTGCACTGCCGAGACGATAGTTTAGCATAGCCTTCAGATACGTCATTTGCTACGACCTAGCAAGGCGCCATTATCAGTTACTATTGATATTGTGAATCAGGTACCGTTAAGACCGACGTTCATCACTAATGGATTAAAGTTAAGTATTCGACCAGCTACGTCCGTTTTTCTAAATTCTAATTTCCTTGTCCTGTTCCAGACCTCACGCCAGCCTGCGTGAGCTAAAACGCGTGCATTTCGACCTCCTCTAGTAACACGGTGTTGGCTCTCCTGCCAACCACAACATAGTCAGTGACATGGCGCCTCTAACCGCGCGGCCACTCCGCGCAGCTTGAAAATATTAACAAGCGTTACTACCTGTAGTACTTCCTACATTAAAAGTTTTCGCATGGTGACAAAAACAGTGCATTGTGCAGCTCATATGTTGAACAGTGAAGTGGATTGTGTCAGCACTGAGCCTTGCGGCGTCGGAGTGAATTCAGCTTACCACACAGTAACGATTAGTTGCAAGTCTGCATGCCTTATACTCCATCACGATGATGACCACGATTGGAAGAAAATACTGAGACCTGTTATAGAGGAAGACGTTTAAAGGAAACAGTTGTAGTAGCGCTCTATGACACATTACTTTAGAACAATCTCCTACCGGTATTAATCCAGTGTGTCTCAGTTGCTTCGAGAGCTCCAAGAGATGGTGATCAGTTGCGTCAAAAATAGTGGCAACTGCAGAACTTTCGATTTTGCGCCACATATCAAACGGTAGAAAGATTTTTTAACTTTACTATTAATTAAAATTGAAAAATGCTGTGTAAGAGAGCAGGAATATATGTTTAAATCAAATAACGATTTTTAAAATTTAACTACCCCACTTCGAAGTAGGTTTTATTGCATAGTGACTCTGAAGTTTGCTTCAGAAGTTCTAAGTGTGGATCTGAAACGTGTTCGGTTGATGTGTAAGTTCGTAGCGTTTCTTCATAACCCTAACAAACACAACAGATACACGTAACAGAGACTTTGGTCATCGATAATGTATTGTGTGTGTGTGTTGAACTGAGGACCAAGAAACGACGGAGAGGCTTTGTCTCGCCGTAGCCCTCAGTGGTTCACAACCCCACAACAGGCCACAGTAGTTCACCCACCGCACCGCCGCCCCACACCGAGCCCAGGTTTATTGTTCGGTTCGGCCCCCAGTGGACCACCCCTCCCCCGCCCTCTCCCTCGGGAGCGTCGCATATCAGACGAGTGTAGTCCCAGATGTTTGCATGGTAAAGTAATTATGGTGTACGCGTAATTGAGTTTTTGCGCAACAATCGCCGACATAGTGTAACTGAGGCGGAATAAGGGGAACGAGCCCGCATTCGCCGAGGCAGATGGAAAACCGCCTAAAAACCATCCACAGGCTGGCCGGCACACTGGCACTCGACACTAATCCGCCAGGGGGATTCGCGCCGGGAACCGGCACGCCTTCCCGCTCGGGAAGCAGCGAGTTAGACCGCGCCGGTTATTCGATAAAGAGTGGAAAAGGTGAAAACCTAAAGGCGCAACATCAGATAAAGAAGGTGGGTGCGGAATGACTTCCCAACCCGCGTCTTGTATAGTGTTTTCTGTCAGTCAAGCAAAATGCGAGCGGGTCTTATCATGGAGTAGCATCACTTCACGCAGTCTCCTTGGTCGTTGTTCTCGAATTGTCTCTCAGTTGGTGACAAATGTTAGCAGTGACGGTTACACCTCGGGGAAGCAATTCAAAACACGCCACACCATCGCTGTTTCATCAGATGCGTAACATTCTCTTTTGTGGATCCAAGCAGGTCTTTGTACGGGGAGATTCTGCTTTGTTTGGGCTCAACCATTCCTTTCTTTTTCTTATGTTATCATACAGACACCATTTCACGTCACCAGTGATGATACAGGATAGGAGCGGTAGGTGTTGTTCACTAGCCAGTTGATGACGAGCAAGAAGAGATTCTCATATGGCGACCCGATAATTTTTGTGATTTTCGCTTACAGGATGCCGTACCCATACAATCGATTTCTGAACCTTACCATTTCATGCAAATGTCGCTCGATGGTGGAATGATCACATTTCATCACATTTGTCAGTTATTGCATGCATAGAAGTGGATCATAGTTGATTGATGCGTTTAAACGATCTTCATCAAACCCACAAGATCTTCCGTAGTGCGGAAAATCAATAATGTGAAAATGATCCTCCTTAAAACGAGAAAACCATTTGCTTACCGTGGTATGTCCAGTGGCATGATCCTCACACACGGCGCAAATGTTTCTGGCTCCCTCCGCTGCTGTCAACCCTCTACTGAACTCAAACAGAAGAATATGCCGGAAATATTCCGTTTTCCATACTTTGCTCGCCATGTTCTAGCGTCCGCAGCTCCACTCACTATCTCCAAATCACAAAAAGATAATATGCAAACTGAAATAGCAACAGTGAACTAAAAATAAAAATGACAATTTATAAGTGAATCCATTGCTGCCGGGAAACCATGAAGCAAATCATAAACGCTACGAACTTACGCACCAACATAATACAATGAAATACTGTACTAAATAAAACAATCACTAACGTAGGGGATGTAGACAGTATTGTTGGCAATAGTTTATACCGATCGTGGCAGTATCCGGGAAATTTGCTTTCTCTACTAATAAAAGCGAGACGAGAGAAACTTTCTGTATAAATATAATTAGCATGTGTCTGCGATAGTGAATGGTAGCAAATTCTGCTTGTATCCTTGACGTTCTGCCCTTCTAATGCGATATAGTCTGGACTAGCTGCATCAAACCGTGTAGTAACTCGCTTAGCAACTGCAGGTTGACAGCACGAAAGCGAAACTAAGCTACGGTGTTGCAGCTGGTAACAGCGGTAATGAGTGTGTGCAGGGCGAGTGACCTTTATATGCGTGATCGACACGTCGAGGTTCTTGTGAAAATAACTGACGGGTATGGCTCACTACAACTCAAACGAGTGGGCTTTGAAATATCTTTTCAAATATATTTCTACCACTTTCACGCGACTATCAAATGCTGCCTTTAAATAGCTATTTACGGAGAACTTGCAAGAAATGGATGGAGAACGTATTACTAGACAACAATTCCTTATGCTTTAACATATGTTCATTACACTGTCCTCCCTTTACTCATTGATTCTATCTAGAACCACGTCATTCCTTATCGATGCACTTAACATTGAGCACCCTTCTTTAATACCACATGTCACTCTTCGATTATATTCTTATCCACGTTTCTCACAATCAACAACTTTAGATACAGTACTGTTCTCCAGACGTACGATCTCTGTTATTTCTTTCGAAAATCAAGGCCTATGTTTGACGCTAAACATCTTTTGCTGAGGAATGCTCGCTTTACCTGCTTCTTATAGGTAACGGGTGGTTATAATTAAAGTGACAGTGGTCAGTGCGGTGGAATGCCACGCCAAGGGGCCTGGGCTCGATTCCCAGCTGGGACAGATTTTCTCCGCTTAGGCATTGGGTGTTGTGTTGTCCTCATCACCATGTCATCCCCATTTTCGACGCGCAAGTGGCCAATGTGGCGTCGAATGCAATAAGTACTTGCCCTACCCGAATGGGGGACTCTTGGCCCACAATGCCGTATGCTCATTTCCATTTAGTGCTTGTGATAGTGCTCCGAATGCTGCAGTCCGGGCTGTATACACCGTTGGACGCTGAATCATCGTAGGTAGTTTCATAAATCGGTGCGATCGTGGAGTATGCGGAAAAAGTAGTAGTTCCACTTTCTGCCACCAGGTGAAAGTATGGTGCTGTGAACGGTCAGAATGTGGAGTGGTTGCAGGAAAAGGGGAGGAACGACCAAATACATGATAACGGTGGTTCTGGCACGTTTATTGACATGTGGTAACAAGTTACAACATGTGTTCAGTACGTCCTCCCGGCTCAACACCATGCTATACCAGTAACACTGCGTGGTTGACAGTCCCTCGCAGAGTATCCAGTGCAATCTGAGCGATAAGTCGTCTTATGCTAGTTTTCAGATTAGGAAGAGTCCGGATAAATCCCTGATAGACACAATCTTCCATATACCTCCAAAACTACAAGTCACATGGGTTAAGGTCGGGGGATGTGGAAGGCCATTCATTTTGAAATTGCCTAGAGATGTTGTGGTCGTTAAATTACCTAAGGTTTCTCGTAGCAAATCTTTCACCTGACAAGTGACACGTCGCGACGCCCCATCTTGCGTGAAAATAGTTGTGTGGACACAGTTGCGTTCTTGGAAATCTGGATTCAACTGTTGCACAAGGACGTGCTTATAACATCAAAATGTCGCTGGGCACTCATCAGGCCCGCGAGGTGTCATCTCTTCGAAAAAAAAACGGATCGAGAATGAAGGAGATTGTGAAACCACAGTCACACAAGCTGTTCCTGCACAATGTGTGGCAGAGTAGAACCCCATACGCGACAGTTCTGTGCATTCACGGCGCTGTGCAGGGTAAAATATGCCTCGTCTGCCCAAAGAATATTTCTTGGTCGCATGAAACCCGTTTACATTCGTGTCAAAAGAAGTAGCCTATCTTGAGGCTTCATTTGGTGCACATTCTGAATCTTTTAGGGATACCGGTGTAAAATGCGCGCCAAAATCTTTTGAACTGTTGACCAGGGAGAGACAATTTTCATGACAGAACTACAGCAATGGCTGCAGAATTTGAGACATGTGTTACACGGTCGGCTATAGCTACATAAACTTCATCAACAACTGGCATCGGAAGGAGCTGCTTCCCTCTCCCTGTTGCACTACCTAACTCAGCTGTTCCCTCAAATTTCTTGATGATATTCCTTAGTCTGTTTGTTCCCTCCTCGCAGCTGTTTATGTCGGCATTATCCCCGAAATGAAGTGTTGGTATTGCTGCCGTTCTTTTAAAACAACTTTACCAATTGCGCACAGTCTTTCTTCTCAATAGTCATTGCATCTGAACTTCTTACACCAAGAGCACTTCACAAAAGAAATCAAGAAATGTCGCCAAGTGACAAACTGCATACTGACATCAAAACAGGAAATATTCCACATTCTGATTGCTTACAGCGCCATATTTTCACCTGGTGGTAGAAAGTGGAACTATTATTTTTTCATCATACTCCTTGAGCGTACCATGGTGTACGCAGCCCACACTGAAGTACTCGGAGCCGCGCGGGATTAGCCGAGCGGTCTCAGGCGCTGCAGTCATGGACTGTGCGGCTGGTACCGGCGGAGGTTCGAGTCCTCCCTCGGGCATGGGTGTGTGTGTGTTTGTCCTTAGGATAATTTAGGTTAAGTAGTGTGTAAGCTTAGGGACTGATGACCTTAGCAGTTAAGTCCCATAAGATTTCACACACATTTGAACATTTGCAGTACTCGGAACACTGTCAGTTTAATTACAACCACCCTCTATATCCTCTTTGTCATTCTTGTCGTGTATTATTTTGCTTCCCAGCCTGCAGATTTCTATCCCTTCGTCGACTATGTGGTCTCTAATTTTAATGATAACTCTGTCGCTGACCTCGTTTTTGCTGATCCTCAGTACATTCGTCTTTCTTTAGAGTAATCTCAATGCGAATACTGTGTACAGCAGACTATTCCTCCACTGAACTGACCCTATAATTCTCCCTCACTTTCCTGAGAGTAACAATGTCATTAGTAAATTTTATCATTTATATCATTTCACCCTGAATATTAATCTCTTTTCTAAAGATTTCTTTTCTTTTCTCTACTGCTTCCTAATGTAAAGGATAAACAATAGAGGACTTATGCTCTTTTTACGAGTAGTAATGAAAAATTCGCTCATGATCTTACAAACGTCTTCCACATCATTAAAACACTAATAATCTTCTCGTACTGAACCTTAGCAGTAATGCACCGTTTAGAGGTAAAACACATTCTTCTTGAAAACAGTGTTATTTGAATTTGGTGTCGAATTGGTGCCACGGATACAGTCCGAGGAGGCTTCTAAGATATTTTTGCCAGTTGCGACATGCAGATACCTGTTCGCCAATGTTTTGTATTCACTTACCATCGCATTACCTAAGAGTCGCAGTGATTCACAAACTGAATGGAAGGCAGCTAAGATCTGCGTGAGACAATAGTGAAGGACAATCTCCGTGTCCCTGTGACTAAGTTGCTAGAACAAAGTCGATTATTTCGTTGACGTAAATCACAGTGGTGCATGTTCTTGGACAGACAAGTTGTATGCAGTTAGAATGATAAGATACTCTGTTACAAGATCGTGTTTACATTTTCTTTTACCTCGTAATATTGAGTTCTACTTTCAACAGACAAGAAAGAAGAACTGAACATTGAATTTTTTATCATAGGAAATGCTGAATGTATGCAACATATAATTGTGGTATCAGCTAATCACAGTGTCGTGGTATTAAATTCACTGATCACCGATAACATACCTAATAGCCAGTATGTCCACCTTTGACGCGGATAACACCGGCGACGCATCGTGACATGGAAGCAATGAGGCCTCGGTGGTTGGCTGGAGATAGTTGGCACCACATCTGCTGACACAAGTCACCTAATTCACGTAAGTCCCAAGGATGGGGCGATGAGCTCAGAGGCCATGTTCCATCACATCCTAGATGAGTTCGACTGCCCATTCGACACACGGACAGCAAGCTCACTGATACTGCGTTCTTGTGTCTTACTAACAGTGATTCCTCGACAGGTGACGCTGCACACGAAATTTTTGTGCGTATTTTCGAACTACAATAGAGCCACTGAGGACAGCTAACAAATGTAACACTTTATATCTGTTATACTACAGATTTTGAAAGCTCTCTGTTAGAAGTTTCCTATTTGTATCAGTCCGCGGGTTGCTCGTCACTTGCATGACATGGAGACTATGAAGTACATGCTTTCGTCTGCTAGTAAAGTCTTTCTTTGGTTATGCAGCATATCTGCGAACAACACTTTGAACATAGAGCCATGCCAACAAATGAGGTGGCTGGGCACAAAGTTTCCATAGGGTAGCATGGGTAGTGATCCATTTCACACACCTCCTGCCTACGCTTGGAGCCGCCAAGATGTTGTCTACATTGCGCTGTATTATAAAGTTCAGACATTTTGTCTCTTGAATGATTTAAGATTATCAGTTCTGCACTGCAGTTCCCAGGAGTCTTCGTGAGAACGTTCCTTGCTAGCGTTTCATTTGTGTAATTACATTTTACATGATCCTGCAGGTGCAGTTGTGCATCTGTGTGTGCAGTTGTGTATCTGTGTGTGCCAGGTTAATTCTTTGTTCGAATGCGTCTTTGTCCGAATATGTAACTATCAAGATGGGTCTTCCATTAAGTCATCCATAGATACAAGTCGAATTTCACATTATATTCCCACCCATTAAATAGTGTTATGGGGATTTGGAAGTATACGACGTTCCTTTCTAGTTTTTTAAATGAACGATATTTGTACAACCACTGTTTCCAGACATTTGTATCTACCATTCAGGGTTTTTAAACTTTCTTTCGAATGATAACTAAATGCAGTTTAATTTCTCTCAAGAATTATCCTTTCTCTGAAATCATGCTTCAGTCTTACGAACTCTTAGTCAGTGGAACATGTGATCGAATAACTGTTGTCTTCAGTAGTAACAGTATGAAACGTCCCCTTAGAAAAATTAGTGAATGACTGTGCTGATAAACCACTTACGTTATTTTCTTTTCAAACAGCTGAGCAAAACTGCACCTAATCAGTCATTACTCTCTTTACTTATTCTGATCAACACTAAACTGACACACAATATTTTTAGTGCACCCCAATCTGACTTTCAAAAATCCCTACAAATAATGGCCCTGACTAACAATAACCATACCTTTCATGAATCACTTACCTCACAAAAATCTTCGTTACTCAAACTACTGCAATACAGCGTGCGCCAATACTGCCAGCTGAATAAAAGATTCAAACTACTGAAGGCACTAACTACTGATAGGCATAGTTAGCAAATGAAAGATTTTGATAGAGAACTAGCAATGTATTTACATTAATAGTGTTCAAAAGTAATAATATATATATCAGCTCATGACATCCAGTCTTACAAATTTACTCTTTCTGATGGACACACGTCCAGATCGTCCGCTCTCAAAATTCTGCCATCTCTCTCCCCACATCCACCACTGCTGGCGGCTCACCTCTAACTGTGGAACGCTACGCGCTCTTCACATCCAACTGCCCAACACTACAATAGCAAATTCCAACAATGCAAACCAGCCACAGACTGCACATAGCACAGTCAGTGATTTTCATATAGAGCGCTACATGGCGTTACCAACATAAAAACCTAAAAAGCCTACTTACATAGCCCCCACGCTCCCCACAAAAAACTTTTACAAATAGTTTTGGGCAGTGGCCAATAATGATTTGAAAAAAAAATTTCATAAATACAATAACAAATAAATCAAATGCACACACTTATTGATACCATGTTGGTCAAAAGCTAAAATTTTCTCACAGTCCATAAAGACAGTCCTGACCATTCATCACAGTACAATTGCAGTGTTTTTTTTCCTCAAAGTCTGAGCAGTAAAAGAAAATGCACATGGAAGTAATGGATTTCCATGCAGTCTTGAAGAAGTAGTGTTATGCTTCCAACGGAAAGACAGTGCTGACTCTTGACATGCAGACAGGTAATGGGCCACAACAGAGCAAACCCACACCAGAGTCAGTCGAAGTTTTAAAGAATATTGGTAGGTAGGTAATCACAGAGCAGACCCACTGCAGTCCTGGTAGAGAGTATGGTATTGGTGGGCCACCAGAGGTGCAGACCCACTGCAGTCGTTGTAGAAATAATTGTATTGGTGGGTCATCAAAGGTGTAGACCCACTGTAGTCCTTGTAGAGATGGCCAGCAGCCATCCATTGCGACTGTGTGCGTGCAAAGTCACCATTAAAGAGTCTTGCAGACAATATAGCAAGTCCATGAACCACCACTTGTGAAATCACAAAACATTTTTTTGAAATGTCCTTAGAACCAGCAACGCTGTTAACCAGTCCCTTTCTGAATTATTAACACACGTGCAAACACTAACAGTCCCAACTTCTCACGTATTGTGCATGTACTATGACCAACAGAAACGTGTTCAGTGAAATGACACTTAATTTGAAGAACTGGTGACTATACAATTATAAATTTACAACATAAGAATACAATTACAAAGGTACAATATACATCATTAAAGAACATAACAATACAGATAACATTTGTAGTAATACAGGCTTTACAAAAGAATAGAAATAGACATATACATCAGTGTTACAGGAATTATGACATAATTAAATACATAAAAGATCAGAAAAGCTTTCGAAAATAATGTCTAAACATCTTTATAAAGTAAATAACATAGTATTGGAAAAATTCTACAACATAACTCTCAAACATATGACAGGAGAACACAAATACACAATGGTACACAAACACATAGCGGAATAAGACAAAAGGAAAGGACATGGTTTGTTTTACTGCAGTATTTTGCAAACAAAACTTTATTTACTTCTTGGAGATCTCCCTTCGTTCTTCATTATTTCCAAAAAGTCCTCTCTATACCTATTTTCTGTACTTTTTTTGTATAACTTCTCATGCTTTTCTTCCAATTCATCGCAACTCATTCTCTTATATACCCTACCCCCTCTTAAGCTGACATAAATCTACTGAGCTCAGATGCATAAACTAAGGGACGAGGCAATGCAGCAGCATGAAACAATTAACACAGCAATGACAAGAAATGCAAATTGGCAAAGCTAGCAGCAGTAAATCTAAATTAGCAAAGGAATTTCAATATTACAACTAACATAAGGCAATGTGCAGCAAACAAGAAAAATAAATCAGTAGTAAAACTGGCTTAACAGCGTAATACAAAGTGAAATTCAGTAGCACTATGCCTGGAAAACAGCAGCAGCAAATGCAATAACTTATATCTAATCATGACAAACCTACAAACAAAAAAATAGTACACTAAAGACAACAATGCAGATAATGGAAATGTCTATTCACATCTTAATGTCTATGCCATTAAAGTGGTGCACCACAACTAATTATACAAAACAAATTACCAAGTACTTTATTATGTATGCAGTTACTGTTTAGTCACTTCTTATTGTTATTTCCTTTCCAAGTGCTCCTTTTTCGAAGAATGTGGATCATAAAATTATTATTTAATAGATCTGTTGACAGAAAGTGTTCACATTAGCAAATGCATTTTATTTTGTTTTATAAAACCAATGCTGCAACACAGCTGGAAACCAGATATCAAATGAAATAAGCAACTATCTAAAGCAAAGCATAAAAATATCATTCAATAGTCATGTGGCATTTCATAAGTTCGTAGAAATTCTCTCAATTCTCGTAGACAGACACTTGTCATAATCAGGTGTGCAGATGTAAGAATATTTCCCATCAATTCTTAAGCATTTCAGTAAGTAGCACAAAGTATGTGCTTCACAGTATAATCATATGTTTCCAAGTAATAGTGTGTCATATTTGCGATGCTTTCTACAAAGGAATGTCAATAGCGAGGTTAATGGCCTCTTTTTCTCTCCACCTAATGGCTTTTTTCCAGGCAGGTGGCACAGCTGGGCACCCACAACGCATTACGTCAAGGCCACTTAGTTTCTTATCGAAATATTTACGACAGCAGTTTGCGCTACAGTGACAGTCTCACATAAAAAAATATTACAGGTCGAGAATTTTGCGTTACAAATGTGTAGAAACAAAATCCTGTAAATATAAGTGTGCAAAAAAATTTAGACGCCATTGTGATACATTCACACATATACACACATTTCATAATTCTTAAAGTACGATTCTTGTTTTCCAACATCCTTTTTCACAGACCAGAGTCCCTAACCACTACTCATTATTCCTTACTTTATTACACATATACATATTCGTAGACATTTCTTCAATATTTCATCATAATAAATAAATAGCATAATCAAATTCCTCATATAGCATCAGCTTATAGATCATAAACATACCTCAACAGCATAATACATCATAATAACAACATCATAAAAACTCACCAAAATCTCAAAAACGTAGTACCTTTCTGCAATAATTTCAAAACCTAAGAAAATTCTCTGCTCATTTCAATGGTGTCATCTACCTTAATTGTACTTTAAAATCATGATCCCATACCAAACACATCATTCAAAGCTCTCTTAGTATCACAATGGTTCCGAAAAAATATGAACAGTTCACACAATACAGACAAAATACAATTTCATAAGTGTGAAGTTATCAAACTGTGTAATTACATAAACATGTGTCGCTGATGTAGTAAAAAACATGTTTGTCTCTCTCAGTCAAATGATCATATAGCTGTGTAATTTATGTGTTAGAGAAACATGGTACCGATGTGTAAAATTGTATAAGCAAATACCATATTAGCTAGGGCTCCTTGTGCTTCCCAAACACATGGTACACAAAGTAGGCGTGTACCCCCTGAGGATTAATGTAATTATTCCCTCAGGTGTTACAGATTACAACAATGGAATGAAATGTATCACGGAAAACCTTTGTATCCGTGTAATTCAAAAATCTTTAAAAATAAATGCTTTAAGTACAAAATTAATCACTCAAATACGTGTACTGTAGCGCAAAACTGTGCCTCTTGTTCTAAGATGAACTCTGTCATTGCTTAAGGGTAAAAATGCAGCAAGTGTCGTAATTATCGTCGTCTGTAAGCAAAGTTCTGTAGAAGTCAATGCACTTAGCTCGTAATAAACAAAAGTGAAATGCTACGCGTGTAGATATCGTAGTTATTACGTACAGTACCGTGATCAAGAAAGTACTATACTGTAACGTATTGTTGTGCTACGAAAAAGGTTGTCTCATTGTAGCTATACCACAAAAGTTACTACTAAAACATGCTTTACTTTCCAGAAGAATTCAGAAAAGCTGTGCAGATATAAAACAGATACAGCACAAAAGCAACAATGTAAATTGTGTCACACATTAGTGGCGTCGTGATATAATCGTGTAGCTGTCAAAGAAATCAAATACTAAGTCATCTTTAATCTCAAAGAAAGTTCTTCAAATAAAGAATGTCTTTTCAAGTAAACCAAAATATTGCATTAAAATCTCATTATGTTCTAAGTATGTAAGCCTTATAGTCGTTATGTAATCATGCAACTAAAAAGCAAGAATGTACACACACAGTAACACTGTGTCCTCTGTTCACTATAACAATGCATTTGTAATTACTTGTCTAAATAAGTTCCCTAGGTTCTTGACTAGATAGTTAACTTTAAAACATAGTTGCATGTTAACAGTTTCTAAGTGTGACAAAGAGTACTGGTAACGTGAAGTGAAAAATTTTATAGCAAAGACTAAGTTAAAAAAACAGATTATCTCTCAATAAACGGTTTTACATGTGAAATGTGGTGCAATTCTTTACTCTTTATAGTGCGCAGACATTCAGCTTCAAAGCAATTATCATGTTGCATACGTCGGTAAGGAATGCTAAAATTTTTCTCACGGTTAGCGTGTATGTTATTTTTCCCTGAGCCAGCCGGCGCACATGGCTGCCTGCGGTGCGAGTCATTGTCTGTTTCTTTGTTGGCGCGCGTCTTTATTGGGATTTGGAGATCTGACTTCTACAAATTCACCTTGTCAGAGGGCCCTGCCCTGTTTGAATCCCGCCAGTTCTGATTGAATTCTGGTCTGTCGTTTTGTCGGTAGTTTACATAGTTTCTCTTTTGTCGGTCATGTGGTGGAGAATTTCTCCCAGAATCGTAACTGCTCGGTGGACCGTTGCATCTGAAGTTATTCTGTCTCCCCTGATAATAATTGTTTTGGTTCCCATATTGTCTGTTTCTCTGACTGTCTCTGTGATAGTCATTACCGTGGAAAGGTGACCTTTCCCTGGGATGATTACTACTCTGCCAACGATTGTCATACAGGTTGTGTCTGTTTTGGTCACGATTTACGTTGTAAGAATAGCCTTGTTGTGTCCAGTTATTATTTCTGTCATCGCGGAATTGTGAAAGATGTGACCTGTAATTGTTGTGTTCGCGTTCCGTGATTGTCAGTGTCAATTTCCAATTCTTGTAACAGTCCCTGAAAAGCTGCAATGTCGTCTTTGCAGCGTCCTGCCAAAATAATATGTCGTAAATGTTCAGGCAATTTGATTAAGCAAATGCAGATGAGTTCTGAGGGGCTGTATGGGTTTGAAAGATACTGATTCTTATGTAACATGTCTTCGAAATATTTGACAAGACTGGAAAATTCAGATTGTTCGAAATGTTTCATCATTATGATGCTATGTTTTACTCGCTCTTGTGTAGCTTGAGACCAATATGCTGAGAGGAAAGCATGATAAAATTCTCCTTCACTGTGACAATCGTGAATGACCGATCACATTCTTGCAGCTGGTTCATTCTCTAAGTAGCCACACATAAATTCTAACCTGTGCTCTAATGACCAGTTAGGGGGAAAACAATGAGAGAACTGATGGAGCCATGCTTGTGGATGAATGTCGTTGTCAGAATTATTAAATGTTTTGAATTTACGTGTAGTAATGAACAGCTTATAGTCAAAATCATCATGTCGGCGAGTCGCATATCGGTCATTGTTACTTCTTTTCGGCGGTTCCATCTCAAAATTCGGTGTACCTTGCCTATTTCTTTCATTGTTTCCGAAGTGTCCTGTATTATTATCTTGTGGCTGTTCCGTATTTATATGTCCCTCTTTCCGTATTGGAGCGCGAGTGTCCTCTGAAATATGTAATTCTTGTATTACCTGTGTCAACTCATCTTGTACTTCCCGGATTTCTCTTTTGTACTGTGTATTGATTTGATTTTGATTTTGTTTGAATTTTCTAATTTGTTCATACTCTTCTGTGTCATTCAGATCATCATCTACCTTTGTAAATAAGTTAGTGAACTGATCCGAAAGTTCGGCAACTTCCTCCGATACTGAACAGATTTCCTCAGTATGTTTTTCTGAACCAAGTTTCAGAGTATCCATTTGTGTTGAAATCGTATCTACTGTGTCCTCTAAGTTTTCCTGAGTTTTTGCAAGTTGCGTAACCGAATCGGTAGATGCAACAGAGTCAGTTTTAGATTGCAAGGTGTCGTGATTTTCATGAACAATAGTTTGCAGTTCTTTTATGGCTGCTTCGTGATTCTGTAATGCATTTTTATGACGAGAAAAAATAGGTTAAAATGCTCACAAATTTGTGTTTTTACGTCATTACAGACTTTTCGACATTTCGGTTCGATTGTAAGTAACTCAGCAGTTAAAACGTCACGTGTTTGTTCAAGCGTTTGTTCCACTGAGTCTAACTTTTGAAGCTGTTGCTGTGTTTGTCTCCGGTTTTGTTCCATTGTGTCTAACTTTTGCTGTGTTTGTCTCTGATTTTGTTCCATTGTGTCTAACTTTTGAATATTCTGTTACATTGTGTCTAACTTTTGAAGCTTTTGTCCCATTTGTTGCATTAATTGTAATAACAATGCACTGGTGTCTGAAACATGTTCCTGAGTGCTATTCGGTAGTGCATTTGAACCGCCAATATTCGCATTTTGAAAAGAAGAAAATGTGTCTTGACGTATTTGTGAAAACGGTGAGGACGCAAAACCTGAATCTACAGTATTTGCAAGACTGTGTCCTGGCATTTCGGATTCCTGAGGCGAGCTGTTGCCGACCGATCGATCGATAATGCGTCCCTGTTCACTAATTGTTTCACTGTCTACACCATTATTTGCAGCTCGCTCCATTTCCGTATGCACAATTACCAAATTACTACTTTGAGCATTAGCTAATTCATTACACGGTGGCGCTAACACACTGCTTTCGTCTTCACTGTCATTTCTCAGTTTACTTTGGAGCCTAGTGTTACTTTTTTCACACGCCATAATTATCACGTGTTTCACACGATAACAAGAAAAGCACAATTTGAAGAGAAAAAATAAGAAAACACATTAACATAGCACTGAAAATAATATCTAGTTAATTGCAAGCGCAGCTACGAAATACTTGGTACAAATCTCCATGCATGCCACAACTGTTTTACTGTACAACAACGAAAAACTACAACTACAAAGGACATTCTCTCTATAATCACGCGTTAGCAATAAACAATAGCTACACTAATTACACAAACTACAAGAAAAAATCAGAAGATTCCAGTGAGGTATCCTCGGCTAAGAGTCGACATATGAAACGTACCCTTAGAAGAATTAGAGAATGGCTGTGCTGATAAACCTCTTACGTTATTAGCTTTTCAAACAGCTGAGCAAAACTGAACGTACTCAGACATTACTCTCTTTACTTATTCTGATCAACACTAAGCTGACACACAATATTTTTAGTGCACCCCAATCTGACTTTCAAAAATCCCTACAAAAGAATGGCCCTGACTAACAATAACCTATACCTTTCATGAATCACTTACCTCACAAAAATCTTCGTTACTCCAACTACTGCAATACAGCGTGCGCCAATACTGCCAGCTGAATAAAAGATTCAAACTACTGAAGGCACTAACTACTGATAGACATTGTTGGCAACTGAAAGATTTTGATAAAGAACAGACATTGTATTTACCTTAATAGTGTTCAAAAGTCATAATATATATATATCAGCTCATGACATCCAGTCTTACAAATTTACTCTTCTGATGGACACACGTCCAGATCATCCGCTCTCAAAACTCCGCCATCTCTCTCCCCACATCCACCACTGCTGGCGGCCCTCCTTCAACTGTGCAACGCTACGCGCTGTTCACATCCAACTGCCCAACTCTACAGTAGCAAATTCCAACAATGCAAACCAGCCACAGACTGGACACAGTACCGTCAGTGATTTTCACGTAGAGCGCTACATGGAGTTACCAACATAAAAACCTAAACAGCCTACGTACAACAGGTGCAAGCACAGCTTGCTGTCAGTCAGCTGTCTTCAGCAGAATTAGTACCGCTACAAGTGCCTTCAGCGGATAAACTATTTAATAGTTTTCTAGACAGTTTTTGGATAAATTAAGAAACGTATGGAGTTGCCGAGAACATCAGTCTTAGTTAACTTTCTACAATATTTTTAGTTTACATGTGTCTATACAGAAGAAGTAGAAGTAAAGAGTCACCTCGATATAAAAAGTGTTCACAAAACTTGGCTGGATATAGTAGGCTGTACTTCTCCAAATTACGTTACATAAGTCGTATTTCATAGATCCAGTGGAGAGGGGTCTCTGGGATATGGATGGTAGTTCCAGATCTACATTCTAAGTGAGACACAATTAAAATCTTAACAGGTCTCAGTATTCCTTATTAATAACTGCGTCTTGTTCAGAGGGGTTCATGTCTCCTTATTTCCACCTTTAGACGACAAATGTGAACAGTACAAGCCGAAGGGCTATGGAATTTCCAGCACATTTTACACTTAAATGAGGCATTGAAGTATGCAGTGCTAGTGACAACCCACGATGGTGTCCTCTTTACCTTGTCAAGTGACAGACGCCTACGAGCAGGAGCAGGGTCAATGATCTTTGCCTCTGACATATTCACATATGACGCCATCAAGAGATAAATGCGGTAAATTTGAAAATTGGTGGAAATTTATAAACAATTCCATTTCTTCCAGCCAATCACAATGAGTGCAGAATTCACACACACACACACACACACACACACACACACACACACACACACACACACACACACTCAAGTACTTACAAACATCTAACACTCTTTTTAGCGTAGTATTCAGGAGTATTCATCCAAATTACGCAAACACACACACACACACACACACACACACACAAGCAATCATGCACAACACTGCATGATGTACAACCTCCCACACCTTTCTCCACTCAGATCATAGTATGTTATCCACCATTAAAATGAGAGAGCCAATTACGGTGTAGCCCCATATCGGCTGTGTTCATAATGTACGAATGATCTGAATTATTTATCAAAAAATACACACTTACAAAATATCTGAAGTGCGTAAAATGATGAAAATTTTGTCAACTGTGCTTTCATAATTGACTTCAAAAATTTATTCATGGACTGCTCACCAGTCACATCGGTAAACTTCATTGAAAGCCATGTGTTATTCACTATGGAATACTAGAACAAGTATGTAACCTACTCTCTATAACTATTTAAAAACTAACATTTGTTTATACATTTTAATTAATAAATTATTATATGTAGTTGTCGAACATGAGTTTCACTTTAGATACTATTCCACAAAACTTCCGAGACGCGAAATAAAATCAACTGCTGCTTTTATGCTCCTGTTGCTTGTCTTTGTCAACAGATGACTCCATCAGTAAGTGTAATAGGACTTGTTAGACGGTAGTTAATGAATGCTTCAATACCACTAAAACCTTAGCAGACTATATTACCTAGTCCACAAATGCAATGGACAAAGGTTAGAAAGTATAGCTTTTCTTAATTTCTATCAGCAAATTAAACTGTATGGTTCGCTTACACATGGAATCAACATCACTAACATTACTTCAGATCAAAGTAATTAACTGAAAGTTTTAATTAGTTAGAAAACCTAATGTTGTGAATTAACTTACCGTCGAAAATTTCAGCAAAATTTATAATTTCGTTCTCGTGACGTTAGCAGAAATATCTATGTTGTAATTAAACCAATAATTAAATAGTAAAATTCGTAAATTTCAACTTACCTAACAACAGAGTTTTGGAAAATTTATGTCATCTGATGCATTTAACGTCACTTGGGCACTTTATTTATCAAATCAATAACGAAAAACCCATTAGGTCACCTGTAATTAACATTTTCGCTAACGATTCTCGAACATCCTTATGTAAATGCTATCGATTTTCAGTCATTTTGATACTATGAAAATATAATATAAAATCTTAACCTGAAATTCCGTTTTAGCATTTTACACTATGCTTCAGTTACTGTTAGGTAAAAATCCAATGGAAATCAAGATGTAATTAATGGCTTTATAATAGGTATTGTTATTCTAAGTTCATGACCAAATTTCCACACAAAAGTAAAAAGAACAAAATTTAGAAATATATTCACAATGAATCATGATTTATTGTCTTTAAACTGTACTAACCCTTTGATGTAAATCATTAACATTTCATTGTATATCAGTGAATGTAACTGTTTTTGACAATGGACCAATAAACATACATTGTTAAGATCTGGTATATACTGAGCAGTGCAAAACACTTGAAGTCGGTAGCAGTTTGGCCAATGTAATGATGCATAGTCTGTAACAGTTGGTAGTAAACAGTTCGAACATTTTTGTAAATGCTTACAGAAAATACAGCTGCTATTAAATGGGTTTATCAGTGTGTTGAAAAATACTAGTTTTACACCCAAGTTTTCATCATGTCCGAAATCCAGGTAAATCTGCAATATAAATTCTCTAACGGATTTCGTTGGTGGAGAAGATTCGACGGTTTAAAGCTAAGTATTCCATTCTCATACTACGATGAATCTCTCATAATGAAAATACTTTACCCAGATCTGCAGTTGGAGTAACATTAAATCTGGTGGAGTCTAGCTGGGATCACAGCATGTGTGTGGATTGGATATTCATGGGCATTTGTTTCAGTTGCTAATTATAATATCCAAACTCTCATGTCACACAAGGACCTGGTGGGAGAAAGAACTGAAAACTAGCTTTGCGTTGTAGTGTTGCTCTTGGGGGACGAAAATAAAAGGAATTGTTACTTTTTTTAATGTCGAAAAGGTGAATATTTTTGGTGGGCCACTTGGCAACAGAATCAGGGATATATTACGCTATTATAATAACATACGTTGACCATTAAATACCTGAATAAGAGTAGCATATTGATATATATATGTATATATATATTTGAGATCGCTCGGAAGAAACATTATCATTTCTGTGCATATTTATAGTCACAATGTAGTCATACCCGGATCAACACTAAGGGACCAGAAGATTTATAGACTTTAAAAGAAATGCAACACTACACAAAAAAATTGGTTCAGAAATAATAGGAAAACGATCATGTTCCTTCTGCCTCATGCTGCGTTCGGCCCATCAGCGTGATCGTAATTTCTCATGATGAAGTAACACAAAAATAATTATCATTCAGTTAAATAAGGAGATGGAATCATCAAGGTTAATTTACGAAAATAAGCACACTTATCTTTAACACATGTTTTCTTTTTTAATGCTACGTATCTTTTCATATTAAATTATAATAATGACCATTGTGGTTAAATAATCAGTTACCAGAAACTACATGCTTTCTGATTGAAAAAGAAATAACATTTAGCATTTTCACTCAATATTTACACATAGAATATAAAATACAGTTGCGGAACGCAGCAAGTCCGCGTCCGCCTCTCATGGAATACAAACAGTAAAAGGTGAGGCGCCAAAAGCCTGTTTTGTCTTGAAAACAACAGAATTCTTTTTTATACCATTAATCGATACATGTACATAGAGATTTACTGGCACCACGCAAGAACGACAAAGATAAAGAATAATAGATTCTGTCGCTGCCATGCGATGGTTCATTTCTTTTACTTTACAATTGTTCGATAACTTTAGGCCATCAGGCTTTTACTACTGAGCGTATATTAATGTTTGTGAGGCGAAAATTACTAATATTACACTGCCTCCCATGAGGAGGGAAGGAATACCGCAGGTATTACTTTCATCCTCATGCCCATTGAAATATTTGTAATTTTCGGGTGTAACACACAGGTTATTAAAAGTTTCATTTCATATTCATTCCATAATATAAGAATTAACGTTTCAATTTGTAATTACTGACGGTGGATCATTGTGAATTTGTTCTGTTTTTCTGCCAGTGTTTGCATGGATTCCGTCTTTTTTGATGATTCTTAAAATTAAGGCTATAAGCACACATATTTACAAAATTTATAAGGAAATAAAGTCACACTTCATTTTTCATCGTTGCAAAAGTAATTTGACTATCACAACTGGTACACAACTTTCTGTTTTGACTGTATTCATTATATTGTCATCGTCTTGTCGATTGATTGCCTTGTCCGTCGTCGCACTTAATTATACATTTATTTTCGTCGTACATGCACTACTTATGATAGACTTGAATTGTAGAGCGGCCACTGGTGATGGCTTCGACAAGGAAGTCCATATCTTCCACTTTCAGGGCTCGAGTGTGGCTCTCCGAATTATTCCACATATGAAACAAATAAAATATCTTATATTAGAATAGCTTACAAAACTAATTTTATATACATGTGGGATCCTTTGACGTATTTTCGTGTGCTTATTTTCATTCATATCTTGACCTCTCATTAAAGTTTACATTTCAACAGTGTTCAGAGGTGACCTTGTGACTTGTCTCTGTGTACAATCAGTCATTATAATAATTACGTTAACTTCTCTATCTTAGAGTCTCTCGGAAGGTTTATGATACATACAAAATGTTTTCAGTACTGGGTGTGAATGTTTTTGCTACAGAATGTACCGCACAGCAACTGTGTTGGCGGTTGAACGTTTACATTATTTCGTCACGTGGTGGCTGTCCGCCTCCACTGTTGCGAGCAATCTTGAAATTCAGTCTGTGCGTGCGCACGTGACCGGAGCTTTCTTGCAGAGCGTTGATTTCGCGCTTGAGGTGCCGTGCGTCGCTTTTGTTCGGCGGATCGTGGCTTTGTGCTTTTTAGATTGCTGGAGGGAGCTTCTGCCACCGAAACTGCCTCACATCACTTCCTGTCCACTATCGAGTTACGGATTCACAGGTAAGTGGTAGCTACCGCTGCAACTGCATGTGTGGAATGACACTGATTATTATGATTATTACACACTGCACACATCAACGAATTTTTCACACATATGGTGCAGTAGAATGCTGCCACTGAAAATAGTCGAACTTTAAAACTTCACTTGCACTGTGGTGAGCGTCTGCGTGAACGGTGTATTAAAAGAAATTCTCGCTTCATAACATCACACGGTGTTTACAAGTTGATTTACATACTAATATTTACAAGAGTTCATTTAAATCGAGAGATAATCTAATTGACCACTTTGAATCAAAACAATTGTTTTTTAATTAGTCTTTTTTTTATTTATGCCTATGGTCACAGGTAGGCTATTATAAGGCCTTTTTCTTTGACCAAATCCATTCCAATCTCCTTTACAAATTAATTTCATTCATAGTAATTTTTATCACGCTTGCTTATTCATTTTGTAGGCCCAATACATTTTTTTTTTTAGTGCTCGTCTTATTTAGTGACTTGTGAGGGGAGCTTCATTTATGTCAAAAGCTTTTCTCGTATGTGCTTGTCTTTAAAGAAAGTTCGAAGACAGATTTGAAAATAGCAATTCCGCCTCTGAATTTCGTGTTGAAATACAAACAGTCGAAAAAGAAAAGGTGGGAAAAGCGGGCCTACTCGCGGATCGTCGACAGAATTTAAATTACTCCTCAACCAGGTCGAAAATTTAATTTACATTGCGCATTACAAAAGCAATATGCGCGTCGCGAACCCACTCATTTTTATATGTAGTGCCTCACTTCCTAAGCACACATGCATCTTTACAAGTTGATCCTGAGGAGTGGATAGGATCAAGGATCTTAAAGGATTTGCACTTAGGAAAGGGATTCAATAATCACAGAGAAAACAATAAATATTGCAGTGCGCACTTAAAATAAAATCTATCACTTCAAGCATTTATATCTAATATGTATCTTGCTGCAGCTTGCTTACTACTCTTTGCTCATTTCTTAGACTAAGTCAAGTTTATGCATTACCCATTTGGGTATTAATTATCATTTGTATATATAAGCCTCTCACTAGAGTGTTGTTGTTTGCTGCTGTCGCGACCTGTGAAGCTTGGGCGAGATCCTTATTCTATTTGCTGCTAGCTTGTGAATTTGTAGTATCGCTAATGCTCAATAGTACCGTGAAGTTGCCATAATAAACCATGTTACTCATATGTTCTTTTACTCAGCTTGTTTATAGTCTGGACTCATCTTACTTTGCGTTATATAATAAACTTCCTTTTTATTCCATCACGCTTTTACTTAAGGTTAACGTCAGGCATTTTTAGAACAATTGCACTGCGTTATCAATCTGTTCATGCTTAATCCTAGATATCTGTTTACTTCAAAGAGATGTTATTTCATCGCTGGCACAGCACTGTGCTGGAACTTACAAGTTAAATCTACCGAGTGTTTTGCGCTAACAGGTGGTGCCTTATTTACGTCACATTTGAAAATAGGGAATAACCTCATGGACTCGAATCT
This sequence comes from Schistocerca serialis cubense, assembly GCF_023864345.2. Taxonomy (NCBI): domain Eukaryota; kingdom Metazoa; phylum Arthropoda; class Insecta; order Orthoptera; family Acrididae; genus Schistocerca; species Schistocerca serialis. The sequence continues at coordinate 855,935,997 of NC_064639.1, read as the reverse complement.
TCTTTTGTCTGGACGTTTAAGTATTTCCTTTTAAAACAGGTCATTAATTTGCCCTCGATTAAATTTCACTTACTAATACTAAGCACATATAATCATCATTTCAATATTACTATTTAGTGAGAGAAGTGCATTATTCGCTCCTTCCTGCTCATTCTCAAATTACTATTTAGCGAGAGAAGTGCATTATTCGCTCCTTCCTCTTTCCTCATTTTAGTACCTCAGGGCTAATTAATACCTCTCGAGTACATCATTTTTCTTACATACTAACTTATAACTAAAATTGAAAATCGCCTCTAGGACATGTCCTCATGTTTACATAAAGATTATTCATGTAAATACTTGTTTACAACTTATTCTGTATTTTATTTTCCAGACGCGTTGTTTTAATACATAAGGTTTCCTTTTAGCACCGGTTAACGTCCGTAGTCAGTTCAGTTCCGTTCTTGTTACTCATTGGTTAATCCTGATCTCCAATACCTTAGAATTTTCTTATAGCTTAAATTAATTCCTGGCGTTATAAAATTTTCTTAAATCATGATGGTGGAACAATCCTTTGATTTTATTCGTGGCAGGGTCAGATAACAAATAACTACCAATGTGTGGTTTCCTCATTATCACAAAGGGACCTTCATAAATGTGTTGCCACTTACGATTCTTCTTTAACAACAGGAATGGTTTAAAGCGAGTCCTGACGAATACCTTTTCTCCTTCTTTGAAATCTATAACTCTGTTTACCTTCTTATCAAATGCCTTTTTTCGGAGGTTAGCATACGTTGTTAATGATATGAGAGCTTGCCTGATTTTTGCGTCTAGGTCCAATTCGTTGTCTTGTAACTTTGGAAGGGGGTCTATCCATTCATTCCTTTCTTTTGATCTTGACATTAACTCATGTGGCGTGAATCCGGTCGACAGATGAGGAAGGTGGTTTACAATCTGTTGGAAAGGTGTTACGAAGTCTACCCACTTAGATTGCTTATTCGGAATGTACGTCCTTATGAATCTGTTAAATTCTTTGAAGATTCTTTCTGTCGGATTCGATTGCGGCCGAAACAGGGATATCAAAATTGGTTTGATTCCATGGCGAGCAAGAAAAGCACGCCACGGGCATGAGGTGAAATTTGAAGCATTATCAGACAAGATTGATTCTGAAACCCCTAATTGTGGGAAATAATCATTTTCAATGCGACGAATTATTGGATTTGCTCAAGAAGATTTTACTGCGTACAGTCTCATGTGCTTAGAAAAATTGTCCAGGATTGCTACTAAGTATTTAGCGTCTCCCCTACCTGTGGATAGTGGACCTGCCAAATCAATACTAAGAAGCTGGTTTGGCCTTTCAGCAATTATTGGACTTAGTGGGATTGAAGTGGAAATGTTTAAGGATTTTGCCTTTTGACAGATGACACAGTTTCTCAATAATTTATGGATTCTCTAGTGTGGATTCGGAACATAACAGTAAGTCGAGATTTTCCTTTTACATTTTTCTGGTCCGTAGTGACCCCATGAAATGTGAGTGTACCACAGAAGATGTTCAATGAAATTTCGAGAGATGCAAACACACCACCTCTCAGATGACTCAGACGTCTTATGAAATAGAACTTGATTATGAACTTTATAAAACTTGGACAGCTTGTGGGCTGGATTTTCGTGAAGAATTTGTATAACCTTTTTCCATTTTGGATCTGTATTTTGAAGAATCTGAATCTGCCTACATAACTGAAGAAAATACTTTCTGTGAATTGGATCTTCCATTAACAAAACGTTATAATTAGACATTTGTTCCACCAGTTCGCTGCTTTCTGGTAAGCCCTCAGGTGAGCGAGAAAATGCGTCTGCTATAACATTATCTTTACCTTTTATATATACAATGTCAAAGTCATATTCCTGCAAGAATAAGCACCAGCGAGTAAGACGAGGGTGTTGCAACTTGCATGTAAGGAGGAATGATAAGGCTTGATGATCTGAATAGACTTTAATTTTTCTTCCATAGATATAATAGTTAAATCGCCTAAAAGCCCATATTACGGCAAGTGCCTCCAACTCTGTAACCGAATAAGACTTCTCACACTCTGATAACACTCGACTCGCAAAGCTAATCACTTGGATTTGCTCGTCTCCATTTACTAATTGAATCTGGAAAAGACAAGCGCCGATACCCACAAAGGAAGCGTCTGCAGTAATACAAAATTCCTTATCCATCTGAGAATGATGGAGAATGTTACTGTTAACCAGACTGTCTTTAATTTTCTTAAATCCGTCTTGGCATTCTGGCGTCCAATTCCAATGTGAATTCTTTTTTAAAAGGTTGTGAAGAGCGGGATTGTTCAATACCTGATTGGGAACAAAACGTCTGAAAAATGACGTAAGACCGATAAATCCTCTAAGTTGCCTTTTTGTAACAGGGGTTGGAAAGTTTTTTATAGCAGACAAATTTTCCGGGTCGGGTTTAATTCCTTCAGGGGTGATGATGTGTCCTAAAAATTTAATTTCACTTTTTCCAAACTTGGATTTCTTAAGATTTGCTGTAACACCATACTCTCTGAATCGTTGAAATATCTTTTGCAGAAGGGCCACATGATCTTCCCAATTTTTCGATGCTACAAGAACGTCATCCACATAGACTGTTACCTCATCTAAAAGTTCAGGACCTAGTACATAGTCAAGGGCAGAAATAAAAATTCCGGAACTCACATTTAGTCCAAACGGTACAACTTTGAAATGGTAAGATCTACCTGCAAATATAAACGCAGTGTAATTCCTAGACTCCTGCGCAAGTTTTACTTGCCAGTAACTGCTTTTCAAATCAAGGGTACTCAAATACTTAACTCCATGAAACTTCTGCAGATGCTCTTCAAGAGCCTCTGGTCTCGTTCTTATGGGTACTATAATTTTATTGATTAATCTTGCATCTAGGACTAGCCTTACGCTACCATCTGATTTTAGCACAGACAATAAAGGACTCGAATAAGGCGAATGAGATACTTCTATCACATTCCAGCGTAACATTTTCCTGATCTCGCACTTGACACCTTCGCGTCTCGCATATGGAATGGAATAGCTTGTTCTACAGTAGGTTGAATGGGGCAGGACATCCATTCGATATTCAAAGCCTTTTATTAGTCCAGGTTTCTTAGAAAATACTTGAACGTAATCTGTTAACAAATTGTAAAGCTCATTCTTCTGTTGTTTGGATAACTCAGTGGACTCACTAGCTTTACAGTATAACTGATTCTGACCGGGAATTAGGTCATTATACTCATCGTCATTAACACTTTCATGATCTGTCACGTCTTCTGTCTGACTGTACAGTTGTCTTTTAGTCCATGGCCCTACTGCTATTTGAAGCACCCCAAAGTTTGTCTTCACCTTACTTCTTAACAAATTTATAGTTACTTGTTGCTGGCTCGCTACTAGAGTACAGATTCCACACTCGATGTCAATTTTAGCTTTCGTCTGCCTCAAGAATTCCATAATCAGGATACATGGCACTGATAGGTTTTTAACAATAAGAAAAATGTACGTTACTGAAATAGACTCTATCTGGATTTGAAGCTGAGTCTGAATATTTACACGTTGTGTTAGTCGGCCAATTGCTCCCGATACGGTGCAACCTTGAATTGGAAGTGATAAAACTTTGCATACAGAGGATATTTGCTTAAATAATCATAAAGATAAGACATTTATATAAGCTCCTGTATCTACAATGGCTGTTACTGGTATGTTGGCAATTGATACTCTTATGGAAGCTTGAACTTGTTCGTCCCATACGTCATCATTGTCTTTCGTCTCAGTGTCTGCTACTAGATCATCCCGTAAGTTTGTCTCTTTGTCATACCTAATTGCTTTAATTTCGTGTGGACTAAGGGACAGGGTGCCCCCATTCAAACCTGCAGCATCCTCTAGGAGGCTCAAAGGTGCTGCTTTTAATTTTCCGCTCGACGCTTACTTTCCTGCTGATTTATATGTCTTAAAGTTTCTTCCGTCTGGAACAGGTGTTGGTTTTGTGGTACGAACTCGGTTGGAAATGGATCTTGTTGTCCTGGCGTATACGCTTGTGCATAATAAATTTGCGTATTATGCGGGCGTTTAGGCTTCAGACTTCCCAAAGGTCCGTTCGCTTGTTACGTGAAGTGTATACGAGGGCAGTTCAATAAGTAATGCAACACATTTTTTTTTCTGAAACAGGGGTTGTTTTATTCAGCATTGGAATACACCAGGTTATGCCCCAATCTTTTAGCTACACAACACTATTTTTCAATGTAATCTCCATTCAATGCTACGGCCTTACGCCACCTTGAAATGGGGGCCTGTATGCCTGCACGGTACCAATCCACTGGTCGATGTCGGAGCCAACGTCGTACTGCATCAATAACTTCTTCATCATCTGCGTAGTGCCTCCCACGGATTGCGTCATTCATTGGGCCAAACATATGGAAATCCGACGGTGCGAGATCGGGGCTGTAGGGTGCATGAGGAAGAACAGTCCACTGAAGTTTTGTGAGCTCCTCTCGGGTGCGAAGACTTGTGTGAGGTCTTGCGTTGTCATGAAGAAGGAGAAGTTCGTTCAGATTTTTGTGCCTACGAACACGCTGAAGTCGTTTCTTCAATTTCTGAAGAGTAGCACAATACACTTCAAAGTTGATCGTTTGACCATGGGGAAGGACATCGGACAGAATAACCCCTTCAGCGTCCCAGAAGACTGTAACCATGACTTTACCGGCTGAGGGTATGGCTTTAAACTTTTTCTTGGTAGGGGAGTGGGTGTGGCGGAACTTCATTGATTGCCGTTTTGTTTCAGGTTCGAAGTGATGAACCCATGTTTCATCGCCTGTAACAATCTTTGACAAGAAATTGTCACCCTCAGCCACATGACGAGCAAGCAATTCCGCACAGATGGTTCTTCTTTGCTCTTTATGGTGTTCGGTTAGACAACGAGGGACCCAGCGGGAACAAACCTTTGAATATCCCAACTGGTGAACAATTGTGACAGCACTACCAACAGAGATGTCAAGTTGAGCACTGAGTTGTTTGATGGTGATCCGTCGATCATCTCGAACGAGTGTGTTCGCACGCTCCGCCATTGCAGGAGTCACAGCTCTGCACGGCCGGCCCGCACGCGGGAGGTCAGACAGTCTTGCTTGACCTTGCGGCGATGATGACACACGCTTTGCCCAACGACTCACCGTGCTTTTTTCCACTGCCAGATCACCGTAGACATTCTGCAAGCGCCTATGAATATCTGAGATGCCCTGGTTTTCCGCCAAAAGAAACTCGATCACTGCCCGTTGTTTGTAACGCACATCCGTTACAGACGCCATTTTAACAGCTCCGTACAGCGCTGCCACCTGTCGGAAGTCAATGAAACTATACGAGACGAAGCGGGAATGTTTGAAAATATTCCACAAGAAATTTCCGGTTTTTTCAACCAAAATTGGCCGAGAAAAAAAAAGTGTTGTATTACTTATTGAACTGCCTTCGTATTTTGTGGCTGAAAGGTATTTTGCTGTGGCTTGTGTTGATTATAACCGTTACTGAAAGATGTACATTGGTCTCCACCTTGAGTATGCCATTTATTTCTTTTCCACTGACGATTTGAATCGTAAGACTGATCGTTTTGATAATTACCGTTGATCGGTTGCGTGTTTCCATGTGGCTGGGGCTGTGTGTTATAATGTGCATTTTCGTACTGAGGTGGTGACGAATTATATATTGGATTGTATCTCTGGCCGTTATTGTACTTATTTTTGTATTTGCTGTTGGAGTACGTAGTGTGTTTATTTTTGAAACCGTTGTGGGGTTGGTACTGGCTGTCGCTGTGACACGCTTTCGCTCGGCCACCATTGTTGCCTGCGTATTCTGTATTGTGCTGGCCTCCTGCACTGAAGTGGGCGTTGCCAACATCAACTCTAGCGTCCTCGTAAATCAGATCTAACGAGTCTAACACAGATAGGAAAGTGTCCGTATCGTCCTCAGACACGTTTACTAACTTTTCTCTGATCGCAATCGGTAGCTTAGTTTTTTGAATCATAATAACGTCTTTGGCGGTGATCGGCGAATCCCAGAACTTGATTTTCGCAAAATATTTTTCAAAATATCTTCTCAAACTACCACGCTTACTGTTAAACACTTCGGCGTTGTAAACCTCTTTTCTCAGGCGCTGCTGCACACCAGAACTCCAGAATTTAGCTAAAAACATCTGTTCAAACTCTTTGTAACTTTTACAAGAGTCGACCATTTCGGTTCCCCACAAGGCAGCATCGCCTACGATAAATCCACTAACGAATTGAATTCACTGGCGGTCACTCCAGCTATTCGGGAAAATTCCTGAAAAATTTCGGAGGAACACTATAGGATGAATTTCTCTTTTCTGTGGGTGAAAGGTCGGAAAAATACGATGTTTGATCACGCTTTCCTCCTGCATCAAACTGACAAAAGTGGGTGAGCTGGCACTCTGGTTAGCTTGTGCTTCTATAGAACTATGAGTTTGAGCATTATCAAATGGTGAACGGTAATGTACCTGCTGTTGTTCATTACTTCGTGGTGAATTATTCCAGTCTCCTGACACGGGAGGTGGGAAATTTTCAACTTGACATTTTAGTGTACGAACTTCATCAACTATCTGTTGACGCCATTCAGGTAAATCTTGAGCTAACGTTCGTCTTATCTGGCCTAATTCTGACATGACCGTATCTCCTGTTTTTCCAGGGGCTGCCAATATTTCAAAGGTCACGTTTTTGACCGTTTCCCTGAGTTCGTTCTTGACCTTGTTTTCTATGAATCCGTCTTTGTTTTTAATCCACTCTTGGTAGTGGTCGGACAATGCTTCAGCATGTGCCTTAACAGTATTCTTTATTTGATCCTCTACATTAAGAGTCTCAATCTGTTTGGAAAGATCATCAACAACATTCTCGATCGTGTCTACTGCGGTTTTAACTCCTTTGACCTCATCAGAGATTGCAGTATAATCTTCTTTTAAGGTCGCAGCTTGTTTTTGATATTCCATCACTTTTGAATTTATTCCTCCCTTGGCTGCTTCGATTTTTTCATCTAACCGTTTTGAAATATCCTCTATTTTTGACTCTACTTGTGTGTCAATTTCTAGCCTCATGGTCGTGATCTGACTACTGATTTGGCTTTGGACATTACCCAACAGGGTATTTAAATCAGCTGTTATGTCTGCCTTTAGTTCGGCCTTTACCGAATTTAACCGTGTATTTAGGTCATTTATCTCCGTTTGCAGATCTGTTTTTAACGAATTTATGTCTGTTTTTACTGAATTTATGTCTGTTTTTACCGAATTTATTTATGTTTTTACTGAATTTATTTCTGTTTTTACTGAATTTATGTCTGCTTTTACTGAGTTGCACAGATTTGTAAGGACCTGATTTTTATTATGCCGTCTTTCGGCCTTCTCTTTTTCTTCGCGGGCCTTTTCATCTAATTTTTCCTGCTTTTCACGTTCCTGTCTTTGCGCTTCTCTCTGTCTTTGACTTTCGAACTTGCGTTCCATTATTGCTTCGATCATTGCGGCCAAGTCATTTTTTTCAAAAGCGGGAATAGTTTGCACACTAGGACCGGCTTCTAAAACTTCGGTCGAGGCTGTTTCTGCCTCCGCTCGTGTACCTATCGCGCGTGATCGTAATGGATAGTGAGGTCCATTCGCATCACCGCTGTCGTCTGGTTTTGTTTGTGTCCGCTGTTTACCGTTAGCCATGTTCATGAATTATTTGTCAAACGTCAAAATGCTACAGATATTGTTTGTCACTGCCGTCAGTCGTTTGTCTGTGACGTAGTGCTATGGCTTACTGGGACCTAAGATGAAATTTTAACTCTGGGTAACAACTAACGTTCATGTACGCCAAGAAGACAAGATGGTTCCTACTAATTACAAACAAATGAAATATCACACGTTTTACCAGTTTTGAGAGTAGTTATCCGCCATATCGTAATTTTTTTTATGCACTGACAACAATGGTACACTTTCACTGAATTTAACTACATAAGAATGGACTATGGACAAATTGAAATAAAGCTGTTTCAAGGCAAGGAAAGACAGGTTTTCGCTCTGATCAACTCCAAAGACGCTACATCACTACGAAAGCTTGGCTACTGCGTATAAAAATTTGTCTTACTATGGCTGTCTTGATGGTGATACGTATGAATACTCGCGTTTTTTGGTAATTTCATCAATCGTTCTTCTGAATTAATTAAAAGGTTTTCCCACTTCTCTTTCTCGGTTGAATTAGATCAACATGAAAAAATGAAACAATTACTAGAACAAGCACTGAAAAACTTTTAAACACATATATGAAATGATTTTTTGATCAAGTCCCTGTTCGGGCGCCAAGTGTAGCGTTGCTCTTGGGGGACGAAAATAAAAGGAATTGTTACTTTTTTTTAATGTCGAAAAAGTGAATATTTTTGGTGGGCCACTTGGCAACAGAATCAGGGATTTATTACGCTATTATAATAACATACGTTGACCATTAAATACCTGAATAAGAGCAGCATATTGATATATATATATATATATATATATATATATATATATATATGTATATATATATATTTGAGATCGCTCGGAAGAAACATTATCATTTCTGTCCATTTTTATAGTCGCGATGTAGTCATAACCGGATCAACACTAAGGGACCAGGAGATTTATAGACTTTAAAAGAAATGCAACACTACACAAAAAAAATTGGTTCAGAAATAATAGGAAAACGATAATGTTCCTTCTGCCTCATGTTGCGTTCGGCCCATCAGCGTGATCGTAATTTCTCATGATGAAGTAACACAAAAACAATTATCATTCAGTTAAATAAGGAGATGGAATCATCAAGGTTAATTTACGAAAATAAGCACACTTATCTTTAACACACGTTTTCTTTTTTAATGCTACGTACCTTTTCATATTACATTACAAGAGATGACCATTGTGGTTAAATACTTTATATATAACAGTCAAAATGTCCTCTTGATGCTGTCTGCTCGTAATCAGTTACCAGAAACTACATGCTTTCTGATTGAAAAAGAAATAACATTTAGCATTTTCACTCAATATTTACACATAGAATATAAAATACAGTTGCAGAACGCAGCAAGTCCGCGTCCGCCTCTCATGGAATACAAACAGTAAAAGGTGAGGCGCCAAAAGCCTCATTTGTCTTGAAAACAACAGAATTCTTTTTTATACCATTAATCGATACATGTACATAGAGATTTACTGGCACCACGCAAGAACGGCAAAGATAAAGAATAATAGATTCTGTCGCTGCTATGCGATGGTTCATTTCTTTTACTTTACAATTGTTCGATAACTTTAGGCCATCAGGCGTTTACTATTGAGCGTATATTAATGTTTGTGAGGCGAAAATTACTAATATTGCAGCGTATACATGAAACGGAGCAAGTTTGGCTGAATGTGACGGATATCTGAAAGGAGAACTGTGAACCAGAATAAACTGTGGACATCAGTTCTGAGAACAAAAGATAAGTACCCCAATTTTAGTTTTTATCGTAAGCAGGAATAGTGTTTTGTACATGTGTGAATCAAAATGAGTGGAAAAGAAAACGTATCAGGTCAGAGTTTTAGTGGGGACCTATCTGACATAGACACTAACAATTTGCCAGTAAAAAGAAAAACAGAATTGGGTGCAGAACATAGTTTCAGTGAAGACTTGTCTAGTTAAATAAATATCAGGTATGAGAGACAGTAGAAGCCAGTAGCACATATGTAATAAAATCGAGTGTAGCTATGAGAGCTCCACAAGCAGAATCAAGAAGCAGCATGCTCGCTATGACACGACAAGTGTTTAGTGAGGTTAGCTCGAAAATCGGAAACTAACAGGCTCAACAAAGAAAGAAATTAACACTACATCTAGGACAGCAGCTATCACAACAGCTAGGTCAACAGCTGAAAACGGAGCTAAATACGATGAAAGATGAACTCAAGTCGGACATGAAACAAATCGTATACAATCTCAAAGAAGAAATATCAGCAAACAGTTCACAAATCGAAGAATTACGAAGTGAAGTCACTACTAACAAGTCTGCATTCGAATCTGGGTTAAATCAACTTGGGAATCGTGTGGAAATTGTAGAGACTCCAATAGCGGAAGTCGAAAGAAATGGGGAATCGCACTTTCCGAAACTGTCAAGAAATTCCTAATTATGAAATCATTTGTAGAGGCAGAAAATTCCAAACTTGGAGTCGATTTTTCTAAGAGAAAAAAAGTTGAGAAGCAGATTTCAAAAACTGACAGTAATATTTGCGATATAGAAAAAGATGTACATGACAGAACAGATATTTGGAAAACTGATGTACAAAATTTTAGGAAAGGAAGATATTTGCAAAAAAAAAAAAATAATATTACTTGTGGTGGTGCATAAGGTCATTTACCTATGAAAACGTTCCCTGGTGACAGCAAATTACACCCCAAAGATTTTATCCAACACTTTAAGGAAAATTTCTCTTTTGATATAACAGAAACATTCGAAATTAAATATGTTAAAAAGTTTCTGGATGGCTAAGAACTTTCGTGGGCTAACCAGAATGCGCCATCTGAAAACACCTTTGAAACTTTCGAAAGAAATTTTTTGTCAAAATTTTTATCAGAAACTGATCAAGCAACAATCAAAAGTGAATTTATAAACGACGCGAGCTATAAAGAAAGAGAAGGAAATATGAAATCATTTTGTGATAAACAGATACACAAACTAATTCATTTAGACAAACCTTTCGATGACTTGTCAATTATTGTCGCCCTAAAACTTTGGTGACCAAAAAGGGTTCAATTGAGTTTTGTCTGTGGGCCAGACGAGTCCATTTAACAATTTTTGAAATACCTAAATAACTTATACAGATCTTTTGAAAGGCAAGAATCCAACAAAGGAAATTTAGGTAATTCACCAACTGGGAGTGGGACCCAAATTTTAATAGAGGGAATCAAGGAAGACGAAATTTCGAGAATAATTTCCATGGTTATCAGTGCAATGACAATAGCCGTACTTTCAATCCCAGTGACAGAAACAGGAAGGCAAATAATTACTTGAATAGACCTAATAACAAGTAGAGACCTGTGTTTAATAGAATACTGACAGATCCAACTTTGAGAGGAATAAAAACAGATCATACCAAGTAAATAAGGTTAATTTCAACAGACAATTCTGGGAGGCTGTTATAAATACTGCTGAAAGTCTACAGAATAAGAAAGAAGGGGGTAATATTGGAAAGCGAAACTAATTACTTACTGCATCCATGATGCTTGTCAAACTTCGTAAATACTTTCACAAATCTGTAAAAATGCATCGGCAACATGGAAAAGCGCATTGTTTAAGTCAAATTGGTGTTAAAAACGTGCATGCTAACTTTAACGTACCCAATAATATTTTTATGGTTGAATATGTGTGAACTGAAAAGGCAGCTAAACTTCTTATGGAAAACAAAAATAAGTATAAACATTTTCTCCATAATAGTTAAAAGACAATGTTTGCTTATGCAGTGTAATATGAGAACGAATATAAAACAGCCTCTCCATAAATAGCTGAAAACCAACTTTTTCTTGTGCCATGCAAGTAACAAATTTGTAACATGTACTTGTGAAAGATAAATATTCCACAAAACTACAAGAACACAAATTAAATCAGCAACTGTTTTAAGCTGCCGATTTTTGTCATCACCAACAGGTGGAAGCGTTCACAGTTCGATCTGAGTACCACGCTTTGGTTTCAGACACAACACAGCATCAAATTGAATATGTTCCACATCTGTGACGCTTTCTGAGCGTCTCACTGTTCTTTCTGAGAGAAAACATCTCTAAAATTAAGAAGGCATAAAGTGTAATGTTTAAGTCAACTTTCAAAATTTCATTTTCCACATACTTATATAACTGTCAAATTAGTGCCTAAAACATAACTATGATCGCTAACGTAATAATTCCAATGCTATTTTAATCCCTAAATAGTTACAAATATCATGATAAACGAACAGCTGACGTTATAGGTTGTGTCTGAAGATCGACGTTCTAAAACTAACCTGATAAGGTTTATAACAGAAGAAAATATATATTAACTGAAATGCTATACTAAGTAGGCAAGCACACGCATAAATGGCAGCCTGATTTCCTGGAAGGACATAATTAATTAGACCTACTCTTTTGGACAAAGAAAATGTATCATGTTATACAGTAGAGAAATACACTTATTGTTAGTGGTCGACTGTTACTGCTTTTATTACAAGTGACTACGGGCCACTAGAAATGATGTGTACAACATTCGACGAAGTTTACAATATTTACTAATCAGAATTATGATGCCAGAGCTCTGTGCATTTCCTGTAATCAATCGTTAAACAAAAACTATATCCAATAAATCTATGCAATTTGAAAACAGACACATGCGCGCACACACACACACACACACACACACACACACACACACACACACATACAAAACGTAACAAAAAAAAATCAAATTGAACAAACACTTTGCCAGGAAGGAAGGAAGTAAACAGGTGCATTGACGATTTCATGTCGTTGTAGGGCTTAAACTGAATTAGTTCTCGTAACACACAACAAGAACCCCTCTTATGTTTAGACGCATATCACAACAAAAGACAGTGGCAGTGTTGAAACATCTCGTAAGTAGATGCTGCAACAAGTCGGAGTCAGTATCTCGAAAATAAACTCTTTGAATAAATTATTTCTCATTTATTGAGTACGGAAACAATATGCGCCATGAATTACCAATGTTACACTCACGTCTAAAATGCGTGTATAAAATCGAAAACTGCATATTCCTACCAGATTTTGCAACTACAATGAAATATGAAATGAAATATTTCCTCCCCTAAATTGACTGTAAAACTTATTAACATACACACATCTTTCTCATTAAGAATGTTAAATTCATCTATAGCACTACTGCAGATATTGCTTACGCCCTAGGTACTCCGAGGATATAACGACAACATCGCAAATTACGAGTTCACCATATATCCCGTAATGCAATTAGTGCGGCAGAGCTACTAGAATGACTATCACTAGCACAGTACAAAATGTTATCATCTTCCACTGTTACATAGGAATAAATCGTATTAGCTCTGTAATATAAACTAGAGTGTTGCTGCCTCGTAAGAATTAGCATTGCAGAGATAGAGGAAGTACAGTAAACTTATAAAAATCATTATGTATCTGTTGTGGGCGTTAGCTACTGGGTGTGTCAGATACTGGGGAGGTGAGAGATACTGCGTGTGGCAGCTACTGGAAGACGCATTAGCTAGTGGAGTGTTAGCTACTTGGGGTGTTAGCTACTGGCGTGTCAGCTACTAGATCTTGAACAGAAGGGTAAATTGTTACATTGTTACAGTATTGCTGCAACATGGTTTAGTGGTCAGTGATGACGATTAGAGGTCAGTGATGCTGATCAGCGGTCAGTGATTGCCAGTGATCAGTGACGATCAGTGGACAATGATGATGATCATTGGTGTAATTATCGCCACCAAATTTCACTTCAAATAAATTTCTTGACAAAAGTGAGCAATCACAATACCCATTGGTTATAGAGTCTTTGTTGATAATATTTCGTGGAAAATACTGTGTGTAAGAACGCATGGATCCAAAATAGTCTTTGATCACATAGTTTTTCTTTATTTGACGAACCATTTCGATTCGTTACATCAGGGGTGGACGCTTGTTTTGTATTAGGGCCGTTTTGTGGAAGATGAGGTTAGTGGAGTGCTTGAATGATTACATTCGTCAGTTAAGTTCGCATTTCACGATAGGTATAAATTGTACCATAAAGACAACAATATACATAAAGTGGTCTTAGTATCACAGACTTTATTTAATTTATTAATTTCATATCATCAACGTCTGCAAGAACATTTAATTTTAGAAGCTGCTTAACTAGTCAAATGTATTCTATCAAACTTTTTTACAGCTTTTGTTACAATAGGAGTGAGACTGGTTGTTGATATTCTCATCACAGTGTGCAAATTGATGCCTGACAAAGAGCATCGATATTTACTTCTCGCAACTGTATTTAGGCCCAAATATGGAGAAAAGTTTGGAAAAAAAATTCCTGAGATATCTCCTTCGTGTACTGAAATAAGAGGATTTCATTCCGCAATTCCCAGATTCTTTTCAATACTTCGCCCAGACTCAACCACCTCACACTGTTTTGGTAAATTATGTCTTCATATTCTTACTCCACATCGTGAAGAAGAGATTAGAGCTGTCGACGGTGAAGTGACCTTGGTCTCGTTGTGCCCACAACATCAACAACAAGATGTACCACATGCATGAAGTTCAGTACAACTTTACAAAGGCTCTTCCGATTCCAAATGCAATGAAAATACAAGATAAATTTGTTTTGTGCTTGCAACTCGTTAAAACAGAAGCGCTTTACTTCTACATTTTTCTCACTGAAAGCTAAGTCCCCATCTGTTGTAATACTTCCATTTTGTTCCAGGGCAAGTCAGCTTTCTCACTTTTCTCCACATCATTCATAGCACAGACAATCCTGACAAGCAGTTCTATCTGTGATTGGTTCTACGTCAAGTAGCCCTCTGTGATGACGAAGTTTTCATTAATTCCGTGGATAAGGATTAGTTGATGTGCAGTGTCTTGGTTATCTGTGTTCTCGTACATTGCCAAGGAAAACCAAACAAAATCGTTGCTCTCATTCCTCAGCTATTCTGTGAGTTCAACACTAATTAAGTCAATGCATTGCATTATAGTCCTTCTTGACAATGAAATGCTTTCAAATCTGCCTCTACCATCAGGACACAGTATGCCTGCACACTCTACCATACACTCCTTAATAAACTCTCCATCCGAAAACGGCATGTTGCGTTTAGTAAGGTTGTAGGCTACGCTGAAACTTGCTCCTGTAGCGCTCTTTTAAAGTGATTGCTTTTAAGGAGTGCTTCTTCAGCCTTTTCATACACTCCGCATCTTTTATTTTGTGTTCTTCCTTGGAAAGTTTGCAGCCAATTCGCTATGTTTTGCGTCGTAATGTCGTTTCAAATTCAACTCCTTAAATAACGCCATCGTTTCATGACACAATAAAGACACTGCTTTATTTCCTATATCCACACAGAAATATGTTTTTCTCAATTCTTCATTAAACACACAATAATCACCACTGATTTGAGGATTTTTCGGAGGGTTCATGGTTCTATTAAAGCTGGAAAGTTATATATTTTTTACTGTTGCACAGACAAAATGGAAATAGACCAAATCAACCGAAAAAAGCACTGCGTGAATAATAACTACGCTGGGCGTTCGTATTGAGGTTGCCTTCCTAGTGGAAATCTTCGTTCACCACGGGAAGGAAATCTCGGTTCAAAGCAGATTTTTCTGAATGTGTTGGCGGGTCGCACAGCAATCATTAGCGGGCTACTATTTGGCCAGCCCTGTGTCAGATCATCATCAGATACGTCTGTGCCTTTAAACTACTATACAAACAATTAAAACTGTTGTAAGGACGCTGACAAAACGCTGATGATCTAAATGATCACAACAGGCCAAATTAAGAAAAACGGTATGTTGAAAGACTATTTTGGATTCCATGAATTCTTCGACACTGGGTCGCTGGACTCTTCAATGTGATCACCGCACGCTCCACCTGGCTACTACACTATCTGCACAAAACTCACCGGACACTCATTAGTGGGCAATAATATTGGGTGTGCCCATCCTTCGGTTTTAAGACGGCTGGAGACATTTTCAATTAAGTTTCTAAATGGCTTTGGAGGAATGGCAGCCCATTCTTCCTCAACAGCCAAAATCAGTGAAGGCAGAGATGTTGAGCGCTGGGGTCTGGAGCGAAGTCGGTATTTTAACTCATCCAACTGGTGTTCGTCTGGGTTCACGTCGGGTCCTTGAGCAGCCCAGTCCACTTCAAGAATGTTATTGTCCACAAACCTTTGCGTCACAGATACTGCTTTGTGACATGGTGCACTATTATGCTGACACAATCATGCCTCTGAACTGTTCCTCTACTGAACTCAGTACACAATATACATTTGTTCATATCTTTCCGCATTTGGTGTTTTCTTAAGTACAGTTAGGAGACCACACCCTAACCACGAAAAACCCTACCACACCATAACAACACCTCCTGCGTACTTCAGGGAGTTTTCCGATATGCGAGCCATATTCTATGCTCATGCCCAACAATTTTTTTTTTTTTTGCAGAAAATTAATTTTTGATGTAAATCATTCTTAATAAACGAAAGTATAGGGTGTCAGAAAAGTCTTTACCCGATTACATAAATTGATAACTCAGGCTACAAGTAAGAAACAAATATGTAACTAGTGTCTAATTGTTTACAAACTATCAAAGCTTTTTTCACACATCAGTAAACTTCCACATGAGCACCCTTGGTAGCACGTAGCACATCTAGGTGATATTCAATTTCCATCCACACATTAGCCAACATCACTGGGGGGATCGATTCGACGACTGTGGTTATCCCGTTGCCGCAGGGTTTCAAGATCTGGTACACGTGTTCGGTAGACCTCGTCCTTGACATAACCCCACAAAAAGAAGTCTAATGGGGTTATGTCAGGAGAGCGTGGAGGCCAAACCGTTGGCCCATCACGACCAATCCATCGCCCAGGAAAGGTCATATCGAAGTAGGCACGGACGTCCATACCCCAATGAGGCGGTGCACCGTCTTGCTGAAACAAGACATCGGGTGATACTAAAGCAGATGAGGAACAGCATACAGTTGTAACATCTCCAGATACACTGCAGATGTGATGGTAGCCTCACCGAAGAAGGATGGCCCGATAATTCGATCGTGCAATAGCGCGCACCAAACATTCACCTTTGGACTGCCTCTGGTGCACTCCATGACCTCGCCAGGGGTTGTGAACCCCAAGTGCGCACATTATGGCGATTCACTACTCCACTGACAAAAAAGGTCGCTTCGTCGGAAAAGGCAATTCGTCTGAGATAACCATCATCGTCCTCAATAAGTGACAGCATTTAGATCACAAAGTCATATCGACTTCTACTGTCATTGGGCAACAATGGAAGTGGAAGGTTACTGACGTGTGAAAAAAAACTTTGATAGTTTGTAAACAATTAGACACCAGTTTCATATTTGTATCTTACTTGTAGCCTGAGTTATCAATTTATGTAATCAGGGAAAGACTTTTCGGACACCCTGTATATGTAGGTAACACTATGTAAATAATCTCTGGCCGGTAAATTCATGAGCTTATGCAGTACAAAATTGCGGCCGAAGTACCTCTCCACGGATTGCGTAACTAAACGTTTCGCACGATTGAGGGTGAAGTATAGGTCTGAAATCAGTATTAATCATACATGCATAGTCAGAATTAAATTCTCTGTGGCATGAAACTCTAAAATAAAATTTCTTGAAGTGCATTACAAAATGAGGACCAGTTGATACCAGGGATACTGGAAAGCGAACTATTTTGATGCCATTAAATGTAAATAAATAATAAATATTTTGAAAATTGTACGGCCAACGGCCTTACCGCAGTCGTAACACCGATTCCCGTCAGATCACTGAAGTTGAAAGCACTGTCGGGTTTTTCTAGCATTTGGATGGGTCACCGTCTGGGTGTGCCGAATGCTGTTGGCAAGAGGAATGGACTCAGCCCTTGTGAGGCCAATTAAGGAGATACTTGATCGAGAACTAGTGGCTCTGGGCACGCAAACAAGGACCAGGAGAGCGGGTGCTAACTACATGCCCCTCTGTATACTCATCCGTTGACGCCTAAGGTCTGAGGATGACACGGCGGCCGGTCGGTACTGTTGGGCCTCCAAGGCCTATTCGGAGGGTTTTTTCTGAGAAATGTATTTTTTTAGCTTCACGTGAAAACGACCGAGACATACGTATTTAAAGTTTTTTTTACCATTAACCTACTATTAGTGGTCCATACAGTAAACCTTCCTCTTCTCCGAAGACTTCATTTACTAAAGCACGAGTCTGTAGCAGCAATTATATCTTCGACGTTGCTCTGTTGCTCTGAAACGACCACCGGTCAGAACGCTTGAGGCGTTTTCATCTCTTTTCGATCTAATGCAGATAACGAGCTCGTGACAGTCATGTTATGAAGGACACTCTGTCGTTAAAAATGACGCACGCCTGATTGTTAGCACTTTGGACGATTTTTACACTCGAAAACATGTGTTTTGTAGCATGTGTTCAAGTTAATGAGTTCATTGCTTCGTTGTTGTTCCGCTTACAAAAAAATGGCTCTGAGCACTATGGGACTTAACATCTATGGTCATCAGTCCCCTAGAACTTAGAACTACTTAAACCTAACTAACCTAAGGACAGCACACAACACCCAGCCATCACGAGGCAGAGAAAATCCCTGACCCTGCCGGGAATCGAAACCGGGAACCCGGGCGTAGGAAGCGAGAACGCTACCGCACGACCACGAGATGCGGGCTGTTCCGCTTACAGGCTCCAAGGCAACTCTCCAGCTACATCTGCAGGTACGTGATTACTCTGCTATTCAGAATAACGTGCCTGGCAGAGGGTTCAGTGACCCAAATTCAAGCTGTGTCTCTACCGTTCCGCTCTCGAGCGGCGCGCGGGAAAAACGAACACTTAAATTTTCTTGTGGGAGCCCTTATTTCTCTTGTTTTATCTTGATGATCATTTCTTCCTATGTAGGTGGGTGCGAACACGATGTTTTCTCAATCAGAGGAGAAAACTGGAGACTGAAATTTCATGAGAAGATCCCCTCGCAACACCTTTGTTTTAATTATTGCCACTCGAATGCACGCATCATGTCTGTGGCACTATATCCCCTATTTCGCGATAATACACTACGAGCTGCCCTTCCTTGAGCTTTTTCGATATCATCCGTCAGTCCCACCTGATCCAGGATAGAGCGGACAAGTATGGTGTAAGCAGTCTCTTTAGTAGACCTGTTGCACCTTCTAAGTGCTCTGCCAAGGACCCGCAGTTTTTGGTTTGCTCTACTCACAACATTATCTATATGATCATTCCGATTTAGGTTATTTGTAATTATAATCCCTAAGTATTTAGTTGAATTTACAGCAGATTTGTGTGGTTTACCGCGTAATCGAAATTTAGCGGATTTCTTTAAGTACTCATGTGAATAACTTCACACTTTTCTTCATTCAGGGCCCATTGCCACTTTTCGCACCAAACAGATATCTTATCTAAATCATTTTAGAATTCGTTTTGGTTATCTGATGACTATACAAGATGGTAAATGACAGCATCATCTGCAAACAATCTAAGAAGACTACTCAGATTGTCTCCTCTGTCGTTAATATAGATCAGAAACAATCGAGGGCCTATAACATTTCTTTGGGGAACGCCAGATATTACTACTGTTTCACTCGATGACTTTCCGTCTATTACTACGACTTACGGCCTTTCTGACAGGAAATCAGGAATCCAGTCGCACAGCTGAGGCGATAGTCCATAGGCACACAGTTTGCTTAGAACACGCTTGTGAGGAACCGTGTCGAAAGCCTTTTTGAAATATTAAAAATATAGAATCAATTTAACATCTCCTGTCGATAGCACTCATTACTTCATGAGTGTAAAGAGTTAGTTACGTTTCACAAGAACGATATTTTCTGAAACCGTGCTGACTATGTGTCAAGAAATCGATTTCATCGTGGTAATTCATAATGTTCGAACACAGTATATGTTCAAAAACTCTACTGCAAATCGATGTTAGTGGTATGGGCCCGCAATTCAGCGTATTATTTCTGTTCCCCTTTTTGAGTACTGGTGTGACTTGAGCAATTTCCCAGTCTTGAGTGAGCGGTTGTATATAATTGCTAAATATGGAGCTATTGTATCAACATACTCTGAAAGGAACTTGACTGGTATACAGTTTGGACCGGAGGTTTTGCTTTATTAAGTGATTTAAGGTGCTTTGCTACAGCGATGGTGTCTGCTTCTGTGTTTCTCATCTTGGCAGTTGTTCTTGATTGGAGTTCAGGAATATTTACTTCGTTTTCTTTGGTGAAGGAGTTTCGGAAAACCGTGTTTAATAACTCTGCTTTAGTGGCACTGTCATCGGCGGCTTCACCGTTGTGAATCTGTCGGCAGTCGTATGTTTCTAAACACCAGCAATAGCTGCACTTTTCAGTGGGAGGCTTACGATCAAAAGTAACAAGTGTCCCGTTCATCTCAGCTTGCTTCCATTTACACCAACTTTCGAAACAGTAATCGTGCTGCAGATTGTCATCCGTTAAACTCCTGTGACAAAGTGTTGCCATAACCGCTTTCTTCATCTCATTTTCATTGAAAGTAAATACTCGTAGCATCCGGTGGGGAAATACAACACTTTTACCGATGTTTTCTTCGACCTATAATGTTACGGCAGCCTTAAAGAGAAACACAATCGATCAGAGTCGAAAGCGACCTAAGCGCCGAGAGAGGCTAGAGTGGGCTATGTGTGTCCAAATCTCGCTTGTGCCCTTTTTTTCCACAAAATTATGAACTTTCTGTCCGGTCACTGACGCGTCTGTTCTCCTCCTGCAGTCTTGGCAGTTGCCATACTGTACATTGTTTACTGAATATGAGTCATGTCGTAAGAACGTATTATCGTCGCAAGTTAATGCGATGAACAGTGACGGCAGGCGAGATATCACACAGACCTCTCACAGAAATGAAAACAACAAATAATCGGATGGGAACTATGTTAGCCGGCCGGAGTGGCCGAGCGGTTCTAGGTTCTACAGTCTGGAACCGCGCGACCGCTACGGTCGCAGGTTCGAATCCTACCTCGGGTATGGATGTGTGTGTGATGTCCTTAGGTTAGTTACGTTCAAGTAGTTCTAAGTTCTAGGGGACTGATGACCTCAGAAGTTAAGTCCCGCAGTGCTCAGAGCCATTTGAGACATTTTGAACTATGTTACAACAAAGCAATACAAAAGTCAAAAGTTGCAAAACAGAACGCAAGAGTCATAACACGTGGCGCTTGTGTAAAACAAACAGGAGGTACGTACGTCTGTAGGTATCTTCCTTACACCTCGCTGTTGCAAACGGACGTTACGTCAAGACACAGACACAAATCTGAATACAGAGAGACACGTCAGTGATCGCATGGTAAGTTCTTAACTTATATATATATATATATATATATATATATATATATATATATATATATATATATATATATATTGTTCTCGACAGAGACCACCGCTACCACACTACCACGATCCCGTAATTGTTGTAATCCCCTCGATGTTGTGCACATCTTGATCTTGGATCTTTCACTGTTTCTATTTCTCTTTCATTTTCACTGTTCAGCACATCTTCCTGTTTTCGTCCTCGATCTGTGTACAGTTTTTGACGTGGGCCACCTTACCACTAAATCTGAGGTGGATGCGATAGGCAGTTTCCCTTGTTAGCAGCGACTACAGAAATGTGTGTCTCTTGACGAGCTCCTCCACCATTGCATTGCATTCTTTTTAACTCACTACGCACAGTATCAGCTGCACTGCTCATAGCACTCTGGAACTGGCGAGTGCTTCTGCTGATTACGTGTCATACTGTATTTTTACAGCCACTCTCCGCAGTGCTCGTCGGTCCCTGTCCGTCAGTACATGAGGTTTGCCTGGCCTCGAGTTAGCTAAGGTTGTTCCTTCGCGTTTCCATTTCCCAGTCGCACCACCAGCAATCGACTGGGCAGCTTTACATGGGGTTGAAATGCTCATGAGGGAATTGTTACTCAGCAGACATCCAATTACGAGTCCACGTTCGAAGTCACTGAGCTCTCCTGATCTACATATTCTTCTGTTACCGCTCCGCTACTGACAGCACAATATCCCCCGCCTTCTTTTATACTGGCGGGTGTGCCTCTTGTGACATCTAGTGGTCAATTCCAGAAGACGTAGAGGTGTCCAGATACTTTTAGTCACACATTGTACGTGTTCCAACAAGCCGCTAATGTTAGCATCGTGTTTATGAAGATTGACAATTACTAAACATATTTTCCTCATTATTGCAGACGGAGTGAGCACACGAAAAGTGTGGTATAGATTAACCTGTTTTAATAGATACCAAGATGTTTAGTAGTGAGCGAAATCGATTATCATTATAACGAAGTGTGACTCTAGAGCAGTGGTTCCTAACCTAGGGGTAATTATCCCCTGAGGGGTAAAGTGAAGTTTTCTGAATGGTAAAAACTAAACAATTCGATTCTGTTTCAGTCATGAAACTAAATGATTTTCAAAAGACCAATACTACAAGGTGTAGAACTTTGCTTCCGCTGTTTTTCCCCGAAATTTGAGGCTGTAATGAAACAAATTGGTTACACATGTATCGTTCAAAGTATTTTCCATCGCTGACCACTACTTTCTACCATCTTTCGAGCAGTGTACGAATACCGCGTCGAAAAAATTGTTCATCTTTTGAAGCGATCCACGAATCGATCCAGTTTGTGACTTCTTCATGAGATCGGAATTGTTGGTCAGCCAGGCCATGCGCCATTGATCTAAACAGGTGATAGCCAGAGGGATCTATGTCTGCAGAATAAGGAGGGTGGGGTAGGACTTCCCATTTCAACGTTTCCAAGTGTGTTTTTACCTCTTTTCCAACTTGGGGGTCGGGCGTTGTCGTGCTGCAAAATCACTTTATCGTGCCTATCGCTGTATCGCGGTCGTTTTTCCTTTAATGCTCTGCTCAAACGCACTAATTGCGTTCGATAACGAGCATCTGTAATTGTTTCACTTGGTTTTAACACATCATAGTACACGGCGTCGAGCGGGTCCCACCAAATGCAGAGCATGATCTTGGAGTCGTGAGTATTTGGTTTGGCCGTCGACTTGAAAGCATGGCGGGGATATCCCCACGATTTTTTGTGTTTAGGGTTATCGTAATGAACCCATTTTTCGTCCTCGGTCACAATACGGTGCAGAAATCGCTTCTGTTTTTGCCTCTGAAACGACTGTTCACAAACACACAAACGCCGTTCAACGTCTCTTGGTTTCAGCTCATTCGGGACCCAAGTTCCTTCTTTCTAAATCATGCCCATAGCCTTGAGACGTTTTGAAATGGCTTGCTATGTTATGCGTCTTTCCCACTAATCGTGGCAATTCTTCTTGAGTCTGACGCGAGTCTTCACTCAGCAATGTCTCCAATTCTGCATCTTCGAAATCATTCTCTCTTCCACCAATATGCCGGTCTACGACGTTAAAATCACCGTTCTTGAAGCATTGAAACCACTCACGACACGTTCTTTCACTAACAGCGTCCTTGCCACACGTACTTGAGAGCATTCGATGAGACTCAACCGCTGTTTTCTTCATGTTGAAACAAAACAGTAACACTTCTCGCAAATGACGAGAATTAGGCTCATAAACTGACATTTTCAGTCAAGAGCAACTTCACACTGCAGACACAAATCGACTAATGTTTGAATGGGGTTATCTTGACCGAGGTCCAAGTTAACTGCCTGTCGTCTTCGATCTGTTTCTATCGACCGCTACTTACCGATGTCGCCACCTTTCGGTAAATGGCGGAAGCAAAGTTGTACACCTTGTATTATCACAGTTTTGTAAGGCTCTAATTCTGATTATATAAGTTATCAATAATTGACTTTTTTCTCAATTAGTATCATTAATGCGGTGAAGATTAAAGATTCCTCATATAGTCCACCCACTACACACATATGTTGTGCTTCTTCCCGCAAATCGCTCATAATAAAAGTGAGGCACATACGTAACAACTGCTAAATATCTCAAGAAAATATCTTCTTCAAGTTATAGATAGTACCTGTAGTAGTGCGAAATTGCTTCGTTACTCGCTTCGAAACAGATAAATGAATTAACTGACAGCACTACAATAAGTGCTACTACAGGGCCGAATGCAGTATTATTATTACTATTATTATTACTATTACTATTAACGACTGTGGTCACCCACAAAGCATTAACAGCCTGAAGTATTCCAATTTCTGCCAGTTCAGAAGTAAGGAGTGCAGCAACCAAGTGACTTACGAACGGTAAGTATAGAGCACACATCTTAAATGGGGCTGCAGTGTGCAGGTCAAGCAAGTGCAGCAATGGAGAGGAGTAATGCAGGGGAAATATGTTTTGCAACAAGTGGCTACCGGTATATGTATATGTTTTTATGAGGAAAATCTGTTTTCGCTTAGTCGTGTTCCTTTTTCAGCATCGAAAACTCAACAAATTGTTCATCAGCATCAACCGTTTTATTCATTCATTAATCGAATGGGCATCTAAATAGCTGTGCCTACTTTTCCTATTCTGCATATCTGGTGTAGAGGGAACAGAAACTGAGAAACTGCGGTGTTGTTTCCATTGTCTACTTCATTGTCGTTGTCTGCATCGATGCGATGTTTCGAGATTTGAATTTTTTTCCTAAATGTGTACTTCGTACACATGTCATATCAGATTGCAGCGAATTCGTCCAGTGATACTACAGTACACTCTAATAATATACAAACATTAATAATATATATACTTTCCCAATTATTTTGTAGCTTCGTATAAAGAAATTTACGGCACCTCTGTGAAAAACAAAGACAAAAAAAACCACACGTGTAAAACAATTTATACAAAATTCACTGATTTTGACGCAGAATTCTTGGACTTCGACGCAGTCATCACCAAATTCGAAAACTGAAGTGTTTCGATGATGTTAGTTCCCAGAGAGAAGCCGCTTCGTTTGGTCTCATAATAATAATAATAATAACTCTGCCATGTCGTAAGGCAAAAAGCAGGTGTATTCATTCTTACAAGCAGCGAAATGTTTACACTTTGAACGATTTTTATTACAACTCAAAAGAGGTAAAAAGTACGTAAATGCATAGTTTTTTGTCCAGACCGTAGCGTTATTTAGTTTTTACGGTTTTTCGTTTAAAGATATCCGTTAAATGTTTCACACTTTACGTGTGAAACAACGAAATTTTAATATCTGCAGAGTATTTGTATTTCACTTCGTCTTTTATCTAATTACTGTCATTATTAATGCTCCATAAAACATAAGTCTAATGCTGGCTTACTGAACTGTCTGTCTTCGACGTAGAGTAATCAGAAGTAAAGGAATTACACAGAGTCGTCGCATTTCTGGAGGATCTTTCAAAGGGGTATAAATTGGTAAGATTTACGAAGAAAAATCAGCGAGTTATTTAAAAATTAAACCATGCCAGTCCTATGGAGTTAACACAGTATTCCCTTCCACTGGCTATTTTATACAGAAACGATGTTATGAGACTTACAGATTGCGTCATGATAATCTGAACAGTTCTCATTTCCTTGAACGGTTTCATCATAATCACTGGCTCCATTGTTCGCAGCGTGTAATCAGCAATTTCAGTCCGCGTGAATAATCAGTTTCGCTCTCTTTGCAACTGTAATTAGAGAAACAGACTTCTTAGTGATGAAATCTTGGGAAATTAGCTAACAACTCAATCGAATAGTCAGAAGTTTAATGAAACGAAAACTTTTTCATTTCCTGGGTTTCTATTATTCTGTAACCCTCGTTGCTGTCATTGGCTTTCACTTCAGCTATGGCACACAGATACGGACTAAAACAGCTGGCTAGAGCCTTTGTTGCAACAAATTTGAACATCAATTTGGTCGCGGATATCCGCTACTCGTTTACATAAAACTTCATTCTATGTTCTGTAAATAGAAGAAGTACTGACCCACGACACTCAGACTAAATCGCGTCTTTCGAAACGTCACATTTATTAAATAATTTAAATGAGAAACAATAGGAACGAAGTAGGAAAGCAGAGTGGTTATGATAACTCTGTAAGAACGTACATTGCATATTACTTAGTGCTTTCTTCTACAACGAACCAATAAGACGGCCATTTCACTGGGAACATTGTTATTTTTAGACTACATTCAAAACTGTTAACTCTAAACCAAAAAAGTATTCAAGAAAACTGTCTGGAGCACAACTCATACAGCTGCTGAGCACGGACCAGTCGCGAAGACAGAAATGAAACGATTACAAGCCTTTTAAATATGATAATAAAGAAGGTGGTTGAGCAGTGGATTTATCGAATGAGGAATGAATAGCCTGCAATAAGTCAAAGAGGATAAACTCCTAATGAAGAACACCACGTAACGAAGAGATAAAATAGTTGGGCTTGTGTTTTACGAGGCATTATTACAAACTATAGCGTATGATTCTTGAGTTTCTCCCGGCGTATTTGATAATGAAAATATCCACGGGTGTACTGTCGGTCTACAGCGTAGTTAGCATATAACGCAAGTCGTCGATGGCGATGATATTGGATGCATGACTCATACCTAAATAAAAAGAATAGCAAGTAATCGACAGGAAGGAACAACTTACAGTTGATGACAGGAACAACAACAAAAACAACATGATTCCAAATCAGTGTTGGTCTCACTACTAGAACAAACTTTTACTCGTTGAACAAAGGAGCTCTCTGTTTATGAGCATGAAGACCGTTGGACACACACCAACTGAAGCTCTTATTTTTTTTTCAAGTTAATATATTAATATTAGTAGCACTCACTTTTTTCATCTATGATTCACTTTTACGTGGTTATTGGACTGTCACGGTATTACAGATTAACAATATATATAAAGAAAAATTTACATACTTACAGGTCTTACTTGGACAGGAATGAGAGAGGTAATCAGCTATGCCTTTATAGTAAGAACCATCTTGGCATTTTCCTGAAGGAATTTAGAGTAGTCCCGGAAACGTAAAATGGCATTGCCTGACAAAAATTAGGGCCTCTATTGTCTCAAATACAAGGCCGGTTTGTTAATAACTGCACAAATTCGTTCAGTTTACGCCTTGTGTACAATGCTGCTTTTATATATTCGTGAAAAGACATTATTTCAAAATGTACAATGCCGGTACTGCACTATTCATATGTTTCTCAAGACCAATGAATGCGCATATTACACACACTACTCACACACTATCAGATAACATCACGACCATGGCAGTCATGTTTCTGTACTGCAACTTCTCATTTTCTTGTCCGAAAAACTGAGTCAACTTCCAGTTGCAATGAGTGGTGTCGTGGAATGAGAGAGCTATATTATTATTTAGGACCAACTTGCTTTATATCTTATACCAAACCCCCTATCCTTCGGTATTTAAGAAACCCCCCTCAGTGTAGAATTTATTGCTCAACAGATAGTTTCCAACAGTTTTTTTTTAAAAAAACTCGTTTTATTATCTCTTCCCTTGCGTTAGCAATTTATTGCACAATTTTTTCCTTGGTAGAATTTGCTTTTTTGGTTTTTTTGTGTATTCTGATGAACTGAGTTTGTATCTTGTTCGGTGGTCATGGATGAAGCTGTTTATACAGTAATTATCGAGGTTTTCGTGTAGATAACTTAGTCGGAACACACTCCCTAGGTGTAGTTCATATCTCCGATGTTTCGCATATATCTTTTCAATTATTCTGATTACTATTTTGGTAATTATTCTTATGACCATTTCATTTAATCTGAAAACTGTGTTCATATGTTGCGAATATTATCCCCCAAAAATAAATAAATACAAAAACACTTTAGTGAAATGAGTGTATAAACAAAGACCAGTTAACTATAAGGCTGTTTGTATAGGATATGATCCTGATTTTGAAGAGAGATTTATTGCATAATACTGTAACATCAAAGGAGGCCACCAAAAGAGGCCGCAGAAGTCCACCTCCGTAGTGTAGCGGCAGCGTTACTGCATACTACGCAAGGGGTCCTGGTTCGATTCCTGGCAGGGGACTGAGTGTTGTGTGTCCTTCATCATCATTATCATCATCACTGACTCGCAAGTCGCCGATGTGGCGTCAACAAAAGAGGGCTTGCAATACGGCGGCCGAACTCTCCCGCATGAGGCCTCCCGGCCAACAATGTCATAGGATCATCTCTCTCTCATCTCTCTCAGGCCATAGATTCACATTGTGCTTAAACAGCTAAATGTACGATCTTTTTTAAATTTTGATCCCATGCTTCATATCTGCCATTAATTCTACTCTGCTGTTCCTTGTTGGATGCGCTTGTACTCGATCTTTCACTCCTTTGCGATGCCAGCTTCCGAAGATACAATTATAGAAACTTCTTTCCCTGGGCTTTTCTTTCACACTTCTAGAACGCTGCCTTTCCCTCTACAGCTCTGCTATAATCAATACCATTGTCGTTAATGTTTACTATCGGTAACTGAATCTGTAGTTTGAAGAAGGAAACGAATCGAAAACCGCCTTTTGTGGAGAAATACAAAAAAACTTTCTCTTGTTATTAGTTTTCATTCTGTCTTACCCAAAGAGTTATATTAGATTCTTTACGTTAACCTACCGTCTCGTTGCCTTGAAAAGATGAATTGCGTTGTCCTGAAGGAGGCATCACGGTATCAAAAACCGAGGATTTGCTCCCTTCTTCAAATTGATGATGAATTAGGCGTTAAAACTTCTTATTGCAACATCAGTAATAGTTACATTTTCAAAAATAGTTCATAATATGACGTATATTGGAAATTTCTCTACTTATCACACGTTTGAAAGTATTATCTATGAAATTTACTCTGAAAATCGTTATTGTCCCTTACTTCCTCCGTCCTCTGCAGTAGCTGTTGTTGGTCGCATCATCACCTCCTCATAAAATAGTCTGTACTCATTTGGAATGTATGTATACGGCTGAAAGCAAGGGGGAACTACAACCATAATTTTTCCCGGTGGCATGCACCTTTACTACATGGTTAAATGATGATGGCATCCTCTTGGGTAAAATATTCCGCAGTTAAAATTGTCCCCCATTCGGAACTCCGGCCGGGGACTACGCAGGAGGACGTCGTTATAAGCTTGCACAGGGTACAGTAGCATGGTGAGCTGCATCGAACCAGTCTCTGGACTGAGGACCACAACAACAACAACATATCTATCTTGTATACATCCTAGAACTTCCGGTCTTGTATTGGAATTTTTCCAACTGTACGCGTTTCTGTTGGAAAGCGGGAAATTCCGGCGTTCTTCTTTCGCAGCAAGAACGCGTTTTTCACGTCAGTGAACCCAGATAAGGTAAAAAAAAAACCCTTAGGTAAGAAGTATTCTAGTTTCAGGTACTTGGAAATCGAAAATCAGGACTTTTCCAGGAACTCTGTTGATTTTTCGTGGAACTTAAACTACCAGTTCTTGAAATCCAGGGTACTTTCAGCAGAGGTTTCAGTAATATTAAGTCCTACATTCCCTGAAGGCTGAAGCAAATCAGTGTATTGTTGTGGTGTTTAAATTCTGCCTAGTCGTCTGATTTTCCTTTCTGCAGTCCCAAAATTGCGATCACATGGTAGAAAGGATTGCCCTGGCAATGGGAAGTGCTAATAGAGCTTTGTAAATTGCCCAGTAGCAACCAATGCAAGGAGAAAGTGCACTAAAGTGTTGTTGAGATGTTGATCACCGTAGGCGTCGCTGAAATGGTGAAGTTCTTTAATCTCAGCAGCCATATTGTTTATTTTCAACACCAGCATGTACATACTTCGTCAGGAGACATAGGCGCATAATAAAAAACGTGACATCACGTTAAAACCGCCCAACTAACGTGCTTTTAAAACCTCTAGAACAGCTACAGTATCAATCACTGTTATTCATTTGCCTTTAATGAAGCGTATCTAAACTCAGACATGCGGCATTAGCCACAAAACATTTCTCTGATGCTCTGCAAACATGAATGAGATACGACCACCAGCCTTCAGGGTGAACTAACTCGGAATTCGGATATGTTTCCTGCTTCAAACTAATGAATAAGTCCGGTTAAGCCAGAATATGAGTGTTTTTGTTCCATTTTTATAGAACACAATGTACATCTATGCACGAAAATAAGTTTGATGAAAAAAATCGAGTTTTTGGCGTTTCTTCCCTTATTCAAACTATCGATTCAATTGTGCTGTAGCATTACAGCGTTGAGATTTGTTTAGATAGAAAAAATCTTTAGTAAGTCTTGTATGGTACCAGGTTTTCGGACACTTTTAGCAGATCTGAATGACAGTGTGATATCACTGACTAGTAACGTTTCTAGCGATAACTGGCACTATGCGTAAAAGGGGAACTTGTCTCTGAATATCTGTTCTGAAAATAACACTTGCTATCACTTTTGTCTATTAGCGTAACTTGTTCTGATACTTAAACATAAGTGCAGTACTACGACGGAGTCTAGACCAACCTTTGTAGAAGTAGCGATAACTGTGCCCGATTTCCTTACAGCTCGTGAGTAAATACTATTTTGTATGCCCACGTTAACATTTGAAATCTGTCTAGACCACTCACGCCGCACGGGATGATATACACTTCTTCAGAAAAGAACAAACAAAGACAATCCTGTACCAAGTAAGTTAGTATGAGGAGCGACGCATTCTTCATCGTAAATAGTTGTGTTTGATAAACCGAAGATACGAATATAAAATATGGCAGCCGGAATGGTGCTAAGGCATCAGAGTGAATCTGATTAAGTTTATCATGTAAATGAGATATGTTATCCGTCTTTTTCAACTGAGTTTCTATACACTCAACTGACAAAAGTGGTGGGATAGCGATATGCACATAGACAGATAGTGGTAGTATCGCGTACACATAAAAGAGCAGTGCATTGACGGAGCTATCATTTGTACTCAGGCGACTCACGTGAAAAAGTTTCCGGCTTGATTATGGCAGCCGGCCGGAGTGACCGAGCAGTTCTAGGCGCTACAGTCTGGAACCACGCGACTGCTACCGCCGCAGGTTCGAATCCTGCCTCGGGCATGGATGTGTTTGATGTCCTTAGGTTAGTTAGGTTTAAGTAGTTCTAAGTTCTAGGGGACTGATGACCTCAGAAGTTAAGTCCCATAGTGCTCAGAACCATTTGATTATGGCTGAACGACGGGAACTAACAGACTGTGAACGCGGAATGGTAGTTGAGGCTAGATGCGTGAGATATTCCATTTCGGAAATCGTTAGGCTGATGGCCTTCACGTAACGACCGAGAGCAGCGGCGTTTGCATAGCGTTGTCACTGCTCACAGACAATCAATACTGTGTGAAATGAGCGCCGACACCAACATGGGACCTGCGACGAATGTATCCATTAGGACAGTGTGATGAAATTTGGCGTTAACTGGCAACGGCAGCAGACGACTGACGCGAGTGCATTTGCTTACAGTGCATCGCCTGCAGCGCCTCTCCTGAGCTTGTGATCATACTAACAGGACTCTACACGACTGGAAAACCGTGTCCTGATCAGATGAATCCCGATTTCAGTTCGTCAGAGCTGGTAGTAGGATTAGACTGTGGCGCAGACCCCACAAAGCCATGGACCCACGTTGTCAATAAGGCATTGTGCAAGGCTCCATGGCTCAATATTTCTTCAGGGGACTCCCAAAGACTTGTTGAGTCAATGCCACGGCGAGTTGCCGTACTACGCCGGGCAAAAGTAGCACCGACACGACATCGGGCGGTATCTCATGACTTTGGTCACCTTATTGTAAAGCTGACGAATATGACGAAGTACATCGAAAAAGTTCTAAGAAGGGCAGTAGGTTTTCTATTATCGGGAAACAGGGGAGAGAGTGTCACTGAAATAATACAGGATTCGCGGTGGACATCATTAAAACAAACGCGTTTTTCGTTGCGGCGGAATCTTCTCACGGAATTCCAATCACCATCTTTCTCTTCCGAATGCGAAAATATTTTGTTGACTCGGCTCTACATAGGGAAACACGATCACCGTGATAAAATAAGGGAAATCAAAGCTCGTACGGAAAGGTATAGGTGTTCGTTCTTTTCGCGCGCCATACGAGATTAGAATAATAGAGTATTGTGAAGGTTGTTCGATGAGCCCTCTGCCAAGCACTTAAATGTGAATTGCAGAGTATCCATGTAGATATAAATGTAGATGTAGAACATAGTTAAAGTAGCAACAGAGAAAGAATGGCAATAAATATTAAAAATGTTGTTAATTTGATTCGTGTCTCAGATTTCGAAACTGAAATGTAGCTCCTGGATTCAAAGTTGTATTTCACGACTAACATGTGTTAATAGCAGTATCACCTGGCAATTCGATTCAACTAAACAAGTAACATACAATGATAATTTTTCTTTACATAAAATAGGTATTTTCCTTAAATACATGACTAAAAACAGTGGCTTACAGATACGATTGATCTTCTAAGCTCTTTGAAATTAAGTTCCGCATTTGTTTCGCAATAGGGAAGTTCGCAATAGGAATGGTAATGTTACTCAGATAACGTTATAGTTACCACAGCTTGCAACGCACGTATTATTATGTTATCTAGGTGTTGAAAGCTGAACGTAGCAGTATATTAGCTCAAATACATGCAAGTGAAACAATTTCTGTAGAAACTTTGATAGTAAATCACAACTGAATTTGCTAGTACACTTCTGTACAAGCGTTCTACGAACAAAATTGGTCATATGATTGATCTTGTAATATTGACGCTGACTTAAAAAATCGAAGTTAAAACACTTTCACTGTCCATCACGAACTGGACACAACAAATGTTACGCTTCTTCTGAGTGCTGCAATAGACTAAACAAGGACCAAATAGAAATTTTATGGGAAAGATATGCAAATCTGCACTTCTTCTGATACTGACGGACGAAATGTACGAATATTTTGTTAATAAAAACAACAGAGTTATGTCTGGAGTTGACATCTGTATTTTGCCAGAACGAAATGAGTTATTGGGAACATATGATTTAAGTTTATGTCTGCTTTATGGAAACTACAGTCTCTCTCAAATTAGCGACATCTCGAAGCTATTGGTAGCCAGGTCGCGCGATCTGCACGAATCGCACTTGCGCGCCCAAACCCGTGATCGCTCATGATTTTACATCTGCATCCACATATATACTCCACAAGCCGCCGTACCCTGAGTGGCGGAGAGTACCCTGTACCATAATTATTCAAATGGCTCTGAGCACTATGGGACTCAACTACTGAGGTCATCAGTCCCCTAGAACTTAGAACTACTTAAACCTAACTAACCTAAGGACATCACACACATCCGTGCCCGAGGCAGGATTCAAACCTGCGACCGGAGCGGTCGCGCGGTTCCAGACTGTAGCGCCTAGAACCGCTCGGCCACCACGGCCGTCATAATTATTCACTTCCTTTCCTGCTCCACTCGCAGAGCTAGAGAAAAACGACTGTCTATATGTCTCCGTATGAGCCCTGACTTCTCGTAGCTTATCTTCATGGTCCTTACGCGAAATGCATGTTGGTGGCAGCAGAACCGTTCTGCAATCAGCTTCAAATGCCGGTTTTCTAAATTTTCTCAACAGTGTTCTTCAAAAAGAACGACTCCTTCCCACCAAGGATTTCCATTTGAGTTCCCGAAGCATCTCCGTAATAAGTGCGTGTTATTCGAACTGGCCGGTAAGAAATCGAGAAAGCCGCCTCTGAATTGCTTCTGTGTCTTCCTTTAATCCGATCTGGTGCGGATCCCAAGTACTCGAGCAGTACTCAACCATAGGTCGCACTAGCGTCATGTACACAGACCCCTTTACGTGTGAACCACATATTACCAAAATTCTCCCAATAAACCCAAGCCGAACCCTTTGCCTTGCCTACCACACTCCTAACATGCTCGCTGCATTTCATGTCGCTTTGCACCATTACGCCCAGATATTTAAACGACGTGACTGTATCAAGCAGGACACTGTTAATGGTGTATTCGAAACTTACAGGTGCCTTTCTCCTACTCACCCGCATTAACGTAAATTTTTCTACATTTATAAGTCGCTGCCATTCATCACATCAACTAGAAATTTTGACTAAATCATCATGTATCATCCTACAGCTACTCAACTTCGACACCTGCCCGTACACCACAAGCCGCAGATCGCTGCCAACGCTGTCCGCCTGACCATTTATGCACATAGAAAATAACAGCGGCTCTATATCACTTTTCTGTCTCACTTCCGTGGAGCACCCCTGATGATACCTTTACCTCTGATGAATTCCCAAGTAGTCCGATGAATCGCCGGCGATGTACCATCTACGAGTAATGTTACGGCTATCTGACTGTTACCCGTTTGTCAAGTTGTCAAGCGCGGTTTTATCGTTTTGTTTCGATTTTCTGTGACGACGTGGAGTAACGATTCATGTTAGATTTTCCAACTGGTCACGGAACACGGACTATTCTGTCAAGCGAAGTCAAAGTAGAAATTCCTCCTTTTACGGAAGACGAACACAAAGATAGAAAAGGTGTTACTCTCAGATTTTGCAATAATCGGTAATATTGAAGTTTGTACCGCAGCTGTTGTGTTCTTCAGTTCGAAGACTATCGGGTGGAGAAATGTAGGGCCCCCTGAATAGGACAGGCGTGCACTACACGCAGGAAGCGGCTACAAGAGTAGCGGAGTGCGTGTGGAGTGCACATGTCGCTTTTTTAGGTTAGATAATTCCCTCCCTAGGCCCGACAAGACGCCTCTTGAGACGTGACAAGGAATCAGTAGGCAAAACGCAACAGGGAATGACATTATTAATATGGTAATAGTAAACTGCAGGAGCGTCTATAGAAAAGTCCCAGAACTGCTCTCATTAATAAACGATCACAATGCCCACATAGTACTAGGGACGAAAAGTTGGCTTAAACCAGTTGTAAACAGTAATGAAATTCTAAACTCAAATTGGAATGTATACCGAAGAGACAGGCTGGACAGTGAATGGCGAAGCGTGTTTATAGGGACAAAAAGTGCAACAGCATCGAAGGAAATTGACGGAGATCCGAAATGTGAAATAATTTGGGTGAAGTTCACGGTTAAAGCTGGCTCAAACATGATAATTGGATGTCTCTATAGGACCCCTGGCTCAGAAACTGTTGTGGCAGCACACCTGAAGGAAAATTTGGAAATCCCGACCATGTTATAATTTTGGGTGGCGATTTCAATTTACCAGATATAGACTGGGAGACTCAAACGTTTATAATGGATGGCAGGGACAAAGAATCCAGTGAAATTTTTTTAAGTGCATTATCTGAAAACTACCTTGAGCAGTTAAACAGAGAACCGACTCGTGGCGATAACATATTAGACCTTCTGGTGACAAACAGACCCGAACTACTTGAAAAAGTTAACGCTGAACTGGGAATCAGCGATCATAAAGCCGTTACAGCATCGGTGATTTCATCCGTAAATAGAAATATTAAAAAAGGTAGGAAGATTTTTCTGTTTAGCAAAAGTGACAAAAAGCAGGTTTCAGAGTATTGACCGCTCAACACAAAAGTTTTATCTCAAGTACAGATAGTGTTGAGGATCAGTGGACAAAGTTTAAAACCATCGTAAAATATGCATTAGATGACTATATGCCAAGCAAGATCGTAAGAGATGGAAAAGAGCCACCGTGGTACAACAACCGAGTTAGAAAACTGAACCAAAGGGAACTTCACAGCAAACATAAACATAGTCAAAGCCTTGCAGACAAATAAAAATTACACGAGGCGAAATGTAGTGTGAGGAGGGCTACGCGAGAGGCGTTCAACGAATTCGAAAGTAAAGTTCTATGCACTGACTTGGCAGAAAATCCTAAGAAATTTTCGTCTTATGTCAAAGTGGTAGGTGGATCCAAACGAAACGTCCAGACGCTGTGTGACCAAAATTGTTCTGAAACAGAGGATGACAGACTAAAGACCGAAATACTAAATGTCTTTTTCCAAAGGTGTTTCACAGAGGAAGACTGCACTGTATTTCCTTCTCTAGATTGTCGCACAGATGACAATATGGTAGATATCGAAATAGATGTCAGAGGAATACAAAAACAATTAAAATCGCTCAAAAGAGGAAAGACAGCTGGACCTGATGGGATATCAGTTCAATTTTACACAGAGTACGCGACGGAACTTGGCCCCTTGTTGCAGCGGTGTACCGTAGGTCTCTAGAAGAGCGTAGCGTTCCAAAGGATTGGAAAAGGGCACAGGTCATCCCCGTTTTCAAGAAGGGACGTCGAACAGATGTGCAGAACTATATTTCTAACGTCGATCAGTTGCCGAATTTTGGAACACGTATTATGTTCGAGTATAATGACTTTTCTGGAGACTAGAAATCTACTCTGTAGGAATCAGCATGGGTTTAGAAAAAGACGATCGTATGAAACCCAGCTCGCGCTATTCGTCCACGAGACTCGGAGGGCCATAGATATGGGTTCCCAGGTAGATGCCGTGTTTCTTGAGTCCCTACAGTCGTTTAAGGAACAAAATAAGAGCGTATGGACTATCAGACCAATTGTGTGATTGAATTGAAGAGTTCCTAGATAACAGAACGCAGAATGTCATTCTCAATGGAAAGATGTCTTCCGAAGTAAGAGTGATTTCAGGTGTGCCGCAGGGGAGTGTCGTAGGACCGTTGCTATTCACAATATATATAAATGACCTTGTGGATAACATCGGAAGCTCGCTGAGGCTTTTGCGGATGATGCTGTAGTATATTTAGAGATTGTAACAATGGAAAATTGTACCGAAATGCAGGAGGATCTGCAACGAATTGACGCATGGTGCAGGGAATGACAATTGAATCTCAGTGCAGATAAGTTTAATGTGCCACGAATACATAGAAAGACAGATCCTTTATCACATTAGCTACAATATAGCAGGTCAGCTATATAAACTATCTGGGAATAGGCATTAGGAGTGATTTAAAATGGAATGACCATATAACATTAATCGTCAGTGAAGCTGATGCCAGACTGAGATTCATTGGAAGAATCCTAAGGAAACGCAGTCCGAAAACAAAGGAAGTAGGTTACAGTACACTCGTTCGTCCACTGCTTGAATACTGCTCACCGGTGTGGGATCCGTACCAGATAGGGTTGATAGAAGAGATAAAGAAGATCCAACGGAGAGCAGCGCGCGTCGTTACAGGATCATTTAGTAATCGCGAAAGCGTTACAGAGATGATAGATAAACTCCAGTGGAAAACTCTGCAAGAGAGACACTCAGTAGCTCGGTACGGGCTTTTGTTGAAGTTTCGAGAACATACCTTCACCGAGGAGTCAAGCAGCATATTGCTCCCTCCTACGTATATCTCGTGAAGAGACCATGTGAATAAAATCAGAGAGATCAGAGCCCACACTCAGGCATACCGACAATCTTTCTTTCCACGAACAATACGAGACTGGAATAGAAGGGAGAACCGACAGAGGTACTCAAGGTACCCTCCACCACACACCGTCACGTGGCTTGCGGAGTGTGGATGTAGATGTAGATGCAACTCTCCACGCTATTCTATATTGTGCCAGAATCTTCATCTCTCGAATATATACTACAACTTAACCCATTTCAACCTACTTACCGTATTCATTCCTTAGCGTCCCTCTAGATATTTTGGCCTCATACTTCCCTGAATTACCAGACTGATGATTCCTCGGTGTCTCACGATGTGTTATGACAATCGATCCATTCTTTTAGTCAGGTTATGCCAAAAATCCCCATGAAACCATGGTCGGTTCGAGAACACTTTTCGATACGAGTGACATCATGACATCACTTGGCACACCCCCTCACCCCCCCCCCCCCCCCCCACTTACACACACACACCAACCATCCGGCCTCAACCACTTTTCCATAGTACACTTTCACCAATGTTAGTTTTCTCTACTATTTGCGACACGTCCTGTATAGAAGTGTTTACAGTTGTGACGCCTGTGATGCCCCAAGCGACGGCTAGTGCCACGTTAACCATGAATCTTGTCGAAGTGGGATTGTTAGTATGCATCAACGATACAGGTAGCCGCACCGTGGGTGCAACCACACCGGAAGGGTAGCTGCAGAGATGCTGGACTATTTTAGTTGTTGGAGA
Organism: Schistocerca serialis cubense; assembly: GCF_023864345.2. NCBI lineage: Eukaryota > Metazoa > Arthropoda > Insecta > Orthoptera > Acrididae > Schistocerca > Schistocerca serialis. The sequence goes on along the minus strand of NC_064639.1, from coordinate 855,898,216 downwards.
CCAATAGCCTGACTGATAGGGCCTTGTAACATGAGCCAACAGCATCTTGCTGTGTTGGTACTACCAACGCAAGGGGAAACAAGCATCGTTACTTTTTTGCTGACGGAATGGAGCTCTACTGTATGGTTAATTGATGGTCTCCCATTCGTATCTCCGGGCGTGGACTACTAAGGAGCATATGGTCATCATCAAAATCAAAGTGTCGTTCTACGGGTCGAAGCGTGGAATGTCAGTTCCTTAATCGAGTAGGTAGGTTAGAGAATGTAAAAAGGGAAGCGAATTGGTTGAAATTAAATCCAGTCGGCATTAGTGAAGTGCGGTGGAAGAAATAAAAGGACTTTTGTCAGATGAGTGAGGAATTATCAACACAAAAGTGACAGTGATTCGATGGCAGGAAAAGGAAGAGAAGGAAAAATAGGAGAGGAAGAACGAGGGGGCAGAAGGGGGAGAGGGAAGGAATGTTAGATAAAGTCGCCTGATAGAATAGAGTTCCATGTTACACTTGGTCGGTCAATCACGCAAGGTTAATGCTGTTTGTAGATGACGCAGGAGTTGTCGTCCGATGATGTCCCATATGTTCTCGAGTGGAGGCAGTACCGGCGATCGAGCAGGCCAACGCTGTCAACACACTGTAGAGCATCTTGGGTTACAACAGCGGTTTGTGGGCGATCGTTCTCCTGTTGGAAAACACCCCCAGAATGTTGTTCATAAAAGGCAATCCAACAGTTCGAATCATTAGACTGACGCAGAATTTTCCAGTTAGGGTGGATGGGATGCCACGAGGATGCTCCTGTTATGATACGAAATCGCACCCCAGACTCCAGGTATAGGGTAGTGCCACAAGGCCATCCGGAGCCCGGTCTTCTTGCGACCGTGCATTTTCGTGACCACATGCAGACAGGATGGTTGCAAACCCTCAGCTGGCCTCCTTCTAACAAATTTACGGCCATCACTGGTACCAATACAAAACCAGGTTTCAACAGAAAACTCAGTAGACCTCCACCCTGTCCTCCAATGAGCTGTCGCTCGACACTACTGAAGCCGCAATTGACGGTGGTATAGGGTCATTGGAATGCATGCTATAGGGAATCTGGCTTGGTTCAAATGGCTCTGAGCACTATGGGACTTAACTGCTGAGGTCATCAGTCCCCTAGAACTTAGAACTACTTAAACCTAACTAACCTAAGGACATCACACACATCCATGCCCGAGGCAGGATTCTAACCTGTGACCGTAGCGGTCGCACGGTTCCAGACTGAAGAGCCTAGAACCGCTCGGCCACACCGGCCGGCAAGGAATCTGGTTTGGAGCTTTCCTTGAGATAAATGGCTTGTAACAGTTCGTTGTGTCACTACAGTGCTAACTGCTGCTCATATTGCTGCTACAGATTCACTACAATGCAACAGACCCATACGTCGAACACGACGGTCTTCTCTCTCGGTAGTGCCACAAGGCCATCCGGAGCCCGGTCTTCTTGCGACCGTGCATTTTCGTGACCACCACTGCCAGCAGTCATGTACAGTGGCTACATTCTCGTCAAGTCTTTCTGCAATATCGCTGAAGGAATATCCAGCTTCGCATAGCCCAATTGCATGACCTCGTTCACACTCAGTAAGGTGTTGATTATGGCGTCTTTATCGCCTTAAAGGCATTCTTGGCTAACATCAGCGCACAGCGTCCAGTCTCAAAGGTAAATAATGCTCATGACCGTTAGAGTGTGTATTTTAAGCATACCTGATTTGCATCCTTATAGTGGCGCTACTAGAGCCACTTTTACGCGACTGGCGCGAAATTTGAATAGGCATCATCTTTCAGATGCAGAAACACGCCCACCAACTTTCAATTATGTAGCATAGCTCCTTCTTGGTATTGCAAGTACTTTTTTTCCGTCGGTGTATAATAATAAGAGGGAGATTTCGAAACCACATTTTACACTGTAAGACATTTCCAGGAGCAGATGTGTACTCTGACCATAAATTATTGGTTATCAACTGCAGATTAAATTTTTTTCACTAATTCGACTCAGTATCTCCTCATTAGTTGTTCTAACAACTCATTTAATGTTCAGCATTCTTCTGTAGCACCACGTTTCAAAAGCTACTACTTTCTTTTCGTCTGAACTAATTATCGTCCATGTTTCAATTACGTACAAGAATATTTTCTAAACAAATATCTCCAGAGAAGAAATCCTTGGACTTTAAGTTGCATTAGATGTTAATAAATTGCTCTTTTTCACATATGTAGTCCAGTGAAACTGTCAGAAAAAAAGCCTGTACCTTGCAAAAGGTGGGGTAGAAGATTTTATTTTTTTAACTCGTTCATATTGTTGGAAAGGTTAGAAAACCAAGTTTTGCCAACAAACTTTCTCTTGGGAAAACTTTCTGCAGTCAAAAAACCTCGAAAATTTCGGCCTTTTTTCCGTTTTTTTCAAAATAACTCAGTTTCATTTGCTCCTATCGCTTTGACGTCTATTTTCTTTTTTAAAGAGCACAAAATTCTCTACAAATCTGATTTTTACCATTTTTTTCTACTCCCAATTTCTAAGGCGCTACAGCGCATCAAAAAATACCAATTTTTCAAATTTCGAGAAAAGTGGCAAATTACCTAATTTTTGAACACTGTTATTTCAGTTTCTATTTGTGTGGTATAAACATATTACTCATCATGTTATTCATTGGAATTTACCATCTCACTCTGCTGCAGGGCCAGGACAAACAGCGTCATATTCTGTAACTACGAACACATTCACGTCGGATTCCGTGAAGTTTATTTGTGTTACAATATGTAATACGATTGCATGCAGGTGCCGTACATTTTCTACAGTTGACTGACATTAGTGATCAGTTATAAGAAAAAGTATGTAGGAATTGTTCTTTAGCGGACAAAAGCGTATTTATTCTTTGGCAGGCGGAGGGCAATTACATCTGGTGATTGTTCACAGCGCGCTGACAGCTATTAGCAAACAACAATAAGGGTCCTACAGTTTGGAGTCGCTTCCATTCAGTATATGTTGTGGTGCTGAAAATGAGAATGTATGACATGAATTTTTGTTTCATTTGCGAAAAAACTGTGGTGAGTGATGGATGCAATGTGAAAAAGAAAGGACTGAGCACACTTACCGATTGTAGTGCTAAACGCAGGGAGTCTGCTCACACCCGTTTTTTGAAAACGCTCAGTGAAGTGATGGTGCATGAAGCATGCTACAAGAAGTACATTAATGAGAGAATGATAGCAGCTAGCCTTCGACATCCTCAGGAACCAACAGGCGTGCTACGTCGGTCGCAGGTCAGTTCAAGTTCAAAGAGAAATGCTTCTTATGTGCAAAAGGGAATTCTGATGACTTTTTAACCAAGTAGTTAAGACTGCCATATTCCAAACGAAATTTTGATGGAGGGTACCTTATCCACAAAGTGACTTGGACTCGAAATGTTTGCTTCAAGTCAATAGCCCAAAGCTATGTTTCTTACCTGCAACGTCAATTTGGATCTCAATTTGCTATTGTATTTGATGGGTATTCATGTGAGGGAGACAAATGTAGCACAAAGAGTGCTGAGACGATTCGTAGGTCCAAGAAACATTCTTCGGTTGACGTTGTGGTTGAATCAGAGATGGTGAACCAAGTCCCTCAGGACAAGTTCTTGTACAATGAACGAAACAAGATGCGTTTGATCACACTTCTTAAAAAGGAATTTCTGGAGTGTAGCGTTGAAGTGCACCAGGCACAAGAAGATGCTGACGTTATGATTGTAACATCTGTCATTTCAAGAAACAAAGATTTTGGAAGTGTTGTCATTGTAGGAGAAGATGTTGACCTGCTTGTGCTCATGACCGGTTTGGGGCAAGGCATTGAAAACTTATTTTTCTTAAAGCCAGGAAGAGGAAATGCAGAAGACAAGTGGTTTTCCACTGCATCTTACAAGTTTGACAGTGAATATATTCTGTTCACTCACGCCTTTAGCGGATGTGATACACCATCCGCTTCTTTTGGTCAAGGAAAACTTAAGTGCTGCAATATTGTTGCGAAAAATGAACACCTAACCTCAGCTCTTTGCACGTTCAATAAACCACATGCTACCCGTGAAGAAATAATAACAGCAACAGAACAGGTTACTATCGCATTGTATAGTGGAGGTGTCAGTAGTTCCCTCACACTAGACCATTTGCGGTACCAGCTATTCGCCAAGTCTGCCACAAAAAGTAAACTGAATCTTGCACGGTTGCCAACTACGCTAGATGCTGCACAACATCATTCTTTGCGGACTTACCAAAAAGTCCAAAGTTGGATGGGAAACTGGAAACCTCCTGAGAAATGGGGCTGGAATCACAGTGACCACGGTCCAATACCCGTTATAATGAGAGAAGATCCAGCACCTGGAGCACTTCTTCACATTGTTTCATGCTCACGCAAGCTGAACTGTGGCGGAGCGTGCTCTTGCAGAAAAGCGGGTTTGAAATGTTCTTCAATTTGCAAGAAATGTATTGGGGTCAACTGTGAAAACGTCCAAAAATTTTTATACGAAGACAGTGAAGAAGATGTTATGGAGGATGTTGAGGAAACCGCTGACGAAATCAATGAACTTGCTGAGGCTGACTCGCTGTTTAAAGAAGAGGTCAATCTGGGATCAACTCTAGGTACAGACACTGAATCCGTAACTCAAGGTATTTCTGGTGACACTGAGGAGCCTGGCCCATCAAAACGTCGGAAGTGATGCTCATAAATCTGTCTCAAGTGCGCTAATGTGCGATATTACAAGTATTACACACCCAGAACTGCCAACATTTTTAGTAACTGACAATGCATTTTAATTGTAATAAAGCTACTTATTTTTAATGTCAACTGTGTGGCTTTTACACACAAGAATAATTACCTACCTAATTAGGTTGCCTATTGCAGCTAATAATAGTTCAGTTTCCTGAGACAATTTATTTTGTGTGCGTGTGTGTGTGTGTGTGTGTGTGTGTGTGTGTGTGTGTGTGTCTATGCCTCTTAATGATGTATTTTTATATTTATAGTTTTACAAATACCAGGGATGAGGTGGCCCATAGTGAACTTCAGAATCACTATAGTTGGGTGCCCAGCAATCCTCATACAGAGAAATTGAATACTTGAAAGTGAGGTGGTAAATTCCAACATATAACATGATGTATAATGTATTTATACTACACAAACAGAAACTGAAAAAATAGTGTTGAAAAATAAGATATCTTGCCACTATGCTCAAAATTTGAAAAATTGGTATTTTTTTAGGCGCTGTTGCGCCTTAGATATTGGGAGTAGAAAAAACGACAAGAATCAAATTTGTAGAGAATTTTTGCTCTTTAAAAAAGAAACTAGACGTTAAAGCGATAGGAGCAAATGAAACTGAGATATTTCGAAAAAACGGAAAAAAGGCCGAAATTTTCGAAGTTTTTTGACTGCAGAAAGTTTTCCCAAGCGAAATTTTGTTGGCAAAACTCGGTTTTCTAATATTTCCAACCATATGAACGAGTTGAAAAAATAAACTCTTCTACCCCACCTTTTGCAAGGTATTTCTGCAATTTGACTGGACTAATGCATTGCCAGATTGCATTTTATATACGCTATACTTCGGCCGTAGTAAGTTATTTTGCTGCCCAAACGGCAAAACTCCTCTGTAACCTTTAATGTCTCGTTTCCTAATCTAATTTCTTTAGCATCGCTGCATTTAATTCTAAATTATTCAATTATCTTTGCTTTATTTTGGTATAACTTCAAGACACTATCCATTCCAGCCAATTGCTGTTCCCTGTCCTTGGTTGTCTCTACTCTCTGAATCTCTATCGCTGCCCTAAATTCCTCCTTGTTTTACTCTAATGCTTGTTCTATGTACAGACTGAATAACATCGGGGATAGGTAACAAATATGTCTTACTCTCTTTTTCAAGTACTGCTTCCATTTCATATCATTAGACTCATAAATGTAGTCTGACCTCCGTACCAATTTTAAATAATAATTCGCTCCCCGTATTTTATCCTTACTACCTTCCAAATATGAAACAGACTATTGCAGTCAACATAGTGCAAGTTTTTCTCAAATCTATAAATACACTACTGGCCATTAAAATTGCTACACCAAGAAGAAATGCAGATGATAAACGGGTATTCATTGGATAAATATATTATACTAGAACTGATATGTGATTACATTTTCACACAATTTGGGTGCATAGATCCTGAGAAATCATTACCCAGAACAACCACCTCTGGCCGTAATAACGGCCTTGACACGACTGGGCATTGAGTCAAACAGAGCTTGGATGGCGTGTACAGGTACAGCTGCCCATGCAGCCACAACACGATACCACAGTTCATCAAGAGTAGTGACTCGCGTATTGTGACGAGCCAGTTGCTCGGCCACCGTTGACCAGACGTTTTCAATTAGTGAGAGATCTGGAGAATGTGGTGGCCAGGGCAGCAGTCGAACATTTTCCGTATCCAGAAAGGCCCGTACAGGACCTGCAACTTGAGGTCGTGCGTTATCCTGCTGAAATGTAGGTTTTCGCAGGGATTGAGTGAGGGTATAGCCACGGGTCGTAACACATCTGAAATGTAATGTCCACTGTTCAAAGTGCCGCCAGTGCACCCAGGTTCGTCGTTGAGTACACCATCGCAGGTGCTCCTGTCTGTGATGCAGCGTCAAAGGTAACCGCGGGAATGGTCTCCGAGCTGATAGTCCATGCTGCTGCAAACGTCGTCGAGCTGTTCGTGCAGATGGTTGTTGCCTTGCAAACGTCCCCACGATCCGTTACAGCCATGCGGATAAGATGCCTGTCATCTCGACTGCTAGTGATACGAGGCCGTTGGGATCCAACACGGCGTTCCGTATTACCCCGCTGAACCCACCGATTCCATATTCTGCTAATAGTCATTGGATCTCGACCAACGCCAGCAGCGACTTCGCAATACGATAAACCGCAATCACGATAGGCTACAATCCGACATTATTTAAGTCGGAGACGTGATGGTGCACATCTCTTCACCTTACACGAGGCATCACAACAATGTTTCACCAGGCAACGCCGGTCAACTGCTGTTTGTGTATGAGAAATCGGATGGAAACGTTCCTCATGTCAGCACGTTGTAGGTGTCGCCACCGGCGCCAACCTTGTGTGAATGCTCTGAAAAACTAATCACTTGCGTATCACAGCATCTTCTTCCTATCGGTTATATTTCGCCTCTGTAGCACATCTTCATGGTGTAGCAATTTTAATGGCTAGTAGTGCACTATAAACGTAGGTTTGCCCTTCTTTCTCCTGCTTTCTAAAATACATTATCCATCAAAAAAGAGATGCAGAAAAGACCACTAGACGTCACGAGAGTAGGGCCCGCCAGTATGAATGGAGGCGGGGTGTACTGTGTTGTCAGGAGAGAAGCAGTGACGGCAGAACGGGTCGGACTCGAGAAACCAGCGACAATGTGAACGAGTTATTGGACATAACTTGAGTAGCAAATCCATCAGGGACATTTCTACCCTTCTAAACATGCCCGACTCGGCTGTTAGTAATGTGATTGTGATGTGAGAACGCGAAGGAACAAGCACAGCTAAAGCAAGACCAGGCAGAGCCCATGTACTGACAAACAGTCATCATCGAGCACTGCGGAGGGCAGTTGATCACAAGATTCTATGTAGTCAGTGCTAAATGACGCTTGAAGTGGAGGAAACAATGACGTCACTGGTCAGTGGATGTAAACGAGTGATTTGGAGAGATGAATCACACTATACCCTGTGGTTATGCGATGTAAGGGTTTGGGTTTGGGTTTCGCGGGTGCCTAGAGGACGTTAGCTGCCGTCTCCAGTAGTTCCAACAAGGAAGTACGGAACAGGTTCAAATAAATGGTCCAAACGGCTCTGAGCACTATGGGACTTAACATCTGAGGTCATCAGTCCCTTAGAACTTAGAACTACTTAAACCTAGCTAACCTAAGGACATCACACACATCCATGCCCGAGGCAGGATTCGAACCTGCGACTGTAGCGGTCGGGCGGTCCCATACTGAAGCGCCTAGAACCGCTCGGCCACACCGGCCGGCCGTACGGAGGTGGCTGTGTTACGGTATGGAGACATTTTTCGTGGTTATCGTGTAGTCCCCTTATTGCGCTTAAGAAAACGCTAAATTTGGAAGGACGAGAACACATTTCACTGCGTTGTGTACTGCATACAGCAGACAAACAGTTCAAGGACGATAGGTGTATCAAAATGTCAATGCACCCTGTCATAAAACTATCTCTGAGACGATAGGCTGTGGACAATAACATTCCTGAAATGGACTGACCTGCCCAGAGTTCCGACCTCAAACCAATGAAACACCAAAGGCGTGAATTGTAGCCTCGGTTTCGCTCCAGATCCCAGCATCCAACGTCACTAGCTACTCTGTTTTCGGTTCTTGAAGAATTCCTCCAGACGTACAAAAACCTCACTGAAAACGTCCCCAGCATAGTTCAAGTCGCCGTAGAGGAGAAAGAAGGTTGTTCTCACGCCCCATTATGTCCACTTTATAGGTCTCCAGATACTTTGATTAGATAGTGTATGTCGCAGAGTCAGAACTGCCTCGAGTGTTCCTACATTTCTCGGGAACTCAAACTAATTTTCAGCGAGGGCTGGTTTCGATATATGTCTTACTATTACGTAATCTATTTGAAACCTTCCATTGCCTTCGGATCTCTTCCACATACACCAACTTCTTTCATGATTCTTAAATCAAGTATTGGCGATGTTTAAAAATATTCTGAGTAAAATTAAGCGATTTCCTCGTTCTTTCCTTTCCCCTACTCCATATTGTTCAGCTACTTTTTCATTATCTTTATTTCCCTACTATTGAGTTCTAGTCTACCATCACAACTAATTTTTCATCTCCCTTAACTATCTGAATAATTTCCTTTATTTCGTCACAAATTGTTTCAATTCCTTCGTCATCTGCGAAACTCATTCGCCTGTAAACTTATGCTACTGTAGTGGACGCTGAGTTCGTGTCTATCTTGGTTACGGAAATGTCTTCGTTATACTGTTCATATTAGATTCGCGTATCCCTTACTACTCCTGCATTAGCCCTATCTGATTTTGATCTTATAGCTCCGACTCTCTTCACGAAAAGTTCTATACCTCTTCCCAAGGAACTTCACTCATCGCAGCTATATCTAACTTCAATCTATTCATTTCCCTTTTTTAAATTCTCTAGTCAGTTTACGCAGTAAGATAACTGACATTCGACAATTACTATTTTACCACCAGATTATTTCGCTCCAGATTCCACTATTATTTAGTAATACACACATCAAAAAAAGTTTTGCATCACCTCGGTTCCGAGAGTTTCGGAACCTGTACAAAAAATTGGAATAGAGATCAACATAAACACCATTTCTGCCCTTTTTATTGCTCATGAAAACCACACATTGCATGTTGTACCTCCATACAGCGAGACCTTCAGAGGTGGTGGTCCAGACTGCTGTACACACCGGCACCTCTAATACCCAGGAGCACGTCCTCTTGCATTGATGCATGCCTCTATTCGTCATGGAGTACTATCCACAAGTTCATCAAGGTACTGTTGGTCCAGATTGTCGCACTCCTCAACGGTGATTCGGCGTAGAGTGGTTGGTGGGTCACGTAGTCCATAAACAGTTCTTTTCAATCTATCCCAGGCATGTTCGATAGAGTTCATATCTGGCGAACATGCTGGCCACTCTAGTCGAGCGATGTCGTTATCCTGAAAGAAGTCATTCACAAGATGTGCACGATGGTGGCACGAATTGTCGTCCATCAAGGCGAAAGCCTCGTCAATATGCTGCCGATATGATTGCACTATCGGTCGGAGGATGGCATTCACGTATCGTACAGCCGTTACGGCGCCTTCCATGACCACCAGCGGTGTACATCAGCCCCACATAATACCACCCCAAAACAGGAGGGAACCTCCGCCTTGCTGCACTCGCTGGACAGTATGTCTAAGGCGTGCAGCCTGACCGAGTTGCCTCCAAACACGTCTCCGACGAGTGTCTCGATAAATGCACATGCGACACTCATCGGTGAAGAGAATGTGATGTCAGTCCTGAGCAGCCCATTCGGTATGTTGTTGAGCCCATCCGTACCGCGCTGCATTGTGTCGTGGTTGCAAAGATGGACGTCGCCATGGACGTCGGGAGTGAAGTTGCGCATCATGCAGCATACTGCGCACAGTTGGAGTCGTAACACCACGTCCTGTGGCTGCACGAAATGCATTATTCGACATGGTGGCGTTGCTGTCAGGGTTCCTCCGAGCCCATAATCCGTAGGTAGCGGTCATCCACTGCAGTGGTAGTCTATGGGCGGCCTGAGTGAGGCATGTCATCGACAGTTCCTGTCTCTCTGTATCTTTGATTAATTCTGAAACGCCTGGACACTTCCCTTGTTGAGAGCGCTTCCTGGCATAAAGTAACAATGCGCACGCGATCGAACAGCGATATTGGCCGTCTAGGCATGGCTGAACCACAGGCAACACGAGCCGTGAACTTCCTTCCTGGTGGAATGGCTGGAACTGATTGGCTGTCGGACCCTCTCCATCTAATAGGCGCTGCTCATGCATGGTTGTTTACATCTTTAGGCGGGTTTAGTGACATCTCTGAACAGTCATAGGGACTGTGTCTGTGATACAATATCCACAGTCAACGTCTGTCTTCAGGCGTTCTGGGAACTGGGGTGACGCAAAACTTTTTTTGATGTGTGTGGGAAAAAATAACGGCTGTAGTTTCCACTTGCTTTCAGCTGTAAACAGTAGCAGCACAACATATCCATACTGACGGAGACTACAAGGTCAAGTAAATCAGTCGCCAAACAAACGAACCCATAAGTTAACCTGGCCTCTCCACAGATAACTTGACGCACGCAGGCCACCCCTGCCTCAGCAAGGACCATAGTTCATGGAGATTTAGAGGAAGACATTCATAGGAAGTTAATAGAAATAATCTGAATATACAGGGCGCCTAGGTTTTAATATATACGAAACAAGTTAATTCTTTACTGAAATTTATAACTTCCCCCACAATGAGGTGATGCTAGGCGAAGATTTTAACTCAAATGTTTTTAGTGGTTACCTATTATACCTCAGGTCCTTACCATTTCTTATAATCTTTGTGTCCCTTACACAATTTACAACAAACTGTGAGAAATAGCTTCATTGGTCTCAATAACAACTTTGGAGACACATCGAGAGTTATTGTTCAAATACTTGTAGTTAAACTGCAAACGAAATGGAGTACATTAAGATGTATTTATGAAATACAGACTGGAAAGGTGTTTACAAAACACTTGGTGCTAATGAAACAGATATTGTATTCTATAATGTATCTCAACACTACGCAAACAAATCGTTCCAAGGTTAACAGATGAAATCTCCTGTTTTCTGCAGCTCTACTGCCACCGCTGCTAAACGTATCAGTTCATTTTCCATAGCGAAAATTTGCGTCACACTGGTGCCCGAAATACTGGCTGAAGTAGCATGGTAAATAGCTCGTACATGTCGCACACTTTTGACAATTTATTTAAAATTTTCACGATTTCATTGAAATTGTATACAATAAGTAATATACATTAGAAAATCCAGAATGGAATGTATTTAAATTATGAAAAGGATAGTTGCTACTCGCCATATAGCGGAGATGTTGAGTCGCAGATAGGCACAACAAAAAGACTGTCACAAAATAAGCTTTCGTTCAACAAAGCCTATTCTAAAAATTGGCGACACACACACACACACACACACACACACACACACACACACACACTCACACACACACTCGCACAAATGATACACATGACTGCAGTTCCTGGCAGCTGAAGCCACAGTGTATTGGATATCATGTCACTGTGTTACTGTAAATTAAACTTTAAGATACTCTGATGTATTAACGGCCATCAACATTTTTCTTAATCGTATTTTAGCTACGCAATTTTTATTTCAAAAATCACGTACAGTCCCGGGATGTACTGTTATGTTCTGGTTGTTGTCACTTAGTGTGAAAGTATATAGCGCTACGTTGTGCTCCATAGTGAAACAGGCGCTTGGAATACCATTAAAAAGCTAACTTATTTCAGCGTTGAAATTTTCAGTTGCTACTCGCCATATAGCGGAGATGTTGAGTCGCAGATAGGCACAACAAAAAGACTGTCACAAAATAAGCTTTCGTTCAACAAAGCCTATTCTAAAAATTGGCGACACACACACACACACACACACACACACACACACACACACACTCACACACACACTCGCACAAATGATACACATGACTGCAGTTCCTGGCAGCTGAAGCCACAGTGTATTGGATATCATGTCACTGTGTTACTGTAAATTAAACTTTAAGATACTCTGATGTATTAACGGCCATCAACATTTTTCTTAATCGTATTTTAGCTACGCAATTTTTATTTCAAAAATCACGTACAGTCCCGGGATGTACTGTTATGTTCTGGTTGTTGTCACTTAGTGTGAAAGTATATAGCGCTACGTTGTGCTCCATAGTGAAACAGGCGCTTGGAATACCATTAAAAAGCTAACTTATTTCAGCGTTGAAATTTTCAGTTGCTACTCGCCATATAGCGGAGATGTTGAGTCGCAGATAGGCACAACAAAAAGACTGTCACAAAATAAGCTTTCGTTCAACAAAGCCTATTCTAAAAATTGGCGACACACACACACACACACACACACACACACACACACACACACACACACACACACACACACTCGCACAAATGATACACATGACTGCAGTTCCTGGCAGCTGAAGCCACAGTGTATTGGATATCATGTCACTGTGTTACTGTAAATTAAACTTTAAGATACTCTGATGTATTAACGGCCATCAACATTTTTCTTAATCGTATTTTAGCTACGCAATTTTTATTTCAAAAATCACGTACAGTCCCGGGATGTACTGTTATGTTCTGGTTGTTGTCACTTAGTGTGAAAGTATATAGCGTTACGTTGTGCTCCATAGTGAAACAGGCGCTTGGAATACCATTAAAAAGCTAACTTATTTCAGCGTTGAAATTTTCCGGAGAATTGTTTTTACGGAAGTTAGAATACGGGATGCATAGCTAAATCGGTAGTGTTGAAATACGATAATCTATTGATTGAGGGCTCAGATCTCGTGTTAGTAGTTCTTTCAAATACGGATTGCATAGCTGAATCGGTGGTGGTGTAGTATGGTAATCGTTTGATCAAGGCTCAAATCTGGAGATGGTTGTTCTTTTTTTCGTTCAGTTTGAATACCTACATCTTTCAATGTAAAAATCATCAAATGTACGCTAATTAACACATATCTAGTCAGCGTTTTGATTAAAAACGCACGTCTTTTTGCTTCTAATTACATGTACACCCAAAATTACAGTTTTCATTGCAAATATAAATTCTTAATTATCGATATTTTATTTAAAAAAATTATTAATAAAGGTTGTTTAAATTAAGAAAACAAATTAAATTGTTAGGACAAAAATGAAAAAAACAAGTACTCTTTATTTGGACTACATAGGCTCACATCTGTGGTTTAGTCGGAATAAAGAGCCAGAATGATAAGCCCCGTGGAAACATGTACAACAATAACTTTCACAGTACTGAGAACACCATTCAAATGCTGCATTTTTATGGTTGTCGCCGTAACGTGAACCCAACAGAACTGGTCTGGAGCCAAATGAAGGGGTTTGTTGTGAGAAATAACAAGACACGTAAGCTACAAGACGTACTAGAACTGATGCACGAAGTCATGTCACACGTCACTGCCGATCGATGGCGGGTTACAGAACGGCACGTCATAATGGAAGAGCAGAAAATGTGGCGGTTGGTTGGCTTCGTGGATTCTGTTATTGATCGACTTGTTACCAATGTAGTAGATGACAGTTCCTGTACTGAAATGTATGTTTCGGATTCAAATATGGAAGAAAGTGGGAGATTATCAGACGATTGACTGTAATAGCTTCAGTGGCTTCAATATTTAACTACACGGTGAAATCCCTGCAATACGCATTTGCGTCAAACTTATCTCTCTCAGAAAAATTACACTGTGTTTAAGTCAGAAATTTTAATTACGTTTATTTTTAATTACAGTAGCTAAGAACGAGAGTCTGTTATGCTTTCCGTCTGATTCTCTAAGAAGCTTGTGGTGCTTTTGGAGTTTTGCCGAATATTATTTCATTGTTTGTAACAATTAAATGATAATCGAAGCTACGAGGGCTGTCCAGAAACTAAGTTACGATCGGTCGCGAAATGGAAACGACTATGAAAATCCGATAAAGCTTTGCAAAGATGTGTTGGGCAGTGTCTCTAGTACGACTCTAGGTAGAATTATGTCGCTCTTTTCATTCCTGAGCTCTTAGTGAGCGCGTAAAGACGTTATAGAAAATAGTGTCTCCCGCCAAGTACGAGGGCCTGGTGAGAATTTTCCCCTGAAGCTATGCAACCAACATTACGTAACTGTCGTGCGGTTTCTTCTTCAAGACAATTCTCAGCCTCATTCTGCAGGGGCAATACAGCCCGTAATTGTCTCCCACTGAGTTTCATCTTTGCTCAAACGAACCGCTGGCTATGAAGACAACATTTTGGCACAGACAACGAGCTTTAGGCCAGCGTAGAGAATTGGCGGAAAGCACTGGCGGCTGCCGTCTATGATGAGGGTATTGGAAAGTTGGTACAACGCTACGACGAATGTCTGAGTCAGAACGGCGACTACGTAGAGAAGTAGCTGAAAGGTGTAGCTAACTGTTACAAATGAAACATTTCTGATTTTCACTGTGATTTTCATTTCGCGATCAATCGTAACTTACTTTCTGGACAGCCCTCGTATATTGTTTCCCTACTTGTCCCTTTTTATGTCGTAACTGCAACTGTTCACATGATTGCAAGGTGGTTGGAACAGCTGACTGGTCAGCACCGTCCCATTTAAATGCGCCGATAAAGCTGTTGTACTGTATTATCGCTCAGTCGATGCGCGAGTAACGCTAAAGTGTCCTTATTATCGTACGTGACTGTACTCAGGGACGGCTTGGCTTCCGCTGCAAGTGAAACGAAATCCAATGGGAGTTCATCAAACGCAGAAGCATTCATGGTGTAATGTCTACATCACGTTTATTCTATGAACACAGTACATCACAAATTTTGCAGAGGTATGAAATAATAGCATATTTTGGTTTTCCTTTGCTCTCAGAGAAGTTTTCGATCCCTCAATACTGAACGTGAAATCATTTCGTGTGAGTGGTGCATTCCAACAGTTATCGCAATTTGCCTTGTCCTTCAGGATGCAATTCTTTTTATGGTGATCAGTGAACATGTGAACCCTTGTTCACTACACCTTCTCTTTCGAATGTTAAATCTTTGACGTCTCTGCGTAGAGTACGAATATCTATGGACTGAGCATAGAGAACTGTGCTTGTGGTCAGTGTCAAACGGGAAGAGCCACGTGATACTGGTATGACACTATTATTTATATTTAGAATTAAGACGTAATCTTTAATCTGCCGCGTATTTATACTGTTTTCATACATTTATTTATTAATAACAATAATGGTGCTGAATTCTTGCTGCTAAACATGCAGTTAATCAAAGGAGAAAATGTTGCTTTTCATAGTTAAGCACCACAAAGGCGTAATTATACTTACCATATTAATGAGAGGTCTTTATGAGTTGATTAATATCGAAGACGCGGTGGAAGGAATGTATAAAACCGTAGAGCTGACATATGTGACTTCGTAGCCATATTCCTGTACTTACGAGGCAGTTGCTAGGTAAATTCTGTTGTTTCGGAGTGTAGGCCTACTACCGGTTATTATACTGAATGTATCCACGTTTAGAGCAACTTTCTCTAGAGATAAAATTTATATGTGACAGTTTGAATCACTACCTCCGGCTTATACAGATCTCCAAACCATCACGCTTATTTTCGAGTAGTCACAATAGAGAAGTGTAGTACTAGTATCTATGACATGGATAATGACTATGTGCGATAAATATTTTACCTTCTCTAAGAATGAAGGAAGAATAAACATATGTAAGCATGTACAGGGTATCCATGGAAAGCAGAAAATTTTCGTTTGCTTATTATGAAGTTTATCACATTCTGGGTAAGTGTAATTTACGGATTACTATTTTGTACACATTGCCATTGCTGAAAAGCCAAATACAAGTTTATTTCTTAAAAACTGCATCACACAAATGGCTTCCATCACTGGTGACTCTCATTAGTTCACAGTCACTCCTTGAGAAGAGGCCTCTAACTCTTCCCGGATTGCGGCTTTCAGCTCATCATTGTTGTGGAATCGCCCTGAAAAAACTTTGTTCTTGATATGACAACACAGAAAAAAATCAGGACCTGAAAGATCAGATCTCGCCGGCCATGGGATATCGCGAAAGTAATCGATGTGGTAACTGGCGCCTCAGTGTAATCATTATTGAATGGGCTGTAACTCCATCTTGCTGAAACCATATCACGTTTAGACTGCAATGTCCCTGAAGTTATGGAACGAAGAAATTCCTAATCATGGTCGCATACTGCTTGGACACTCACTGACCCTCACTCACTGGTAGGTAGCTGTTGTCTTCAAAAAATGTGGGCCTCGGTGGGCCTTTTTGTTTATTAGAAAACCCATTCGGATGATAGTTTGCATCATCAGACATCGCAAGATTTGTCAGAAATCCGTCATCTTGGTCATTTCCGTCCGGTAAAGTCTTGCATAAATTACGCCAGCTAGCTTTGTCTCTCGGCAGTCACTGTTGAGCCACTTGTAATTTCCGAAGATGAATTTATAAATTCTGTTTCCAAGTCCTCTTTAAAGACGCGCAAGGGTTTAGTAATGTTCTGGAATGGCAACAGATAATTCGTTGTGGGCATCGCTGCAGATACGCAAGAACTCATCAGTATTTCCTAGCGTTCCAACTGTAAGTTCAGGTCCCTTATGCTTCATATTGATTACGGAACGCGTTCTACCCCTTTGTTTTATGCGTCTGGATATTATCATTCCGCCTGGAGCACGAAAAGAATGATTTATTCAACACTACATTGCGTATTGGGTTTCTTCAACGCTCTGCACACACCAATGTTCCATACGGAGCTGAATAACGTATTACGTAAGTCCGATTAGACGCGGTAGAGGGAGTAGATACACATCTTAGTATGGTGGCCAACTGAAAATTTACTATTTCTCGTGTTCAACCATGTAGAAAGTAAGACTGGAATAATTTGCTGCATACCATAGCTCCCAATCTGGTGTTTATCGTGACACTTGCAGTCTGGCGTACTAGGAAGTCATTTCGCAATGCCGCTGCAACATAATTTATGAAAACAGATATGCATTAATAGGATAAAGCGATGTACAAAACTTAAGGATAACAGTAGATATCCCTTCTTTTCCAATAATAAAAAATAGCAACTTCTGAGCTGTGGTACTTGTCACAAAAAAGAGAAATACGGTTATATCTCTTAAAAGCCTTAAGTTCATTCCAGATCTGGAAAACAAATTATTAAGATGCCTATGAAACGCATGTACAGAGTACATGATAATTTTGAGCCAGTTTTGCATGTACCGGCTATGTAATTACATTAAATGTAATTACTACTTTCTGAAGGCCTCTTACAGGCAAACCTTACTCGTATGCTGAACCATAATTACGTGATTTTTGGAGTAGTCGTATGTTGGATAAGATTCGTTGTATACATCTTAATGCTCATTCTATGCGTCTTCGCTGAGAGCTTTTAGTCCTAGGATTTCGTTCACGATTTTTATTATTTTTAAAAAGAAATGTTGACAACAATCAAAGACGTTAATGAGTACATGTACTGTGCTGCAATTATTCATGTTTCAAGCTCTCTACAAGATCTTCTTGGACTGTACAAGCTCTTCATGGACTACCACATACATTATTTTCACTTCACGATAAATTGCGGAGGACTTCTTCTTGATCTATAGATGCCCCAGCTCCATCTTAGATTGTTTTGTTTTTGTTTTTTTTTTTACACCGATTTCATCTGATATGCAAATAACGACTATCTTTGCTTATATCTAAATCAAAACCGATCCGCTCAAATTAGACTGGTGTAATTGTCGCACCAAATTGCGAGAACCCTGCAGCAAAGGTAACCGACACATTCCTATCATCATAATCGTGAATTAGTGAGAGTCAGATCCTGGTCGATGAGGAGAGATTATCCTTTAGATGGTAATTAAATACCATAGTTGACCGACCAGTACAGCAAATCGTGATGATAATTCAAGCCCGCTGCATATATTTATTTCAAGTGAATATTATGTTCTAAGAAAAAGTCCTTTACTCTCTACTATTCATGACCCTTAGCGGGAAGTTTACTGGGATCAATGAACTGTAATGAGGGGTATCCTGAGTTCGCAAACTCTTTATTTAGAAAAACGGGTGAGAGGTGAAACGGAGACTAAATACACAGGTGGAAAAAACTGGCATCAAAGATCTTAACTGCACAGTTCCAACTCATTACTTGCCAAGCTGATTTGCATAGCTGGGCGATGTTCTCACAGCAGTAGCAGAGAAATATAGCGTCCACGCCTGTAATCAGAAAGGGGAAACCGTTTCACTGAAACATATCCAGTATTATAATCTCTCATAAATATTCATGCATATATAATGACCTCGATTTAACGCAATGAGCTTTGTGGTATATACACATGCAAGAAGTGAATTATGATGCATAAAGCAGAAACGAGTACAAATAAGCCATTGTAATGCTTTACACGTGAAAGCACATGTCTTCAATTAAGCAACATCCACGTTGGACACCGATTGGGTATGATGATTTATCAATTTGATTGCTTCCGTTACCAATCATTGTCTAGAAAAGGTGTTATTTTCAGGTCAATATGAAGTATCGTGTTTAGGCTTTTGATCTATGTCACATGAATAGTGACAGAGATTCAGTCGCAAACTGTTCGTTCTTATTTACTGTCAGGTTTGATCCACCGATTCTGCTTCCATCCATTGTATTTACATGAGGCTCACAAACCGATTCCACAATATACCAGCTTTTCGTGATGTAGACACTTTCCAGTATGTATCCAGAAAATACTATTCCAGCTATGGAATTCTCTCTTCCAGAGCAAATGTTCACTCTCACATAAATACTTAACCTTTTTTTTTTTAACGTGCGGAAGTTGTCCGATTCCTACTTGCTTTTAGAAATGTTGATTAATGTTGAGTGAAATAAGAGAAACGTTAAACTGAGCGTAAAGTTATACATTACATTTATTTACTTGAAGAAAACCATATTTTATGTTTATTAGATGGAAAGAGATACATAAATGATTATATATTTTATTCATTTGAAATATCGAAACGCTTGGCAACATTAATATTCTGCAGAGCCGACTAACTTTTAGTGTGCTATATTCACTGTCTCCATTAGTGACAAAGACTCTCATACAGAATCAGTGGCTAGTATCAAAACATTCGTTAATTTTGTGCACAATGATCTGTAATATGAATGTGCACTGACTCATTCGCATATGTTCTATCACTCTAGGTCTCCAAAACTTTCATCGGTGATCACTTCACACCTTTTCCCCATTGTACGTCATTTAAGTGAATTAATATAACAGTTTTTTACGCAGCATTCTTCACCATATGTGTACACTGGCATTCATAAAGAAATCGTTGTCCCTTTGTGAAAAACATTAAGAAAGTACTGAGACCTCGGTTCCTCGCAGGACAGCTAAGTTACAGACACTATTTGTGTATAACAACCGACCCTCAAAAAAGCGGTATTTGATCAGGCTATCAAATTCGATTCAAGTATAACATGTTAGCCCGACACCGAAAAACGGCTTCCGAATTTGGCTGTCGCTTTCTGGAAATTATGTGGCATTTTGAAGTAGTGATCATCGTTACATCTTTTCCGGCTATCTACACAATCTTTAAAAGCGGAAATGTGATTCAGATAAATATCACCACCGGATGACGTATCTAGTTACCCTCGACAAGTATTTAATTATTATTAATAATTTGACAAAAAACCTTGGTGTTTTGGAATTATTCTACCCACAGCAGCAGAGCTTAACTGTATCTACAATATACAAATAAATGTATATTTATTCTTGCACATCGCACAAAAATGAACGCTGTTTTGATGACGCTTACTGTACCGCTTCTACCGTATCGACACAGGCGTGCTTAGTAACAGACTAATAACTTAGTATTTGCGTAATAGTCGCGTTGTTTGATCGCAAGTCTTCCGAAACTCTCACAAACTCCTAATCTAACACTGCATGCCCTAGGTGTTTCAAACTGGCCGCCATCTCGTCTCCAACCGTATTGTTATGGAGTTTCAACTGTTGACAGAGGTCCTCAGTGTTCCCTTCCAACCTATCTACACTCTCCTCTGCACTTTACAGTGGAATTCCTTTTACACTCTTAATGTTGACGTATCTTCTTTAAAGTTTTTCGAAACATATTTTGACTTCATATATGCTGAATCCGGCCTTACGATCGTTCCCTTTTCGACTCCTTCTCATTTTCCAGCAGTCACTTCACTTAAGCTTCCTTGCACTTTCTGTTGATTTCATATCCAAACCTATTATTTTTGTGCGCAAACAAAAATATGTAAATCCAATTCGTCCAATAATGAATTGTGTAGAGATCCCAACATAACTCTTAGGCTAAAATTGATAAATACACTTTACACATATAATAAAAAACACACGGTACAAAAAACTGCAGAATATTAGTGCAGAAAAAAAAAGAAATACAACTCTCCCAGTCTGAAAAATTCATTTCATTTGACATAACCAATTTATATACAAATACTCTAGTCTCAGCAAAAAACAGAGATCACAAAGAAAAGAAAGTACCTGCAATCGAAACTTACGAAATAATGAATGTATTACAACTTACTTCATCTCAGAACTATTCCGCATTGGAAAATAAAATTTACCACAGTCAGATAGAACAGAAAACATATTTATTAATACGCTGGACGAAAAATTCTTCAATTGAAACTGGCCACTTTTAAATGAAATTATCAACTACCACAGCTATGTGGGTGACAGACTACTATTAGTAGATGCAGACTAGAAAGACATACAAATGGTCCATCGTCAACTAAGCACCTTGCTTCCCAACATAAAATTTACAATTCATATGGAAAAAAACAAATTCGTAAACATTTTAGACCTAAAAATGTGCAACAAAAACAGCCACCACCAATTATAAATATATAAAAACTACCATTGACATTATGATAAATAAAAAGCCTTGTCACCCAACTTCGCGTAAATACGCATAATCAATGATTAACGGAATTTTTAAGTTACCGTTCGATAGCGACGTGGTACGAAATTAAATACGTACGCAGCACAACAAAGTAATTTCTGCTCTAAAACTGTACTCAAGGCATATGAACAGCATACAAAACCCAAAAGAGATAACGTACTTAAAGAAATAACATTAAAAACAGAATAAAAATCACAAAAGGCCTACCTATGTCACAGCACCTTACATAGGACAAATATCGAATAAGACGAAGAAAACAAAAATAATATTAGCATTTCGTACGAGTAACAACTTGAAGACCAAAGCACGATCACCAAAAGGTAACATTTCAACATTTCCAAATCCAGGCGTCAAGAAACTTTGTTGTGACAACTGCAATAAATTTTATAACAGACAAACAGATAGGAATTTCGGAATTACATATAACGAACATACACTAAACAGCGACTGCGACTGCAACTTATCCATGTTTTACTTGGATTTAAAAGCGAAAAACCTAAGGGGGAATATATAGAAAATGCCCCAAAAATTATGCACGAAGTGTCCAAAGGACATACAATGAACATTTTGGAGGAAATGGAAATTTAGACTCGAAACAGATTTTAAACATAAAAAATACCTGCAAAGTTTTATTGACACTATAAAAGAAAAAAGATAAATTTTCACTACAGACTACAGAACATTATTTACATAATAACAAAAAATACTATATCCGGACATTAAGTGTACTCATTAGTGATGCGTCTATTACTCACTGACTGTCCGCGAAATATAATTTCCATTGTAAGCATACAGCAACGCTGGAGCCGGAGCTGTGGAAAATAGTTTTATCGAGATAATGCATACAAAAGTATGTAGAAATAACGCGATCATAACATAAGAGAAAGACGACCAATACTTACGCCCCAAGATGCGATATGGACCACGTTATACCAGCTACGACGTAACCGCAATATACCATATATAGACGTAGTAACTAACATATACGCAAAGAACAATGTTACCTATTGTGTCATCTGGACGGGTACGTTTGATAACAGCTTTTACTCTTTGACATAGTCAATGGTGGGTGGGAGATATGCGGTCTGCTGATTTTAATACATGTCTAGATAAAAATCCTACGCAAGATTACAATTTTTTTTTTTACTGATTAACGGTTTCGGTTCATTACCCAGCCATCTTCACATCAATGTACAATGTTGTTCTGTGTGTGACACTCATTACACACGGTCGCCCTACTTCAACAAAAAGTCGTAAAATGAAAGTCTCGGTTATGTAAACTGACAACGTTAATCAATAATGTGAACACTGTAACAACATTCCACGTTAATAATGAACATTTACATAACCATCTGAGATTTTCAACTTTGGATTTTTTTTGTTTAACAAGGGCGACTTAGCTATAAAAAATACGACAATGTGTAATAAGTGTCACATACTGAACAACAGTTTACATTGATCTGAAGATAACTCGGCAATGAGCCGTTATCGTTATAGCTGTGACACCACAAAATGGAACCTTTCAATTCTCGCAGTTAATTAGTGCTGTTGATAAAATATAGCCGCTGTGATACTTAGCATTTTATATTTGTACGAACATATCTTAATGCTAAGGTACTAATCTTACTGCTGATTTTGTTATCAAATTATCGTTGGGGATTAGTGCATTCCTTATATCGAGCTGTTCTGACAATATATTTCGCTGCAAGTTTTGTTACAAGTTGTTCACTGTCGTAGAGG
This sequence comes from Schistocerca serialis cubense, assembly GCF_023864345.2. Classification (NCBI taxonomy): domain Eukaryota; kingdom Metazoa; phylum Arthropoda; class Insecta; order Orthoptera; family Acrididae; genus Schistocerca; species Schistocerca serialis. The sequence goes on along the minus strand of NC_064639.1, from coordinate 855,875,203 downwards.
ATGTGTAGTTCTGTTATCGTAGTCTTCTAACACCACCTGCGTGATTGAAATTATAATAACTCCTTTCTGTATTTTCTTAACATGTAACCCCGCCGTTTAGGTCTAAAGAAGACGTAATCAGCTCTATCATTGGCTACATCCTAAGCAGCCTGCTCTCATTTAAGAAATAAATGAGGAAAGAAGGTCCGAAAGGGTATCATAGAACCCTAATTAGCTTTATAACTTCTTAAATTTATTATCGAGTGCCCGTGTCGCAGACCGTACACCGCCTTGCCATCGCCATCGGCACATCATCGTTATAGAGAAGTGTCCCGTAATCCTTAACTCTCCCCTACGCTGCACGCTTGTCCTCAACGTTGTTTGCCATCAACTGAAGAGTGGAAGTGAAACACTTTCTATGTGCCATATTTTCACGGAACGCATTTTTAGTGCTGTTGTGTTCTCGGAACTCTGCTTCATGACCCTCATCTTGATACGAGTGGCAAACTACGACGAAAGTCTTTCTAACATTCAATAGTGGATGGCGCATGGCCTTTGTGCGAAGCTGTGCTTTTCCCCGCAGTTCCAAAATCTAAAAGATATGAGAAGTGTTTTTATTGACTACAATTCAACTAGTTAAAAACCTAACGCTGTATTTCACTGCCTGTATTGCCACAAATAAAACGTAGTGGTACCTGGAACAAAAATTTTCTTCCTGCTATTTTGTCGAAAACTGACATTTCTGTGACCATGGCTGTGTACGTAAAGCTGATTTCTGCAAAAAAGGAAACAGCATCTTGCCAGTGTTAATAATGCTGTTTATTTACACAAAGAGTGCTGCCCTTACCGATTTAGACCCGACAGATTCATCTTGAGACGGCTGCTTGTAGTTGGGCGATCAAAATGTTTCCGTTCGAAGGCCGTGAAAAAATGGCACCCAGAGTGTGTTGCGCTTCCACTCTTCAGCTGATCTCAAACAACAAACAGACAGGCGGGTGCTCGCGGATCTCCCACTCGTCCGTAATGGATAAGGCTGGCCTCCCGCATCGATCGACGCCTTGTATCGAACCGCGACCAGAACGGAACTTGGCGCTCCATTCCACAACGGTGGCTTTCGACAGACATGCTGCTGCAAACACGTTCTTCATGGTCCGATGGATGTCTACATGTGTTTGTCTTTCGTTAACCAAGCAAAAACTAACAGCACGTTGGTTGAAACGACCCCTTAGAAAAATTAATGAATGATTGTGCTGATAAACATCTTACGTTATTTGTTTTTCAAACAGCTGAGCAAAACTGAACATACTCAGACATTCACCAAACTGACACACAATATTTTTAGCGCAACGGAATCTGACTTTTAATAATCCCTACAAAAGAATGGCCCTGACTAACAATAACCTATACCTTTCATGAATCACTTACCTCACAAAAATCATCGTTATTCGAACTACTGCAATACGGTGAGCGCCAATACTGCCAGCTAAATAAAAGATGCTAACTACTGAAGGCACTAACTACTGGTAGGCATAGTTAGCAAATGAAAATATTTGCTAAAGAACAAACAATGTATTTACCTTAATAGTGTCCAAAAGTTCATGGCATCCAGTCTTACAAATTTACTGTCTGATGGACACACGTCCAGATCATCCGCTCTCAAAACTCCGCCATTTCTCTCCCCACATCCACCACTGCTGGGGGCTCACCTCCTACTGCGCAACGCTACGCACTGTTAACAGCCAACTGCCCAACACTACAATAGCCAACAACAATGCAAACCAGCCACAGACTGCACACAGCACAGCCAGTGATTTTCATACCGAGCGCTACGTGGCGTTACCAATAATAAAACCTATACAGCCTACTTACATATTGCTACGTAGCGCTCGGTATGAAAATCACTGGCTGTGCTGTGTGCAGTCTGTGGCTGGTTTGCATTGTTGATGGCTATTATAGTGTTGGGCAATTGGCTGTTAACAGTGCGTAGCGTTGCGCAGTTGGAGGTGAGCCGCCAGCAGTGGTGGGGAGAGATATGGCGGAGTTTTGAGAGCGGATGATCTGGACGTGTGTCCATCTGAGACAGTAAATTTGTAAGACTGGATGTCATGAACTGATATATATTATTACTTTTGAACATTGTTAAGATAAATACGTTGTTTGTTCTTTATCGAAATCTTTCATTTGCTAACTATGCCTATCAGTATTTAGTGCCTTCAGTAGTTAGAATCTTGTATTTAGCTGGCAGTATTGGCGCTCGCTGTATTGCAGTAGTTTGAGTAACGAAGATTTTTGTGAGGTAAGTGATTCATGAAAGGTATAGGTTATTGTTAGTCGGGGACATTCTTTTGTAGGGATTATTAAAAGTCAGATTTAGTTGCGCTAAGAATGTTGTGTGTCAGTTTAAGCACAGTCATTGATAATTTTTCTAAGGGGACGTTTCGTGGTCTTCTTTGGACATATTTGGTAATAATGTCGCCATAGTTCATTTTCGCATTTACCACCCGCAGGTAAGAAGGACAAGTATGCCACACTAGTCCATTGCCTACATGTCGGTGTTTATATACCCGCATAGGAGTCGCCCAACGTTGCACATATGCTGCGGCAATGCCATAAAAAAGAAACTGATTGATCGCTCGTTATATATTTATCGTTGTTTACATTAGCTGGCTTTTTTCCAACAACTAATATAAACAACGACAAATGTAACATAAAAGTGAACAGCCGTGTGCAGATGAACCTGTCGTATCGAAAGCGATAAGAGTGTAAATAAAGAACATTTTTAAGAACGGTTGGTGCTGTTTTCTTCTCTGTAAGAATCAATTTGTAAAAGATTACTTATTGGCACTTACAACCAGTCCGTTTCCTGGTAATGGCACTTAGAAAGTTTTTAATCAAGTATTTTTTAATTTGCGTAGATGCGGTGCGCAGCACAATTCTGTGGTATCAGAATACCTTCTCAGTTTTTTGGATACAAATCAGTTATGTTTAAAGAGAAATACAGTGTCTCCTGGCAAATGTCAGACTGGACACTTAGAACATCTTCCGTTCCCACTTTTCAGCTGTCATCAACTATTCCCAAACACACTTCTCCTGAAAAACATTACTCCATACCCGGTTCAAAATTAATTCAACCAAAATCTGTTTTCTCGGGAACTGTAAAATATATTCCCAATATAAACACGTCGCGGAAAATTCCATCTTCACAGGCGTCTCACTTACTGTCTTCGTGTAATGGTTATCGAGGAAACGTAAAAGCAACTTTAAGGTTGACTGCCTAAGAACTGGAGCACGTGTTGAACAATTCTGGCTGAATTTTCCATAGCTATTGAGCGCCTTTTTTCGAAACAGTTCCTTCTCATTCCTTAGTTGGCACAATATATTTCGAAAGTATTTTCTCATGTACAGCATTCCCAACAATGACAGATAAGCAAGATAAATTAACAGAGGATTTGAAAAACACATCTACCTCTCTACACAATCCCCATCAAACCTTAACACCTTTCCCGCCAAACTTCGACATTTGCACCGCACTGTCATTCTACGTTTTCCAAAAACGCAAATAGAAACCTATCCCTACAAACTTTAACTAATGGTGTCCATACAACAACCAGCTAGTATGAAACTTCCTGGCAGATTAAAACTGTGTGCCGTACCGAGACTCAAACTCGGGACCTTTGCCTTTTGCGAGTAAGTGCACTACCAACGAGGTACTGGCAGAACTAAACCTGTGAGGAGGTAGCTCAGATGGTAGAGCACTTGCCCGCTTAAGGCAAAGGTCCCAAGTTCGAGTCTCGGTCCGGCACATAGTTTTAATCTGCCAGGAAGTTTCATATTAGCGCACACTCCACTGCAGAGTGAAAATCTCATTGCGGAACCAGCTAGTACTCCCTGGCATCCTGTGGCGGCAAATGTGCAAATTACTTTATTTGGGAACTCCGTGAATTTCTATATTAGCTTTGGTGAATCTCGTGCCAAAAGAAAGTAGTCTGAAACTGCTTATCTATCTTTAAAAAAAAAACATATGCTTGAAGTTCGTTGGACAATATGAATGTAAATAACGGGGAACTGCATCCAGTTATATAATGAATAACAGAAATATTAATGCCTGTGATAGAAACAAAACAGCACAGAATGATTGTGAACGATCGGAGTTGTGGCACTACAGCTTACGTTAAACGGAGAAAGCGTCAGTTACCTGAAGTCTGAGTAATGTGTGAAAGTTGTCGGTGAACCCCATGCAGAACCACCATTGCAAGTAACCAGATAAGTAAACTGTGAAAGTCAGTTTAATAACACAAGTGACTGACGGTTTTAGCAATACCTAAAACTTGTTTCTTTGTTTAACCGCTTTAGCGTGTCCGCGAGTGATTGCGATTGTGACACATTGTTCGCTTGCTCGAATAATTGTAGGAAAAGTTAGACGATACTATTTACTTAGCAATGGTCCGGAGGCAACGGGCATTCTGAACCACACCATCACCTTCGTTCGGAATATGGCAAAAGTGAAATGAAGTGGGACAGGGAGTAGATATGCAAACAGATGGTTATAACGTCAAAAGCCGCGCAGTGTGAGCGTAAAATTGTATTACATAGGCGTGATGTGGTAAGCGAATCTCTGTCTACTAGAAGTAACGCCGGTTAGCTTCCACTGCGTTAAAACGATTGGTTCTTCTGAAAAGTAATATTACTTCAATGATCAGTCAGTGAACTCCCCTGTTAAAATGGAGGAGAATCTTTTCGCGTTGAGGCTATATAGAGAAATAACGTAATACTTAAGAATATTGCCAAACAGACATACAAAAGCGAAAGAAACTCACAGAAATAAAAGTGGGAGCTATCAAGAACTTTTTAGCGTTTAAACATCTATTTAGTCACATCGACACACATCAAATGCTAACTTCATTAGAAAAATATTGACACACAAGGAAACAAATCGGTGTGCCTTCAGGTGAAATTTGCATGAAAATGCTGTGGGACGAAGCGTCCATTTGTATACACTTTAACAGCTTTTCTGATCTCTTGACCACACTTTCTATTATTTATTAAGTGATTTTGTAAATTATAAAAAGTGTGGTGAAGAAAAATTATTAAAGGTGTACTATCAACTGATACTGGCATTGAGATCACGCACTCAGACATGAAAGACGGAAACAAACACACACACACACACACACACACACACACACACACACACACACACACACAGGCAATCGAAAATTGGACAGTTTAGGCGCTATAAAACGCCCAATGTCCTGAATGACTGACTCATCATCGCACAGCCGAATCCGTTAAGAATAGAAACTTTAATTTTGTAGAAGTTATGTATCTTACACGTAGGCGTCCTTTAAGAAGAGATTTTTCGAAATTCCAATCCTAAGGGGGTGAAAAAGGTGATTATATTTTTAATGAAAAATTTTATTATGAAAGCATTTTCAAAGGTAAATCTATGAAAATTTAAATTTGAGTTCTCAGTTAGAAACTAAAAAAACGTGTTTCATTGTTTTTGGAAATTCAAATCCTATAGGGATAAAATGGGGGATGAAAGTTTCTAGAAAAATATTTCATTGTGCAAGCATTTTGATGCTAAATGTACGAATGCTAAATGTATTTGGCTTCTCTGTTAGAAATGAAACATAAGCATGTGACCGCTTTTGTAAATTGTAACCCTAAGGGGGTGAAACAAGGGATTAGGAAAATATTTCATTGCGAAAGCATTTTTGACGATAAATCTTTGAAAATTCGCCTTTGGGTTCTCGGTTAGAGATGAAAAAAATATGTGTTTGACTGTTTTTGGAAATTCTATCCCTAAGGGAGGGGGGGGGGGGGTTGGAACAGGGTCAGGATGACTCACCATCACCCAACCCAAACCGCTAAGGAAAGAAACTCGAAGTTTGGAGTGGGCGTGGGTCTTATACTGCATCGTTTAAGAAAGGATTGTCCGAAATTCCACTGCTAGAGGTAGCGAAATAGGGGATGAAAGGCATTTTGATAGTATGTCACTATTAAGGGAATTTTGAAGCTAGAATTACGAAAGCTGGTGTTTGGTTTCTCAGTCTCCGTGTGTCAGCATTTTTGCAAATTCAATCACTGAGGGGGTAAAATATACGCAAAAACTTTTTTTTTGGGAGAAAGTAATTACTAAAGAACTATTAAAAGATTTTTAAGGCTACAGCTATGACAGTTGGGTACTTGACATCTCGCTTAGAAAATAAAAAAAAATGTGTTAAAGTGTTTCTGAAAATTCAACCCCTTAGGGAGAGCCATAGGGGATGAAAACTTTTAAGAAAATATTTCGCTACATTAAAAAAATTTAAAGCTAAATTTATGAAAATTGGTACTTCACTTCTTGGTTAGATGTAACAAAATATTTGTTAGAGGATGGAAGATGCTATGGAAATATCTGCAAAAGAACTCACAAGGCATGATTAACAAAACGTTTGGATTCCAGCTATCAGAATCGCTTTTTGGTCAGAAGTGCTTATATGGCCTTAATTAGCACGGAAAGCGCCGGCCGGAGTGGCCGTGCGGTTCTAGGCGCTACAGTCTGGAACTGAGCAACCGCTACGGTCGCAGGTTCGAATCCTGCCTCGGGCATGGATGTGTGTGATATCCTTAGGTTAGTTAGGTTTAATTAGTTCTAAGTTCTAGGCGACTGATGACCTCAGAAGTTGAGTCGCGTAGTGCTCAGAGCCATTTTTTTGAAGCATGGAAAGCGTAGAAGGTGCCGCAGTGCGTGAACAACATAAAATTCGATGAAATGAAAACAAAATAATCTCTGCATGCCATCGCGCGAGCGACGCAGCGTGGTATAAGTTAGTCAGATATATTACAAATTAATCCATGTTTTGTAGGAACTATTGCGTCCTAACCACTTCACCAAAGCTTAGTTCTCATTTTTTCAGCACAACTTGCTGAACAAGGTAGCACTCCATCTTCAGGCCACAAGTGGCCCATCGGGACCATCCGACCGCCGTGTCATCCTCAGCTGAGGATGCGGATAGGAGGGGCGTATGGTCAGCACACAGCTCTCACGGTCGTTATGATGGTTTTCTTTGACCGGAGCTGCTACTATTCGGTCGAGTAGCTCCTCAATTGGCACACGAGGCTGAGTGCACCCCGAAAAATGGCAACAACGCATGGTGGCCCGGATGGTCACCCATCCAAGTGCCGGCCACGCCCGACAGCGCTTAACTTTGGCGATCTGACGGGAAGCTGAACAAGGTAAGTGTATTTATATTTCATTTTGCGCAGTTCTGCTGCATGCATGTTTTCCACGTATTGGTCAAGACGTGTTGTCTTAGCGGAGATACGTGCTCGTAATCGGTTCCTGTACTTTACGAACTATGAGTATTTATATAAGTACGATATTGACCAAAACCTGTTTTCTCAGTTAGGTACAACGCTCGAAATTTTGTTCAGCGTAGTTTTAATGGGAAGTCACGAATTTTATGTCAACGTGTACCAAATTAGGGAACAAGAGGAAGTAAACCAATGTCACTATGTTTCTTAAGCCCTTCCACTGCTTTTCATTAGTTTTATTAACTTGTAAAGTGCAGATGACTGAATTCTAAAATCGATGTGTGACTCGTACACACTGGCAGGCAGGTTCGAGAACACTTTTACACACAAGCGACTTATCATTTCGCACCCTCTCCCCCCCCCCCCCCAATCTACCACCTTTTCTTCATTCTTCTCATCAGTGTCAAAAGCGACCAATGCTGATGGTGATATGTCTTATATAGGAAACATACGGCTGGTGCGTCTCTCAGCTTGGCTCCCCAAACGGCGGCCTTTGTTGCTTGGACCTAAAACCGACGCAGCATACTGGCTTGTGGCATACTAAATTTTTGATGCAGAAATGGACACCAAGAATATTATTTTTGTTCGTTGTTGATGATCCGTCTGCAGAGGCCATCCCCAGAATCCCCTGTTATTCCATTATTATTCTCCTAACTCGGATGTACAGGATCGCATGCGAGTTTCTAATGCTGCTATTACTATAGCATCCTGCCAAGACGATGCCTGGGAAGTGATAGCGGTTTCGCCAAAGCTGATCTTATGTCTTTTCGTGAAGCTGTATTCCACTACCGCAGACTTTTCTAAAGTACCGTATCATTTAGAGGCGCTGCGTTGTACTCAACAGATGGCTGTCAAAGCAAAATCGCCTTTCACTGACGATAACGTTTCCTTCATTTGCAGCGGTGGACACAACATTGACCTAGCCCCATAATTGCCTAGCAAACGTTTTGTCTTGCTGGGGCACTGCCGCAAAATGGAATGATTGCTGTGGATCTACTTTTTCACTATTGGTTCAAAGAGTTTGCATCTTTCTTCACCGCAGATTTAATTTCTTGCAGTTTTTTATCCACACTGCCTGTACACATGCTATAAAAATTTTAATTTTTATTCCGGTAAATCAGGAAGAAAAGCGTCTGTGTTGGGTAGTGGACACACACGTGACGCTTACTGAGGCGGCCAAGAAACACAATCAAACATATACAAAAAGATAACACAGCAAGCAGTTTATTTACAAAATGTATAGTTAATAATTGAGATACAGGAAAGTTTGCAGTTGCACATAATATTTAGATACACGGGGTGTCTATAATTAAAGTTACAGTTTCAAAACGCTTGAGAAAGGGAACCACTGCTCAGAATGACGTCAAATTTGAACAGCATTCTATTGACGCGGGGGGAAACGCCATGGAGATAAAATTAACGAACGTGTTACCAATAGATGGCGCACTCACGCTAAAACACGACAGTTATAAAGTGGTCCAGTCACATTAATTTGACAACTGTCTATGTTCATCGTCAGCCTGCAATAACCACTCACAGACGGCAGGAGTCAGTACTAGCAGTGGAGGATATATAAAGCATGTCGGAGGACGCGGAAAACTGTGCCGTCTTTGTCGTAATGCGCAAACGGAAAGATTTACTGACGTCCCAAAGGCCATGATCATTGGATTTCGAGCCAAGGGTGGAAGCATTTCCCAAACTGTCAAGTTTGTTAACTGTCCGAGTGCTGCAGTGGTTAAAGTATACTGTGTGTGGCAAAATGGCTCTTATACAAAACTGGCGCCGAAGCAACTGTGCTGTACCATGGGCCATAGATGACAGGGGTGAACGACGGCTGTGCAGATGTGTGCGGGCGTATCCGAGGTGCTATCCAAAATTTTCAGGACTGGTGCTGCCATCTGCCGAAAACCTACTAATGGTCACCATCACCCTCGAAGTAGTTCCCATCCGCACGTACACACCGGTCGCAGCGCTTCTGCCACTGTCAAACGTTTTCTGAAGTCCTGTTCTTTCGGGGTGTTAATACCGCCAGCGATGCTTCTTGAATCCTCTCTAGAGAGTCGAACCGACGGCCTTTCAACTTGATTTTCAGTTTCGGGAATAGCGCGAACTCGCAAGGTGGCGAGTACGGTGGGTGGGGTACAACCGCCATGTTGTTTTTTTGCCAAAATGGTGCTGGTGAGCAAGAATGTGTGACAGGGCGCGTTGTCGTGATGCAGCAGACAGTTCTCTTGACACCAAAGTTCGGGCCGTCGCCGCCGCACGTTTTCACGGAGCCGTCGTAAAACGTCACAGTAGTATGTGGAATTCACTGTTTGGTTAGCTGGGACGAATTCTTTGTGCATAATTCCCTGGGTATCAAAGGAAATGATGATCATGCTGTTCACTTTGCTCTTCACCTCTCTCGCTTTTTTTTTTGGGGGGTCTTGGAGACTCTGGGCTCTTCCACTGGGGCCACTGTTGCTTTGTCTCTGGATCATAATCGTAAATCCAGCTCTCGTCGCCGGTGATAACCCGTGGCAAGTAGGTTGGATCATCAGATGCGGTGTGACGAAGGTCCGAGCACACTTCAACACGCTGTGCCTTCTGATCGGCAGTCAAGGTCCTTGGCACAAATTTTGTGGCCACACGATGAATGCCCAATTCATCAGTTCAAATGGTTCAAATGGCTCTGAGCACTATGGGACTTAACATCTGAGGTCATCACTCCCCTAGAACTTAGAACTACTTAAACCTAACTAACCTAAGGACATCACACACATCGATGCCCGAGGCAGGATACGAACCAGCGATCGTAGCGGTCGCGCGGCTCCAGACTGAAGCGCCTAGAACCGCTCGGCCACACCGGCCGGCCAATTCATCAGTCAACATTCGTTGACATGTCCCACAACCAATACCCATTTCTTCTGTAAGGTCTTGAATGGTTCGACATCTAACTGCACGAACAAATTGTTGAAGTTTGGTAGCAATGTCTGGCTTTGTGCGGCCAACGGGCCTTCGAGTGTGAGCATCATCTTCGACGTCTGTACGGCCGGCCCTGAACCTAGCATGGCACTCAAACACACGCGTACGGCTCATGCTCTGTCCAACAAACACTTATTGAATCATTGCAAGGGTTTCCATAGCACTTTTCCCAAGATTCGCACAGAATTTGATACACACGCACTGTTCTGTTCGCGGATCCATCGTAAAATTGCCACACTCCAAGCACAGAGTATTGCGGAAATCACTGTGGACACGCAACACGTCCTCCCAGCTAAATGCCACTCCGCACACTCACTCATTAGATATGCAGCTCTCGCCACTTAGCGGTGCAAAGATCTACTACACCTACTTTCCAGATGGCAGCACCAGCCCCGAAAATTTTGGATTCCACCTCGTAGACGTGAGACTGTTGAGCAGCTGACCACTCAGATGAACCACGGGGCTATCATCAATGTCTCATCAACGACCGTTCAGCGAACGTTGTGCGTATGGTCCTCCGCAACAGACGCCCAGTTCAGGAACCCGTACTGACTGCATTCACTGGCGATGAAGGGTGATTTTCACTACAGTACCGCAACAAGACGTCCACTGAGTGGCGACAGGTGGCATTTTCAGATGAATGAGGTTTTCTGCTCCGAAACGTCTGAAAGTAAACTACCTGGAACAATCGTCGGAAGGGTCCATGTCGGAGGAGGGAGTGTTGGGGTCTGGGAAATGTTTTCGTGGCATTCCTTGGCTGACCTCTTGATTGTGGAAGGCACAATGTATCAACATAAGTACGCATCTCTCCTTGGGGACCATGTCCGCCCCTAGATACAGTTTCTTTTTTTCCTTGGCCTGATGGCATCCACCAGCAGGACAATGCAATGTGTCACACAGCTCACAGTGTACGTTCGTGGTTCGTAGAGTATCAGGATGAGTTTACCGTACTGCCCTGGCCCCCAGAGTCCCTGGATTTAAACCCAGTCGCAAATCTGTGGGATCACCTCGATCGGGCTGTTAGCGCCATGTATCCTCAACCGTGAAACCTTGCCCTGCTGGCCAGGCACAGGAGTCGGCATGGCGCCACATCGATCCTGAGCCTCATTGACCCTTCCTTCTCGCCTCGCAGCGGTCCGCGCTGCAAAAGGTGGTTATTCCGGCTTTTGACAGGTGGTCATAATTATCTAACTGGACAGCGCAGTTGTTACGAATATGGAATTAAATGTTGCTTGTTGAACACTAACAACAGCTGTTAGATTACAAAGTTTAGCACTAGCGAATAGTAGCGCGATGTCTGTAAGTTATTGATGCTACGTTGAGCTTCCACTCCCCACTTTTTATCGGTACATGACTGTGCACTTTGTTTAAACTGTCTTATGTTTATGACTGCTGCCATCTGTTCATTTCTGTTCTTAAGGAATGACATTTCCCTAACCTGGCCGACTCATTTATGTCAAGAAATTGGAATTTTAAAGTCTCGTGACCCCCTGGAAAAATTTCGTAGTACATATGCTGGACTTATTACCAATGGCGTAACAACATGCGGTGGCTGTGCGATAGGATCACTGACCAGTCATCGATATCTGTTTGCTTATATGAGGGTTAAACGACGAATACAGTCTGTGGAAGTTTTACAACCCTTCTTCGCACTTACAGCAAGATCGGAGTTGCGGTACTTCATAACTGGACTCGCGATGTGTGTGTCAACTGAAAGAGAAATGTCATAAAGATTGTGTTTGAACATGAACAACTATTTGACATCTTTTCACATAAAATTGTTAATATGCGTGTGTAATATATATCACAGCTGCTGATTATCTGCGAGCACTCGCCTGAAGTAGCATCATTGTGTAGCAGACAGATAACATTCCCTTATTATGTCCCTTCTCAAAGGGGGGAAAAATTCTCCATCGCGCTTTCTCTGCACCTCATGCCCATACAGGCCGAAGTTTAACTTAGCACTGACAACTTACATCGTCTTCTTTCGATGTCTGTGGAGCGGACGTATAGCGTTTGCGGTCACTGAAACTTGAAAGACGCATGGCTTAAACGACACAGTAATTACTAAAAACCTGAACGTGTTTAGTGATGTCTCAGAGTTTCATTCGTAGTGATGTACAATCGTATACCCACAGGTGCCCACAAGGGGAGGCAACAGGGGGAACTGGCCCTCCTTGGCATCACGAATACAGAAGTTTTATTCATTCATTGAGTGAATAACCGTCCATCCTTTGTGATTTAATAAGTTTTTTGTGCCATCTGTTCATTTTAGTTCTTAAGGAATGACATGCATCTAAACTAACCGATTCATTAATGTCAAAAAATTTGAATTTCAAAGTCTCGTACCCGCCTGAAAAAAAATTCGTAGTACATATGCTGATCTTATTACCAATGGCGTAACAACATGCGATGGATGTGTAACAGGATCACTGACGAATCATCGATATGTGTTTGTTTATATGAGGGTTAAACGACGAATACAGTCTGTGGAAGTTTTATAATCCTTAGTCGCAATTACAGCAAGATCGGAGTTGCGGTACTTCATAACTGGGACTGAATTGTTTGTCCAATTCACCTCAAGCGATATCTCACCTTGCGCTTTTTATTTACATTTGTAACAGTGAAGTATTATTAAACAATTGCGTTAGTTTAATCATGTTAACCTTACATAACAGTAAATGTAAATTTTGTATCATCTATTCAATATTACTCTCAGGCGTCACCACATAAATCATAAATTTTCAGTTTCTGGTGGTCTCTTAAGTGTATTAAGAACGAGAGTAATGCTTTAGAAGACAGACCCCTTTAGGGTTCAAATGGCTCTGAGTACTGTGGGACTCAACTGCTGTGGTCATAAGCCCCTGGAACTTAGAACTACTTAAACCTAACTAACCTAAGGACATCACACACATTCATGCCCGAGGCAGGATTCGAACCTGCGACCGTAGCAGTCGTGCGGTTCCAGACTGAAGCGCCTTTAACAGCTCGGCCACTCCGGCCGGCAGACCCCTTTAGGGAGAAATATGTGACTTCATATGTTCTCTACTGAATGGGCTGTAAACGAATAGAATGTTTCATTGTTCAATTAATTACAGGGATGTAATTATCATGTCCACAAGGCCTGCTGTGTGAGGGAGGAAGAGACGAAAAAGACATTCTAAAGTTTGCTATAGCTAAATACACTCCTGGAAATTGAAATAAGAACACCGTGAATTCATTGTCCCAGGAAGGGGAAACTTTATTGACACATTCCTGGGGTCAGATACATCACATGATCACACTGACAGAACCACAGGCACATAGACACAGGCAACAGATCATGCACAATGTCGGCACTAGTACAGTGTATATCCACCTTTCGCAGCAATGCAGGCTGCTATTCTCCCATGGAGACGATCGTAGAGATGCTGGATGTAGTCCTGTGGAACGGCTTGCCATGCCATTTCCACCTGGCGCCTCAGCTGGACCAGCGTTCGTGCTGGACGTGCAGACCGCGTGAGACGACGCTTCATCCAGTCCCAAACATGCTCAATGGGGGACAGATCCGGAGATCTTGCTGGCCAGGGTAGTTGACTTACACCTTCTAGAGCACGTTGGGTGGCACGGGATACATGCGGACGTGCATTGTCCTGTTGGAACAGCAAGTTCCCTTGCCGGTCTAGGAATGGTAGAACGATGGGTTCGATGACGGTTTGGATGTACCGTGCACTATTCAGTGTCCCCTCGACGATCACCAGTGGTGTACGGCCAGTGTAGGAGATCGCTCCCCACACCATGATGCCGGGTGTTGGCCCTGTGTGCCTCGGTCGTATGCAGTCCTGATTGTGGCGCTCACCTGCACGGCGCCAAACACGCATACGACCATCATTGGCACCAAGGCAGAAGCGACTCTCATCGCTGAAGACGACACGTCTCCATTCGTCCCTCCATTCACGCCTGTCGCGACACCACTGGAGGCGGGCTGCACGATGTTGGGGCGTGAGCGGAAGACGGCCTAACGGTGTGCGGGACCGTAGCCCAGCTTCATGGAGACGGTTGCGAATGGTCCTCGCCGATACCCCAGGAGCAACAGTGTCCCTAATTTGCTGGGAAGTGGCTGTGCGGTCCCCTACGGCACTGCGTAGGATCCTACGGTCTTGGCGTGCATCCGTGCGTCGCTGCGGTCCGGTCCCAGGTCGACGGGCACGTGCACCTTCCGCCGACCACTGGCGACAACATCGATGTACTGTGGAGACCTCACGCCCCACGTGTTGAGCAATTCGGCGGTACGTCCACCCGGCCTCCCGCATGCCCACTATACGCCCTCGCTCAAAGTCCGTCAACTGCACATACGGTTCACGTCCACGCTGTCGCGGCATGCTACCAGTGTTAAAGACTGCGATGGAGCTCCGTATGCCACGGCAAACTGGCTGACACTGACGGCGGCGGTGCACAAATGCTGCGCAGCTAGCGCCATTCGACGGCCAACACCGCGGTTCCTGGTGTGTCCGCTGTGCCGTGCGTGTGATCATTGCTTGTGCAGCCCTCTAGCAGTGTCCGGAGCAAGTATGGTGGGTCTGACACACCGGTGTCAATGTGTTCTTTTTTCCATTTCCAGGAGTGTACATAATTTTGCTTTCGATTCCGATTTCGTTTCGGCAGTAGTTCAAGCGGACTACCGATCCTTTCCCTGATGTTACACACCTAGAAATTATGTCTTAAAACACGCAGTTCTGAGAGTATTTTTAAATTATGTCCATCTGAAAAATAGCAAAAATTGAGAACATGGTGAAGGAAACTGTAGAATACGGCGACATCACGTAGATCCATTATCGTGGATTTTTTTTCCTGATGTAAGCCAATAATAGTGTAGCTTGTTCAGTGCAATGTTGTGGGGCGAAATCTCCCTCAGTGCTGACAACATTTACAGCTCGCTCAACGATCTGACTGCTTGGTGTGATGGAAATTACGCAAGGAAGTAACAAGGTTCCGTGAAAGTGCCTTACGTTGACGTACATACTCGCATGCGACGCTTATTAGTAGCGATGAATATGAAATGTAATTAAATTAATGTCACAGTTCAAGGTCAAGCAGACGGTAGCATAACGTCTGGATCACTGCCACTTAAGCGTCACGTGGCATAGGTTGGCAAGCACGGCGGCCAGCGTCAAGAAAACTGCCAAATTCTATCGAAGCAGTACAAGAGGGTATTGCCTCAAGAAAAGTTGGACAAAGTATGTAGTGCGGTCACGTTACGCAAATGCAATGGCGCGTAGTGTACAAAGTAAGAAACTGCAAGTTTACTTGGCACTAACATTTACGTGTGAGCAGCGTTAATTGCTTGGGTAACTGCTACAAGAATGTGAAAGAAAATGGAATGGTAACCTACATGTCCACTGCTTTCACTTAGATAGTGCAGCTTTTAGATTTAAAGTAAAAAAAAATTCCAAGTTACTTGTGAGTGACAGTATGACAATCACAAATTTTAATTTAAGCCCAAAAAACTTCAAAATATAACTGAATGTCATAGCAGTTTAATTCGCCACACCTCAGTCACATTATTCAAGTTACTGATTGTCATACTAATATCTTCAGAGTTTATAGTTACCGTGTGTCGTTGTAATAAATAGAAAATTGCGGTGATGTGCTTTTTTTGGGCCCATGTTTTGGAGGGATACCGAAGTCAGTTTTGGATCTTTTAAGCATTTCATTCTATATGATTTCTCACTTTGCAGATTACACATTAGGAAACACATATTCAAGAAAATCACCTTACTTAAACTACTTTCATCGATTAACTTTTAGCCCAGACACCAAAGACCAAATAATGTCGACTGGAGGAAAAATTCGTTCATAGAGGGCTCATGTTTATATAGTGGAGTTATTTTCACTTTATTGGTTCAAATGGCTCTGAGCACTATGGGACTTAACATCTGTGGTCATCAGTCCCCTAGAACTTACAACACCTTAAACCTAACTAACCTAAGGACATCACACATATCCATGCCCGAGGCAGGATTCGAACCCAAAATTTCATCAAAATGAAATATTGGTTGGTGTAGGTAAATCAACTAAACAGTTGTTAATAATTTTAATTAAAGGATGTCTTAATCGTAAGGGTTTATTAATTAGAAAATTATCTTATTTTACGAGTACGCCCCTGCTTAATACTAGTGATTTTAACTACTGCTAATAGTGCTAAAAATAAATAAATAATTATTATTATTGTAATGTTGGTCTATTATATAATTTTTCTAACGATATTGTTACTTCTTGGTAATTGATTGAATTATGAATATTTATGGTTTCGGCATTTTTAAGAAGTTTATGACATACATTTATGTTTAGATTGTAATTTATGGAATTAAGAGATCCTAAGATCTGCTTCAGGGGGTAGTCAGACTGGGCCAAATCATCATTTTAGCGTTTATTATTTTCGCTGCGCACATTCATTTTACACCCGCCTGGAGTAGCATCTTGGACCCTGAAGAGAACCAGATTCTTAAATTGGTTCCTTCTGTAACAGCAGATTACCTAGCTGTTGTGTAATTTCAGCTTTTGGAACAAAAGTTAACCAATGTGTTACTGCAGATTACTGTCCTGGATTTAAACATGATCAGTCCTGTTCCATGGTACGTGTTGCCTAACCTCTTGCGAGATACACTGTGGAGGTGTGATGGGTGGCTCCACTCCTCAAGTGCCAGGAATTCCTGAATAGAAGAAATTTATACAATCCACCGGTAATGCAATTAATGGTGACAGAAATTCAGACACTTTCTCGTTATTCATTAATTCCTCCTTTCCCACCAACACAACATACATCACTCAGAACATCACACTTTAGAATTAAGCACCTCTCAGCCATTGTTTATAGGGATGAACGAGTATCTTACGTAAAAGCACTCTTAACAACTGCAAATAAGTACTCACTTCATAAAGTGAGCGGTTCTAGGCGCTACAGTCTGGAACCGTGTGACCGCTAGGGTCGCAGGTTCGAATCCTGCTTCGGGCATGGATGTGTGTGATGTCCTTAGGTTAGTTAAGTTTAAGTAGTTCTAAGTTCTAGGGGACTGATGACCTCAGAAGTTAAGTTCCATAGTGCTCAGAGCCATTTGAACCAATAAAGTGAAAATAACAGCACTATATAAACATGAGCTCATTTAAGTTATTTTGTCTACTTACATAAGAGAACTGGACAGAAAATGTTGGGGAGGTACAGTCCGTCTGAAAACTGAGAAGCGAGCAGTGTTCGTAGTGGAGGAACTCGTTTTTCCAAGAGCAGTGTGCAGAGATTTATGTAGAATCTGTCCAAGTGTTTTTCTTGAGTCTGTATTCTTTGCAATCTATATCTGCATCCAGTGCAGTGTTAAAACACTTTTTGTAGAATAAACACTCCCTCCACACACGGGAATGTCTACACACTGTGTCACCAGTGATTCGTAAGGCTAGCTGCGGAAGGGCATGAATAACATTTGTGAAATACCCTGTAGTTGCTGTATGTGATGTAGTGCGGTAGAGAGAATGGTGAATTGCGATCTTGATCTTAATTTTAATGACTTAAAACGATGGGAAGTGGATAATGACAACCCGTCGACTTACATTCCCTCGCGTTTCGAACCTCCACCCCCACCATTCTACCCTCTTACATCCCCAGAAGAGAATTTTTCCATTTAAACAGTTCTAATGCTCTTAGGCATGATACACGAATTTAATATTTGTTCTTAACCCAAGTTAGTTAACAATAAACATCAATGGTTCAAATGACTCTGAGCACTATGGGACTTAACATCTGAGATCATCAATCCCGTAGAACTTAGAACTACTTAAACCTAACTAACCTAAGGACATCACACACATCCATGCCCGAGGCAGGATTCGAACCTGCGACCGTAGCAGTCGCGCGACTCCTGACTGAAGCGCCTAGAACCGCTTGCCACACCGGCCGGCAAACATCAATGCTATGCCATTAAAACAGTATTTTTAATAATTGCGATTTTTGAATCCCCTGCTACACAGAAACTATTAGCACTAGAGAAAAAATGAATAAGGCCTTCTCTGTACGCAATTTAATTAGTGTAATATTTTGTTATTAAACATTCTCATTAGATGACGTGGTTTTCGAATATTCAAGGAAACCTAGGAAAAAAGTGACCCTTACACACCATCACGGTCACACCCCACCGGTCAGTGTTCTTGGTAAGTTGTTCATTAGCCGCCCCCTCTACCCTCTATGGGCTGACCACGTCCATTTGTTCTGGCGCGTGTTCGACTTCCGCGGCGGAAGGTACTAGATTCAGCTTTATAGTCCTAATAAGCCGAAGAAGTTTGCGATATCACCGTATGTACTGCATCTGGTGCGTCGGCGTGCTATTTCTCGTACATGTATGTGACGATGGAAGACCTACAGCCACAAATAAACTCTTTCAAACACTTGGGTGGCATAAGGTGGTCCTCTGACTAATATGCTTTAATACTGTCTTCTCCTCTCTGTGTTCTACAGACGAGAAACGCCAACTCCCAGCCACAACGACGGAGTTCAGATAACGTCTCAACCGAAGTATAGGCAGAAGAAGTGCTCTCAATTACTGAACGCTGCGCACTCAACGACGACTCCCAACCCGGAGGAGGAGTCCAGAATCGTATAGGTTCGCAACAGCACAGTGCCTAACTGTTCTAACTATAAACTCTACTGAGAGCAAAGACAGCAAGTCCGTCTGTACCAACAAAGTTGATACTGAGAGACCGTCATATACAGGCGCTCAAAACAGAAGACCATGTCTCTCCACCGATGGTTTCCCAGAAAGGCTCTCTGCCGGCCGCGGTGGTCTAGCGGTTCAGGCGCTCAGTCCGGAACCGCGCGACTGCTACGGTCGCAGGTTCGAATCCTGCCTTGGGCATGGATGTGTGTGATGTCCTTAGGTTAGTTAGGTTTAAGTAGTTCTAAGTTCTAGGGGACTGATGACCACAGATGTTAAGTCCCGTAGTGCTCAGAGCCATTTAGAAAGGCTCGGCTCCCCACCATCGTAATTCCGAAAACGAATCATATTCCCGAAACCACGGAATATTCTCCCTCTCTACAGATTCTTCCGAACGCCGACCAACCATATTTTAGTCTTTTGTCGTCCAGCGCGGAAAGTTTGCGAGGAAAAACCTACACTCGTACAATGGTACGCTTCTGAGTAAAAATCCACGGAAATAACCCAGCCTGCGTGATTTCCAAGGTGATGCATCTTCGTTCCTCTCAGCTGCGTCCAAGATTTTCGTAGTTTCCGAGGTATAACCCTTCCCATCCGGCTACAATACCGCCCAGCCGCAAGTCCATTGTGCTCCAGCGCTCAGGTATCCCAACGACCGTCTTACTACTTCCTGTGTTTAAGCAGGACCAACACACATGTGTGGGCCTTCCAACCAGGGCTTGAGTTCCGCCTGCCATTTCATTTCTACTGTCGCTCCTACCTCTACTAGTGTAGGCAATCATTCATTACGCCATTCTGATAATAAAGACACTCCGTCACCTTTCATGCAATAAGCGTTAGCAAATCTTTACAAGGCATACGAGATAACATCAGTCTCCTTTATATATTCATATATACGATGAACAATCTATCACATGATACCTAACTGTGTTAGTAGATCATGGCAAAATATGTGGACGATTGCTTATAAGCTGCGAAATTATGGTCACCTTAAAAGGGAGCTGAGACTGCTGCATCTGATACCTCAAGCTGCGAACATTATCCCAGCCTTTGATAGTGGAGATGATGAAATCGACATAAATATTGACATCGTGTTACACTTGAGCCAGGCTTCTTCAGTGTTGTAGACAGTTGACAGCGCCAGCTCTTGAGCTTTATAACGTAATAACTCATTTAATAACTGCAAGAAATAGTTAACGAACTGCAGAAAACTCCATTATACAGGGTTGTCCATTGATCGTGACCGGGTCAAATATCTCACGAAATAAGCTTCAAACGAAAAAACTACAAAGAACTAAACTTGTCTAGCTTGAAGAGGGAAGCCAGATGGTGCTAGGGTTGGCCCGCTAGATGGCGCTGCCATAGGTCAGACGGATATCAACTGCGTTTTTTTTTTAAATAGGAACCCCCATTTTTTATTACACATTCGTGTAGTACGTAAAGAATATGAATGTTTTAGTTGGACCACTTTTTTCGCTTTCTGATAAATGGAGCTGTAGTAGTCACAAACGTGTGGCTCACAATTTTAGACGAACAGTTGATAACAGGTAAGTTTTTTAAATTAAAATGCAGAACGTAGTGTAAGTAGGCTGTTTAGGTTTTCTTATTGGTAACGCCACGTAGCGCTCTGTGTGAGAATCACTGGCTGTGCTGTGTGCAGTCTTTGGCTAGTTTGCATTGTTGTCTGCCATTGTAGTGTTGGGCAGCGGCAGCTGGATGTGAACAGCGCGTAGCGTTGCGCAGTTGGAGGTGAGCCGCCAGCAGTGGTGGACGTGGGGAGAGAGATGGCGGAGTTTTGTAATGTGTCATGAACTGCTATATATATTATGACTATTAAGGTAAATACATTGTTTGTTCTCTATTAATATCTTTCATTTGCTAACTATCCCTATCAGTAGTTAGTGCCTTCCGTAGTTTGAATCTTTTATTTAGCTGGCAGTAGTGGCGCTCGCTGTATTGCAGTAGTTCGAGTAATGAAGATTTTTGTGAGGTAAGTGATTTGTGAAAGGTATTGGTTAACGTTAGTCACGGCCATTCTTTTGTAGGGATTTTTGAAAGTCAGATTGCGTTGCGCAAAAAAAAATATTGTGTGTCAGTTTAAGGACAGTCGTGTAGAAATTGTTCAAAGGGGACGTTTCAGTAGGTACGTTTGATCATTTTATTTTGATTGTTCTTATGTGATACATGCAACACTCCCATCACCACACACGACGTCACACTTCTCCTCCGCTCCAAACGCAACACTGCCTCTGGTCATGATGGCGTCACCTACCGCCACCTCAAGGAATCCCCCCCATCCTTCCTGACCGTCCTTGCTACCCTGTACAATGTCTTCCTCTCCACTGGATTTTACCCTAAGCTGTGGAATACTTCCCATGTCCAGCTGTTCCCTAAACCCAACAAACCCCCCCTTTGATACCACTTCCTATCGTCCCATCTGCCTCACCTCCGTGTTCAGTAAGGTCTTTGAGACCATCCCCTCTCACCATATTCACCGCCATCTTAACCAGCACCACCTCCTTCCCGTTACCTAATGTGGCTCCCGGCCTTCCTTCTCCGCCGACGACCAGCTCCTTACCCTTACCAATCTTCTTTCCCTCCAACTTAACTCCCATGACTCTACTATCTTTGTTTCCCTTGATCTCCAGAACGCCTATGACCATGTCTGGCATACCGGGCTCCTCTTCAAATTCCAGACCTATGCTCTCCCCATCAACTTCGTCCATCTCATTGCTTCCTTCCTCTCCCTTTGTCCCTCCTATGTGAGTATCCACAATTCCCACTCATGTACTTTCTATCCCTCTGCCGGCGTGCCCGGAGGCTCTGTCCTTTCCCCTTTCCTCTATCTCCTGTACACTGCTGTTATGCCCAAACATCCCCCACCTGTTCATCTTCTTCAGTTTGCTGATGACACCGCCTTCCTAGCCCTTTATCCTACCCTTCAACGGTCCCAACGTACCCTACAAACCCACCTTGACCAATTGACCGCTTGGTGCAACCAGCAGTTCCTCCATATCAACCCCTCCAAGACCCAGGAGATCATCATAGGCCGCACCACCCACTCCTTCCATCTCCATGATTTCTACCTCACCATTTATGGCCATCCTATCCACTTCACTCCTACCCTCAAATACCTTGACCTCACTCTCGACCGCCACCTCATCTGGACTCCCCATCTCCTTACCATCCAAAACAAAGTTCACAGCAGACTCTGCCTCCTGAAACTCCTGCCAGACATGGCGTCTGCATCCTTCCACCATCCTTCACACCTACAAATCCTTGATCTGCCCCATCCTCTGTAATGCCAGTGTATCTTAGATTTCCGCCCCTCCCAAGTTCTATAAATCCCTCCAAATCCTTGAACGCCATGCACTCCACCTCACCTTCTGTATCCGCCTTCCCTGCCTCTCGCGCATCCTCTACGACCTCATCCCCTTCCCCCACCTTCTCCTTTTCCTTGAACACATCCGCACACTGTATATTGTCCGCCGCATTGATCCCCCTCACCAGCTGATGTCTCCCTTCCTTTCCACCCCTAACCCGTTGCCGCGCCTTTACGGTTGTGTCCCACTCTCTCTCCATCTCCACACCCTCTGCCTCCTTTCCCAACGCAACTTCCACCATCTACCCCTCACAGATGATGAGCTTCGCCCTGACATCTACCCTTCCTACCAACTCTAACATCTTCCTGCCTCCTCCTCAGGGCTCCCTCTTCCCCCCTCCCTTCCCCTGAGTGGCTTTCCCCTCCTACTCCCCCTCCCTCTCTTGTGCTCCCCTTCAGTGTCTCTGTGCTCCCTGCTGCCTTGTCTTCCCTCTTCGTCTCCTACCCCACCAGTCTCCTGCCTCTTAGTGTACCCGCTGACGCCCCTACTCTCTTCATCCTGCCGCCTCCCTTGCTGCTCCTTGCTCTCCCCTCGTTCTCCATCCTCTCCAGTCTCTCCCTCAGCAGGTCCCACCTGGCGGTTTTATTCTTCATTGTGTGTGCTCCAAGTGGGTTTTAAGTGTGTTGTTCTGTAGTATTTTTAATACTGTGGCCGACTTTTAACCTGTGCATGTGCCTTCAGTGTCTTCTTTGTGTTTTACGAATCGCCAACTGTGTTTTTTTTTAACTTTATGGCGACTTTTTTAATTGTCCCCCCATGAAAGTCTCGATGTTAGTGTATTTTTACCTCCATTATCTCCCCTTACTGTGTTTTATGTTCCCCTTTTTTATCGCCTTATACATATAACATTTTATTCTTGTCTCAGTTGTCATGTCACTGAAGTGCGGCGGATTGTGCCCCCGACAGCCCTCCCCTGCTCATATGGGACAGGGGAATGAAATCACAATAAAGGAAAATAAAATGTGATACATGTACCTTTGTGAAATTACCATTTCTGAGAACGCATGCTGTTACAGAGTGATTACCTGTAAATATTACATTAATGCAATAAATGCTCAAAATGATGCCCGTCAACCTCAATGCATTTGCCAATACGTGTAATGACATTCCTCTCAACAGCGAGTAATTTTCCTACATTCATTGACAATGCGCTGGCGCATGTTGTCATGTGTTGTCGGTGGATCACGATAGCAAATATCCTTCAACTTTCCCTACAAAAAGAAATCCGGGGACGTCAGATCCGGTGAATTTGCGGGCCATGGTATGGTGCTTCGGCGACCAATCCTCCTGTCATGAAATATGTTTTTCAATACCGCTTCAACTGCACGCGAGCTAAGTGCCAGACATCCATCATGTTGGAAGTACATCGCCATTCTGTCATGCAGTGAAACATCTTTTAGTAACATCGGAAATCAGCATACATTGCACCATTTAGATTGCCATCGATAAAATGGGGGGCCAATTATCCTTCCTCCCATAATGCCGCACCATACATTAACCCGCCAAGGTCGCTGATGTTCCACTTGTCGCAACCATCGTGGATTTCCCGTTGCCCAATAGTGCACATTATACCGGTTTACGTTACCGGTGTTGGTGAATGACGCTTCGTCACTGAATAGAACGCGTGCAAAAAATCTGTCATCGTGTTAATTTCTCTCGTGCCCAGTGGCAGAACTGTACACGACGTTCAAAGTCGTCGCCATGCAATTCCCGGTGCATAGAAATATGGTACGGGTGCATTCGATGTTGGTGTAGCATTCTCAGCACCGAAGTTTTTGAGATTCCCGATTCTCGCGCAATTTGTCTGCTTCTATAGTTCTAAGTAGTTCTAAGTTCTAGGGGAGTGATGACTTGAGATGGTAAGTCCCATAGTGCTCAGAGCCATTAGAACCATTGAAGAGGGTCGTAATGTGTAATAGGCAGACATTTATCCAGACCATCACACAGGAATTCCAAACTGCATCAGGATCCACTGAAAGTAGTATGACAGTTAGGTGGGAGGTGAGAAAACTTGGATTTCACTGTCGAGCGGGTGCTCATAAGCCACATATGACGCCGATAAATGCCAAACGATGCCTCGCTTGGTGTAAGGAGCGTAAACATTGGACGACTGAACAGTGAAAACACGTTGTGTGTAGTAACGAATCACGGTACACGATGTGGTAATCCGATGGCAGGGTGTGGGTATGACGAATGCCCGGTGAACGTCATCTGTCATCGTGTGTAGTACCAACAGACTGTGGTGTTATGATGTAGCCGTGTTTTTCATGGAGGGGGCTTGCAACACTTGTTGTTTTGCGTGACAGTAACACAGCACAAGCCTACACTGATGTTTTAAGCACCTTCTTGCTTCCCACTGTTTAAGAGCAATTCGGAGATGACGATTGTATCTTTCAACACAATCGAGCACGTATTCATAATGCACGGCCTGTGGTGGATTGGTTACACGACAATAACATGCCTGTAATCGACTGGAGTACACAGAGTCCTGACCTGATACGTATAGAATACCTTTGGGATGTTTTGGAAGGCCGACTCCGTGCCAGGCCTCACCGACAGACATCGATACCACTCCTCAGTGCAGCACTCCATGAAGAATGGGCTGACATTCCCCAAGAAACCTTCCAGCACCTGATTGAACGTATGCCTTCGAGAGTGGAGGCTGACTTCAGCGCTAAGGGTGGGCCAACACCATATAGAATTCCAGTATTACTGATGGAGGGCGCCACAAACTTTTAAGTCATTTTCAGCCAGGTGTCCGGATACGTTTGATCCCACAGTGTAAGTAGAACCGCCGCTGGAGCACCGGAGAGGGGGGATGCCTGTACATCATTGACAGCGGCATAAGCGTTCGTAGCAGCGCCTTCATGTCGCGGTGGCGTCTGAAGGAGGCGCGGCGGCATGACTGACGGCGCGTGTAGTGCAAAGTGCGGCCGAATGGATGGCGACCGATACCGCGGGATTAAGAACAGGTGATCTGGACGGCCGGGCTGTAGGGAAATGGCTGTTGAGAATTCTAGCTTTCCGAACTGCCTCTGCAGCAGCCGCTTCACTGACTGTGCAGTGTGAGGAGGATGACCAACGTTGTGCATAAAAATGATCCTATCCACACATCCAAGCTGCTGAAGAGTTGGTGCGCTAACGTTTACCAGAGACTTTACAGTTAATAGGACCCACAGGACTGATCTCATCGAAAAATTACAGCCGTACGATAAAGGATGTCGTCAGCCCGCACAACACAGTCACCTTTACAGAATGAAGTGATACCGGCTGATGTGCGTGTGGTTTTTCCGTTGACGTTCAAACAATTCCCCGTGCGCTTCATGTTTGTACACTACCGCTCGATCCCTCCTGCACTGCAGTGGCCACATCTTCGACAGGCGTCGGATCAACTGCTTTCCTTCCTCTACCACACTGCGTGATGACTGGGTGTTGTGTGATGACCTTAGGTCAGTTAGGTTTAAGTAGGTCTAAGTTCTAGGGGACTGATGACCATAGATGTAAAGTCCCATAGTGCTCAGAGCCATTTGAACCAAGCCATTCTACCACACTGCACTTCAAAAGAACTCATCTTTTCGAATTTTGAAATCATTTTCTCCAGACCCTTGACAGACATCGGACCATTGTCTTTTTCCATACCTTGACTGTCTGGAACTTCTGCAGGGCTATTGGTGCACAGTCGCCGTTCTTGTTAAAGAGCTTTACCGGCAGCGCGCAATCAGTCATGCAGACAGTCATGATGGGCGCCTCGAACACAAACTGAGGAACAGCTGCGAGCCACGCTGTTGGTGTGCATATCAACTATTTGTCTTTTTTTTGTTCTATGACGTGTTCCGCTGCGTCAATAGTATGCTGTTCAAACCTGACGTAATTTAGTGGTCCTCTTTCTGCAGCGTTTTGAAACTGGAACTTT
Organism: Schistocerca serialis cubense; assembly: GCF_023864345.2. Classification (NCBI taxonomy): domain Eukaryota; kingdom Metazoa; phylum Arthropoda; class Insecta; order Orthoptera; family Acrididae; genus Schistocerca; species Schistocerca serialis. The sequence goes on along the minus strand of NC_064639.1, from coordinate 855,848,987 downwards.
AATTACAATCACCTTGTATACACTGATCAGCAAGAACTTAACGACCGACGACCTAATATCGATATAAACCCGTCCAGGCGATAGCAACGTCATCTGGCTTGTAATGACTGCTAGCCAGAAACAAGCACGGTGCATGTAGTATCAGTAACCTTGTTGCCCGTGTGTAGAATGGAGAATCCGCGGAGGGCAGATAGTGATGGCCCGGAGGCTCAGCACGAGCATTTCAGAAACTGAACGACTTGCCGGGTCTTCAAGGAGTGCTGTGGTGAGCGTCTTCAACACGTGGCGAAACCAAGGTGAAACCATATCCAGATGTCGTGGGGTTGGGTGGTCACCTCTTGTTACACATGTCGGATGTCATAGGCTGGGCAGACTGGTAAAACAGGACAGGCGGAGAACTGTGGCGGAACTAACGTCAAACTTTAATGCTGAGCAGAGTACAAGTGTGTCTGAACACACAGTGCACCGAACACTACTAACGATGGACCTCCGCAGCCAACGACCCATGCATGTGCCAATGTTAACATCACAACATCGTCAGCTACGACGTAAATGCGCACTTTACCATCGGACTGGATTTTGACCCAGTGGCAGAGCGTTGCATGGTCTGATGAATTCCGATACTTTCTTCATCATGCCGATGGGAGGGCACGAACCCGTCGTCTTCCTGTGGAGCAGCTGCTTGACACCTGTACTGTGGGACGGAGACAAGCTGGCGGCTCCATTATGCTCTGGGAAACATTCACATGGGCGTCCATAGGACCAGCGAAGCTCGTGCGTGACACTTTGACGGGACGGCCAAGGAGTATCGTACATTGGTTGCTGACTATATAACCCCTTCATGACGTCCGGCCGGAGTGGCCGAGCGGTTCTAGGCGCTACAGTCTGGAATCGCGATACCGCTTCGGTCGCAGGTTCGAATCCTGCCTCGGGCGTGGATGTGTGTGATGTCCTTAGGCGAGCTAGGTTTAAGTAGTTCTAAGTTCTAGGGGACTGATCACCTCAGAAGTTAAGTCCCATAGTGCTCGGAGCCATTTGAACCATTTGAACCTTCATGAAGATCATGTTTCCGGGCGGCAGTGGCATTTTTCATCGAGATTATGCGCCATGTCACAAGGTAAGGAGTGTGATGGAGTGGTTCGACGCTCACAATGGCGACTCCCAATTGACGCGCTGGTCCGAAGCCGCCAGATCTGAACCCGATCGAACACTTCTGGGACGCGATTGAACGTGGCATCAGAAGTCAACTTGCCCTCTCCATAATTTACGGTAATTAGGTGATTTGTGTCGCAAGCGTGGTGTCAGTTCCCTCCAGCGACTTACCAAGGCCTCATTGCTTCCATGCCAAGACGCGTCGCCGCTGCAGTGCCAAAGTTGGACGTACCGGTTGTTAGGTAGCTGGTCGTAATGTTGTGGCTGATGATCAGTGCACAGCTGAGTGCAATGATCTTGACAGAAACAGGTATCCTTCAATGGTGAAACAATCCGATAAGTTATTGGCATGTATCAATACTTAGTTGCGTTGTGCTACGTCGGTGTATTTTCCTTCTGCAATCTTCCTGCGTACTTAGGTTGATACAAGTCTAGAGATTGTCTGAGCTGGGGTCAAATCTCTGAGCGCGCCCGCTTAAAAAGAAGCACCGGCCAATCAGAGTGACATACAATGAGGTCATGTGAATACGATGTCCTCTGGTGGCGTGGACGCTTGGCGCCACCCATCAGAGAAAGAGCGATTGGAGAGCGCACTCGTTGTCGGCGCAATGGCGGGAGTTTCACATGTGCCGTCTTCCGCTCACCTGTGTGTGTGTGTGTGTGTGTGTGTGTGTGTGTGTGTGAGTGTGTGTAGCAGGCGGCTCGCCGGGTGCGGTCGACGAAGACGCCGTTCGTACCGCAGAAACTACCTTCTTTTACGTACAGACCTGTACCGGTTTCCTGTATACTGCGTAGCTCAAACCACTGTCGGATTTCCACACAAACAACTTGTAACTTTCTTTCCCTGCTTCCATCTTAAACGTGATCTGTTATGCATAGAATTCATGTGGATCAAGAAACTGGTTCAGAGTGTCCATTCCTTAAGGCCATATTAACGACGCCTAGTTGAACATGGATAAAAATAGTTTGGACGTTTAATGAACCTTCCTCAGAATCTTCTACGACGATGTTAACTACGACTGGAGCATGCGAGCTAACATCCCAAAGATGTTCGGGCTCACATGCAGTTCCTCTTCGTCGAAATGTGTTGCCTCAAACTCGTCTAGGGGTTGAACCGCTCGTGTCGCATTACACGCCCTCAATTAGACACTCGTGACTCTTTGGTTAAATTGTCTGGCTGATGGCAAGTCTTCAAAATAAAAAGTTAATATAACATATAATAACAGTAATAATAATATCGGGGACTAAATTAACGACCCATAAATGATGTAGACCACACAGTTGCGATTTTGTTAGGATAATGTTCATTCAGAAAGCAAACTAATAGCAAAAGTGGTCCTATTTAGAGTTACTGTTACACTCGAGCGTATATCCATTTGACACAGTTCGATCATTCACAATCTCATCGCGAATTACAAGTTCGATACTCAACTCGTTAACTCTGTAAAAAGTTAGAGTTCAGACCAGGCGGGCGGCTGCTCACCAGTCAGAGACTAAGTCCCGCGATACCACACAACGCAAAATTTTCTAAGTCGTTTCACCTCGTAGCTGCCTAAAAACCAACTGTCCGCGTTCGCGCCTCAATCCGAACTGTCCGTCTGCCCGTCCCCGGCCGCGTTTACCGCGCGCCGAACACCCCCCCCCCCCCCCCCTCAACTGACTGGAGCAGTTCCCTTTCCTGAAGCTGTCCATATGATTGGCCACAGTTTATTCTACATTACTTTACATTTTAACGTATTTAAATAATCAATGCTTGAGGACATTCACGTTCTAAATAAAGTAGCAATAATATCCATTACATAATAAACGTTAAATTCTTTTACATAAAACCAATACAATTTTATTCTTATCTTTGAATGCCAGGGCCAATGGCCTTGCACCAATGTGCTTTCTGATCAATAAATAAAGAGCAAAAGTAACTATTATTCACTAAACTCTACAACAAATATTCTATTACCTAATGATTCAATAATGTGTCATCCTGTCATCGTTCAATATGTTTTATGTGGAGGAAATGATTATCTGATGCTCAACTGAAAATACTGATAATTTAAATTTACCATATCTCTTAAAATAATTAGGTCAACTAGTTCATTTTTACAACGTTTGTCGTTTTAATGATGCACTTCTGTATGAAATGTCGATCGTTAAGATCGACCAAAGCGTTCAGATTTTAGCGTTCAGGTCTTCGTTACAAACTTGTTAATTTCACTTTAACAGTAAATCCTAAACTATTGTAGATATGATCAATATTCGAGTTTTATTGGGATCACCATGAAAATTTGTGGAAGATGCCAGATTAAATTTACTGTGGCTTCATTCCCTGCATTACTACAGAACTAAATAGTTTTCATAGATGTTTCCCTTTAAGGCTAATCTGAGATCCGCCATATTTAACGCTGCTACGTCTCCTGGGCCACAAAGCCTTCTACTGGGTTTCCCTATGACGTAGGTTCTCGTCTGTCTCACTCGCGCACTACAGCGCTTAGACCTCTATAGACAATAGGCGCCTGTGAGGTTCCCCATCTCGTGGTGAATCCGCGCCCTTTGTGTCATCCGGTCCTGGACGGCAGGGTTCGTTTCACAATTCCTGAAGGCTGGCTCTTTCGGCCACATACTTAAATGAGAGCGCAATGCTCGTTAACTCACAAGCACCTGTCTATGTCACCAGTCACTTCATAGTATTTGACGCACAACAGAAATTACGAGGTCATCGAAATGTCATGTAAACGTTTCATAGTGAAAGATGTAAAGTAACCACCTAGTAGAAATGACGTGTCTGCCACTAGCATTCTGCAAGTGGCACTCATTGATTTCCTTTATACTGTTCTGCTTTGAAAGTCAGCGCCTGATACGAGTTCCTAAAGCATTACGCCGCATTTCTCAAAAACATTTGAAAAAAGTCGGCTTTGAATATTTCCAAGAGCTGTTAGGTGTAAAACATTTCTGGCATTTTCGACAAACCTACCTGCAACTGAGTGCATAGTATTTTAATTTCCTAATCACGAAGTCACTAGTTTGAGTCACGATAATAGTATTATTTTTTATTCACTTTTATTTCACTTCTATATTTATCACGAACTTGAAACGTTATTTACCAGATATTACCATAATGATTAATAAAAATAAAATTTTTATTTTCAGTTATCAGTGATGTGGAAATGTGAATTTTACAATAACTAAAGTTTTGGTACCTAAATGCGAAGCATTAAATAGAACATAAAATCCTCTTTCGGGTATGGATATCGGTTTCACGTGTGGCTGCCACCTGTCCGCGCCCTAGTGTTCAGTCTGCGGTGGCCATGCGTCTCGCGATTCTTGTAGACATTGAGATACGCTTATAATCGCCTGGCACCGTCTTGACACTGAACCAATAAAACTGAAGCGGTTAACTATTTGATTCTACCATGAAGCTCAGTTGTGAATATCCTTTTAACCAAATCTTATGATATAATTTTTCCGTTTAACGAAGCCCCATTTCAGATTTCCGAACTAAATTTAAATTTATTATGAATACTTGCATTTCCATGCAATAAGCAACTAAAACTAAAGAAAATCTTTTTTAATATAATTCGGTATTTTGCATGGGGGCTTAATTATTATTAATGAAAATACTTTTTAAATTTTTAGTAGCTGTCTGTCCGATTACGCAAGTCTCGTAAACGGTTGGCCCTGACTAGTATTATTACGCAATCTGACTGCATAGAACAACAACAAAGAATGAAATGAAAATTTTCGTTAACACAATTAATTAATTAAGTCCCCAGCAACTATAAACCTACGAAACCAAAGCACAAATGTAATTGTTCTGTGTGTGGGAGTGTGACTCAACGTACACATCTGGCACAGTTCTTCTTCAACAAGACAAGAAATTTCAAATACCATTTATACTGACGTGATAAAAAAAATTAGAAATACTATAACTGCGCAAGAAACCCAGAATTACACTCTAATACAAGAACACACGCCAGATGCTTTGTTGACTGAACCTGTAATGACGCATTATTGAGGACACTGAAATAATGAGAGAGAAAAAAAAATTTTTTTTTTTTTACCTTCGTTTATATTGATGAAAAGCACTCTAAACATTACAATATCTCCACACCGACTCGCTACTACCACATCTCAACAAGAACTGACTACTGCCACATCTCGACAAGCAGTCTTCACTACGACGTCTCAGCAAGCACTTTCACTAGCACATCTCAACAAGCACTGACTACTACGAGTCCTCGACAGGCACTGCCAGTGGAGGCGGCTGAATAATACTCTTTGGCGCAATCTCTGGCGCTGTGGCTCAGTGTAGCCACCTTTCAATTTGATATTTAACATTTCAATTTGATAATAAATATCGACAAACTGCCTATTGGCTTCTGTGTCGGCTTCTTCGGCCGACGTTCATCTGATGATTTTTCTGACGTTTTGCCAGCACGAGTGGCTGGCATTTTCAAAGCTTCACCCTCCATTGCCGATGGTGAACTGGAGCCCAGCTCGCGGCCGCAGACTACACGTACCTGGCGCGCCAACGTCCGAGGGCTTCTCGGCGGTCATTTCCGGTACGGTTCTCTTCTTGCTACCTGCGACGGTCGTTCGCTGCAGTACGGGAAGATTCATAAGAACAACGTTCCACTGAGACCGATCGTTAGCGCTCCTGGCTCACCGACGTATAAACTGGCAAAACACTTGGCCTCTCTGCTCCAGCCACACGTGGGGAAGACCGACACATACATGAAGGACTCAGGACATTTCATTGAGAAGCTGAAGAAATTGAAACGATATCGTGGTCAGCTTTGATGTTGTTTCGTTGTTTACGAAAGTGCCAATCAGTGACGCTCTGGAGCACATTGGTTCCATTCTGCCGCAAGACATCAAAAAGCTCTTCCATGCATGTGTCACCACGAGCTATTTCACGTGGAATGGCGATTTCTACGAACAGCTGGAAGGCGTCGCCATGGGTAGTCCTCTTAGTCCAGTGGTGGCCAACTTCTTCATGGAACAATTCGAAGCACAGGCACTGGACTTGGCGACTTGCAAACCTAAGGTGTGGTACAGGTACGTCGATGATACTTTCGTGGAGTGGAGCCATGGTGAAGAACAGCTCGGTGACTTCCTAAGACACTTGAACAACCTCTATGCCAACATAACATTTACCATGGAAGTAGAAAAGGACAAGAAACTGCCATTTCTAGATGTGCTCGTCACAAGGGACGACGAAAACCTGGGACACAGCGTGTATCGAAAACCGACACACACGGACCGATACCTGCACAATCTGTCAAACCACCACCCAAGCCAGAAAAGAGGCATGATTAGTACGCTCTTAACGAGAGCAGGACGAATATGTGAGCTGCAACACCTCAAACGAGGAATGCAACACCTGGAAACTGTTCTGAGAAGCAATGGGTACTCCACAAATTATATTAGAAGTGCAACAGAGCCAAACACTCGGCGAAGTAAGGAACCACAGGACCGAATCAGCCGTATATTGCGCAAACATGGCGTAAAGACGATTTTCAAACCGACAAGGAAGATCAAAGAATGTCTTAGATCGGCGAAGGAGAAAAGAGACCCACTTGCAATGTCGGGAATGTACCGTATACCATGCACATGCGGAAAAGTTTATGTCGGAATGAGTGGACGATCAATTAACACCAGGATTAAGGAGCATAAGCGACATTGCAAGTTGGGGCAGGTGGAGAAATCGGCTGTGACAGAGCACGCACTGAATGAGACCGACCACGTAATAAAATTCGCTGACACGGAAGTTCTGGCTGTAGAGAAGTGCTTGTTCAGAGAAGCTGTAGAAATACAAAAAACACGCTAACAGTTTCAACAAGAAAGAGGAAAGCCTTAAGGTAAACGGATCCTGCTTCCCGTACTGCAGCGAACGACCGTCGCAGGTAGCAAGAGGAGAACCGCACCGGAAATGACCGCCGAGAAGCCTCGGACGTTGGCGCCCCAGGTACATATAGTCTGCGGCCGCGAGCTGGGCTCCAGTTTACCACCGGCAATGGAGGGTGAAGCTTTGACAATGCCAGCCACTCGTGCTGGCGAAACGTCAGAAAAATCATTAGATGAACGTCGGCTGAAGAAACCGAGACAGAAGTCAATAGGCAGTTTGTCAACAAGTGGCCACGAAAGCCTTAACAATTTTGTAATAAATATGGAATTCAAACAGGTGTAAGAAATACGAACCAGCGACTTTGTGATCCCTGGGCTAGTATGCCACACTCTGAACAACAGACAGCACTCTTCAGATGTCCGTAATGTATTGTACTTTTATACTTAACAGAGCTCAGAAATATTCAAAACCGATTTTTTGAATGTTTTTGAGATGTTCAGACACTGACTTCCAGATACCATATATTCGAAGAAAGTAGAGCTCAAGAAACCCCCTTGTTAGTAAATAATGAGATCACGTCTTCAAAGCTAACTGTATGCTATTTTACAGGTCAGAAAATAGAGTTACGAATAAGCTTATTATAGGCCGATTGACATCGTCGTCAGTAGTTCGGTATTTCGTCATACTGTAGGCAGCAGAACCAGTGTCACTGACCAGGGGTCTGATTGGTATGGCATATTTATATACTTTTGACAAACCGTTCAAACCTGACAGTCTGGTAGGAAGAGCAGACGCGTAGGATCTTATAGTCGCCCCCCTACACCTGACACTATCGAGTTTTTCCGACACGTTTTTATTAACACTTCATGTATTTTCGAAAACACTGTACTACGAAATGGACCATGGCAAAGGAATAAGCTCTCCATCATCACCGGTCATTTTTAGGATATTCATGGAAGATTTTGAAGAAAACAGTGTTCTATCACGACGAAAATGCTAGGGCAACTTACTGGACCTCGAAATTTACCTCACCGAATAGCAAGACTTACGTGAAGTGGTAACTCATGATACAAGGAAGGAATAACATCTGTCAAGACAGAAGAAACCTGGCAAGTCAGAAAAATCTGACCTTTGTATACAGCGATATTGTAAGTCTTTGATATCCTGAGTGTTGAATTACCAATTTGAAATAGTTTGGTCCGATTCTGACGAGGAAAATGTTTTAAGTTGTATCTTCAGCACACTACGCGGGCCAATTACGGAATAGCGACTCGTGGTGCTATAAAAATGACATACTTTAATGGCATACTCTCTAGAGGACGTGGAATTTATTAAATATTGATTAATTAGGGTAATTAGAACATCCAAAACCTTATGACCAGAAATTACGTGTAAAATTGAATTTGTTATTGAAAATTTAACTTTTATTGTTAATTTTGTGTGTGGTGCAAGGGCAAACGAGAGGCACTAAATAGCTGTTAATGATGTATAGGTGCAAAGAGATTTTACCATCTGTTTTGCAAATTATTGTTCACTTCCATTAGAAAATTTGTAATTTTCGCCAAGATGGCGTTTTCTGTTGGAATTAAGCCCTTCGTCGCAACCTGAACGCTGCCTCGCACACGGAAATATGAGGCACTATCAGCACTGAGAAGCCGTCAGTGTCTGGCAACCTAATGCATCCGCGTAGCCTTCCCAAGAGCTGTGAAGTGGAATCAGGTTGACTGTAAAAAATAGTGCCCCTTTGAACAGTCAACTGTTTTGTTTTGAGTACTGAGGTTTTCTATAGCAACCACTCGCTGAAAGTTTGGAGGATGTTGTTCTACAGGCAACACGCGTCTTGTATGGTTTGCACAGGCAGTCTCCTGCTTTGACCTCGACTTGGACTTGCACCATATGGGCCATGTTGCAGTATTTTACCGGAGTGTTACCTTAGAAGTTGTGGGGAAGCTAGCTATTTTGTCTAGTAAAACCGTTGACAGTCTCGCTGCTCGCAAGTCACGATAACTGATACATAGGAATTACGATGGCAACCTGCAGTTGCGACTATACATCGACCGTCGACGCCAGCATGCCGCCACTAGGTTGATAGTCGGTTCTACTGCTATGTACCAACACTAGACAAAGTCCCTCTCGATAGCTGAATGGATGCCGGCACGGTAGCTCAGCGTGTTTGATCTGAGACCTGGCATGTCTCTGTAATAAAAAAACTGAGTGAAAAGACCAACAATGAACTTCAATGGATGTCATGTGACTTCCGCTTCGACCAAATACAACGAGTAAAATGAAAAAAAGTGGTCAGCGTGACGGATTGCCTTCCTAAGGGGCCCGGGTTAAAAAAAAAAAAAATGGTTCAAATGGCTCTGAGCACTATGGGACTCAACTGCCATGGTCATAAGTCCCCTAGAACTTAGAACTACTTAAACCTAACTAACCTAAGGACATCACACACATCCATGCCCGAGGCAGGATTCGAACCTGCGACCGTAGCGGTCGTGCGGTTCCAGACTGTAGCGCCTTTAACCGCTCGGCCACTCCGGCCGGCCGGCCCGGGTTCGATTCCCGGCTGGGTCGGAGATTTTCTCCGTTCAGGGACTGGGTGCTGTGCTGTCTTCATCTTCATTTCGTCCCCATACGGCGAGCAGGTGGCCGGACCCGCCCCGCAAGGCGCCTCCCGGCCAATGACGCCAAACGCTCATTTCCATTTTACCTTCAATTGGTGATATCCGACTGCCTTATTCGCATCGTTCCAAGATTCCTTGTATGTGGTCTGTTTCTTATAACCCGAGTAGTGTCTGCATCTCCCTTCATACTTATCCCACGGTAAGAGCAATTTTGCCACTCATTCTCGTGCTGCGGTAGTCAGGTAGTCCGTTTTCTTAAGCCACATCAGCCGGCAGCGCAGGACCCGTTTTGACAACATATGAGGAAATAACGATTAGGAAAGGGCTGCACACAATGATGAGCGTATATTTAATGCTATACTGTATGATCATTATATGAAGTCAATTGTTGCAACGATATTTATAACAAATACCTGGATTGAGGGAATTAAAACGCGGATTTGGCTTGCTATAGCTTTCTTTTGTGGACAATACTGAGATAGAGATGTCATTGTGGGAATTATAATGAACACTTAAGCTCCATTGGCGAGTAATTCTATGGTCTTCTCTAATTTTTTCTTTAGTTCTTAGACATACATTTTTTTCTCTACGTGTAAGTTTGCTACAGTAAATTTCAGTTTATGGGGACAGCAGATTTGCCACGGCTGAATACTCACCAGAGCCAAACACAATTATTAGACGCTAATACGTTAGTGTACCATTTCTGAGATCAGACCAAAAGCATTGCAAAGAGATGTACTAAGCAAACTGACTGTGATAAGCTCTAGTGATATGAGCAGTTTAACCAAATGTTAATTCTTTTTAAATACCATGTCATTTTTCTTGAACTGTTCTAGAATGCTGTTATAACTTTTGCGCATTTACTTGTTTACTTGGTTTGTTACTGGTAATTGAATGCAACTGTCTTACTTTCACTTGTGTATTGAGTACCGACACTACCTCTACTACTGGTTGAGGCCCATAACTTATATGCATTAACTGTTCTCCTTATAACCCCGAAATGAGGCAACAGTTAATTTGCGTAACGGAATCTATCTGCAGACATGTACCGCATATCAGAAACTTATGCAACGAGAAATTGGCCTCTTATGCTGAAAAAAGATTATTTGGATTCCAGGTGTATGCACTGGTACGAGTACAAAGCACTAATGGAATCTATTACAGAAGACGAAATCGTGACCTTGAGAAGAGGTAGTCATAGGATTGCGAGGTTATGAAGTGGGTGTGCGTAATCAGCAACTACGCTTTCAGATTAATCTGTATTGAGACGAACATAAACGCAATAGGGGTCTAGTCACAAGGTAAGTAGACACATGGCCGAAAACTGGAAGGCAGAAAACGCGTGACGGCGTGTTACCAAGATGAAAGTCTTGCGAACTCTTACAATGACTATAATATTGAGAATGGGTATGTGAAAATGTGAAGAAGTACAGCGGAAACAAGAACGTCCGTGTAATCCGGTGAATTACAGACCCATACCACTGTCGCAGATTTTCAGTGGGATTTTGGAACATATACTGTGTTCGTGTATGAATTACCTCGAAGGTAACGGTCTATTAATACAGAGCCAGCACGCATTCAGGATATATTGCTCTTGTGAAACACAACTATCTCTTTATTCGAAGGACGTGATGAGTGCTATCGACAGGTGTCCTCAAATTGATTCCATATTTCTAGATTCAGAAAGCTTTTGACGCCGTTCTTCATAAGAGACTTCTACTCAAATAGCGTGCCTATGAAATATCGATTCAGTTGTGCGACTGGATTCGTGATTTGCCGTCAGAAAGGTAGCAGAGTGTAGTAATTGACGGAAAATCATCGAGTAAAACAAATCTGGCGTCCCTCAAGAAGTGTTATAGGCCCTCTGCAGTTCCTAATCTACATGGCCTAAATGATTTAGGAGACGATCTGAGCAGCCCCCTTGAAATTGATTGCAAATAATGTTATCAATTGCCGTTTAGTAAAGCCATCCGAAGAACAAAATCAATTTCAAGATATCTTACACAGTACATCTGTAAGGTGCGAAAAGTGGCAACCGTCTTTGAATACGGAAAAGAGTGACGTCATCCACATCAGTACGAAAAGAAGTCTATTAAATTTCGGTTACACGATAAAATACCAAGGAAATTCAATTACAAACAGCTTAAACTGCAACGATCACATAGCTAATATTGTGAGGAAGGCATCTACATCTACATCTACATCTATACTCCGCGAGCCACCTTACGGTGTGTGGCGGAGGGTACTTATTGTACCACTATCTGATCCCCCCTTCCCTGTTCCATTCACGAATTGTGCGTGGAAAGAACGACTGCTTGTAAGTCTCCGTATTTGCTCTAATTTCTCGGATCTTTTCGTTGTGATCATTACGCGAGATATATGTGGGCGGTAGTAATATGTTGCCCATCTCTTCCCGGAATGTGCTCTCTCGTAATTTCGATAATAAACCTCTCCGTATTGCGTAACGCCTTTCTTGAAGTGTCCGCCACCGGAGCTTGTTCAGCATCTCCGTAACGCTCTCGCGCTGACTAAATGTCCCCATGACGAATCGCGCTGCTTTTCGCTGGATCATGTCTATCTCTTCTATTAATCCAACCTGGTAAGGGTCCCATACTGATGAGCAATACTCAAGAATCGGACGAACAAGCGTTTTGTAAGCTACTTCTTTCGTCGATGAGTCACATTTTCTTAGAATTCTTCCTATGAATCTCAACCTGGCGCCTGCTTTTCCCACTATTTGTTTTATGTGATCATTCCACTTCAGATAGCTCCGGATAGTAACTCCTAAGTATTTTACGGTCGTTACCGCTTCCAATGATTTACCACCTGTGGCATAATCGTACTGGAATGGATTTCTGCCCCTATGTATGCGCATTATATTACATTTATCTACGTTTAGGGAAAGCTGCCAGCTGTCGCACCATGCATTAATCCTCTGCAGGTCCTCCTGGAGTACGTACGAGTCTTCTGATGTTGCTACTTTCTTGTAGACAACCGTGTCATCTGCAAATAGCCTCACGGAGCTACCGATGTTGTCAACTAAGTCATTTATGTATATTGTAAACAATAAAGGTCCTATCACGCTTCCCTGCGGTACTCCCGAAATTACCTCTACATCTGCAGATTTTGAACCGTTAAGAATGACATGTTGTGTTCTTTCTTCTAGGAAATCCTGAATCCAATCACAAACCTGGTCCGATATTCCGTAAGCTCGTATTTTTTTCACTAAACGTAAGTGCGGAACCGTATCAAATGCCTTCCTGAAGTCCAGGAATACGGCATCAATCTGCTCGCCAAAGACCAAAGACTGCGTTTCATTGGCAGAACACTTATGCAACAAATCTACTAAAGAGACTGCCTACATTAAACTTTTTCGTCCTCTGCTAGAGTATTACTGTGCGGTATGGGATCTTTAGCAGATAGGGTTGACGGAGGACTCTGAAAAATTCCAGATCAGGGCAGTTCATATTGTGCAGGGGAGAGAGTGTCACAGAAATGATAAGCGAGTTGGGGTGTCAATCGTTAAAATAAAGGCGCTTTCCGTTGTGGTAAGATATTTTCACGTAATTTCAGTCACCACTTTCTCCTTTGAATGTGAAAATATTTTACTATCATCGTAATAAAAGGAGACCATTCAGAACTTTTACTGAAATATGCAAGTGTACAACTTTCTTACGTGCTGTTAGAGAGTGGAATGACACAGAAACAGCATGTAGATGGTTCGAAGAACCCTCTGCCATGCACTTAAATGTTATTTACAGAGTAGTGATGCAGACGTAGATGTAAATTGTGTCTTCAAAATCAACCGATACGTAAAGTAATAGGAACCTTGTGTAAGAAGAGGGGAGACCGCGTTACTTACAGCTTTCAGGGCAGTTCATCAGGAAAAGTCCTCTCGGTCTCAGCGTTAGACAGAAACTGTCTGTTCACCATTACCTACACTCTGACCAGCCTAACAAAGACAAAAGTGTTTGTGGTGCACAAAAAATTTCATGTTTCAGCAATTCTGACACAGTATCTCTGGTTCAGGAGGTGAATGCTGATAAAGTGCTTCAAGAGTAACGAAAGTTAGTGTGGTTAATGTTGGTTGTCGTTCATGAAAGGGCACAGACAACTTTTATCGATGACATTGCACTTACCTGTCACATAAATGGTCCTCCTTTCAGCATAAAAGATAAGTTTATCGCTGCGTGCGTCTGCCAGGTGCGGGATACGTACACAGAGAGATTCTGTTGCGCAGATTAACGGTTGATTCATTTCAATGATATGATTTCGGTGATGAAAGAAGAACTGTTAATGCATACAAGTTATGGGCCTCACCCAGTAGTAGAGGTAGTATCGATTCTCAGTAAGCAAGTTAGCAAATAAAAGCACAAAGTTTCACTGTGTACCCTTATATGTTGTGTCCGTGAAGACGAAGTTACTTTAAAAAAAACAAATATTTGTTTAGCCACAGCTCCATGTAAATATAATCCACGGGACAGTACAATTCGTGTTGACATATGTTCATTCTCATTACTAGCAACTTACACACTAAATCATGTTCACATATGTAACTGGTGTTCCACTCCCGTGTACATCTATAATTACTTAATTACCTTACAAACTGTGCTCAATCAGTATAAAAGTGAGTTATCTTGTACTACGAATCTAGGATTTAAGAAGACAGGGACTGGAATGTAATGTAACATCGACGACCATGTCATCAAAGACGGAGCTCGAGCTCGCAAACGACAAGAACAGAGGAGGAGATTGTTTTTCAAAGGAAGCTCCTTGAACTGGTCTCAGACTATTTGGAGAACCACGATAAATTTTATCTGGATGACTCAACGGCCGTTTGAATCTCACTTTTCTGGACACGAGTCCAGTTCTTCATTCACTGAGCTACCTCTCCTGACTAAAATGTGAAACTTGCGGCTTAGGATTACTAAATTAAATGTGTAATACTGATAGCGAAATCGTAGTATAAGCCTTGGCTAAAGCAGATTCCCCAGCCCAGTAGTTTCACAGAATAAGCTAACGTTACAGCGGGTCGCATTCGCTAATATGCAGAGACTATTTGGAACTGGGTGTGGCCATTATGAGACAGATTTTCCTTGGTTTCTCTCGTTCACATCTGACTAATGAAGAGCACCGTCAATTCTCCCCCAAAGTTCTTGTTCAACTCAGCAACTACTCTGGCTTTAACGATTTGGCTTCATCACTTGGAAAACGTTGTGGGGAATTCAAACCAACAACTTCGTTTTATTAGCAGATCACTTAGAAGATGCAACAAATCTGCTGAAGAAACTGTTTACTTTGCTTTTTTCCGGTCTCTTCTGTAGTATTGCTGTAAAATGTAGGATCCTCATCACATATAGTTGACAGAAGAAAATGAAAAAGTTCGAATAGGAGCAGATCGGTTTATAGGTTACTATCACGAAAAAGCCGAGAGAGATTCGAGGTGACACCGAGATTTTATAACAATCGTTCTTCCCGCGAACCATTCGCTACTGAAACAGGAGAGGGGGGGGGGGGGGGACCTGGCAGTGATGAACAAAGTACTGCATCCTCCTCCACACGCTGTTAACGTGGCTTGTGGAGTATGGATATAGACGCATATATACCTATGATACGAGAACTGGGATGGAAATCATTAAAGACATTTTTCGTTACGGCTAGATCTTTTCACTATCAACAACATTCTCCTACGAAGGAGAAAATATTTTGTTGAATTCCATCTACATAGAGATAAACGACCATCCTAATTAAATAAGAGAACTCGGAGATCGCAGGGAAAGATTTAAGTTTCCATGTAGATGTAGACTAATCGTCACACTCTGTCCTTATGAATATTTTTTTAATTTGAAGGTTTTCGCGAGCGGGGTCGATTTTTCTAGTTTTGCAAAGGGCATAGAAGTTTGGAAGCGACACCGTTGGGAGAAGATTGTATCTTGTGATCCACAACTTCCTAGAAACTTACTGCTTAAATTAAGTGCTCTTGTGGAAGCTTTGTCACTCGGCTTCTGAATGAAGAGGAAACCAGTACTGCAGAAGTAAATGTCAAATGTCACCACAACTGGCTTACGTTGCTACGCGTTTCTCTTTGGCGTCGTAATAAACCACATTATAAAATTAGTTGAAGAACTAAACGAAGCGGCACCCGTGATTTAGCAGTAAAAAAACGTGAACCTTCGGGAAGACCACGCGGAAAGTGCTGTTGAATATAATACTTTTTCGTCTGAAGAGTGGCACCCGGATATACGTTAAGATTTTCGACGCACTGTCTGTCTGTGCCTTACGATTCTCTTTTCATTATTTCTATTTTGAATTTGCAAGGTGAGCCTTTCGAAGAGACATACAACATTCAAATTCATCTTACTGCTCAGCCCAGCAAGTTGTTTGGCTCCTTTTAAGACAGAGGTATTAAATCCTTTAGTAGCGATATCTGAATTGATTTTCAGAATGAAATTATCAACTGCTGAGGCTATGGCACATTTTCCATTTTCTACAAAAAAAAAGGAAAAAGAAAAACCTCAAAGGGAAGATCGAGAAGTGAAAATAATTAGACATGTGTAAGTACTACTCTCCTCAAAAAAGAAATCAAGACGACGTTCAGGTTCACAGTGTTATGGATAAAAATAAATAGCTGTGTGTGCAGAATTCCGGTATTTACTACACCATGTGTCTCTAGCACACAGACAACGTAGCCGTCAGAAATCAGTGTTACTTGTTGTCTTGCAATGTAGCAAAACCTCCACGCCTTCCGTATCAATATTTGCATGTAGATAACTGAAATAGTTTTGTAAACTTTAAGAAATGAATGCAGTCGTTACTCAAGCGATATATATATATATATATATATATATATATATATATATATATATATATATATATATATATACCTATCGTATAAATCCTCTTTTGTGTCTAAGTGTAGTTTTTCTGAAGCAAAATTAGGAAGCCAGCCGCAGATTTTCGTAGCTGAAACCGCGTACTATCAGCTACGTGTCATTCATGCGGATTGGTCGTTGTGTCAGGTAAAAAACGTTGATCGAGGTCACTATTATGGATACTACCACACTACACATTAAGAACACACAATTCGCCTGTTCCCGACCCTGCCATCCCGTCCTCCCTCACCACCACCACCACGCGTTGTTAATCTGCAGCAGTATCTATTTATGACATACGATTCAGCAAATTGGGTGGTCAGAATGGGCCTTAAGGGCATGTTAGGAACTCTTCTTCTTCTTTTTCTTCTTCTTCTTCTGCACTTCTGCACTTACATAGTCTTCCCAGGCATCTTCGGCCTGCCGGCTTATAATTTCTGACATCCGGCCTACCAGATTATAATTTCTGACTTTGTAATGCAGTCTGGTACTGTTCATTCTGTCGAGATATTCGTTCCATTTTCATCTATTACCTTCAGTTTTAATTCTTGCGTTAAATGTTTTAAATTCCTACTTACTGTCACTATTTCTTAATTGTATACTCTTATACATACTTTCACAACCCTAAGAAATTACTTTTCAGCTGCCTAGATCTTCCTTTCGTGTCGTTTGTAAATGACTCACGACTCAACGTCCGAAGAGATATGTGGGAATGGCCATTTATTTTACAGAACTCCATTCGTGTTATTTTTTGTGTCTTGTTTCTAAAATGCCCCTTTATTGTTTCATAAATTTTTCCAAATTTTGCTACTTGCTTCTCTATATCTTAATCATACTTGTATGTGTTACTACATCCCAGACAATTAAAGTGACTGACATTTTCATCTACTATATTGTTCACCACTACTTTCACTCTCATATATACAAGGCATCGTTTTAGTTTTCTTTTTGGATATGGTCGTATTGTGGTTTTCAGCCATTTTACTTAGACACAAAGTAAATAAATACCTTTCTGTACGCCATTCTCTTTCTGTCTTTAAGCTGTGCCATTGTCTGCGAATAAAACATACAGTAATGCAGAGCAGTCTTTTCGCCCATTCTAATACCTGCGTTAAACTTGGTTATTCAGCTGTGTAATATTTATATTAAAATGTGTGTGTGAAGTGCTGCACCAATGTCCCAGAACTGATGTCATGTTAGCGATTAGCGATGAAAAATGCTGTCAGCTTTCCATTTGTATCTAACGTGGCTATTGTAAGCTTCTTAAGGTGTTTATTGAATGGAATGAATTATCCATGGACTTCATTACTATCCACAGATTTTAGCTACTAAATTTTACAAAAGACTATTTCCAGTTTAATAAATGATAAATGCATGTTTTTCCTTGACCTGTTTCATCACAAGTACGGCATCTGTTGTCGATCTTCCTCTGCAGAAAACCGTTTGTTTTTCATGTTCTTCAATCAATAAACATTTTGTGCTCTTCAGGATTCTAGTGAATGCCCTGTATCCTGTGTAGTGTGACCCATAGTCGCCCTTTCTACTGGCAATTCGTACATATAATATGAGTTCATCTATCGATGTTGTTCATGTCATTAGCTTTCCTTTTTCGCCACCAATAGCCACCGTCACTCTTTCTCTGGTGAATCGTACACATCTCGCGAGTCTACACAGAGTGATTTTGCTAACTGGGGACGAACTGCAGGAAACGATCCATGAGTGGCTGGAAATGCGTTCCCAGGGAAGTACACCTACCTGAAGATGGAGGGAAAAGATCTTTGACAGTGACTCCGGTATCAGCACCAGTGTTGCCAACTCTCCAAAAATATGAAATAAAACGAGGTGTATAATTGTGCAGTTTTGTTTTTGCAGTGTCATACTGCGTAAGGTATTTAAGAAGGAGGGATGCATATGAAGATGCGGTAAGGTACATATAGATAGATAAGCCCGGCTATGTGAAGAACAATTCGGTCAAATGTTATACACAGACAATCGAAAATGTAATCAATGGTGATATTAATTTCATGGATTTTTTTCTTCTTCCAGGTTCTTGAAAAATAAGTTACTCGTATCAAGTGTACAAATAAGTTTCCAAAAACTTCAGGAAATAAATGTTCCTCGTGATTTTGCGTCATATGTTAATTGCGTGTACGACGTTTCTTTTTAATGACTTTAATAGTCAGGGACAAAATGTATAGACATTTAAAAATGTGAAGTTTCCGGAAAGCACAAAATGATAAAAATTTAGAGGCTCGTCTTGTGCATATCTCGTTAGAGAAATGCTTTATTGATGCACTTGTAATTCGATTGCCGTATAACAATTTGAGATTTTATTTCTGTTACATGCACATAAAATACCAGCCCATTTTTAAAAACTCGATATTTTGAGGCAAATGTGTATTTAAATGACTATCTTCATGTCAGTTTCTTTTTCATTACTTTCTTTTTATCACAATAAAAATAGAAACAATGTTTCTGTTAGGTACTTACAGGATGAACTTTACAAAATCTGCACTGTAATTTCACATTATTTCTTATAAAGCT
Organism: Schistocerca serialis cubense; assembly: GCF_023864345.2. Taxonomy (NCBI): domain Eukaryota; kingdom Metazoa; phylum Arthropoda; class Insecta; order Orthoptera; family Acrididae; genus Schistocerca; species Schistocerca serialis. Next base: position 855,829,953 of record NC_064639.1, on the reverse strand, counting down.
ACCGCGCAGAGTAGAAGTAAGCTGTTCCTCTCCTCAGTTCAGTTGCTGGCACAATTTTGATAACAACTGTGAAGTGTGCAACTTCTGATTCATGCTGCATAAATCAAAGGCTTCTTTGCTTAGAACAGCTTCCTTCGTTATTGTGAAAATTCGGTACTTCGCTGATATCAGCTTCAATGGATCAGCGTTTCCAATAATGGCTTCAACGGTGGATGTGTATGCAGACGAACCCGCAAGACACGCCAACACAGCTTTAGTTAGCTTCGTTGCGCTTTTTAATTCAGTCTGATAACACATTGTATGGAATATTGAGGTGTGTTTTGAAGTATTAGTTCAATATAAATAATTTTCCTTCAATAAACATTGATTTTACCGCTTTCCTCTAGTCAAGAAAAGTCTAGAAAAGAAGCCAAACGATTGTGAAAAAATCCATACTACTGGAAGACGACTAAATCACTCATTTGCCAGCTAAATGGTATCAAAAAGAAGCAAGAGTTAGCTCTAAAAAAGCTAATTTGGCAACACTGATCAGCAGCAGGCAGGTGGTCCACCAGCATGACGTACGACAGACTACGGTGTGAAACATTCAACGCGACAGCTGCCACTATTTGTAACACTTACAACCCATGCAGGCCTTATTAACTACAGACTTGCCTCCGCGGCTAAGATTTTGTTGCTAGTTCGTCGCAGAGGCAACCACGGTGGTCGAGTTTCTGTCAGCCATCCTAGACACAGATGGGGCTACCTTTACGAGGGCTATATCGTCAATCTTCACAACAGCTATCTGTGAACTAAGAAGAATCCCCACGGCATGGTGGCAGTGAAACATGAACACCGGTTCAGTCTCAGTGTGAGGGCGGGGATTATTGGCGACCGCTTTGTGGGACCAGTCGTCCTTCAAAACGCTTCACAGGCGAGGCACGTCTGCGCTTGCTGCCGGTGACCTCACCTCCCTGCTGGAAGAAGTGTCTTTGGGGCACGAAGAGTGATATGATTACTGCATCATGATGGTGCTCCAGCTAACTACTCTCATGAGTGTGATGCTAAATCATTAAAACACAGGGCATTCCCGTAGGCTTGGTGTGATCTCATGTGTGCTATCAATCGCTGCGACCTACACTGTCAAAAAACTTTTAGTTTTACAGACAAGGGGTGTACTTCCCATATAACGTATTTCCGGCCACATGTCCATATGATCCATTTTGTCCCTTATTTGTACGTAAATGACTATTCAGGGGTCGTTTTCTGCAATGCGCCCTCTTTTAGTAAAATCCCCCCATATTTTCCATTTCCGTTGTTTCTGTCTGCGTAGCAAAGGGATTCGTAGTGTTCCACATATTGGCGCTGCTCTGTGTTTGATTAAAACTGAAGAAACTGCAAAAAGGTGGGAATTTAAGGAGATGGGACCTGGATAAACTAAAAGAACCAGAGGTTGTACAGAAATTCAGGGAGAGCATAAGGGAGCAATTGACAGGGATGGGGGAAATAAATACAGTAGAAGAAGAATGGGTAGCTTTGAGGGATGAAGTAGTGAAGGCAGCAGAGGATCAAGTAGGTAAAAAGACGAGGGCTAGTAGAAATCCTTGGGTAACAGAAGAAATATTGAATTTACTTGATGAAAGGAGAAAACATAAAAATGCAGTAAGTGAAACAGGCAAAAAGGAATACAAACTTCTCAAAAATGAGATCGACAGGAAGTGCAAAATGGCTAAGCAGGGATGGCTAGAGGACAAATGTAAGGATGTAGAGGCCTATCTCACTAGGGGTAAGATAGATACCGCCTATAGGAAAATTAAAGAGACCTTTGGAGATAAGAGAACGACTTGTATGAATATCAAGAGCTCAGATGGAAACCCAGTTCTAAGCAAAGAAGGGAAAGCAGAAAGGTGGAAGGAGTATATAGAGGGTCTATACAAGGGCGATGTACTTGAGGACAATATTATGGAAATGGAAGAGGATGTAGATGAAGATGAAATGGGAGATATGATACTGCGTGAAGAGTTTGACAGAGCACTGAAAGACCTGAGTCGAAACAAGGCCCCCGGAGTAGACAATATTCCATTGGAACTACTGACGGCCGTGGGAGAGCCAGTCCTGACAAAACTCTACCATCTGGTGAGCAAGATGTATGAAACAGGCGAAATACCCTCAGACTTCAAGAAGAATATAATAATTCCAATCCCAAAGAAAGCAGGTGTTGACAGATGTGAAAATTACCGAACTATCAGCTTAATAAGTCACAGCTGCAAAATACTAACACGAATTCTTTACAGACGAATGGAAAAACTAGTAGAAGCCAACCTCGGGGAAGATCAGTTTGGATTCCGTAGAAACACTGGAACACGTGAGGCAATACTGACCTTACGACTTATCTTAGAAGAAAGATTAAGGAAAGGCAAACCTACGTTTCTAGCATTTGTAGACTTAGAGAAAGCTTTTGACAATGTTGACTGGAATACTCTCTTTAAAATTCTAAAGGTGGCAGGGGTAAAATACAGGGAGTGAAAGGCTATTTACAATTTGTACAGAAACCAGATGGCAGTTATAAGAGTCGAGGGACATGAAAGGGAAGCAGTGGTTGGGAAGGGAGTAAGACAGGGTTGTAGCCTCTCCCCGATGTTGTTCAATCTGTATATTGAGCAAGCAGTAAAGGAAACAAAAGAAAAATTCGGAGTAGGTATTAAAATTCATGGAGTAGAAATAAAAACTTTGAGGTTCGCCGATGACATTGTAATTCTGTCAGAGACAGCAAAGGACTTGGAAGAGCAGTTGAATGGAATGGACAGTGTCTTGAAAGGAGGATATAAGATGAACATCAACAAAAGCAAAACAAGGATAATGGAATGTAGTCTAATTAAGTCGGGTGATGCTGAGGGAATTAGATTAGGAAATGAGGCACTTAAAGTAGTAAAGGAGTTTTGCTATTTGGGGAGCAAAATAACTGATGATGGTCGAAGTAGAGAGGATATAAAAGGTAGGCTGGCAATGGCAAAGAAAGCGTTTCTGAAGAAGAGAAATTTGTTAACATCCAGTATTGATTTAAGTGTCAGGAAGTCATTTCTGAAAGTATTCGTATGGAGTGTAGCCATGTATGGAAGTGAAACATGGACGATAAATAGTTTGGACAAGAAGAGAATAGAAGCTTTCGAAATGTGGTGCTACAGAAGAATGCTGAAGATTAGATGGGTAGATCACATAACTAATGAGGAAGTATTGAATAGGATTTTGGAGAAGAGAAGTTTGTGGCACAACTTGACCAGAAGAAGGGATCGGTTGGTAGGACATGTTCTGAGACATCAAGGGATCACCAATTTAGTATTGGAGGGCAGCGTGGAGGGTAAAAATCGTAGAGGGAGACCAAGAGATGAATACACTAAGCAGATTCAGAAGGATGTAGGTTGCAGTAGGTACTGGGAGATGAAAAAGCTTGCACAGGATAGAGTAGCATGGAGAGCTGCATCAAACCAGTCTCAGGACTGAAGACCACAACAACAACAACTGTGTTTGTTATCTGTACCGTTTCTCTGTGTGTTTTGTCAAGCTCTTTCACTGTCTTATGGGCTAGCTTGACTTCCCAGCATTCTTGGTGGACATCTTTTACCACCTTTCTAGCAACGTCCCTCTTCTGTTTCTAAATATGATAATGTTCTTCGGATTGTTAGGGTAATCGAGATAAGCTTTATGTTTGAGTTACATGGCCAGATACCCAGATTTTGCGGCCCTCTTTCTGTCTATCTTTCTCTTATTAGCCTATGATTCATCAGCAGCCTTCGTTATTACTTTCCTTATATTGTCCCATTTCTGGTCAATATATTCTGCTGCTTATGTCTGCTGCTGCTAACTGTTTAGCTGTTTTTGATACAGGTCTACCACATAGTTAAGTGTGCCATTACTCCCGTAAAAAAACGGGACAGTTCCCTTTTTTTGTTGTCCCTCGTTCACAGAATTTTTCCTGGGACGTTCATAGGTTCCGTATTTTCTTGTAAACTTTTTTGTCATTTCTTCTCGTTGATTAGCGTGCTGAACTAAGTTATTATTCCTAAACGCAAATGTACCTTTCCTTCCAACTTAAAGGAAAGATATCCTATCCTCGAAGAGGGAAGCTTAGTTATGGAATTCACTGTAACACTTTGCAATGCCACTTTATCGATTGCACGTGACGGGAATTTGGATATTGTACAGCATGATAAATCAAGAAATCTTGCTTATATTTAAAAATGTAAAACTTTGCCAGCATTAACATGCTTCATTAAAGGATTATAATGAAATCAAATTCTTGATATTCAAGATCACAGACCTTCTACATTGATTAAAATAACGAAAGATATAATATTATCTTTGATTTTAGACCTGGTGTGCCACCGTAATTGCTTTAAAATATTTCATTAACGTCTACTCTGTTAGTGAGAACCACACATGTTACAGTTATGAGCTTCAATTTGCACCAAGATAGAACTCGGTAACAGTATAATCGTAATTTTTGAAATTCGCCGGCCGCGGTGGCCGTGCGGTTCTAGGCGCTCCAGTCCGGAGCCGCGCTGCTGCTACGGTCGCAGGTTCGAATCCTGCCTCGGGCATGGGTGTGTGTGATGTCCTTAGGTTAGTTAGGTTTAAGTAGTTCTAAGTTCTAGGGGACTAATGACCACAGCAGTTGAGTCCCATAGTGCTCAGAGCCATTTGAACCATTTTTTTGAAATTCCAGGAAATGAAGAGGCTACATTGGCTGCAGCTGAAGGAGAATTAGCACACATAGTGTCATAATTATAGCTACAGTTCCATTTGTTGAGCAAAGAATATCTTTAAAAAGCTCTGTGATGTCAAGTTTAGTTGTAACCGAAACAAAGCAGATGCTATTATTAATAACGTATTAACTCATCGCTGGAAAAACTTCTTAAAGATGATCTTGATCATGTAAACTTTGTAAGTTTATCCATTGATACCAGCAATCATAAACCGATAAAGTTTCTCCCAGTCCTAGTTAAATATTTCATTTCAGAAAGTGGGGTGCATAAAATATTGGAACTCATTTCTACTGAAAATGAAACTTCTAATCTAATATCTAAACATGCGATGTCAGTCCTGAATGATCACTTCCTGTAATAAAAGTTTGTGTGTTTTTCTGCTGACAGTACGAACACTATGTGTGACGGAGAAAACAGGTAATCTTTGTAAGTGTGGGTCGCATAGCACACATCGTCGACAACAGTGTGGAAACAGCCGTTGGAAAGCTGTCAGTTGATAGAGAGAACATCATCTGTAGAATTTACAGTATTTTCCTACTGATACTGTACGGATGGAAAGACTCAAAGACTTCCGTCATTTTATAAATTTCAGGTACTGTCAATTGTTGAGTAACTACAATACAAGATGGTTGGCATTGCTTCTCGCTTTTGAAAGAAGTTTCAATTTATATCCTGCTCTAAAATCATTGTTCCTTTCCGAATCCGGTTGTCCTCATCTTCGCGATTACTTTCAACAATGAGGAACCGGAGTTATAGTTGTGGTATGCTCATAGTAAGATCAATGTGTGTGAAACAAACTTTCGAGAAACAGAAAATCAGAATGTCTGCCTTGTAGAGACAACATCTTGTTATGAATTACTCATAAAAAGGTAAACAAACAGCAAATAAAGCAATTTTGTTAGTTTTTAATATTAAATCTATGTTGAAGGGATCGTAAACGATGATCAAGCTGCTCACAGAGATTTTTATTTTTATGTTAATTCATTTTATAATGCGGCACTTTAATATTTGACTACATGGGGAAAGCAGTTTTCAGGTTATAAATACACTCTGTTCGACCATTCTAGAAAAGGAGCTACAATGGAGTGACATAGAACCAAGATACCATTGAGTCAGAAAGCAAGCAATATGGAAATCAATAGTGCAGAACAGTTTGACGACTACTGCATTATCGGAACTATTGCAGTTGAGAAATTAAATAACTGGAATGGTTTAAAGGAAGAAGTGCATAATAAATGAGTTACAATATTTAAAGTGTTGAAGGAAAAATGCATAAAAGTTAAACTACTGTCTAAAATTATAGATCTTTCTCTGTGCATCCCTGGGTCTAAAGCAAAAAATTCAGCATTCGTTTTCAAAAATGGATCAGTATTGGTTATGTGATAAAACAAATGTTTTAGATAGCACAACTTCCAATCCAATGATTCTCAGGTGTAATCCAAGCATTTCATGTTCAGACTTGTACGATAGATTGTCATGCAATTAGCAGTTGTGTAAGCAAATTCACTCAGGTGAAAAATACAAACAAAATTCTAGTATTATGAAGGATGTTTAGGTGCAGTTCACTTGTAGTGTTAATAAGACTGGTCTGATGCAGAGTGCATTTATTCGGTATCATGATTCGGTCATTCTCATGTTCTGTTAATACAATATTTCATAAATTATTGATCAGTTGATCACAGCCTTTTCAGGTGCCCCGTATTTTCACGGGGAGAATCGGTAGGTTTATCGTCACTCTCTTCGTTAGACTAAATATGACTATAAATATGAGGTTAGCTGTATGCTACAAGGTCTGAAACTGAATGAAAGCTGAAGTATTTAATGAGATACATTTTGTGTTTGTAAAATTTTTTCTGCTACCAGTCACGATTTTGCCTTTGTATTTTGCACGACACGTTTCGGAAAATGATTCCCATTTTCCAGTACGTTTTTCTGTGTGGTTTGCCACTTGTTCGTAAAGTTTTCTATGTGTGAGGTGCTTCGCTCTTCGTTGGCTTTACTGCAATGTATAAAAACACTCGAAATTTTTGGTTTTTATACAGAGTTAACGGTGAAATTCTGAAAGAAATTTTACTTATGAATTGGTGCAGTATGAAAAAACAGCTAATTACGTTGGTGGTTAGTAGCGTTTCCGGAGCGCGTCGGAGGACTTTATTCGCGTAGCATATTCAATGGACCCCGCGTTTTCAGGGGACTCACAGCTACAATGTCGACAATTTTTTTTTTTTTGGGGAGTGGGAGAGGGGGACAATTAACCGACTTCAGTTTTAAATTGAAAATAATTATACTGATTTCCATTTTATTAGCATTTAAAGCTCTTGAAACAATCGATCATTGACATAACATATTATGTATTGTTAAACAAGGCCCCGGGAGTAGACAACATTCCATTAGAACTACTGATGGCCTTGGGAGAGCCAGTCACGACAAAACTCTACCATCTGGTGAGCAAGATGTATGAGACAGGCGAAATATCCACAGACTTCAAGAAGAATATAATAATTCCAATCCCAAAGAAAGCAGGTGTTGACAGATGTGAAAATTACCGAACTATCAGTTTAATAAATCACAGCTGCAAAATATTAACGCGAATTCTTTACAGACGAATGGAAAAACTGGTAGAAGCGGACCTCGGGGAAGATCAGTTTGGATTCCGTAGAAATGTTGGAACACGTGAGGCAATACTAACATTACGACTTATCTTAGAAGAAAGATTAAGAAAAGGTAAACCTACGTTTCTAGCATTTGTAGACTTAGAGAAAGCTTTTGACAACGTTAACTGGAATACTCTCTTTCAAATTCTGAAGGTGGCAGGGGTAAAATACAGGGACCGAAAGGCTATTTACAATTTGTACAGAAACCAGATGGCAGTTATAAGAGTCGAGGGGGATGAAAGGGAAGCAGTGGTTGGGAAAGGAGTGAGACAGGGTTGTAGCCTCTCCCCGATGTTATTCAATCTGTGTATGGAGCAAGCAGTAAAGGAAACAAAAGAAAAATTCGGAGTAGGTATTAAAATCCATGGAGAAGAAATAAAAACTTTGAGGTTCGCCGATGACATTGTAATTCTGTCAGAGACAGCAAAGGACTTTGAAGAGCAGTTGAACGGAATGGACAGTCTCTTGAAAGGAGGATATAAGATGAACATCAACAAAAGCAAAATGAGGATAATGGGATGTAGTCAAATTAAATCGGGTGATGCTGAGGGGATTAGATTAGGAAATGAGACACTTAAAGTAGTAAAGGAGTTTTGCTATTTAGGGAGTAAAATAACTGATGATGGTCGAAGAAGAGAGGATATAAAATGTAGACTGGCAATGGCAAGGAAATCGTTTCTGAAGAAGAGAAATTTGTTAACATCGAGTATAGATTTAAGTGTCAGGAAGTCGTTTCTGAAAGTATTTGTATGGAGTGTAGCCTTGTATGGAAGTGAAACATGGACGATAACCAGTTTGGACACGAAGATAATAGAAGCTTTCGAAATGTGGTGCTACAGAAGAATGCTGAAGATAAGGTGGGTAGATCACGTAACTAATGAGGAGGTATTGAATAGGATTGGGGAGAAGAGAAGTTTGTGGCACAACTTGACTAGAAGAAGGGATCGGTTGGTAGGACATGTTTTGAGGCATCAAGGGATCACAAATTTAGCATTGGAGGGCAGCGTGGAGGGTAAAAATCGTAGAGGGAGACCAAGAGATGAATACACTAAGCAGATTCAGAAGGATGTAGGTTGCAGTAGGTACTGGGAGATGAAGAAGCTTGCACAGGATAGAGTAGCATGGAGAGCTGCATCAAACCACTCTCAGGACTGAAGACCACAACAACAACAAACATTTGAAAATCTGTTTGCCTAAATTCGTCATTCATAAACATATTTACGTGATGCAAAATGACACAACAGTTTTATTTATATATTGAGATCTACTTCGGCCTGTTGTAGATTTTAACGAACTTGTGCCACACATTTGCCGAAAGACATTGTTTGCTTTTTATTGTTAACAAGACTCGCCTAGGTAACACCTTCATATAGAACGCTGTAAGCTGCTAAGCGAAGTAAGTACACAGACCCAAAGAGTCTGCCAGTTATTTACAGTATTGGCCATTAAAGTTTGCTCACCAAGAAGAAATGCAGATGATAAACGGGTATTCATTGGACAAATATATTATACTAGAACTGACATGTGATTACATTTTCACGCAATTTGCGTGCATAGATCCTGAGAAATCAGTACCCAGAGCAACCACCTCTGGCCGTAATAACGGCCTTGATACGCCTGGGCATTGAGTCAAACTGAGCTTTGATGGCGTGTACAGGTACAGCTGCCCATGCAGCTTCAACACGATACCACAGTTTATCAAGAGTAGTGACTGGCGTATTGTGACGAGCCACTTGCTCGGCCACCATTGACCAGACGTTTTCAGTTGGTGAGAGATCTGGAGAATGTGGTGGCCAGGGCAGCAGTCGAACATTTCCTGCATCCAGAAAGGCCTGTACAGGATCTGCAACATGCGGTCGTGCATTATCATGCTAAAATGTAGGGTTTCGCAGGGATCGAATGAAGGGTAGAGCCACGGGTCGTAACACATCTGAAATGTAACGTCAATGCGAACAAGAGGTGACCGAGACGTGTAACCAATGGCACCCCATACCATAACGCCGGATGATACGCCAGTATGGCGATGACGAATACACGCTTCCAATGTGCGTTCACCGCCATGTCGCCTAACATGGATGCGACCATCATGATGCTGTAAACAGAACCTGGATTCATCCAAAAAAATGACGTTTTGCCATTCGTGCACCCAGGTTCGTCGAGTACACCATCGCAGGCGCTCCTGTCTGTGATGCAGCGTCTAGGTTAACCGCAGCCATAGTCTGCGAGTTGATAGTTCATGCTGCTGCAAACGACGTCGAACTGTTCGTGCAGATGGTTGTTGTCTTGCAAACGTCCCCATCTGTTGACTCAGTGATCGAGACGTGGCTGCACGATCGTTACAGCCACGCGAATAAGATGCCTGTCATCTCGACTGCTAGTGATACTAGGCCGTTGGGATCCAGCACGGCGTTCCGTATTACCCTCCTGATCCCACCGATTCCTTATTCTGCTAACAGTCATTGGATCTCGGCCAACGCGGGCAGCAATGTCGCGATACGATATACCGCAATCGCGATAGGCTACAATCCGACTTTTAGCAAAGTCGAAAACGTGATGGTACGCATTTCTGCTCCTTACACGAGGCACCACAGCAACGTTTCACCGGGCAACACCGGTCAACTGCTGTTTGTGTATGAGAAATCGGTTGGAAACTTTCCTCATGTCAGCACGTTGTAGGTGTCGCCACCGGCGCCAACCTTGTGTGAATGCTCTGAAAAGCTAATCATTTGCATATCAAAGCATCTTCTTCCTGTCGGTTAAATTTCGCGTCTATAGCACGTCATCTTCGTGGTGTTGCAATTTTAATGGCCAGTGTATTTGAATTTACGTTTATGATAATCTAGCTCACTTAGTACTATTTTTTTCCATCCCGTTTTATGTTTTTAAATTCAGTCATAGTGTAGTATGTATGTGATGTTTTCACGCTTTAATTGTTATCCGTTCACTTCTGCCGATTGAAGCGTTTTACTTTTTATAGTGAGCTGTAATAATTTATAACCAATGACGAGACAGTCCTTACAACGGCGAATAAATGCCAGTTATGTTCACCCTTAATTCCATCAACGGCAGCGAAGTGTAATTATCATGTAGCATTGTTGGCTAGGAAATCCCACGGGGTGGCTTCTGCCGCCTGTCGGATGGGTTGTGATCTTCCCCCGCGTTCATTGACCCCCTTTCTTTGGGATATGTGACAGTTGCGTCGTACGTGTACTTGATGAGTGTAGATGTTGGTGTAATGGATGCATGTATAGTGTAGTGTTATGTTTTTGTTGTATGGAGATGACGAGAGGGGAAAAGGATGAAACCCGTTGCTGGCACGTGGCCTACTACTCTTGATTGCACCAAGGGGACTGCCGACGTACGATCACCACCAACAGTGTCACATGTATACAATCCATGAGACACTGCGGAGAGCCGGCCGGAGTGGCCGTGCGGTTCTGGGTGCTACAGTCTGGAACCGCGTGACCGCTACGGTCGCAGGTTCGAATCCTGCCTCGGGCATGGATGTGTGTGATGTCCTTATATTAGTTAGGTTTAAGTAGTTCTAAGTTCTAGGGGACTGATGACCACAGCAGTTGAGTCCCATAGTGCTCAGAACCATTTGAACTGCGGAGAGCTTAGCAATATAATCTAGGACACACTCCACCACAGGCCGTGCATTATGAACAGGTGCTCGATCGTGTTGAAAGATGCAATCGCCATCTCCGAATTGCTCTTCAACAGTGGGAAGCAAGAAGGTGCTTAAAACATCAGTGTAAGCCTGTGCTGTGTTAGTGTCACGCAATACAACAAGGGTTGCAAGCCCCCTCTATTGAAAACACGACTACACCAAACACCACCGCCTCCGAGTTTTACTGTTGGCACTACACACGTTGGCAGATGACGTTGGCCGGGTATTCGCCATACCCACACCTTGCCGTCGGATCGCCACATTGTGTACCATGATTCGTCACTCGACACAACGTTTTTCCACTGTTCAGTCGTTCAATGATTACGCTCCTTACACCAAACGAGGCCTCGTTTGGCATTTACCGCCGTGATATGTGGCTTATGAGCAACCGTTCGACCACGAAATCCAAGTTTTCTCACCTCCCGCCTGTCATAGTACTTGCAGTGGATCCTGATGCAGTTTGGAATTTCTGTGTGTTGGTCTGGCTAGATGTCTGTATATTACACATTAGGATCCTCTTCAACTGTCGGCTGTCTTTCTCAGCCAACAATCGAGGTCGACCTGTACGCTTTTGTGCTGTACGTGTCCCTTCACGTGTCCACTTCACTATCACATCGGAAACAGTGGACCTAGGGATCTTTAGGAGTGCGGCAGTCTCGCACACAGGCGTATGACACAAGTGACACCCAATCACTTGACCACATTCGAAGTTCGTGAGTTCCGCGGAGCGCCCCATTCAGCTATCTCACGATGTCTAATGACTACTGAGGTCGCTGATACGGAGTTCCTGGCATTGTGAGGCAGTACAATGTACCTAATATGAAAAACGTATGTTTTTGGGAGTCCCCGGATACTTTGAATCACATAGTCATACCTCGGTACGGAGGCGCATGGTAGTGACTAAGACCTGGAAGAACAGTGGTTACCATCTGCTGTGTCTCCACCAGTCGCGGACTCAACGTTATCGTCAGAAGTGCCACACACCAGGCCGTGACAGCGTAGCGTCTCACATATGACACGGTTAGTCGCCTCCTACATGGCGCTCATACCAGGAATTACTTTATGCTTCTGCCCAAGGTATTCAGATAGGCAATTCAACCGCCAACAGTTGCGCCTGCCACCATCGGCAGCGCTGAAACCAGGTATTATTTTATGCATTCGTCACGGAGTTCATAGGAAGACATTCATACGCCGAGTACTTGATTTAAATGACCACAAGCCGACACTCGGGTAGTTTTCGTACAGTTGCACGGCAGTTACCATCATTTTCCAACGTTTCTTCAGTTCTACGTTTGCCTACAAGTTATCTACAGTGCAACCAGTTCAAGTCGTCGGACAATTTTACGCCGAGTGTCTAACGTTATTCGAACAATAGTCAAAGTGATAATCAAAGCGTTTACCTGTTAAGAAACTGAACAACTCTCTAAACCGCAGGACATACTGAACTTCAGTTAGACGAGTTAGTACTCATTTGCTTTTCAAGCTAGGGTTAAAAACTTTACAGCAATGCTGCGCCTTTACTGCAAGCCAAAGCCGAGTTCATTTCGATGTACACTATTTTAATGTATGGTTGCTTGTGTTTCTCATGTGTTGCCGGGCCCCTGGTAGCTGAGTGGTAATGTCAAGCCTAATAGCCGGGGTTCGATTCCCGGCTGGGTCGGAGATTTTCTTCGCTCAGGGACTGGGTGTTGTGTTGTCCTTATCATCATCATTTCATCCCCATCCGCACGCAAGTCGCTGAAGTGGTGTCAATTCGAAAGACTTGCACCCGGCGAACGATCTACACGCCGAGAGCCCCTAGCCACACGGCATTTCCATTTCCAGGTGCTGCCGAAGGATTTTGTTTTACAGATATTGCCCTGTGATGAGTTTGTAACTAGTGTGTAAGCAGGTCACTTCCACTCAGCTACGAATGTATGTGGCACAGTATTCGCTTCCTGGTAATGTTTTGTAATGCTCCTACTTTCTGTGAATACAAAAGCTTTCATTTCTTGCAAACGACCTTTAGAAAGAGAAGTGAAATGGCCCCAAGTCAAGAGGGAAGAACTGTACCTGTGCTAAGATGAAAAGTGTTCTTATATACAGTCCAGTCACATTAATGTGACCACCGCCTATGTTTGACCTCAACGTGCAATAACCACTCACTGACGGCAGGTGAAAGCACTAGCAGTGGATGGTACATGAAGGGCGTCGGTAGGGGGGGAGGGGGGGGGACCCGAAGAACAGTGCAGTCTATGTTTTAACGCGAAAACGGAGCGATTTATCTGACATTCAAAGGGGCATAATCATTGGCTTTCGGGCCAACGGTGGAAGCGTGTCAGAAACGGCGAAGTTTATAAACTGTCAGCGAGCCGCCGTGGTTAAAGTACTCGTATATCGTACATGGCAAAATAGCGCTATCCAAAACCGGGCCGGTCGCGGTGGCCAAGCGGTTCTAGACGCTTCAGTCTCGAACCGCGCGACTGCTGCGGTCGCAGGCTCGAATCCTGCCTCGGCCGTGGATGTGTGTGATATCCTTAGGTTAGTTAGGTTTAAGTAGTTCTAAGTTCTAGGGGACTGATGACCTCAGATGTTAAATCCCATGGTGCTCAGAGCCATTTGAACCATTTTGATTCGAAAACCGGCGCCGGGGCAACTGTGGTGTACAACGGGCCATAGATGATCGTGAACAACGGCCTGGGAGATGCCTTCGCGCGAGAAGACGTGCAACTGTTGACCAACTGCGTACCCAGATGAACCATGGGGCTACCAACAGCGTCTTCTCAACGACCGTTCAGCGAATCTTGGTGTGTGTTTGCCTCTACAGCAGTTGTCCAGTTCATCCACCCAGTCTGACTGCTGTTCATCGTCGATAAAGGCTGGCATTTGCACACCAGTACCGCAGCTGGACATCCACTGGTGGCGACAGATGGGCTTTTCAGATGAATCACTTTTTATGCTCCATCGGACGGCGTGAAACGTCTGGAAGCGAAGTGTCCACATCTGAAGAAAGAGCATTATGGCCTGGGGAATGTTTTCGTGCACTCCCTGGGTGATCTTGTCATTTTGGAAGGCACAGTGATCAACCAAGTATGCATCTATTCTTGGGGACAATTACCACGCCCCCTGCTCCTCCGCTCCCTACATGAAGCTTGTTTTCGCGGCACGTTGGCATCTACCAGCGGGACAATGCGATGTTTCATACAACTGGCCTTGTACGTGCATGGTTCGAGGAGCACCAGTATGAGATTACCGTACTCCCCTTACTTCCATACTTCCAGGATTCAAATCAAATCGAGTATCTGAGAGACCACTTCGATCGGGCTGTTCACACCATGGATCCTCAGCCGAGAAACCTAGTGCAGCTGACCGTGGCAGGGCTCTACATCCTTTTCTGTACTTTCCGGATCCACACTGACTCTCTTCCGTGCTGCTAAGGTTGGTTATTAAGGGTTTTGACAGGAGGTCACATTAATGTGACTGGACGGTGAACCACAACCGAGTGACTTTAGTTGGTAATGGATATTAATAATGATGTGAGAGACGCCCCACAAGAAGAGCTGATGTTAAATAAAGGATTCTTTCTTTTTCAGACCAAATAACTAACTGCGTAAAACAACATATGCAGCTTTGCCCACGCTCAAATGAGTTCTTTTGTGCTATTAAACATCAAAAATATTTCATCTGTGGAACAGATGTCTGTTATTTGAAGGCTTAGACAGTGAATAACATTTATAGACTATGCTAATCAATGCACAGGCAACGTGAGCTGTAATTGAGCTTCCTTCGTCATTTTCGACAAAATGCTATACGTGATTAATAAAGCAATATTTGCTATTTGGTTACAGTTTGACCGTTTAATTATTTTTCCAAGATCCAAAAGCGAATCTTCCTACCGTGTTGGACCGAAAAAATTCTCAGTGTCATGTGTCATTGATACAAATTTTCTCTTAACAGCGTTGAAGAACTTAATACTTTAATTTCAATAATGTACTTCTCTGTGGCGATGTTAAGTCTTGTTCTATCAACGATTTCTTGTGCAGTGCCTTTCTAATTTACTGCAGAGCTTCTGAGGGTTCGTTCGGGGTAACCGGAGAAAATGGTTCAAATGGCTCTAAGCACTATGGGACTTAACATCTGGGGTCATCAGTTCCCTAGACTTAGAACTACTTAAACCTAACTAACCTAAGGACATCACACACATCCATGCCCGAGGCAGGATTCGAACCTGCGACCGGAGCAGCAGCGCGGTTCCGGACTAAACCGCCTAGAACCGCACGGCCACAGCGGCCGGCTGGTAACCGGAGACAAAAAAAGTGATACTGAGAACTCAGTAAAGGTAACGTATTTGTGGGACCCGTGCATACTACAAATTTTCGGTAGTCTTGTTGTCATCATCATATCGCATATAGCGCATGTGGGGTGAAGCTGAACATATGAGGCTACGCATGTGTCTTATACGGTAAGCCGCTCTTCTAATCAATAGTGTAAAAGTTTCCAGAATGAGATTTTCACTCTGCAGCGGAGTGTGCGCTGATATGAAACTTCCTGGCAGATTAAAACTGTGTGCCCGACCGAGACTCGAACTCGGGACCTTTGCCTTTCGCGGGCAAGTGCTCTACCATCTGAGCTACCGAAGCACGATTCACGCCCGGTCCTCACAGCTTTACTTCTGCCAGTATCTCGTCTCCTACCTTCCAAACTTTACAGAAGTTCTCCTGCGAACCTTGCAGAACTAGCACTCCTGAAAGAAAGGATACTGCGGAGACATGGCTTAGCCACAGCCTGGGGGATGTTTCCAGACATCCCACAGGCTGTGGCTAAGCCATGTGACGCTAAAATACAGACGACTGATGCAGTCGAACAACTGCCCAAACGAAAGGCTCCCTTGCGTTGTTTGGGTTGGGTTCGATCCCTCGTGACTGACTGGCCCGACTGCCAGACATTTATGATTTTGTAACTATTTCGTGGTATCTCACGACGCAGCTTTAAGCTTCCGAAACCGGAACTTGCAACTGAAGTGGATTTTTGTTCCATCAATTCTTCAATTTGAGCTAGCCATAGGTCATTCTGAATGATGTTTCAGTCACGTCCTTCAGATCCCGCGATAATTAGCAGCCTGTGTAAGATCCCTGCTGATTGGGAACTAATGTCAAGGTTCAGTCCGAAGCCAAAATTATGATCGGCAAAGGCTAACCTGTTACAGCGGCTGTTACGCTTCCGTCAATAAATTTCGGCCTCGTATTCACGGTAGTGCTTAATAATAATCCCGCAAAGATGGTGAAGCGTTAGCCGTGAACCGTTCCCCGTTGACCTCCCTAGTGGTGAAAGCTGGAATGGGCTGCCGCAACGTAATGCCTTGGGCCGGCTACTCTGTGTGTGCTGAAGATGCCCTGTTAAACGGTTCTAGAAGAAGCGTTGCACGATGCGAGTCGAGGCCAGTGGCGAAGCGTGGAAAAAGGATTGCAGATTGTGTAACCGTGTTTCTGCGAGGTAATACTTGCCCCGGTAACAGTATAGCGGCTCACTGAGTTGTACGTGCACCTAGCGCCTCGTTTCCACGGCGAAGCATGTGTGTGTCCGTTTGCGGGTAACATTTCGCATACTATGAGCGGAGGGGCTCCAGAAAACGGTCGCGACAGTGTCTGTTTTAAAGTACCACACTACACCTCGTGTAAATGAACTGAAGTACCCAGTTTCGAGCACGAGTGCCGGACGTTTCGCGGGCAGACAACTACAGTTGAACCAATATACAGGGTGTCACAAAAAGGTACGGCCAAACTTTCAGGAAACATTCCTTACACACAAATAAAGAAAAGATGTTATGTGGACATGTGTCCGGAAAAGCATAATTTCCACGTTAGAGCTCATTTTAGTTTCGTCAGTATGTACTGTACTTCCTCGATTCACCGCCAGTTGGCCAAATTGAAGGAAGGTAATGTTGACTTCGGTGCTTGTGTTGACATGCGACTCATTGCTCTACAGTACTAGCACCAAGCTAGTGCTCGTATTGTGGACGGCTGTGATACAATACGCCATTCTCCAGGGCTGCATCAGCGCATCAGGGATTCCATGCGACGGAAGGTGGATGCATGTATCCTCGCTAACGGAGGAAATTTTGAACATTTCCTGTAACAAAGTCTTTGAAGTCACGCTGGTACGTTCTGTTACTGTGTGTTTCCATTCCATGATTAATGTGATTTGAAGAGAAGTAATAAAATGAGGTCTAACATGGAAAGTAAGCGTTTCCGGACACATGTCCACATAACATATTTTCTTTCTTTGTGTGTGAGGAATGTTTCCTGAAAGTTTGGCCGAACCCTTTTTGTAACACCCTGTATACGGAGTGATTGAGAAGTCACTATGTAATTTTAAACCACTATAATATATATTAGGAATGTAAATATCGATAAAGAGTAAAAAGTGTTTCATCACTAGATGATTACTTTTCAAATTACCACACATGGGTGTGGATTACAAACATATTTTTTTCGATTATCGTATGTATTATTATTACGAGTATTACCATCGTATGATATTCCAGAAATATTTTGTTTGATGATGTTGAACAGCTTTTAGCAAGGTTAGGAGTCCATTCAATCATAAAAATGGACGTATGTGTGCGTGTATATGTGTGTGTGTGTGTGTGTGTGTGTGTGTGCGCGCGCGTTTGTGTGTTTGTGTGTGTGTGTGTGTGTGTGTGTGTGTGTGTGTGTGTGTGTCTGTGTGTGTGTTCCACATCTCCTCCTAAACCACACGACCGACTAACCAAGCTTGTTAAAACCATTCAACAGCCAAGGTGGCTTAAAATATTTTTTCGTTTAAGGCAACCGGTTTCAACAGACTATGCTATCATCTTCAGGTCTGTAAGAAATTGCATATACATGGAATATATCTCATAAGTTAAGATGTAACATTTGATATGAAAGTTCTTCATTGGTATTATAAAAACCGAAGTGTGTCTGTACATTTACATACCTTAAAATCTTTTTGTTCTAAAACGTTTCCATTTTACGCTGACATCACACACAATATGTCAAGAGGATAAAAATAGCACTTTATAAAAGGTTTGTCATCGCTAAAATATTTTTAAAAACTTTTGAGGTATGTAAATACACAGGTCAATTTCCAGCTTTTATAATACCAATCAAAAACATTTATATGAAGTATCATATCCTAACTTACGAGACATATTCCATGTACATGTAATTTCTTATATACCTGAAGATAACAGCATAGTCTGTTGATACTGGCTGTTTTAAATAAAAAAATATTTTATGCGATCTTGGCTGTTAAATAATTTTTAACAATTAAACAGATCGCCCTTCAGCTTCCTAAAAGTGAGAAAATTTAACCAAAGTTGGTACACCTATCCCTTCATGTCAGGCAACAACCGCTACGGGGCAAGAACCACCTACCTGTCATAGTTCAGTAGATATGACGTCATAAACACTGAGATGCGTGAAAAACTGCCGCATCATTCTAGACGTTGAAGTTTATTTTTCCTTCGCTACTAACTTATTCGCAACGTATTCCACAGACGGTCTTAGACAATAAAATTGACCGCCGGCCGGCCGCCACAGAGACTAACAAGGGGAGGCCGCCAATTGTGAAATTCAGATTCAATTCATACTGCGCATGATAAAAGCTCATGGTCAGAGGTGTAATGTGGCAAAGCACCAAGATGCACTTCTCAGCCGTTGTCGAGAGAATCGACAGTTAAAATAAACCGTTGCGGTGAAATACTCTCAATGATTAATAATTATCGACACCGTCGTGGCGCAGCGGTAAGCGCTCGGGTTCGTAATCCGAAGGTCGCCGGATCTAATCTCGCGCCATGCAATTTTTTTTTTTAGTATTTGTTTTTTGTTATTCAAATGCGTCTATACACACACACACACACACACACACACACACACACACACACACACACACACACATATATATATATATATATATATATATATATATATATATAATTCCCGGCAATCAGTTGCAACAATTATGCATATAATAAGTTGTTGAAGGTCGTTTGTCGTGGAAAAACTGGCGACTTCGAACATCATTATGTTTTCCGCAAACAAAGTTGTATTTCACAAATGTTATTGTCTTCATAATGGTAACCACGTATAGTTAACGGAAGACGTAGAAACGATATTCCGAAACGAATACGTATAGCGTAAGTCAAACGTTCGAATTAGAACAGAAACCCCACGAACACAAATTTGCTGTGGCAGGTATGAAATATAAGCTCCGTTACTCGCTCCTTACACTTGAAGGACAGATGTTGAATGGGCCGAAACGAGCCGCCGCATAAAAGCGTAGTTGCGTGCTAGCTTCGAAAGAAGGTAGATGCGGTCCCTAGCGCAACTTATAACATCGTCGAAAATCAGTGCGGACGTGAGAGCTTTGGTACACCCTGTTAAACAAACGGAAAAATGGAGGCGGTACAATTGGAGAGCGATCCGCCTTCACCAAAATGCATTAGCAATTCATTAATAGTTTATATATATATTTGAATTACGAAAAACTAATAATACAAAAAAATTTTGCCTGGCGTGAGATTCGATCCGGTGACCTTCCGATTACAAACCCGAGCGCTTACCGCTGCGCCACGACGCTGTATAAAGTTATTAACCTTAGAGGCCATTTCACGGCAACGGTTTATTTTAACTGTCGATTTTCTCGACAACGGCTGAGAAGTGCATCTTGGTGCTTTGCCACATTACACCTCTGGCCATGAGCTTTTATTATGCGCAGTATGAATCGAATCTGAATTTCACAATTGGCGGCCTCCCCTTGTAAGTCCGAGTCATTCACTTAAGGTGGCCAATAAAACTGACCGCCCCTGACAACTGTAAGTCCGGCAATCTGCACAATCTGGCAACACTGTAAGATGCGGAAGTGTCAGGAGGTAGTGTTATCTACTTCTGAGAAGTTGTCGGACTACGTGAGCCCGTGGTCTAGTGGCAAGCGGCGTGCGACTGGACTTATAGTCGCCTGTTCGCGTCCAACTGTATTTTTTTTTTTTTTTACCACAGTCGGTCTAAAGTTATGAGTCTGATTGAACATCGAAGATAATTCGCTTAACATTCTACCCACCAGCAATAACAAGTATTCCAGAAACAATTCCGCAGGATAGCTCGTGGCTGCGCCGCGATCATAACAGCTTACGCTCGAGCGTTTCCTCGCGCTGCAGCGGCTACCGGCCACCGGCCAGACGCCACCTGCCGCCTGAAATCCGGCGCCGCCCAGGTGAACGCGTCGCGACGCTGTCAGTGTGAGTCTTAACTGTCATTTTCGAATTTGAAGTTCTAGTTATCATCTGGCAGCTAAGCAATGGATTTCGCAAACTTGGAAATCATGAACTACAGTTAAGCATTGTAAAATTGAGTCGCAAGTGGAAATAGGTGTAACATCTGCAACACAACGTTTACTTTTGGTATAACAGAGGGGTGAATGCAGAGGAGGCAGCTAGAAAGATTTGAATTGTGTGTGGAGCGACTGCTTTTGGGAAAAATACGCCAGGAAAAGATATTCTTGTTTCAACAAAGATCGTTCTGGCATGAATGATTTTCCACATTAAGGAAGTCTCGACTACTGATATATGTGATAGATTACCATTTTACCATCACGCGACATTTGCATTCAACAGGCAAAGTTCAGAAGTCTGGTGTAGGAGTACTGCATGCTCTAATTCCAAACAACAAAAATCAACGGAGTGACTATTATTGAACGTCATCAGGTCGCTCATTGAGCATTCGTATGCAGTACTGTTACTGGTGACGTGTTATGATGCCTTTATCGTTAACTTCCTAAGAAGTAATGAAAGGCTGAGCCCCTCCAAAAGATATAAACTCGAGCAAAGAGTAGTATGAACATAATATTTTACATCTGATAGCTCCAAAAGTGTGTTTTGGGCTACGAATACTGCCCCAAGGGCTGTGTGCAACACATCTGGAATTTGTTGCCAACAACTGAGACACCTTTCGGTCTTAGCGTAAGAAAATCGAGCTATACAACTACATCACATGTGTTACTGTATGATAACGCACTTCTTGATTTGAGAAACAAAAGTATCCAGGAGACTGGCCTGCTTTCACAAACAGACGGAATTAGCAGGACATCCACTCTTGGGATGGATATTAGGCTAGACATGCCCGCCTTACACCTGTGGCTTAAAATGGAGGCCGCAGCAGTGACATAAAGGCTAAAAATTGTAAATGACTGGATATAGTTGGAATATACGGAATCCCAAATCAGTATGGCGATGGCTGGGGAAATGCCGACTAACTATACAATAACTTCTAGCTGTTTCAATAAACCTTGCCATGTAACAGTTGGAAGCAGGGAGCAGTGGAAGAACGAACCGTTCAGGAGACATAATATAGTGGTATACTGACAGGTCGAAAACAGATGAAACCAACGGGTCTGGTGTACTGCCTAGAATCTCTTTAGGGAAGATGGCCACAGTATTACATAGTATCTTCTATCAGCATGTGCGCGGAGTAGAATTAGAGTAGACCCTACAAAAATCGTAGCATCTACTTTTATTCAGACTGCCAAGCAGCTCTGAAATCTCTATCAGCCCCTGCGACCGAAGGTCGTTGCAGAATGCCATGAAGCATTTTCTTTCGGACATGTCCGAAAGAACAGACACCACACATATATCCATATACAGAGTGTTTCAGGAGTAACATTAGATATTTTAGTAGGTGGTAGTACAGACGAATTGCATAAAAAAATTCCATACATATGCGTCCACTTTTTATTTTGTACAGAGATACAGCTGTTAGTACGTAACCCCAACAAACTCAAAGCAAAGGCAACGAGGACATTCAAAGTTGATTTTCAAAAATTCCCCCACCAACTTCAATGCACATTTGACTTCTCTTGATAACACCACGTGTAGGTCGTCTTTGCGTTCTTTTATGAGGGCTGCACTATTCATAATCCGAAAGATCAAATCGGCTCTTGGGTTTACTTTTTCTTTGTAGACTTCGCCTTTAACCATCCCCGCAGGCAAAAATCGAAAGAGATAAGGTCCGGGGACTTTGAAGGCCAAGAAAAGTGCCCATATCCAATGATCCATCTTCCAGGAAATGTTAGGTTTGGATAATGTGTCACCTGACGACTAGAATGTGCAGGAGCCCCGTCATGCTGGAGGAACATACGGTTCTTGTAGCCAAATGAACCTCTTCCAATGACGCTGGAAGCTCATTTTCAAGGACGTGTAGATAACTGGGTCCTGTAAGGACCAACATACGAAACGAAAACGCATTGAACCCAGCTATCTGTATGTTCAATAAAAATTGGACGCATGTTATATGTCATTATTTCAACAATTTGTCTATCCTACCTGAAGTGTTGGCAGAAGAGCCAACACCGTGTTGTTAGACGAGGCCGAAATGCACGCTTTTAAGCTCACGCAGACTGGCGTGAGGTCTGGAACAGTTAAGGGAATTTATAGTAGCAAATAAAGTACGTAGTTGACGTAATACTTAACTTTAATCCACAACTGGAGAACATCGCTCTTGTTTAGACATTATTACAATCTGGATATAAACTGGTAATGGCGCCTTGCTAGGTCGTAGCAATTGACATAGCTGAAGGCTATGCTAACTATCGTCTCGACAAATGAGAGCATATTTGTCAGTGAACCTTTCCTAGCTAAGTCGGCTGTACAACTGGGGCGAGTGCTAGGAAGTCTCTCTAGACCTGCCGTGTGGTGGTGCTCGGTCTGCAATCACTGACAGTGGCGACACGCGGGTCCGACGTATACTACCGGACCGCGGCCGATTTAAAGGCTACCACCTAGCAAGTGTGGTGTCTGGCAGTGACACCACACTACCATCTCCTAGAATATTTACTATTCCTCCTGAAACATCCTGTATAATTATTTGGGTCTCCACGGGTCATCGAAAGTTTTCAGTGCTAGACGCACGACATCGTCCGACCCTCGCGGGAATACAGTGTGGACGCAAGCTAGTGGAACAATGGCCGGGGGGTACCGCGCATGTGGTATGCGGCAAAAATGGGAATTCGCGTCTGACGAAGAGCGTGTGTAGACAGGTGCTGCAGAGAGGTTGACTGCTGTGTCATCATAGTATCCACCGTCGGAGGTTCGAATCCTCCCTCCGGCATGGGTGTATGTGTTGTCCATAGCGTAAGTTAGTTTAAGTGAGATTAAGTAATGTGTAAGCTTAGGGACCGATGACCTAAGCAGCTTGGTCTCATAAGTTCTTACCTCAAATTTACAAAATTTTAATACCAAAATACTGCACCTCCTTTCTAACAATAGTGCAATAGATGCGCACTGGTTAGATGTAACTGAAGAGAGTCTCCAACTCCGATTGTGGTTAAGGGCGAATAACAAGCGCATGGCCACTAACAACTGGAAGCGGAATGTCATGCGAACCTTGTTGAAGGACCATGACAGGACCGGATCTTCGACCCTCGCCCTCTTTGCCTCCGCCTACCTGGTGCTGAAAGTCTTCTCAAACATTAAAAAAAAATAATAATCCAGTAATCAGAACGTCTGTCTAGTAAGCAGGAGGTCTGGGTTCGAATCCCAGTCGGTCACAAATTTTCATCTGCCGTCGTTGCTGTATTTCAACGCGCTGTGACAGTGTGGTCGTCGGTCCTTCGATATTGAAGATGCAAGTCTTTCTGAGGCAGGAGAGGTGATTTGAGAACATTTGTCTTGCCATCAATGTAACAGGACTTCAACGGCATCCAACCCTTAGTGATTACTTTGTGCCAACGCTAGCCGATGTCATATATATGCGAATCAGATTGTAGTTCATACACTCCTGGAAATTGAAATAAGAACACCGCGAATTCATTGTCCCAGGAAGGGGAAACTTTATTGACACATTCCTGGGGTCAGATACATCACATGATCACACTGACAGAACCACAGGCACATAGACACAGGCAACAGAGCATGCACAATGTCGGCACTAGTACAGTGTATATCCACCTTTCGCAGCAATGCAGGCTAATATTCTCCCATGGAGACGATCGTAGAGATGCTGGATGTAGTTCTGTGGAACGGCTTGCCATGCCATTTCCACCTGGCGCCTCAGTTGGACCAGCGTTCGTGCTGGACGTGCAGACCGCGTGAGACGACGCTTCATCCAGTCCCAAACATGCTCAATGGGGGACAGATCCGGAGATCTTGCTGGCCAGGGTAGTTGACTTACACCTTCTAGAGCACGTTGGGTGGCACGGGATACATGCGGACGTGCATTGTCCTGTTGGAACAGCAAGTTCCCTTACCGGTCTAGGAATGGTAGAATGATGGGTTCGATGACGGTTTGGATGTACCGTGCACTATTCAGTGTCCCCTCGACGATCACCAGTGGTGTACGGCCAGTGTAGGAGATCGCTCCCCACACCATGATGCCGGGTGTTGGCCCTGTGTGCCTCGGTCGTATGCAGTCCTGATTGTGGCGCTCACCTGCACGGCGCCAAACACGCATACGACCATCATTGGCACCAAGGCAGAAGCGACTCTCATCGCTGAAGACGACACGTCTCCATTCGTCCCTCCATTCACGCCTGTCGCGACACCACTGGAGGCGGGCTGCACGATGTTTGGGCGTGAGCGGAAGACGGCCTAACGGTGTGCGGGACCGTAGCCCAGCTTCATGGAGACGGTTGCGAATGGTCCTCGCCGATACCCCAGGAGCAACAGTGTCCCTAATTTGCTGGGAAGTGGCGGTGCGGTCCCCTACGGCACTGCGTAGGATCCTACGGTCTTGGCGTGCATCCGTGCGTCGCTGCGGTCCGGTCCCAGGTCGACGGGCACGTGCACCTTCCGCCGACCACTGGCGACAACATCGATGTACTGTGGAGACCTCACGCCCCACGTGTTGAGCAATTCGGCGGTACGTCCACCCGGCCTCCCGCATGCCCACTATACGCCCTCGCTCAAAGTCCGTCAACTGCACATACGGTTCACGTCCACGCTGTCGCGGCATGCTACCAGTGTTAAAGACTGCGATGGAGCTCCGTATGCCACGGCAAACTGGCTGACACTGACGGCGGCGGTGCACAAATGCTGCGCAGCTAGCGCCATTCGACGGCCAATACCGCGGTTCCTGGTGTGTCCGCTGTGCCGTGCGTGTGATCATTGCTTGTACAGCCCTCTCGCAGTGTCCGGAGCAAGTATGGTGGGTCTGACACACCGGTGTCAATGTGTTCTTTTTTCCATTTCCAGGAGTGTATTTAGTCAAATAACGAATGGTCAGTATACAAGTATGCAGGCCGGGGTGGCCGAGCGGTTCCAGGCGCTACAGTCGGGAACCGCGCGACCCCTACGGTCACAGGTTCGAATCCTGTCTCGGACATGGATGTGTCTGATGTCCTTAGGCTAGTTAGGTTTAAGTAGTTCTAAGTTCTAGCGGACTGATAACCTCAGAAGTTAAGTCACATAGTGCTCAGAGCCATTTGAACCATTTCAGAAGTATACGAGTATTTACGAACAGTACAAGCAGGATTGCAGCGAACGGATCACTTAACCAAGTGCAACATGGAGTACCTGTGTAATGAGTCATTCCAGCTGCATAGCTGAGGGTAAGATTTGTTAAGCATTTCATTGCAGAATTAATGTAATATCCGCACGATAACCTCTGCTGTCATACTGTATTAGGAGCCCGAGATTGGAGTACTATGTTCGTTAAATCGGATTACTCAAGCTGAGGCCAAATAAAGACAAGCGACGACACCACAACACTATCTTTACTTAAGTAGGTAGTCAGCGCTAAATTATGTGCGGCACCGCCGGCCGTAGTGGCCGTGCGGTTAAAGGCGCTGCAGTCTGGAACCGCAAGACCGCTACGGTCGCAGGTTCGAATCCTGCCTCGGGCATGGATGTTTGTGATGTCCTTAGGTTAGTTAGGTTTAACTAGTTCTAAGTTCTAGGGGACTAATGACCTCAGCAGTTGAGTCCAATAGTGCTCAGAGCCATTTGAACCATTTTGTGCGCCACCATTAATGTTACTGTAAGCAGTTTGACAGCATAACACCACCACAACTACTGACAACCTGAACCATTATCATCACGCAGTTGTGACTCTCAGTGATTACAGGTTGCTGATGTTTGCCAAGAATAGCGGAAAGCGCCTCTGAAGTTCCATTTGCATTACGACTAGGACGGAGAGAATGCTAAATAACAGTAATAGGTCACAAATGGAAGAGAAGTGTCCACGTATTGTCTCAAGTTCTTGCAGTTTGATATAATGCAGTTCCCGATAGTTTCACACCGACGGGTTCTTTTGGATTTCGAAATACTCATATGGGAATCATAAAAGTGTAATTGCTAGAACGCTCAACTACCATAATAACCCCTCAATCTGGATTGAATACGACTCGGGAAGCGACGTTAATTTGACGTTTTCATCCATCTCCTGACGTCTCACCGAATGAAGTCTGAAGTGCACGCACAGTTGTGTTGCATGCCGCAAGGGTTCTGTGACGTTTTGTGGCAGCTGTCAGTCATTGCTGAATACACACTTGTGCAAATATCCTCACTGCTCTAGCGGAACTCGTCTTTGTTGCATTTTTTCCATACCGTAATTAGCACTATAACATAAGGCTTGTTCTGCTGAAGAACTTGATGCCCACAAGACCTTAAATAAGAATCTCCTAGCGGGAGTAATACATGAAAGGAAACAGACTGTTGGACAAAAGGATGGACAGCTCCCTGCTTTTGGCGTTTCCGATAGCGCGTACGATAAGAATCTGGTGTCATATTATGCTTCAGAACTCTAAACTGTTTATTTTTTTTACTTCATACTAAAACAAAAGTTGTGATATGAGAAGAGGAAGTGACTTACATGCTTCTAGGAACTTTGGTTTTTTGTGTTTCTTTTCTCACTTCATATTAAAACAGGGGCGTTAATATGAGAAGAGGAAATGAAATATACGCTTCCAAGACATAATATTTCTTTGTGTGCTATTACTGCATACATGAAAGCCCTCCAATTAATTTTTGTGTGTTGGATATATTTTGATATCACCTCACATTCATTTGTGAGAAGCATCCTATTTTCTTGGGATTCAAATAGAGTGGACATTTCGTCACTGGTTAATATTCTGATGACTAATGACATGATATCCGTTGCAATTGCTCCATGGCACCTGTAAGTAGAGTCTCACGTTGGTTACTATAAGAACACGCAGGCAGTGATATCCGCTCACTGCAGTCAGAGCAAAGGTGATTTCTTTCTGTTTAGGGCGAAGCGTCTGCTGCAGTGTCCACGCTCAGCCAACATAAACAAATCGCGGCGGCATTGGGCACTGCTAATCGCTGCACTTGTCGCGAGCCTCGACAACAAGAGCGCACTGTCTCTGCTAACCATACTATGGAGTTAATACATCTTACTTAACGTAATACGCAGGACGTGGGATGGGTAAAAATTCAGTTTGTAACTTCCCATCGCATTAAAATACTTTACAGTCATATTTGATGCAATATTTATTGTTGGTTGTCTCTCTAATGTTAATAGTATTGATTCAGATTGTGCGTTAACACGAAAACACACACACGCACGCACGCACACACACACACACACACACACACACACACACACACACACACACGCACACACAGTCAATGATTCCAGTGAGGAGGACAACTACTGTGTGTTGAACAACACATGCACCAGTCAGTTCCTCAGCTGTTTATCTGGCCCTGAAACCAATCTCACACTGCCCTGCTATGATGGATGGGCCCTGTCATAAATAAGTGATCTGGATTCAACAGTCCGATTAAGAATGTGGTTCACCCAGTCTATCATATGATGAGAGTCGTAGTCGGATATCCCAATTAAGACTGACTGGCTGAATCCGATTAGGACGATCTTGTATCGAAATGAAATTATAGAAATCGGATAATTTGAACGTCTGTATTGCAACAATGCTGCGCACATAAATTCCTTTGATGGAGTAACAGCTAGCAACTGTCTAAGAAAAAGTGAGAAATATGTCGACTAGCAGGAATGTAACGTAATTATAATCCATATTTATCTGATGGAAATATTGAATCGAACAATATACATCTATTTCAGTGGAGGGAAGATACTCCATATCAGATTTGCTGATGACATAATAATAATAATAATAAAAATCCCGTGTGGCCGATAGGGGAAACCGTCCCCCGTATGGGTGGTACCGAGGAAATCAAATACTTGGGGTGAACCAAATACTAACACAATCCTGAACGGCTACTCAATCCGTTGAACCCAAAATCCAGACACATCTGAGTGAAAATCACCGCTACTCGGGTCACCGTCTATTATCTCAATGAGCTTGGCTGAAAATATTTGCTTCCAAAGGCTTCAACACCCTCTGGTCCTGTCTGGTCCCGGTATCACCCAGGCCAAACCAATGAAACACAAGAAAACATGAACTATGCAAGCAAAGGTAACTTTACCCCAGGTGGTACACAACCGGGCCACCGATAGGCGGCAGTTGGATTTTCGCACTCTGGGGAGTCCAAGTTAGCACGGCAGAGAATATCGAAGATCTCTGGTAAATTTCCCTAGAAGCAGAAAACATTCATTTGAAAACTAAACATCGATACATTGACCCAAACAAGAAACCTCAATAATCTCACAAAAGAAATCGTCGGCCAAAAAATTCTCATCATTGCTCTTCAAGAACCACGATTAATTGACAATTAAAACTTGCATTACGGAAACTATGGCATCTTCAAGAGCAAAATACAACAAAAGGTAGCGAAAGGCGTACCAATCTTCGGCACTGCATTTCTCGAACACAGATCTGTCATCAACTCTGTCAAAGAAATCGCATCCATCAACAATCGACTTATGACTATGCTCATTCAGAGCCCCTATAGAAGATATACACTCGAAAATACTATGAGCAAAATTCATCATGATGACGTGAAAATACTAATGGGAGACTTCAACTCTCTATTTGGGACAGAAAAAACCTGTAGAAAAATAATTGGTACAAATTCAACACACCGAAACGCTTAGACGAACGGCACACGTCTGACTGACATTTGACAACAATTCAACCACAAAAGAATGTCTTCCCGCTTTAGGAAGTAGCCTGTTCCCAAGAAACATGTTTGGCTACCAGGTGCAAGCTGCTTTCGTTCGCCTTTCGAGACTCGCTGAGAGCCAGATTTTTAATTCTTTTGTAGCAGAGCTACAAGCAGGCAGATACAAACGCAATAAGGGAATCGTAAGACAACGCTCGAGCAAAATGCGCCTTGCTACTTTCAGTAACCCTTAGTGTCAGAGCGAAAACCTTACGGTACTGCCAAATTCATAATGACGACATATTTTTTGTTGTTGTGAATACATAATTTTATCTATGAAGTGCCACATTTTCATAATAATTGCGAATGATACAGGAAATGAAGTAAATACAGACCTTTTCGAAGTCAAAAGTCGGTAATGTCCTACTAATTCGTGTTAAAATAGGCTCAATCGTCTTACAGATAGTTAATGCTTTATTAAGATAGTCTGCCGTCGTGATGTTTCTGTAGTAAGCTGAATTTAATTTGTATTAGTACAGTGAATATCTTAATTGGATTTTCCATTAGTTTGCTAAACGCAACAGTAATCATCAAAGAGAAATTAATCAGCAAAAGAATTTTCTTTCACGGTATCTAAAACGATCTGACAATGCTAAAGTTGTTTACAAATTCTACGTCAGTAGAAACCTACTGGTTCCAACGATATCATTATACCAGAGTAGTTTTAAGAGTATTTTCGTCTAGAAATGAATTGCGTTGACGGTTGATCGATCAAGAGCGGGAAAGGTAAATCTTTACGAATATATGACTAGAGGGACAAGTGCTTGAGAGAGGACTTCTCTATCAATCAAGTGCTTGAGAGACGACTTTAATTTCAATCTCCTGGATAGTTTTGTTTCTCAAATCAAGAAGTGCGTTATCATACAGTAACACATGTGATGTAGTTGTATTGCTCGATTTTCTTACGCTAAGACCGAAAGATGTCTCAGTTGTTGGCAACAAATTCCAGATGTGTTGCACACAGCCCTTGGGGCAGTATTCGTAGCCCAAAACACACTTTTGGAGCTATCAGATGTAAAATATTATGTTCATACTACTCTTTGCTCGAGTTTATATCTTTTGGAGGGGCTCAGCCTTTCATTACTTCTTAGGAAGTTAACGATAAAGGCATCATAACACGTCACCAGTAACAGTACTGCATACGAATGCTCAATGAGCGATCTGATGACGTTCAATAATAGTCACTCCGTTGATTTTTGTTGTTTGGAATTAGAGCATGCAGTACTCCTACACCAGACTTCTGAACTTTGCCTGTTGAATGCAAATGTCGCGTGATGGTAAAATGGTAATCTATCACATATATCAGTAGTCGAGACTTCCTTAATGTGGAAAATCATTCACGCCAGAACGATCTTTGTTGAAACAAGAATATCTTTTCCTGGCGTATTTTCCCCAAAAGCAGTCGCTCCACACACAATTCAAATCTTTCTAGCTGCCTCCTCTGCATTCACCCCTCTGTTATACCAAAAGTAAACGTTGTGTTGCAGATGTTACACCTATTTCCACTTGCAACTCAATTTTACAATGCTTAACTGTAGTTCATGATTTCCAAGTTTGCGAAATCCGTTGCTTAGCTGCCAGATGATAACTAGAACTTCAAATTCGAAAATGACAGTTGAGACACACACTGACAGCGTCGCGACGCGTTCACCTGGGCGGCGCCGGATTTCAGGCGGCGGGTGGCGTCTGGCCGGTGGCCGGTATAGTCTGTCTGTAAACTGAAGAGCGAGCGAACGAGTCCCCACTCTGCCAACCCAGCTACGTCACGAGGCGCTTCTACACGCTGTTTCACAACGTAGTACCGGCCCTGCCGCGGTGCGCGATTTAAATCTGTGGCGACGCCGTACACAGATAAGTCTCCACTGCTTTTATTTTTAGGCTAATGCATTAAGACCATAAGGAATAAAAAAGACGATAGCTTCTTTCGAAATACAGCAACAGAGTAAATAATATTAAGATAAGAACGGATGTCAGAATTCTACTACAAACATAGAACCGAATGCCTGTTTATGTGAATATGGTATATGTTCCTCTGCTGCTATTCATAAAACGAACCGCACATAATTCAATTAATCTGTAGAATTTAAGGCTTGTTCTTACTTTGTGTTTCTACTGAAAGGTAGAAGTTTTCTTTGAAGGACTGTATTGAAACTTAACAATTCTGGCAACAAGAAGAGTGTTTAAAAAGTAAGCAGAAATTTATAATTTTGTGTGTTAGTCCGATTTGCACTACTTTTTTGTCACCGTCTTCGTGAACATGTCTCTGGTTACAATGTTATGCATATTGGCTATTTACTCTGTTGTGAGTTGTCAAAAAGATTACATGTATTTTGGTAGCATCAATGATTATTTGTTTTGTATAAAAATAGATTAGAGAATCTGTATCAAATTTTGTTGCAAGAATGGAATAAAATGTGTGAAATTTTTAGAAATGTTGAATATTGCTTTTGGTGAACTTGTTATGAGTAAACAAAGGGGATACAAGTGGTATAAACATTTCAAAGTGGGTCTTAATGGTTCAAATGGTTCAAATGGCTCTGAGCACTATGGGACTCAACTGCTGTGGTCATCAGTCCCCTAGAACTTAGAACTACTTA
Source organism: Schistocerca serialis cubense (assembly GCF_023864345.2). Lineage (NCBI taxonomy): Eukaryota > Metazoa > Arthropoda > Insecta > Orthoptera > Acrididae > Schistocerca > Schistocerca serialis. Next base: position 855,798,235 of record NC_064639.1, on the reverse strand, counting down.
AACCTAACTAACCTAAGGACATCACACACATCCATGCCCGAGGCAGGATTCGAACCTGCGACCGTAGAAGTCGCACGGTTCCTGACTGCGCGCCTAGAACCGCGAGACCACCGCGGCCGGCAAAGTGGGTCTTAAAGGGCAGCAGTTTGACAAGTATGGATGAGATTAAAAATGTGCAGTTAGAAGACCTATAAACCATCCCAAAGAAACAGATCCTAAAGTGTTTTGGGAGTTGCAAAAAGCACTGGCATAACTGTGTAGTATGTAATGGGGAATATATTGAAGAGTATAACATTGCTGTAGACTAACAAATAAAGTTCTTACCAAAAATAAAAGTTAATATGTAAGTACACCTCGTATGTCAAGCTTTCTGCTTGGAAGTCCAGAATTGGGGTACGTGTTTCGAGGGAAACTTCAGCAGTGTTTACAATAGCTGTTGCGCACATGTTTTAAGCAATATGTCTTAGAATCGGGTGAATAGTGAACGAGACAGAGATTTAGTGTTCCATCAGCATCAAAGGTTATACGTGATTTTGAAACTGTCTATAACGATGGGTTTCCTTGCAAAATTATTAATTTCCGTCGTGGCGATTCAAGTAAACCATGCAGCTTATTTCCGCGTTTCTTCTTTATGCGTCCTTTTGGGCGAGGCTGACGTTTGCCTAAATAGCAGCCGTTTGGTTGGGAGTAGTAATATTAGCCAACAGTTCTTTTAGCGTCGCCTCTTTAACATACGTTGTACTAACATCAGAGACGATCGAACGCTTGTTACTCCGCAAATACCTCCTCTTCTTCGTATTCTGCATATTTTCTTACAATGCTAGACGATTATCCATCACTTCCGGATATCGAAGTATATCAGTATGTATACAAAATTAACTGACACTGGCAACTAAAATCCCACGAACAGAAACGACGTATATCACTGCACGCCGATCTACACCGCTACACAGGTAACGGACAAAAGATTTTGGGTGCCCCTGTAGTCCGGTGGCAGCGTTCTTCCGGGAAAGGCCACTTCCCCCACCAAAGGCGCTGCTCGCTCTTCAGTTTACAGACAGACTATAGCCGCTGCAGCGCGAGGAAACGCTCGAGCGTAAGCTGTTATGATCGCGGCGCAGCCACGAGCTATCCTGCGGAATTGTTTCTGGAATACTTGTTATTGCTGGTGGGTAGAATGTTAAGCGAATTATCTTCGATGTTCAATCAGACTCATAACTTTAGACCGACTGTGGTAAAAAAAAAAAAAAAATACAGTTGGACGCGAACAGGCGACTATAAGTCCAGCACACACGACGCTTGCCACTAGACCACAGGCTCACGTAGTCCGACAACGTCTCAGAAGTAGATAACACTACCTCCTGACACTTCCGCATCTTACAGTGTTGCCAGATTGTGCAGATTGCCGGACTTACAGTTGTCAGGGGCGGTCAGTTTTATTGGCCACCTTAAGTGAATGACTCGGACTTACAAGGGGAGGCCGCCAATTGTGAAATTCAGATTCGATTCATACTGCGCATAATAAAAGCTCATGGCCAGAGGTGTAATGTGGCAAAACACCAAGATGCACTTCTCAGCCGTTGTCGAGAAAATCAACAGTTAAAATAAACCGTTGCCGTGAAATGGCCTCTTAGGTTAATAACTTTATACAGCGTCGTGGCGCAGCGGTAAGCGCTCGGGTTTGTAATCGGAAGGTCACCGGATCGAATCTCACGCCAGGCAACATTTTTTTTATTATTAGTTTTTCGTAATTCAAATATATATATAAACTATTAATGAATTGCTAATGCATTTTGGTGAAGGTGGATCGCTCTCCAATTGTACCGCCTCCATTTTTCCGTTTGTTTAACAGGGTGTACCAAAGCTCTCACGTCCGCACTGATTTTCGACGATGTTATAAGTTGCGCTAGGGACCGCATCTACCTTCTTTCGAAGTTAGCACGCAACTACGCTTTTATGCGGCGGCTCGTTTCGGCCCATTCAACATCTGTCCTTCAAGTGTAACGAGCGAGTAGCGGAGCTTATAGTTCATACCTGCCACAGCAAATTTGTGTTCGTGGGGTTTCTGTTCTAATTCGAACGTTTGACTTACGCTATACGTATTCGTTTCGGAATATCGTTTCTACGTCTTCCGTTAACTATACGTGGTTAACATTATGAAGACAATAACATTTGTGAAATACAACTTTGTTTGCGGAAAACATAATGATGTTCGAAGTCGCCAGTTTTTCCACGACAAACGACCTTCAACAACTTATCATATGCATAATTGTTGCAACTGATTGCCGGGAATTATATACATATATATATATATATATATATATATATATATATATATATATATATGTGTGTGTGTGTGTGTGTGTGTGTGTGTGTATAGACACATTTGAATAACAAAAAACAAATAGTAAAAAAAAATTGCATGGCGCGAGATTAGATCCGGCGACCTTCGGATTACGAACCCGAGCGCTTACCGCTGCGCCACGACGGTGTCGATAATTATTAATCATTGAGAGTATTTCACCGCAACGGTTTATTTTAACTGTCGATTCTCTCGACAACGGCTGAGAAGTGCATCTTGGTGCTTTGCCACGTTACACCCCTGGCCACGAGCTTTTATCATGCGCAGTATGAATTGAATCTGAATTTCACAATTGGCGGCCTCCCCTTGTTAGTCTCTGTGGCGGCTGGCCGGCGGTCAGTTTTATTGTCTAAGACTGTACCTACTCAAATACATCATTGTACGAGACATAGTAGATATGATGTAATAAACACTAAAATGCGTGAAAAAATTTCGCATGATGCATGAAATTTTAATAAATTTATTTTTTACTATTTAGACACTCCTACAGTCGAGACATCTTACGGAAATCACAGGCAGCGCTTTTGACAGCTTCCAAGGGCGAAGCGCAAACGACTGTAAGCGAAAACAATAGCAGTCTATAGAGCCACGAAGAAGCGTTTCGATAAAGACGTTAACAAAATCACGTCATATACACACGAAGCGACTGTACTTAAATATCTGTACATTGTACATACTTCTTTGTACGACTGTTACTTAATACCAAAGGTGTTTTCACGAATAAATAGAAACGGAAGTTTTTCGATATTACACTACAAACACAGTTCAAGTTGTTTTTTGCTTCTAACAACAATTGGCAAAATTAATACCCAACAAATTCTTGGATTGTCACCTAGTTGTTATATAGAATACACGGCTGTACTGCTGAATTTTATTGAACACACTCGAGATTGATCCAACTTCAGAACAACTTAGGGTCTCACAAGCTAAGCATTCACACATCTTAAACACCAGCTGTAACTTAGAGACTATTCTATTACTATTATTAACGTCCACGCGTAACATTTATCTCCTGACAACATCAGAGTCGGTTGTATGCGCTCTATTACTTTTGAGTTTTAAACGTGGAAACAGGGGGCACAGAAGCTTCGCTGATGTTGTCCAAGGGTATTGGTTTTTTTCCTCCTGTATACCGACTATTGTTATTCATTAAACTACTCTTTCACCATGTAACGTGGACTTGTTTCAACATTTGGATCTCTCTGTAGACGGAGAGAGAAATTTACTCATCTATTATTCTCTTAAAGACAATCTGTGTATGTGATGATGCACGAAGCTATGGTAAAGTGTATTATTAAGTCCTGACAAGTTTACACTTAACATTTAGAGTGACAACGGAAATCACTATAGCTTCCGTTCTATTACATAATTGCGACGGATTCTTTGAAGGTTTATAATAAACAGTGTAGCAACTAGCCCTTTCTGAATTCTGTGTGGCAGGATTATCTTACCGATCTTGGTAGCTCTAATCACCGAATTTCCAAAAAATGCAAGAGAAAACGAAGAATGAGAGGGAGTAAACCAACATTATATCGTGTACCATCAAGTGGTTATTTATTACGTGCTGTCACTCCGTGTTTAGCTTCAGTTTGCACCAACACTTCCCGTCGGGAATGGTTCGAGAAGATATTCCCATACAAGCGGCTTTTCATTTGACGCCCTCCTTCCCAACTTTTCCATCGTACACTTTCATCCATCTCTTTTCGCTACTAATTGTGATGCAACTTTTATACAAATCCTGCATTTTCCTTTGGCGCCTTCGCAGCTTGACACCTCAGCCGGCGGCTTGTGTTGCTATGGCTTTAAACTGGTCGTGTGTATGTGTGTGTGTGTGTGTGTGTGTGTGTGTGTGTGTGTGTGTGTGCGGCTGGTCCCGGCGAAGGTTCGAGTACTCCCTCAGGCATGGGTGTGTGTGTTTGTCCTTAGGATAATTTAGATTAAGTAGTGTGTAAGATTAGGGACTGATGACCTTAGCCGTTAAGTCCCATAAGATTTCACACACATTTGAACATTTTGTGTGTGTGTGTGGGTGTGGGTGTGTACACCTAGCGACCTCGTATTTCCCCCCAGGGGGTCCACATCTCTTTTGTCGACACGTGCGTAGCGAGCACGGGACCCTGAGCTAATGTGGCCCTCCTTCCTTTCCGGGCTGCATACCTTCCCTTTCCGCATCCTTCCGCGTCCCCCATCTTCGCCCCCCCCCCTCACCTCTGGCTCTTTCCTTCCCTTTCTCCCCCTCTGGGAGTATGGACGCTCGAAACTGTTACAAATTCCTTGCTTTCTACACTTGCAAATCTTCGTCCTTCCTCTGTCCTTCTTTTTTCCTTCCCTCTTCTCTTTGCCCTTTTCTCCGCTGCAGCGTTTGAGACCCCTCTTCTTTCCTTTCCCTTTCTCTTTTTTTTCCTCCCTGTGCGTGTCTGAAGGCCGACCAACGCATTTCCATGCGTAGCCTGTGACGTGGTAATGCATAATTCCCCACCCCGGGTAGACAGGTAGGACACGTACGTACCCCCTGATAACGGCCAGGCCCAAGGAGGGGGGTATTACCCGAGCTGATACCTTCCGAAAGTGCTGATTGGTCCCTCCGTCCGTTTGTCGGGAGGTGTGACCTGAGGTGTGAACAATCACCTAAGGCGGGAGTGCCCTCAGAGAGGGCCCCCACAAGGGAGAAGCGCACCATCAGAGACGCCGGTAATCATGGGGGATTCTTCCGCAATGGTTTCCTCACCTTCCACTATGTCTGCTCACAAGCTTAAGTTCACTGAGTCTCAGCCACAGACAGTTCTTCCATTGTTGCCACAGTTTCTTGTTGTTTCTCGGTCTGACGAAGGTCACGACTTCTCCATGGTCAACCCTTTCGTTATTCAGAAAGGTGTCGACGCAATTGCAGGTCCTGTAAAGTCTTGTTCCAGATTACGGAATGGCACCCTGTTGTTAGAAACAGTCAGTGCACTCCAGGCACAAAAATTGCTGCGTACTTCTCTGCTCCACACCTTCCCTGTCCGGTTTGAAGCGCACCGCACTTTAAATTCCTCGCATGGTGTCGTTTATACATGCTCCCTCGATGGATTGTCTGACGAAGAAATTCAGCACTACCTGTCTGACCAGGGCGTAATGGCTGTTCATAGAGTTATGAAAAGGGTTGACACGAACATCATTCCAACCCACACTGTCTTCTTGACATTTGACAAAGTTCAACTCCCATCGAAAATCAAAGCAGGCTATGTGATAATTTCCATTCGCCCTTACGTCCCAAACCCTACACGTTGCTATCGGTGTCAGCGGTTCAACCACACCAGCCAGTCCTGTTCCAATCCGGCCAAATGTGTTACGTGTGGCAAGGATGCCCATGAGGGTGCTTGTCCACCTCCATCCCCTCGCTGCATCAACTGTATGGGTGACCACGCTGCTTCCTCTCGAGAATGCCCCGTTTTTAAGGACGAAAAGCTCATCCAGGAAATAAGAGTGAAGGAAAACGTGTCGACCTTTGCTGCTCGAAAATTATTCGCCAGTCGACAGCCCACCATGCCTCAGACAGGAAAATACAGCACTGTCCTTGCTTCTCCTCGGCCAACAAAGGAGGCGGCCACGCAGGCTTGCGACCTCACCTTTAGTGCCACGGTCGTCAGATCAGCCAGCGCAAAGATCGCCCGTTCAACCTCATCACTTTCGCCTGCCCACTCTATGGCTCACCCTTCGCCGGGTTCTGCTAAATATCGAGCCCAAAAGTCAGACATCAAGACTTCGAAAAAAGAGCATACTCGTGAAGAGTTTTTACGTACCGCAACTTCCCAACCATCGGTTCCTCCATCATCTAAACATCATACTTCCAAGAAGGCTACAAAGAAACCCAGTTCCTCTCCTTCTCTGCCAAGGCGTGTCCCATCTACAGCACCACCTGGCGGAAATCGCCCTCGGCCGTCTTCTGTGTCGCCGAGGCGCACTGCTGGTGGCCGATCAACCGGCCGATCGCTGGTGGCAGGAGCTGCTCCTGACCAACCTATGGATCAGGATCGTCTGCCTTCGGCTGAATGCCATTCCATGCTGTCGGTCGCAAGCTCTGAGCAGTCGTTGAGTTGACAGCACCCTTGGTCACATTCCTCCATTTTCTGTTCACCCTGTGTCCATTATCCACTGGAATATCCGCGGTATTCGAGCCAATCGGGATGAATTGTCGATTCTCTTCTGATCCTACTCGCCGGTCATCTTCTGTCTTCAGGAAACAAAGCTGCGTCCCCATGACCACTTTGTTCTCCCTCATTTTCAGTCCATCTGATATGATCTCCCCTCTGTTGAAGGCACTCCAGCACATGGAGGACTCATGATTCTTCTCCATGAAACTCTCCATTATTACCCAATCCATTTAAACACTTCCTTCCAAGCTGTCGCCGTCCGTCTTTCCCTTTCCGGATACACGTTCTCTCTTTGTACTGTATACATTCCATCGTCCACACCAATGGCACGAGCTGATCTCCTTCATCTTCTTGGTCAGCTTCCACCCCCCTATTTGCTGGTTGGGTACTTCAATGCCCACCACCCGCTTTGGGGATCTCCACATCCTTGTCCACGTGGCTCACTATTGCTAGACGTCTTCCACCAAGCGGATCTAGTTTGCCTCAACACAGGGGTCCCTACATTTTTGTCTGCCTCCACGACAAATTTATCTCATTTGGACCTTGCGGTCGGTACTGTTCCGCTAGCTCGGCGCTTTGAATGGTTCGCCCTTGATGATACACACTCGAGTGAGCACTTTCCATGTGTCCTTAGATTGCAGCCTCAACTGCCATACATGCGCCCATGACGCTGGAAGTTTGCCCAAGCTGATTGGACACTTTTTTCGTCTCTAGCGACATTCGATGACCGTCACTTTCCCATCGTCGACGATGAGGTCACACCTATTACCGACGTTATTCTTACAGCTGCGGAACATTCAATACCACGCACCTCCGAATTGCCCCGGCGCCCCCCATTTCCTTGGTGGAACGAGGCATGCCGTGATGCAATACGCGAGCGGCGACGTGCTCTCCGCGTTTTCCGCCACCATCCTACTTTGGCCAACTGTATCCGCTATAAGCAGTTCCGTGCGCGATGCCGCCGTGACATCCGCGATACCAAGAAGGCAAGCTGGAAATTCTTTATTAGCTCATTTAACACCTTCACTCCCTCCTCGGAAGTTTGGAGTCGGCTTCGACGGTTCTCAGGCGCGCCTAGTTTCTACCCGGTCTCTGGGCTCACTGTCGCGCATGATACATTAGTGGACCCCGTCGCAATTTCTAACTCGTTGGGTCAGCACTTTGCTGAGATGTCGAGCTCTTCAAATTACCCACCAGCGTTTCTCCCGAAGAAACATGCAGCGGAAGTGGGACCTCTTGCTTTCTCCTCTCAAAATCGCGAAAGCTACAATACTGTTTTCTCCATATGGGAACTCCAACATGCACTCTGTTCTTCTCGCTCCTCCGCCCCAGGACCGGATGGTATTCACGTCCAAATGTTGATGCATTTATCAACCCATAGTCTGCGGTACCTCCTTCGCCTTTATAATCGAATTTGGACCGACAGTACTTTTCCCAGACGATGGCGGGAAGCTATCGTCGTTGCTGTTCCGAAACCTGGAAAGGACAAACGTCTCCCCTCTAGCTATCGCCCCATTTCTCTCACGAGTAGTGTCTGTAAGGTTTTGGAGCGTATAGTGAATTACCGTTTAGCGTGGTGGCTGGAATCCCGCAGTCTTTTAAGACCTGCCCAATGCGGATTCCGAAAGCATCGTTCTGCAGTTGACCATCTTGTTGCTCTCTCCACTTATATCATGAACAATTTTCTCCGGAAACGCCAAACAGTAGCAATACTTTTTGATCTGGAGAGAGCATACGATACCTGTTGGAGGACAGACATCCTCCGCACACTGTTCTCTTGGGGCTTTCGAGGTCGGCTACCCCTTTTTTTTCGCGAATTTATGGCAGAGCGCACATTTAGGGTGCGGGTGAACACTACTCTCTCCCGTACTTTCTCCCAAGAAAACGGGGTACCCCAGGGCTCCGTGCTGAGTGTTGTACTGTTTGCCATTGCCATCAATCCAATTAGGATTGTCTCCTTCCTGATGTCTCAGGCTCCCTCTTTGTGGACGATTTTGCGATCTACTACAGCTCTCAACGGACCAGCCTTCTTGAACGACGTCTTCAAGGATGTCTCGATCGCCTCCACTTTTGCAGCATCGACACCGGCTTCCGTTTCTCTCCCAGTAAGACCGTTTGTGTTAATTTTTGGCGACGTAAGGAGTTTCTTCCGCCCTCCTTATATCTAGGTCCTGTCAACCTTCCGTTTTCAGACGTCGCTAAATTCTTGGGTCTTATGTTTGACAGAAAACTGTGCTGGTCCTCCCACGTTTCCTATCTTTCGGCTCGTTGTCTGTGATCCCTTAACACCCTCCGTGTCCTGAATGGTACCTCCTGTGGAGCGGACCAAGTGGTCCTTCTTCACCTCTATCGCGCCTTAGTGCGCTCGAAATTGGACTATGGAAGCATAGTCTACTCCTCTGCTCGGCCATCTATTCTTCGGCGTCTCGACTCTATCCACCACCGTGGATTACGTTTAGTGTCTGGAGCTTTTTACACTAGACCTGAGGAAAGCCTTTGTGCTGAGACTGCTGAACCTCCGCTGTCCAATCGGCGAGCAGTCCTTCTGAGTCGTTATGCTAGCCATCTGTCTTCCATGCCTGCTAATCCAGCCCATGACCTTTTTTTCGACGCCTCCTTTGACGTAGGGTATGCAGGCCACCCCTCCTCCCTACTACCACCGGGAGTCCGCTTCCGTCAACTGCTCCATTTTCTTTCCTTCCGCTTTCCTAAAACCTTCTTGACAACTTGGGGTACAGCACCGCCTTGGCTCCGTCCCCGGATCTGCCTGCTCCGTGACCTTTGTCGATTTCCCAAGGATGGTACCCCTTCACTTGTTTATCGTCGGGCATTTGCTGCTCTATGTGCACAAATGACGGACGCCACATTTATTTACACCGACGGCTCGAAAACATCGTTAGGTGTAGGGAGTGCCTATATTGTTGGCGACACCCCAAATCACTTTCGGCTTCCCGACCAGTGTTCGATTTATACTGCGGAGCTTTACGCTGTTCTCCAGGCTGTCCACTACATCCGCCGCCATCAGCGGATACAGTACGTTATCTGCTCAGATTCTCTCAGCTCTCTCCTCAGTCTCCAAGCTCTTTATCCTGTGCACCCTCTGGTCCACCGGATTCAGGACTGTCTGCGCTTGCTCCACCTGGGGGGCGTCTCGGTGGCGTTCCTCTGGCTCCCGGGACACGTTGGTATCTGTGGAAATGAGGCGGCCGATATTGCAGCCAAGGCTGCAGTCTCTCTTCTTCGGCCAGCTATTCAATCGATTCCCTTCGCCGACCTACGGAGCGTTTTATGTCGTCGTGTTGTTCATTTATGGCACGCACATTGGTCGACACTTCCCCATAATAAATTGCGGGATGTGAAAGCTCTTCCTTGTGCTTGTACCTCTTCCTCCCGAACGTGTCGTCGGGAGGAGGTAATTTTAACTCGACTCCGGATAGGGCACTGTCTTTTTAGCCATCGACATCTTTTAAGCGGCGATCCTCCCCCACTATGTCCCCACTGCTCTCAGCTGTGGACGGTAAGACACCTTTTAATTGAGTGCCCCTATTTTAATCCATTACGCTCCCGTCTACAGCTATCGCCTGATATATCGTCGATTTTAGCAGATGACACGCGCTCAGCCGACCGCGTTCTCCAGTTTATTAGTGCCAGTGAAATGACGTCAGTCATTTGAACCTTTTTTTGGGGACAACCAACCCCTTTCTGTAGTGGATTTTTAAGCCTTCCTTCTGCTTTTGGTTTCTCCAATTTTATGACTTTCGTTCCCATTGCTGCTGCTTTTCAATTTCGGTTTTTTACTGTTTCCTAAGTCACGGACCGGGCGCTAATGACCATAGCAGCTGTGCGCCCTAAAACCAAAACAAAAAAAAAGACCTCGTATTTATATCGTAATTTACATGCGGCAGATATGATTTATGGCCATTATTTACGTGTCATTGAAATGGCATTGTCGTGGATCACAGAACAGAAATCCGGGTCATCTATGTATATGAGCATGTTGAATCGTTTTTCAATTATTATGTATGGCTATGAATCATTGAAATATCTCGAAGCTGTGGAATACTTTTTGGAATTTCTATTAATATGAATCGAAACCAGTGGGTAAAGAGAATTCTCACATTATCGTTTTTGTTCTAATACCTCTTATCGGACCATTCACTGACTAGTTACAAGCTTTATTTATTTCCATGCTTTTCTCTCTGTAATTATTAGAGCAGGATTGGCTGAATTTCAATTCAAAATCACTTAGGGTAAACGACCCTATTAATGGCACCCCTCCAGTAATTAGGACCTTACTAAGAAACATTGTATTATAACGAAATTTTTTAGTTGGTAGTGCTATTTTAGAAACAGATGAAGACTTTTGTTTTCGCTTGTTGCGCTGCATTTGTTTCAACGCCTTATGGGAATTGGTATGGCGGGAAGCTGACATCAGGACGATTGTTGTGAAGTTCCCTGTGCAAGAAAGGATTTTCTAAGAGGTAAGTTTAGAAATGCTGCCGTGTATGAAGTGCTGTAATTGTGTGGACATCTCATATTGTATTGTATTGTATGTTAACCGGGGACCTAGAAACGACGGAGAGGCTCCGTCCCCGCCACAGCCACAGTGGTCCATAACCCCACGACGACGACGACGATCGCAGTCCACTTCACCCATCCGCCGCTCCACACCGAAACCAGGGTTATTGTGCGGTTCGGACCTCGGTGGACCCCCCACAGAACGTCTCACACCAGACGAGAGCAACCCCTATGTTTGAGTGGTAGAGTAATGGTGGTTTTCGCGTACTTCAAGAACACTGTCGAGGACTTCACTTTGATAGTGATGAAACGGTCCAAGCAGAGGTGACGTTGTAGCTCCATCAACAAACTCAAACATTCTACAGTGATGGTATCAACAAACCGGTCTCTCGTTGAGAAAAAGGTGTTCATTGTGAGGGTGGCTGTTGTGTACTGGCAAGACAGCCAATCCACTATGACAGGTAGCCGAAAGGCACGCGTTTAAGCTCACGCAGGATGGCGTGAGGTATGGAACAGGAAAAGGTCTTTATAGTAGCAAAAATAGTACGTAGCTTCTGGAATACTTAACTTTAATCTATAATTGGTGAACATTGGTCTGACGGTACATGCTAAGTCGTAGCAAATGACGTAGCTGAAGGCTATGCTAACTATCGTCTCGGCAATTGAGAGCGTAATTTGTCAGTGAACCATCGCTAGCAAAGTCGGCTGTACAACTGGGGCGAGTGCTAGGACGTCTCTCTAGACCTGCCGTGTGGCGGCGCTCGGTCTGCAATCACTGACAGTGGCGACACGCGGGTCCGACGTATACTACCGGACCGCGGCCGATTTAAAGGCTACTACCTAGCAAGTGTGGTGTCTGGCGGGGACACTACATTCCTCCCCCGCAAATCGGCATACGGCTGTGTTATAAGGCTTCCGCCCGCCGTGGGGAGGACCCCATGTTGACGTATGCGACAAGGTGGGGAGCCTAACAACAGGCGAGGCTGTGCCACCCGCACCCTGCCATTCGGCCCGAGGGGAGCTAGGAAACGCCTGAAAACCTACTCCAGGGTGCACGCCAACATGCGGTGTATGCGCCCGTAGAGAGACAGGAGGGGCCGAAGGGTCGACCTCCATCGGGTCGGGGCACCCGACGGGCGAAGACGCCATGTGGTCCGGAGCGGGCAAGAGTTCCATGTCGAAGGACAGCTGGTCACGGGAAGCGATCGGCGGCGCGTGACCCAGGGAGGCGCCCGGCGGTTGCAGCGACGCGTCCACTGTGGGCGTCACCGGCGGGAGAACAGGCGGCGGCGCGTCGCCATGGGGCAAAATGGAAGGCAGCGGCGGTAACACCTGGGGATGAGGCGAGCCAGTAGATGGGTCCCCAGGGCGCTGACCGGACGGCACCATCGCTGAAAGCAGACGGGGAGCGGCAGAACCCGTGCGACGACAGAGGCGCAGCTGATTGAGATGCCGACGCACCTCACCAGAGGCCCCCAAAACCAGATACATAGCGCAGCGATGAATGCGCCCTGCGAGCCAACGCCGTGAACCTCGATAGTTGCGATAGTATACAACGTCGCCTGGGGCAAAAGCAGGTGTCTGCCGCTGCACAGGAACCTGATGCGGCGGATGTAGCAAAGACATCAAGGTTCGATGAGGGCGACCGTGAAGCAACTCTGCTGGCGAGCGACCATCGCGGGGCTGAGAGCGATACGAGGACAAAAAGAGCAATAATGCGTCCTCCCGAGAATGCGACTCTTTCAGCTTCAACATCTGTGACTTGAAAGTCCTGACCAAACGTTCAGCGGCACCGTTTGACTGTGGCGAAAACGGCGCGGACGTCAGATGTTGAATACCATTGGCCTTGCAGAATGACTGAAATTCTGCGGCGAAGGCAAGTCTTGTATGGCACGGAGGTGCTCGGGACTGGGATGTATGCCTTGTGCATTGATTACATGTCCCAGGTAGGGTAAGTCATGAGCAAAAAACACACATTTGTCCTTCCGCAAGCGAAGACCATTGTGTCGCAAGACCTGAAATAATGTTCAGAGATTGGCTAAATGTTCTTCCGCCTATCCTGAGATCACAATATCGTCCAGATAGGTTGATAGTTCTTAGCGCAACCAAGGCCCAGTGCAAAAATGTCTGCAAATTCTTCATATAGACGAGAAACACTGTCTGAAGGCACAGTCTGGTTCACTGATAGGACCTGATTGACTATAGACAAGTTAAACAACTGAAATTAATCGAAACCAAACAAGTTCACTGCAGAAGAGGAACGAAGGATGTACAATGACACAAGTTTTGTTTGTCCCTTGTATGTTGCAAGAAGGCTGCACTGTCCTAACACAGGGAGCCCGTGACCTGAATATGTAGTTAGCTTAACATTTGCGGCATGCAATGGAGGTGTGCCCAGCTGTTTGTACGTGGCGTGATTGCTTAGTGAAACTGCAGCTCCGGTATCAAGCTGGAACGGTATCACTTTGCCGTGAATGTCCAAGTCCACAAAAAGTTTATTGTCCTGTTGACGACAAGAGCGACAGTCTCGTGCAACTTGAACTGACACTGGTACAGAATCATTTGCGACGTGAGGGGATTTCCGTCGATGTCGACGCACACTATTTGTGGGACGAACACAGTCACCGTTAGAGAGAGTGGCACTGGGCGGAGTGGAATGAACTACATGAATTTCCATGGGCGAAGGTTCACGAGCTGGAGTATCCTTGGTTCGATTCCGATTCCAGCGTGAAGCAAAGGGCCTGGAATGGTTGTGAGTGTCCGATCTCAGCTTTTTCTGGCAAACACTTCGAACATGTCCTCTTTTATTACAGAAAAAGCAAATAGCTTGGCGTGACGGGCAATTCTCACGCGAATGTCTAGTAGCACAACGCGGGCATTATTTCACTGCATTTGCTTGCCGGCGCGGTACACGTGGCCGAGAGCCTGGTGACAGCTGCGCGGACGGGCGCGAGGCCAGTTTACTGTTCCGTGCAGCGTGCCCGGCGGACCGGTTAATGCGACACACAGCTGGTGAAGTTTCAAATGATTCCTGAGCAAAGTCAAGTGTGTCCTGCCGATCCAATATGTCCATCACTTGTTGAAGGGAGGGATTGACTAGTTTCAAAATCTGTTCCCATATACGAACATCAGAAACGTTTTGTGCAATTGCATCACGTACCATAGTATCTGAATAAGGGAGTCCACATTGACACTCAAAAGCACAATCCCTAGTAAGGCCTTGCAAAGTTGCAACACACTCCCAATTAGTCTGACCGGCCATACGTTTTGTACGAAAGAATGTATACCTTTTGCAACTACATTGACTGATTCTTTGAAATATGCAGACAAAATTTTGTCGTAGGACAGAGTTGCTACGTCGTGTCGGGGAAATAATTTCACTATCACTCGGTACGTATGGACGCCTATGGATGCTAACAAAAAAGGCTGCCGCTCGTTACGTTGAATTCTGTAGGCGGCGAGATGGAATCCAAATTGGCGTGACCACTCCGTCCAGCTTTCCAGTGCAGCATCAAACGGACGAAAAGGTGGTGCAACAGCGTGTTGTGGCTGCGGTAGCGGTGGAGCTGCGGCTGCCGCATCGGTTTGCATTGCGCGTTGACCCTGGACGAGCTGTCCAAGGGCATCCAATAAGGCCTGCGTCTGCTGATACTGCAAGCGATAAAATTCGGACAGTACATCTGGAGATTGTGGCGATGCCATGACACAAGTAAATCAGGGCAATATCAATACGAACGCAAAATCCTCGTCGTCAACTGATGTGGACTGGCAAGACAGCCAATCCACTATGACAGGTAGCCGAAAGGCATGCGTTTAAGCTCACGCAGGATGACGTGAGGTCTGGAACAGGACAAGGTCTTTATAGTAGCAAAAATAGTACGTAGCTTCTGGAATACTTAACTTTAATCCATAATTGGTGAACATCGGTCTGACGGTACATGCATCACAAGATAAATAGCAATTGATAATAGCGCCTTGCTAGGTCGTAGCAAATGACGTTGCTGAAGGCTATGCTAACTATCGTCTCAGCAATTGAGAGCGTAATTTTTCAGTGAACCATCGCTAGCAAAGTCGGCTGTACAACTGGGGCGAGTGCTAGGACGTCTCTCGAGACCTGCCGTGTGGTGGCGCTCGGTCTGCAATCACTGATAGTGGCGACACACGGGTCCGACGTATACTACCAGAGCGCGGCCGATTTAAATGCTACCACCTAGCAAGTGTGGTGTCTGGCGGTGACACCACAGTGACTATGTTGAAAAATAAATATGACGACGTGAAGAGTAAAGAAGAAGAATGTTAATAAAGTTTGTTGAATTTAGAGGTCTTGAAGAGTTCTCACATAATAAATTTGGTGGCATTACTTTTCAGCACGCCCTCATGTATGTACGTGTGTTAACTGGGGACCTAGAAACGACGGAGAGGCTCTGTCCCCGCCGCAGCCACAGTGGTCCACATCCCCACGACGACTATCGCAGTCCACTTCACCCCTCCGCTGTTCCACACTGACCCACCCAGGGCTATAGGGTTATTGTGCGGTTCTGGATCCCCCCCCCCCCCGGGGAACGTCTCACACCAGACGAGTGTAGCCCCTATGTTTGCATGGAAGACTAATGGTGGTGTAGGGCGAGTACATGGAGAAATGGTTTGTGCAGCAATCGCCGACATAGTGTAGCTGAGGCAGAATAAGGGGAACCAGCCTGCATTCGCCGATGCAGATGGAAAACCGCCTAAAAACCATCCACAGACTGGCCGGCGCACCGGATATCGGCACCAGTCTGCTGGGCGGATTCGTGCCGGGGACCAGGCGCCCCTGCCCACTCCGGAAAGCGCTGCATTAGACCGCTCGGCTAACCGGGCGGCCGGACATCTCATATTTCAAAATTATGATACCGTGGTTATCAATAAAATCAGTATGGAGTTACTGGAATAAATTCAAACATTCTAACTTCAAAAGTGTAGAAGTTTAAGTTGCGCCAATAACTGTATTTTGCAAAGCCTGTAATTCTAATAATTATATACATAATAATTATATACTTACATTATATACATATTATATACATTCTAATAATTATATACATGTCCGAAAGAACAGATACCATCTTCATATATATAGTTGAGGCTCACCGGCCATTTGACCATCTTCTTTTGTGCCGATGCACAAACAGTGCCCGAACTCTTACGGGAATCGGCAGCCAAGCCGCGAGTATTGAGTATAATGGGCAGGGGCACTATGAATAAAGTGCGGGACACTAAGTTGGGAATGTGGGTTTCACGGGAGGCGTGCCAGAGATAAATCCCTGCAGTCGCACTATCCTCTGTGTGTTAGGTCAGAGGGTTAGCTGAGTTAATGGATCACCGACGAAATGAAACGGGTGTCTTGCGACGTCCGCCACGAGCAGATGCAACGAACTAAAACGAACAAAATGAGATTTAAAAAAAAAAGATGGATACACCGTCTGCCATGTAAGCAGGAGATCCCGGGTTCGAGTCCTAGTCTGGGCACCACATTCTCAACTGTCCCAGTTGTCTTATATCAACGCCTATATGCAGCCAAGGATATTCATTTCACGGTAATTTCATTCTAATAACTAGCACCAGGTGCCAACAACTGGCATTTTGCATTCATTCACTTTCAGAGAGAAATTCATTTTAATCTTGATAAGAATGGAAAATAAATGTATGTGCAAAAACAGCAAATTGAAACGACAACTGTAACCAGTAAATGGCTCAGTGCCAACAGCTAGAAAATTGTGTGCCAATAACTGGAAAATTAGGTACCAATAGCTGGAAAATTATTAACTTATAACCTGCATTGACTTTAACATTTTTCTTCATCTCTTTCTTCATTATAGAAGTGAGCTGAATGAAATATTGGTTCCAGGAGGAAAGATTCATACAGTGAAGAAAGCCTTCGGAAAGCATTCCAAGAAGTACAAAAAAAAAATGGTTCAAATGGCTCTGAGCACTATGGGACTTAACATCTGTGGTCATCAGTCCCCTAGAACTTAGAACTACTTAAACCTAACTCACCTAAGGACATCACACACATCCATGCCCGAGGCAGGATTCGAACCTGCGACCGTAGCAGTCGCGCGGTTCCGGACTGAGCGCCTAGAACCGCTAGACCACCGCGGCCGGCCAAGAAGTACAGAAAGGCATCTCATTCAAAGCCGCGTCCAGAACGTACGGGATTCCCAGATCAGCATTACATTTCTGGCTGAGTATTAAATACACCAAAACTTCCCATGGGCCAGCGTCTATACTGAGCAAAGAGGGGGAAAGCACCCTTGTTCTGTGAGTATTGGTACTCCTGTATGTTGACTCATTGACAATTCACTAGCTGATTCATTATTTCTGACGATGTTCTTAGTTATCTTTTCAGGCGGATCTATGAATGGGGTCGGAAGGAATTCCCATAGCGAAAACTAGATATCAGACAAGCATGCGATAATTTCTTAATAACAATAAACGTCCTAATCGTTTTAAGGATGACATCCCTGGTAACAAATGGTATTCTGCCTTTTTAAATAGGCATCTAGAAGATTCTGAAAGAACACCAGAGGGTGTAACTGCTGCAAGTGCGTCTAAGTGAGCAAGACATGTGAGGATAGTTTACGTCCACAGACCACCAACTTAAGGAGGAAAATGTATTTCATGTACTGTCATGTCCGAGCAGTGTTTGCAGTGACGATGAAACTAATTTTGATCTACGCCCTAAAAAGATATTGTACTTGCTCCCACTGGCTATAAAAATGTCTACGGAGAAAGGTCCAACCAAAGCTACTCTCATTGTCATGTACACGTTCTCGGCAGATGGAAATATGTACCTCCAATGATAATTTACCCTTATCAGAGAATTCCAATCAGTGTTATCAGCAAGGTTCCTGAAAAACGGAGCATCGGGAGAAGTGACAATGGATGGATGAAATCTGAAGTTTACTTCGAATTCATAGCTAACGTTTTTCATCCATACCTGCAAGAAAATAACATCCAACGACCAGTAATTTTTTTCTTGATGGGCATAGAACCCATTTAACGTACTACTTGAGCGAGCTGTGTGAAGAGCTTAAAATTATTCTGACATCTTTGTATCCCGATTCTATACGAATATTACAGCCTCGTGATGTCGCTGTCTCCAGACCTCTCAAAAGTGAATGGAAGAATTCTGCATTCACATGGCAAACAAAAAACGGTGGAAAAGTTACAACTAAAGAGGACTTTGCAGCAATCTTGAAAGAAATGCTTGAAAAAATGAACCTTGAGAACAAAAATGATTTCAGAGATACCGCTTTGTACCCCTGGAACCCCAATAATATTGATTTCTCAAAGTGCTGGGGTAGGAATGATTCTAACTGCAATAATATTAGCAGCAATAGCACAAAGTCAGAAATCCTGCCTCTTCCATACGACACTTTTGTTTGAGTTGTTGGAGATCAGAAAATAAATAAATTTGAGACTATACAGAATGTGATAAAAATGTTCATGGAGAAGATTTCTTTCTTCTATATCGGCTATGGGAATGTTATCAAAATGAAAACCAAAAAAGGAACTGAAAGTTACTGAAATCACGCCAGATGCCAGCGTGTCCCTTCCTGATGAAAATCTGAACATGTCAAATCCACAACGTGCTGCGAGTGAAGAAGCTAGCCAGAGTTAATCAGGGAGAGATGATACAGAAGATAGGCCTACGCCTATAGTAAATAAAACTCTAACCAGATATATAAACGAAGCTGTGGCCAAAAACGCCAAAAAAGAAAGGAAAGCGTCAAGTGGAACGAGTCCCGTATGTTTTAACCTCAAGGAAGTGGGATGACCTACACGAGGAAAAGGTAAAAATGAAGGGGACGCCATGAAACAGAAACAAAAACAAATGCAGGAAAGAGAAGAGCAGAAAATGCAAAAGCAAGCTAATAAACAAATTAAGAAAAAGAAGAACACGAAGACCATTCCGACAGATCTGACATCCCAATCTAAGCATTCAGAGGTTGAGAACACTCCAGCTTCTACGAGCGGTTGCATGAAGAATAAAGAAAAAGACTTTCGTGGATGTGCTTCAAATGTACAAGAAGTGTTTCTTCCAAGAAGGGATATGTAGGTAATAGCAGTAACGAATTTTTCCACTCTACATGTATCCCCAGTGGGCATCAAATACATATCACCGATGATTCAGATGATAATCTTTTTTATGCCATAATTGTTACGTGGTACATGATACTGACAATACTGATGATTTTGATGATGAAAGTGATTTCTCTGAATCAGTGGAATAAGTTCTTACTGCTTGCAGCACACGAGGGCGTATGCATAGCAGTTCTTCAGGAATAGTGCTCACACAAAGAAACGAACTGAGATCAAACTCAATTTGTTGTTTCTGTAATTCATAGTTGTATTTGTGTAGAGTGTTATGTAATTTTACTGACTTAATAAATTGATTTTTAATTTTTCTTAATTTTCTTAAGTTTTACCTTCTATTGCAGTACCAAGTATTAGGAAGAGCTTGTGATAGCTAGTTGTGACTAATAATATTAATAACAATAATTATGGCTGATGTAAATTGGGGGTGCTGGTATAACGGGGATGCCAACTAATGGAAAATTGTGCCAATATCTGGTAAAATTTTTCATATTTTCAAATAACTTATTTCACATGGAAAATGAAGTATACAACTTTTGTTGTTGTAGTATAATGTTACTTTAATATTCTAGTACGTTTTGGGTTACAATTATACTTCAAGCAAGACAAGTGTTGAGGATACATAATTTATCCCACAAATATGTTCTTAAAGTGCCAATAACTGGGTGATTTACCCTACTTTCTTCAGTTACAATTCAGGTGAAACTGTAAACTTGGCTCAGCATTTTCCATCACAGAGTTTCTATTTTGCCTACTACAGTCATCTTTCTTCTATTTTGTACTCCGACTCATTGGTTAATCAGTCTTTGTCTGTTGGTTATCTCCCCCTTGGCAGTCCCTTCCAGAGATGCCACTGCGGGAATAATCCAGACTATGAGTTAGCCAAGCGGTCTAACACACGGCTTTCCGGAGCAGGAAGGAGCGCCTGGTCCCCTGCACGAATCCGCCAGGCGGACTTGTGTAGAGATCCGATAAGCCAGCCACTCTGTGGATGGTTTTTAGGCAGTTTTCCATCTGCCTCGGCGAATGCGGGCTGGTTCACCTTATTCCGCCTCAGCTACTATGTCGGCGATTGCTGCGCAAACAAGTTCTCCACGTACGCTCCCTACACCACCATTACTCTTCCATGCAAACATAGCGGTTACACTCGTCTGGTGTGAGAGGTTCCCTTAGGGGTGGTTCAGTGTGGGACGGTGGAGGGGTGAAGTGGACTGTGGTAGTCGTCGTGGGGTTGTGCAGCACTGCGGCTGCGGCGGGGACAGAGCCTCTCCATCGTTTCTAGGTCCCCGGTTAACATACGTACATAAATGAGGGCATGCTGAAAAGTAATGCCTCCAAATTTATTATGTGAAAACTCTTCAAGACCTCTAAATACAACAAACTTTATTAACATTCTTCTTCTTTACTCTTCACGTCTACATATTTATTTCTCTACATAGTCACCCTCACAACGAACACTTTTTTCTCAACGAGAGACCGGTTTGTTGATACCATCACTGTAGAATGTTTCTGTTTGTTGATGGAGCTACAACCTCACCTCTGCTTGGACTGTTTCATCACTATCAAAGTGAAGTCCTCGACAGTGTTCTTGAAGTTTTTAAATCCGATTCTGATGAGTCTTGTCGATTGCTTTACGCGGTCTTCCACTCCCAGATCTGTCACACACGTTGAGGTTAGCACCACCGTTTCCTTCATTACGAGCACTAACAACCTAACGTGATACATTACTGATGTCGATACAATCGTCGCCGCACACGGCTTTCATTCTTCTATGGATTTCAATTGGAGGAACGTTTTCTGCCGTTAAAAACTCGATTTCAGCACGCTCTTTCTCAGGCACTGACATACACTAAAACCAAACTAAACTCCGTCGGAACAGGCCTTAATGGCTCAACAGTACCGACTGACCGCCGTATTACCTTCAGCCCACAGGCCTCACTGGATGCGGATATGGAGGGGCATGTGATCAGCTTACCGCTCTTCCTGCTGCTGTCAGTTTTCATGACTGGAGCCTTTTCGTGACTGGATCCGCTACTTCCCAATCAAGTAGCTCCTCAATTGGCCTCGCAAGGGCTGAGTGCAACCCACCTGCCAACAGCACTCGGCCGATAGGACGGTCGCCCATCCAAACCAGACAACTCTTAACTTCGGTAATCTGGAGGGAACCGATGTCACCACTGGTGAAAAAAAAAATCGCAGCACCAAGGAGGTGTGCGACATAAACGAAAGTTGGTAGAGCTGTTTCTACATCTGGACTATAATGTCCATTCAGATTTCATGCCAGTCGCGTAAGACTGGCTCTAGTAGAGCCGCTATGAGGATGCAAATCAGGTTTGTTTTAAATACACGCTGTAACGGTCGTGAGCGTTAATTACCTTTGAGATTGGACGTGGTGAGTTTATGTTTGTCAAGAATGCCTTTAACGCAAAGAGACACCATTATCAACATCTTACTCAGTTTGATAGAGGTCGTATAATAGGGCTACGAGAAACTGAATGTTCCTTTTGCGACTTGGCGGGAATGTAGGCATTGTACATGATTGCTGGCAGTGGTGACCACTAGGATGTACCGTCGAAAGACGACCGGGCTACGGAAGGCCATGTGGCACTGCCGGGAGGGAAGACCATCGTGTTCGGAGTATGGCTCTGCCTCATCTACTGCATCTACAGCAGCTATTTGAGCCGCAGTTGGCACCACAGTGATACAACATACTGTTACAGATCGGTTAAATCAAGGGCAGCTTCGAGTAATACGCCCTTTAGCGTGCATTCCACTGACCCCAAACGGCCGCCATTTGCGACTTCAGTGGTGTCAAGTGCGAGCTCATTGGAGGGTATAATGTAGGTCTGTTGTGTTTTCTGACGAAAGCTGGTTCTGGCCCAGCGCCAGTGATGGCCGTGGATGGTTAGAAGGAGGCTAGTTGAGGGCCTGCAACCAACCTGTCGGTGTGCCAGACACACTGGACCTACACTTGGAGCTATGGTCTGGGGTGCGATTTCGTATGATCGCAGGAGCACTCCCGTGGTAATCCCACGCACCATGTCTGCGAAAATTGTACTTAAATTTGGAGATTCGATCTGTTTTGCTGCTTTCAATGAACAGCATCACAGGGAGTGTTTTCCAACAGGATAACGCTCGTCCACAGGCCGCTGTTGTAACACATCATGCTCTACAGAGTTTCGATATTTTGTCTTGGCCTCCTAAAACACAAGATCTGTCTCCAGTCGAACAGTTCTGATATATCATCGGGAGACAACTCCAGCGACATCCAGACATCCACAAACAGCATTAACCGTCTCTGTATTGCCTGACAATTGCAACAGGCATGGAATACCATCAAACAAATTGACACCCGGCATCTGTACAACACAATGAATGTACGTTTGCATTTTTGTATTCAACATTCTGTCGGTTACACCGGTTATTAATGAAACAGCATCTCACTTTTGCAGAGGCTTAACCTGTGATCTTGTAATGTTAATCACTTAAATATGTTACCATGATAAATGAATTCCCGAAATTTCATTACTCTACATTAATTATCTTTTGATGTTGCGATTTTGTTCCGTCAGTGTAGTTACGCTACTCGTCCCGATGTTACACGTTACTGTTCCGAACCCTCTAGCGGCAAAGGGTTGCAAATTGCGTCAGCGAAGCAGAATAGTCGTCCAAATAATATGAATGGCGTGTATACCTCGCCGATATTGAGAACGGTGTAAAAAAAATGCGGAGACATTACTTTTCAGTGTGCCCTCATATTCTGGTAACGGAGAGATCATGACTTTTTTTCCCTTCAATTTCAGGCCACAAGTCCTGCGGATACACACTGTGTATCTTTAATGCAGTGGTTTCCCTTGCCTTCGACATCCTCACGCCATTGATCATTGCTGCATGTTTGGGGCAGTCTCCCACAAAAAGGGACGGAGAGTGACCTGAACCTCTTTTCGCTTCTCCAATCCTCTTTGACGAGGCCAGTAGCAGGAAGAGGATAATCTGCATCCCTGGGAGCCGCCGCCATTTCTAGGGACGAGTGTAACTGTAGGTCTGGTAATTTGGACGATGTGTCACACAACAGTAGCATTGCAAAACAAAACAAAGCATGTTGGCTTCACAATCCTCACTGAGAAACCAAATCTGTCTTAAACTTATTCTTAAATGAAGTCAGTTTCCTAATTTTCCGTATTAAATTTACGTCAAAAGACGCGAAATCACAGATACTTGCTTAAGAATGTATGATTCCTTTTTGACAATTTGGAACGAAAGTGTAACAAGTATCGGTTCAGAATAGTTGCATTAAGCTTTAAGTACTATAGAGTGAGAGAGATTATTTTACCATTCACTATGTTTTTCCACTTTCAGTTCCTGTTTAATTTTTCGTGGGGTGTGTCGGTTTTTTGCGCTTATTTTTATGTGCTACGATTTTGTCTACCTCGCTTTCCACAATATGTCATATTTTTCCTTCGGCTTGCGTGGACTTTAATAGCTCTGAGCTCCATTATAACTTTAACCAGGCATTTCATTCTCACGTAAGTTACTAATGGGGATTCGGTTTCAAAGGGACTATGTACGCAACAATTTGTTAGATATTTGACATGTAGTACATGCAAACACCACCAGACAATACAGGTAAGGTGCCTAAATTCCGTATGTTTTCAAGCAATCCCTGCATCATACTTCTATATTTTCTTTTTAGTCTAAATGAGTAGCCCAGATGCAAAAGCCGCTAACTGCATGATAAGCGAAACTGAGATAATCGCAAAAATTTCGTCCCATCCTGATTACTAAAGTTAAAGACTTCATTTCCTTTCTAAAAATAAGATGGTTGGCAGCGGTAGGAGCTACTCTAGGAGTGCCTTCCTGCTTATCTAACACCTCGGTGCAGAATTTAGGTTTGTCGTTGGTCGCCCAGTCTTCACCAAAGTGAAGCTCCAAAAGCTGTTTGACGTTTCCGGGTTTTACAGCAGTTGTGATTGATGTTGGGCCATTTCCTTTTCTGAAATTTTTTCAGGATGCTCTTCCCGTCTCCAGCTGCAAAGTTGTAGAAGGACTCACCACGAACTAGACAAATTTTCTTGTTTTTGCTTTTCGTGAATGCAATTTTTTTTTTGGGGGGGGGGGGGGCATTCTGAATCTGGAAATGCCAGTTACCAGTAACTTTCACTAATCCTTCCACGTATGTCATAACAATTGGTGTCAAAACAGCACTCATTGTACAATATTGCTTTAATAATACTTTTCATGTTCTTACCTCTCTGTTTTGGAAACACTTCTTTTCCACTGATCAGGACGTCTCTTCCGTTTCCGGGCCTCGGTCTTGTTCTGGTCATTTGCGACTACTACGATGGATTCGACTTCTTGCAGAATTCCCACTGTTTCAATCACTCCTACATCGTTTGTAGCATCTTCTGCATTTAAACCGTCCAAAAACTCACTTATTTTCTTCAAAACAACCACAGAAATACGTCAACAAACATCCAACTGATCAGGTGAACTGTGTTCACCGGCGTACATTTCGAGAACGCATCGACAGCGACAGCATAGTTGTTGCGTACTCGTTCGCTACAGCGCAGCCAACCTAACTCCGAATAAGAAAAAAGATCCTTCGAATCGTAACAAACTAGAAGGTAGCTTTGAATGTCTAGATTGGTGAGTCAGATGTCAGTTGGCGTTCGTTGCATCTGAACATGGCATGGTGACGGCAATGCCTATTGAACCTGGCGGGTTTTGTAAACGTTGGACATTGAGCGAGCTTTGCACCCGAAGACAACGTGCAGTTAGCGGCTTTTGCAGCTGAACACGATTTTCTACTGCCAATTTCAACCGTTTTAGCAGATTTTGCACCCTGATACCTATTCCATCGTGTCGGCGCTGAAAAAGTCTATAAGATAGTTGCCCAACTCAAAATCGACAAAAATGCATTTAGCGACTTTTGCATTTGGGCTATTCAAATGTACATTATCTACCTGATTATTCAGTGAGCTCCAGTTCGTATTTTACTCTAGATAAAAGTTATGTTTTTCCTGCCCCTCTGCCCCCTTTTAATTTCTTATAGCATAAGTACAACATGTATACGTGACATGCACTAAAATACTAGTCACAATTTTTGTCTGTTGTTTTAGCGTTTTTTAGAGAAAAACGTGCTTTGGATACATGGCATTGACAGACATCAAGCTTCCAAATCAACTTATACCTCAGACTATATTACAAATCAGTCGGTCACCACAAACAAGGAGGGGCACAAGCAATCTAAAGTGATTAATCTGCTTAGTTAACACAATTGCTCTGATTTTGTACACATTTAAAAGAAGAGAAAGATAATTATTAGTTCGTTCACTGCTATTATTTACACACAAAGCAAAAAAGCAGGAGCTGGAATGGTGCAAGACCGAGTGAGGTGGCACAGTGGTTAGCACACTGGAGTCGCATTCTGGAGGACGACGGTTCAAACCCACGTCCGGTCAACCTGATTTAGGTTTCCCGTAATTTCACTAAATCGCTTCTGGCAAATGCGGGATGGTTCCTTTGAAAGGACATGGCCGGCTTCCTTCCTCATCCTTCCCTAATCCGATGGGACCAATGACCTCGTTGTTTGGCCCCCTCTCCCAAATCTACCAACCAAAGGTACAAGAAAGCTGATTTTTTTCAGAGTTTAAACAGTTTATTTTTAACAAACTGACATCTTATGTTTTATGTACATCACTGATTATGAAATTAAATAGATTTTGTCTGTGTCTGGCTAACTATTTTAGTGTTCAAATTGGATTTACATTTATTTGAAATATCGTGACAACGAATTTTAGTGCATTGCTTTACTGCAGTTTTACTATAATATAAATATGATTCTCAGGGAAAACATTTTCCGTTAAATGCTCTTTCAATTTTGCGAATAAACTTTGCTACATCACTACTGGCACAACATTTAACATTATGTCATTGACCACATTTGCCTTTTGGAAGTATGTTACTAGGTGACAGAACTCGCAACCGTATTAGCTTCTCTGTCCATCGTAGTACAAAACTTACTGGATCATCTGAAACCGATTTGTTTTTCCCAGTCCATGGGAGGTGACATATGTTATTTTGAACCTGACAGTTAGCACTTACTTTACGTTTAACTTCATTTGAAAGAAGATTTCTGTAAGCTGCTCTAAGTTGGAAGTAAGATGGATTGTTCTCCTAACATAATCTAGATCTAACTAAAGAAAAATACAGTTCCACGTTATTCTGGCTAAACTCGTACATGATCAAATACTTCATCTTTTTGGTTTTTTTTACATCGTTGTACAATCCTTTAACAGTTTCATAATGTGCTAAAATCACTAGTATTGCTGTCTTTCTGTTACTTGCGCACAAAATTTTCCCATTTGAATCCTTGAGGGATGTTAAATAACACGCTACTCTCTCAAGATAAAGGCCCCATATACTTTCATTATTATCACGTGTAGGTGATTTGTATCCCTTAACCAATAGATTTAAAAAATTTGGTCAAAAATTGGACAGAAGTCTGCAATAATTTCAGCTCCCTAAGTTCTTATAATTTCGAGTCAGATCATAAGCACTGTAGGGTACCCTTAACTGAAGCACTTAAAACTTGAACAGCTAGCTTTGCTTTCATTTCTGCTCACCAAAATTAATATATAATAATTTGAGTTTATATTCAAGACGAAGCCCCTTCTTTTCTAGTATAGAATGGAGCTTTACAATGTATTCCCAAGATACTTTTCTTCCACTCTCGTCAACTAAATTCTTAAACGTACCAAATATATTTCTAATTAACTTTATCACATGGCATGGATCAAAAATAATATATACGTCATTACCTGAAATAGGATGAGGGAAACAGGGCTTCATGTTGTCAGTTGCAGTAGTTACACGTAACTCCTTGACCATTGCAATATTTGTTGAAAGGCCATCACAAGTGACAGCTAATACAGTCACATTTACTTCGTGTAACATTGTAGTGGCCATTTCAGTAGTGGTCTTTTTCTCATAAGCAGAAACACCAGCGGTCAAGAAGTACCGTATAGGGGTCTTCCAGTGGTCATTGACTCCTACTACCATAATAACCAAAGCCTCTTTACATTCAACTCCCTCTATTCCTGATGTAGTAGGAACACCCCCAAAATTAACATAGCCCACACATTCATTCCTATCCCACTCAATACACTTCGTAATTGACATTTTATCAAATGCACAAAATACATCAAGGGATGATTTTACAACCCTTGCTTTTTTATAATTTCGAATCTTTCTGCTGTAAATCCTGGCAAACATTCAATAGAATTGTACCATCTACGTAATGTACTTTGATGTGGCAATGATAAATCAACTTTTCAGAATACTATTGTGCTCTGTTTTTGCTATGATCTAATATTTCCAGTAACATGTCATTATGAGTGGCACTAATTAGAGAGATTATTTTATCATGAACTAAGTTTTTCGCTTTCAGTTCTTCTAAAATATTTACCAACTGACATATCTTCTGTGTCTGTCTTTTGCATTTGCCACTCACTTTCTTTCACTTATTCTTGTAAGCACAATTTTGCTCCTCTTCCTCTCCACAATTCGATCGTTGTTTTCCTTCAATTCCGTTGCAGCTGGCGGAAATAAACATTTGTGTTCTTCAGTGTAAACAGAAACAGGAATTTCGTTTTCACTTACGTTCTCAACAGCCTCGACTTCATTTCTTGATTTTCGTGGTTTCCTTTCCTTAGCAACTTGGGAAAGATACAAGCACAGAATTTTACATAATCATTAGTTTATTTCCACAATGTAATACGTATTTTCACATACCATACAAGACTTCTAAGATACTGCAACTCATTCGAATGAGGTGAAATGTCAGACATTGGAGATATAGGACGGGTGTAAAGTTCTCTCTGCGAGTCGCAACTATCCATTTCTGAGTGAGTGAATAATCAGAAAGAGGGAACCTAAAGAAAAACAAGCATTTATATCATATCAGCTGTGTAAAGCAGAATTATTAGTTTTCAGAAAAGTTTTATGCAAAAGTAATAAATAACTAGGAATGACTAATCTGTGGAATGTAACAGTCTCTCCATCTTTGTTTTTGCTTCCATACTTGTCATTGTAATTGAAATCAGCACACGAACGAACCATGTTTACACACTGTTGTCCCCTTCCTGTTCAGTGTGGGAACGCTACACTAGTGCATCTGAGCGATCTAATTATTTTTAGTAAGTCTATGAGGTTGGCATGAACCTCTTTTCGCTTCTCCGACCCTCTTTGATGAGGCAGTTAGCAGGTCGAGGATAATTCCTTATGCCTGAAGTCTTCAGCTGCCATTGCTGAGGATTTTTATTCAAAATTTAAGCTCTAGCTGTGATACGACCCGTGGCCCAGGACATTTGATTGGTAGTCTAAGATGTTATCCCTAGGGTACCATGTTGTCCACGTGTTTCATACCTATTGTTGTAAAACGTAACAGCGAAATATTATTGCACTTGTAGTCATTTGTTGACATTAATGTTAGTTCCTAGGGAATTAATTCCATTTTGGTCTAACGGAGGACTAGGACCAACTAATATTGCGAGAAGGCAGTGCAAAACGATACAGAGGGCAAATAAAAACCCAGCAGACATCTATTTTCCTAATGAATCCCCTGAAATGGAGGGTTATGACTGTTTAAACCAATATAAAAACAAGCTTCATACAAATGTAAAACTAGTACAAAGACAAACTTTATATTTAATTGTAACAAGTCAAACACGTATTTCCTGAGGTTAGACTGTTCATTGAGAATCGAAGCAAATCTTTGCCATGTAAGAGAAATCTAGCACGTACAGTTTCAGTATCCAGAGTCTTCCTTGGCAGCTTTCAAGATCATAAATGCTGATCACACTCAGCTTTCTAAATCGTGACGTCGATATGCCATACGCGAAAAATATATGCAGTGCCATCTGCGTGAGTAAATGCTGTATTGCTTGCCGCCGGAAGTGTGCCACATGAGAACAACGCTGTGAAGGTTAAGGTGACTCATAAAGATGTCGTCTCAGTGGAGAGATGCACTATCGCCTTAACAGCAACAGATCAGGTGCCGGGAGAAAGTTCATGCATATGTGCACTGGCGGCCGGGCCCACGCTTCGAGATGGGGAAATTCTCTCGGAAGGAACGTGAGAATATTCTTAAAAATCCAGATGCTCCTCTGCGGCTCCCATTTGGCTGAATTTTGCAATGGGGCGTTGGTGCTAGGAAGGATAGGGCGAGGGAAAGTCAGTAATTTTCGTCAGAGAAACTGCAATATGATAAAGGGAACATGAAGATAGTATGAAACGTATAGGACATTCGAAGCAAAGTCAGGGATTTAAATGATTAAAATGAATAAAAAGCAACACCTTCAAAACCAGCACTGTCACATGGGTAACACCTGAGTTCTGATAGCCAAGGAAAGTTTGGTAGCCCCTGCCTCAGAGCAGATAAAACTTTGTCAGCAGGAACAAGTTGGTTTTCTATATACTTTTCGTAAAAAAAAAATACCTCGAATTCTTCATTATTTTGCTTAATACTAGCATAATTTTTAAAGACAAGAGGAGTTCACTGAGAAAGGCTGTAGTACAATTATTCTTGGGGCACAAATTTTGAAACTGAGCTAATCGTATATAAGTAATTATGTAAGACATACGTAGAACGGACATACACACTTCGTGGTTGCATATCTTGTCCAATGCTGTTTCTAAGTAAACTAATTGAGTCTCCATCATTGGTTATCTACTAGTCCTTTCAGAATCGCAAATGGGAAATGCTGAGGGAACCGAATCAGTTATTGTCATTTATTTACTGCCAATCAAACCAGTTTAGAGCACGTTCTAATGAATTAGTGTTCGATAATTGTTATGGCATGACTTGCAAATTTAACTTGCCAATAGGTGGCAACTTCAGGTAAAACTCACATACTGTAGTCTTCACTCTGTGAGGTGCTCATGAAGTAGAATTAATAATAACCACTGAAATGACGTAAGCTCTTTAGTGCATCTTAGGCATACATAGGCATTGATTCCAACTATT
Organism: Schistocerca serialis cubense; assembly: GCF_023864345.2. Lineage (NCBI taxonomy): Eukaryota > Metazoa > Arthropoda > Insecta > Orthoptera > Acrididae > Schistocerca > Schistocerca serialis. The sequence continues at coordinate 855,768,063 of NC_064639.1, read as the reverse complement.
GCTGTTAACGTTTTTCAGAAACACAGACAGCAAGCTTAACTACCTCATGCAAATCACTCCGAAGTGCATGGTAAAGGGTACTTCTTAATGTACCAGTTATTAGTGTGTCATCCCGTGCCATTCACTGTTTAAACGCTTCTCTGCACGCTGGAATTAATCGGATCTTGTCACCACGATCCCTACACTGGTAATACATAGAGGGTTGTAGTATATTTCTACAGTCAACATTTAAAGTCGATTCTGGAAACTTTGTAAGTAGGATTCCTCGGGATAGTTTACGTCCACTTTCAAGAATCTGCCAGTTCAGTGTCTTCAGCATCTCTGTGACATTCTCCCACAGGCCAGAAATATGTGTGATCATTTGTGCCGCCCTTCTCTATACTTGTTCAGTGTCCCACAGTTATGCAAATGCAGTGCTCTTTGGATCTAAGAGACAATCGTGCCATCATTCAACGAAACTCCGCGCTTCAGATAATTCTCGAACACACACAACATGTATCATGCAGAACGTCTGATATCATAACTGCACTCATTAAGCACCACTCTGGCAGAAATTAAAATCAGTGTAACACCTCTCCCGAATGAGTATCGTGTGTTAGACTTTTGTGAACGTGAGCCACTCTATATCTTTTTGAACTTGTCGTTAATTTTCCAATTTACGCCAATTTTATGGGGGCAATTACATCAAAATACATTGAAACTTCAACATGTTAAATGTGTTCGCCGGCAGTTATTTCGCTACTATGTGTACTCTATTCATCAATTTTTTCGATTTGGGGGGAGGGGGAGGAGGTGTACGTGAAAGCGACCAAAATTGTGAATTTTTTTTTTTACTGGGACTTCATTTAATACATGGTATTGCAATTTCAGTTCCTGAATATTACGTTCCAGTTCCACTCCTAAGCGTGATAAAAATAATAATTGACAAAAGCTCTCACTGAGCCACGTTCCTTTTTTTTTATGTATTTCCTCATATAATTCATTCCAGTTTTATGCTATCACCTTGCAGAGAATGTCCCTGTAGTGCGTCCAGCATATCACATTCGCTGATTTTGTATTCTTTGCTTTGTAGTCTTTGTTTACGAGGGTTTACAAAGTAGTAAAGTTTACGAAAGTTGTGGGGCGATCTGTTATTACAGTCTGCAGCATACCTGTTTCCAGTAATGTATAATAACTTTAATAATCTTGGCAGATTACCAACTATACAGAGAGTACTATTTGATACAGAGGCCTTCACACTGTCGATACTGAAAGAAATCTATTAACAGAACTGCTACAGCTGATATTATTGCTAGTTTAAAATCGTATTGACCAACGGAGAAAATCAAAGGAAAAACTCCTTGACGATGAAGAGGGGTACGCATATCGTTTGCACTAGTTCATCCACAGAAGGTGCGGCCTTATACAAGTCATGTCAAATTTTTGATTCAGGTTTCGCATAACTTTCATTTTGGTAACTTTATGTACCTTTCCCTCACAAACCACTCACGTTAGAGAACTTAAATTTGGCCTGCAACTTGTCAGTACTATAGCGAAATATTCCGTGGGAGGCATTTTCTTTTAATACAATAGTAAAGCGTTTATGTAAGAGGAAAATCATTAAAATTTGCTGCATTTAGGAGAAGTCTAAAAATCCAGCAAAAGAAGATAACACAGTCCTGTTTCACAGGTATTTTCAATAATGGTATATCAAATTTTGTACAAAAATGCATTAATTTCGTTCTGATACATGTGTACTCACCTTGTTGAAAAAAATTCAGTTGCTCATAATTAATAACGTACAACGTCAATAAGCATGAATACTTCTCTGTGTACGCGCATAGCATATCTGTACAACTGTGTCAAACTAGCTGCATTGTCTTGAAAGCTGTGGACTTCGTAAGGTTTTTATTATAGTGTTGCTATTCCACAACCCTTTAGGCAGTTATATTGACTGACACTGAAAATTTAGCTGTGAAAATGCTGTAATATAAAACTGAACATGTGACACTACTTCTGCTTGTGAAGTAAAAGAAATGCTTCTATGACTTGCATCTTGAATTTAAAAAGATGCTTTTCATATACCCAAGGAAATGACAGTTACATTAATGTCGTCCAGTGAACTTGTAAAACTCCGGTACGTAGCTATAGCGAATGATAGACAACACAGTGGTACGAATTACATAACGATTTTGTTTTACAGAATCTCGATCATACAAGAACACACGACATAACACACTTGAGTCACAGAGCGAACTGAACTGCCACTGTCAACCACCAAAGATAACACTGCGAGTCGTTTTCTCTTGCCAGCGATGCTAACGCCATCATAAACCCTTGTTTCATAGGTGATTATCGCAGCTAAAATAATTTTATTGTGTTTAGTACCAAAGAGCAGAAATATTTATGAGGTGAAAATTCAGATGCACAGAACGGAATTTTTCTCACCAGCATATATTGACTCCAAAAATCATGTGACTATGACATGAGTAAGGTTTATTCGTAGCCAGTCTCCAGGTTTTGAACGTCATTCCGTCGCTAGTACATACTTATATCGATCAAACGTAACGTGGATCATGCACACATATTTCATAGGAATCTAAATAACCTGAATTGAACTTACCTTAAACGTTTCAAGAAATAAACGTAAGCGAAGGGCATATCGCTTCTTAGCGACTAGTGTCACAACTCGGATGACTGATATTATTTTGCAAGCTGGAAAAGAAGGAATAAGCGTCGTAATTTTTCTTTTAGGTTTCTTGCAGCACTTGATCGTATTGTTTCAATACACTTTGTTGAGTCGTCATTGCAGAAAGACTTTCTAGCACGTTAAAGTGAAAGTATCTCGAAAAAATCCTCAGATTTGAAATTATGACTCGCAGAAAATAAGCGATTTACCAAGCACAAATATTTGTAGGGGCTACGTTAGCTCGTTTTTAATTTCTGGAGCCGTATGTGTAACGTTCGTTCATTTTTAGACCTAAATTATTACCCGTACTTACTCATGCTCCATGACATAGGCACTACTATTACAGTTTCCTATTATGATTAAAATAACTACAAAGTTCTGGGAATGTATAAATCCTGACGGTAATGACTCACACTTCCATACATTAATTTTATTTCCATGTGAAAACTGCTCGAAATATGTCTACATCAACAGACTGACTGGTAATACAATCCCACTTTTATTATTAGCCTAATAAAAGTATGGCCTTACCCGAGGGAAGTCTTTTTCTTTCATAAGCTGGGTTATTATGAAATAACCACCTTATTAATTATTTAGCGATTTGCTAATTTCACCTTCCTGGCACTCGTGGGAAAATGATCTGGCTCAGGAAATTTACAGCACTTACATACAAAAGGCTTTATGATTTTACAATCACATACAATAACCCTAACGCGTTAACTCAATGTCTCAATATTTTCAAAACGTACCGCACTTTTCCGGTTTAATTGGAATTCAACCTTGGTGGTACTTACATATGAAAAGTATCTTTTACTCCTCCGACGTATTTTGATTTGCTTCAGTTGCAGCAACAATTACTAACCATTGTTGTTACTAATAAATAAATATGTAAAACTATGCAAATTATTGTGATACTGAGGTATCATTCTTAGTTCTATATCCAAACAAACAACGTTATACGTGAGAAAAGTAACATGTTCTGTTTGGTGTAGACGATATGGGCAATACACTATGCTCACTGCGTGGATATTACTACTTAATGTGTTGGCTGCAAGATAGCGCAACTGAGCTAATAGTTTTCACTCTTAACACCCTTAAAATGGAATGAGCTGTCGACATTTTTCAGAGTTGCTGATGGCAACCTTAATAAATTTGTAAGGTGTCAGTATTACTTTTTCAATGGAACTAAGTTAACTGCTAAAATGCTTGTAACCGTATAAATCCCCACAGGTATGCAACTGTAACATTCTTTGAATTTAAGATGATATCTCCTGATCACCCAGTGCAACATCTTGTTTCAGATGACAGTTTTCGAATAAACATACCGGTAATAATAAACATTTACGTGTAACATGCAGAACATCAAAGGCTACTACTGTACACATTGTGTACCACGCTGGTAAAAGCTGAAATCAGTGTAACACGATTGCCGAATCAGTATCTTATGCGAGACTTGCTTATACTGTGAGTCCGTTTGCGAACAAGACTCCCGCTGTATCCTCTCCCACCTAATGTTACTTTACCAACCAACACTAATTTGACATTGCACTTGCATTGCTGGTACTGTTCAGAAGTATGACGCGATATTCCTTCGGACACGCGTGTATATATACATTGACTAAAATATGTTATTATTTTACACACTGAAAATTCAACAGCCATGATAAACTCCGTAACGTATAGTTACATATGTGACACAACTTTTCCATGTGATCTGAAATAAATGTATCTACGTTTTTATCCTGAATTACATAATTTGTTTCACACTTAGGCGAGGAAATGTCAGTTTCATTAATCTCGTGCTGCCGAAGATTTTTCTGTGATTATCGTAGTTAAAATACTCCATCAGTGATTAGTACCAAAAGAATTACTGTTCCTATCTCTTCAGATGGAATGCACAGGATCTCTTTATGGTTCAGCTTCTCTTCTTGCTATGCAAAGATGGTGCAATTAGATTGGCTGTTTTCGAGTCTTTGTTACTTCGGCAAACTTGTACCACTTTTGGTGCCATGTTACCTCTGTGTTTCTTGAGATGTCAAAAATAATGACAAGCGAAATTTTTTCAACCTGTGTTATACTTTGAGTTCGAAACAAAAGACAAAATCATACGCTCCAAAAAAACAATACAGCCACTAGGTATAAACTTTAATGCGAGCTGCGTAAATTGTTCGTTTCGTCGCTGAAACAGCCATCAGTGTTTCGAACTGGTGATCTTACAAAAGTTGCTTCTGCCATTCACCGTACGTGAATATTCCAGAAGTTACGCGTTCTTGTAGTTCGACAGCTTCGTTCCTAACTCTAGATTACTTTCTTCTGTTCAGAGGCAAAACGACAACGTCTTCGCCACATGTTCAACATCAGTACTCTTAGATAAGTTGTCAGCTTTTTTTCTATTATGAATAAGCGTCTTTCAGAACTTCTGTTTCATGGCAGTCTTTACAACATGAACTGTGCTGATGCCAATATACACATATATTTTTGCGCACTTCCGCAATAATCGTTATTCTGTATAAAACAGTAAAAGGAGAGTGTCACTGTTACGATTTTCTTTTATTTTTGCATTGAAAACAATCGATAACAATAATTATTATTGTTTATGCCATTATTATTCCCCATTCTAGACGAAAAGCTGATATATGGCGTATCCTGTGGACAGTACATGCATTGCTGACATCTGCAAGAGAATGCTGCTGTGTCCATCTTCCTAATTTTCCGCACTATTACACGTATATCCTGCTTCCCTTGCAGCAGCATCTGACTAACGTCGGAACCATTCATGTTACGTGAACTGAACACTTTCCTAATGTCTGAAAGCTACCACAAAGTGAACTGATGGCTGTTCTAGGACACTCCATGAACTGAATCGACCCCTCATGGTATTACTCGTGCTCGTGTTTCACGTACGACAAAATTATATTAGGAACAAAATCAGTGAAGCAAGCAACGTTTCTTTTAAAAATGTTTACAAATACACAAAACAACACTTATTACATATAGACGTGCAAAACTATCACATGATTTGAGATTATGGTGATTTAACCTGCAGCTGATAAACGAATTATGTGGCTGACACTTAAAATACACAAGATGTGACGAAAGCTTGTAACACGACCTCATTTGGCTAATCAATGTTAAGAAAATATTCTGCAGAAAACTGCACAAAATCGGTTTCAAAAATTTCGACAGAAAACTGTAACTTAAAGAGTGTTTCAAGGACAAGAGTGTTGCATCCTGCCTACCTGTCAATTATAGGGTGCCTAGGAAATCTGTTTCTTGGATCGCTAGACAACAATTCAAGCAAATTACTACAGAAATGATCAATGACAACACTTAACTTTGACAGGAACACTAGTGTCACAAGCAAAGGGCGACATGCAAATCAGAAATCTCTTCCATATAGAAAATGCTACATAGTAGAAGCAAAATGACTAGTCTCGATAGTATTCTTGAACTCGCTGCTGTAGAAGTGGACCGTGGCCAGGTGGGGCGGCGCTTATGTCCTCTTCATGTCGACGGCGCTGCCGTAGCATTGTTGTCCTGGAGGGCAGTCGGTCAATGTGTAATTGGCCAATGTTGTCTCACAGTCCTCTCTGCTTTAACGTTCCCGCCTGGTGTGCCGGCACTTCACGTTATGCCGTAACATTCCTCCCCCCCCCCCCCCCCCCCTCCAAAGCGATGGACTATCGTTGCTGCAGGGGCATCAGGCTTCCAGTCGTACCCTACCATCCGGCCTTTGCTCTGGCGGAAATGTCCCACGGAAAACGACCAGAAGGGCACATGTCCACCTCCAGAGGCTCATAACTAGATGTAGAAGGTGTCGGCTGCTGTGGCGTGGCCGGGTTCAGCTCCATCGGTAGGACGAGAGGAGGCGGAGGAGGCGAAGGCTCTGAGCCTCATAACTAGATGTAGAAGGTGTCGGCTGCTGCGGCGTGGCCGGGTTCAGCTCCATCGGTAGGACGAGAGGAGGTGGAGGAGGCGAAGGCTCTGTCTCCATTGGTTCGTCCTGTGGTGTCGTGATGACGCCCTCTGGCGGCTGCTGTGCTGCGCTGTCCTCGGGATCTGTGGATCTGGGGAAGAGACACAGAAGAATCAACGTCCACATGACAGTGGTGAATTTGATTGTGATGTCGGCGCTGCAATCCATCTGGACCTGAAGTGAGATACGCACATGCACCAAGTTGACGAAAGATCTCGCCTCGCGTCCACCGTCTGCTGCCACTAAAAACTCTGTAAAACACAATATCATGCGGCGCAAAGCAATACTTGCGGCCTTCCTTCGCTGCCGGATGCTGAGAAGAGTGGAGCAGCTGGAGCAGTGTCCGATGCGGGGGCCGTGAAGCAATTCGGCCGGCGATGATCAATCTCGTGGATAAGAACGATATAAGGCGAGAAACAGTTGCAGTGCTTGATCCCTGGTGTGTGCAGTGCGAAGTTTAGACATCTGTTGCTTGAAGGTTCTGACAAAACGTCCCGCTCCGCCGTTTGACTGTGGATGTAACGATGCACTCGTCAGATGCTATATGCCATTGCGTCCACAGAATGTTTCAAATTCTTGTGACGTGAACTGCGGATCGTTGCCCGACACTGTGACTTCAGGCAAACCTTCGAGGCAAAAAATAGAGGACAACACCTGAATTGTGCTACGTGAAGTTGTCGAGTTCATTGGCACAGCAAAACGAAACTCGCTGTAAGAGTTTACCACAACCAACCAACAATTCTTGTTCTATTTGAGTGTCCATACCCGGCCATGTACAGTGTCGACACGCTAACTGCTTCATACAAACAATCCCGCAGTGTCCTGGGTGAAGTATCTACAACACTTCCTTTTGCAAAGCTTTGGGGATCAACAGACGTGAATGTCCACTGTCATTTTGAACAAGAATCACTTCTTTCTGTACAGCGAGGCTATGCCGACGTGCAAAGTATCGGTGCACTACGGAGATCTTTATGCTATGCAATGACTAAGGCCAAGATGTGCGAATGTGTCTGAGCAAAATGTTCAGATCTGAATCAGCTTACGTGGCCTGCGAAATTTTCCTATAGTTCAGAGGAAAGGATTGAAGAACTCAGAATCCTGAGCGTCGACGCCGCAGCAAAATGCAGCAGAAGCGTCAGAGTCTCTATCAGGGCCAATCGAAAGACGTGAAAGTACGTCCACATTACCATGTTGAAATGTCGGACGATACACAATCTCGTACTGGTATTGAGGTAACAACAAAGCTCATCTTTGCAATTTTTGGGCAGTTAGTACAGGAAACGGCTTCGTCTGATGAAACAAGGATTACAATGGTTTGTGATCCGTTACTAAGTAGAATTTTCTGCCATACAGATAGTGGTGGAATTTGGTGACACCATAAACAACAGTTAATGCCTCTTTCTCTATTTTTCAATAATTACACTGAGCTTTGGACAACACTTCTGATGCGAAAGCAATAGGCCTGTCTTTCACACCAATTCTGTGCGAAAGCATTGAACCGTTTCCGTAACAGGATGCGTCAACTTGCAAAACAACTGGTTTGTCAGGATCAAAGTGAACCAAGCATCCATCACTAAGCAATGCAGCTATAAGTTTTTGAAAAGCTTCTTGGCACTCATCTGTCCAAACAAAGTGGACATTCTTGCAACGCAAGCGATGCAATGGAGCTGCGAATTGTCCTGCATTCGGCATGAACCGAATATAATAGTTCATTTTCCCTAAAACTGACTGTAATTATGTGACATTGAGAGGAACTGGCAGGTCCCGTATGGCTAACAAATGCGACTGAAGAGGATGTACACCTTGACTGTTTATGACATGACCAAAATAGTGTAATTCAGGTTAAAAAAAATTACACTTGTCCAGTCTACACTTCAGTCCTGGATCAGATAACACACGAAACGAAGCCCGAAAATTTGCAACGTGTTCTTCAGATGTACGACCTGCTACAACAATATCGTCCGAATAGTTTGAACGGTTTGGTGCTTGATCAGTCAGCTGTTCCAAATACCTTTGGAAAAATGGCGGGAGCGGAGGCACTGCCAAAAGGTATACGCAAATACGAGGGTTAGAACTTAAATAGTGGCAACTATTTATTCACAACTGATACAAAAGAGTTACATGTTTGCACCTGTTACTGTTATTCAAAGTAGTCACCAACATTGTGCAGAACCCGTTGTCAGCGATGTGGAAGGCGTAGTATACTGTTAGCAGAGCCTGTTTTGTTGATGGTGCGAATGGAGCAGTCTACTACCTGTCGAATCCCTGGAATAGTTCTGAAGCGAATGCCACGAAGCCAAAACTGAAACACCAATCCGACGAATGTTGTTATTATGGGTCGCCGCGAAAGTCGAAAGTGCATCAGAGCTCCAGTACGGTGAAAGTTATGGTGATTCTCGTGTACGACTGTGATGGTGTTATCCATAACGCATTGCGTTCCTCCACGGCAGGCAATACTACTGTTCGTTTTTGGAGTATCACCTGCGACCAGCTTTGCGAAAGAAGCGACGACACTTTCTGCGCAACCCACTCATCATTTTGCACGACAATGCGCGGGCGCATGTAGCGCAAGTTGTGGCTACTCTCTTCGGTCGACGGAACTGGGAAGTATTGTACCATCCACCAAACTCACCGGACTTGTGACTTTGTCCTTGTGACTTTGTGACCTTGTGACTTTGATTTCATTCCGAAGATGCAGGAACCACTTCGTGGCATTCGCTTCAGAACTATTCCAGGGATTTGACAGGCAGTAGATCTCTCCATTCGCACCATCAAGAGAACAGGCTCTGCTAACGGTATATTACGCCTTCCACGTCGCTGGCAACGGGTTCTACACAACACTAGTGACGACTTTGATGGACAGTAACAGGTACAAACATATAACTCTTTTGTATCGGTTGTGAATAAAGAGTTGCCACTATTTAAGTTCCACCCCTCGTATTTATACAATCCCAAATGAGTGTTCGCAACACACACTTTTTGAAATTCTTCATCTAGTGGTATTTGAAGATATGAGTCACGCAAATCTATTTTTGAAAAGTTGCGAATAGCCGCCTAATTTATCAAAGAGATCCTCTGGGCATGGCAATGGATACGTATCAATCACTGTTTGTGGGTTGACTGTAGACTTAAAAGTCAACACAGAGGTGAATGCGACCTGAACGTTTGGGGAGCAAAAATAGTGGACTTGCCCATTGGCTAGTTTTTATGGGCGCTATAGCTAAGCTACCTTGCAATTCTTTAAGTACAGCAGTAACTTTGTCCCGTAACGCAATGGGAACAGCTGTGGCCTGGAAAAATTTCAATTGAGCATTGTCTTTCATAGTAATATGTACATCAAAATTATTAGTCTTGCCTAAACCTTCATAAAAGTGTTCAGTGAATTCTTTCAGCAAGCTAGCTGCATTGTCTTTGGCAACGAATGCAATCACTGACAACACGTTGTCCTGAACTTGAAAGCCAAACAAATCAAAGGAATCAAGGCCAAATATGTTCTCACAATCACATAACTGTAGCACAGTGAAAGTTACAGTTCGCATATGCGAGTGGTACATGGCAGGCAAAGTATGTTTTCTGAGAACAGGAATGTCTTGTCGATTATAAGCTGTCAGGTGCGTGATAGTTTGAGACAAATGTGGGGAGCCTAAGCTCATATGTGTTACAATTCAGCAATGTAACAGAGGCACCCATGTCCAACTGAAATTTCACACATTTTCCATTAATATGCAAATGAACAAAAAGTTTGTTGGACTGGCGTAGCAGTGAAAACTCTGCTTGCTAGTTTTGCTAATGCTGGCAGCAGGCTTTGTATACACTGCATTTATGACATGACCCTTGTGACTAGATTTTTGTGAGCAGTCAGAATTCTTATGTTTGTTCCTTTGCAAACATACCGATTGTGCATGACCTTTTTGGCCATAAGCGTAACACTATGCTTGTCAGGACGAGCAGTCTTGGCGTTCGTGAATAGCACCAAGGGCTTGACTTAATTCCGTTCGCCTGTTTAGCAAGCTGTTTATGCGGAGTGGAGAATCGTTTATGCGGAGTGGCACATGCAAGCTGTTGCTGCCTGAAGGACCAGTCACAAGCAAGGGGGGACATTTATCGCCCAACACAGCACCTGAATCGTACTGATCTAGTATTTGCACCAAACGCTGGAATGATGGATTGAAGTCTTTCAAAATTTGTTCTCTATGTCTGAAATCAATTACATTGTACATGATCACATCTTGAAACATAACATCTGAATATGAAGCACCACAAGCGCATTTGAATTTGCATTTCCTTGTCATTCCTTGGAAATCTGTTACCCACTTGCGATGATAAGTTTGTTCAGACTGTTTATTACAATTAAAGAATACCTAGCTGTTACCATCTCACTTCTTGGTCATACTCGGTAGTTACCAAACTTGCAACCTGCTCGTACAAAAGTTACCTCGGAGTGGCGTTAGGGAATAACTTCTGTATGAGGTGGAACACTGCACTTCCTACTGTGGACAAAAAATAATGGAGTTTCACAGCACCTGGTACATTGTGAGCAATTACGTGGGCTTCAAACTGTTGCAACCATTCAAGCCATTCCTCTTCTTCAGTAAACTGGGGAAAGGCGGTATGGCCCGCAGAGCTACTGTAGGTATTACTTGTTGTTCTGCATTGGTGGCTCAAGTTGTCAGGAGCCACCTGAGTGTTGATATTTGCTTGGTCTGAAATTGAAACATTTGCATTAGCTGTGATGCATCTATTGCTGCTGGCAGCTGAGGTGCCTGTGCTGTGGGTGGGTAAAAGTTGAGTTGCTCGTTGCAATAAACAGACGAGGCAAGTAATAAAAATAGGCACCCATGCAAAGAAAAAGTCCGCAACGCCTACCTGAAAACACTTATTAGGAAAAAAACTGTAAGAGACACCATTAAAGCAAGTAAACACACCCCTGCAACGAAAAGACAATGTAGAATTAAGGCGCCAACAAACAGAAAAGCACACGAAAAATCAAAATTTTGTGGAAACCAGGCACAGGGTTCTTCTTTTAACTCATCGCCCATGTTGCATCCTGCCTACTTGTCAAATATTGGGTGCCTAGGAAACCTGCTTCTCGGATCACTAGACAAAAATTTAAGCAAATGGTATTAAAGAGTTTTATTACAGAAATAAAGCAATGACAATACTTTACTTTGACAATAACACACAAGTGTTGCAAGCAAAGGGCGGCATGCAAATAAGAAATCTCTTCCGTACAGACAATGCTACCTACGTAGGAGAAGAAAAACGAGTAGTCTCGATGCTGTTCTTGAACTCGCTGCTGTACGAGGTGCATTCAAGTTCTAAGGCCTCCGATTTTTTTTCTCCGGACTGGAAAGAGATAGAAACATGCGCATTGTTTTAAAATGAGGCCGCGTTCATTATCAATACGTCCCAGAGATGGCAGCACCGTACGGCAGATGGAATTTTACCGCCAGCGGCGAGAATGACAACTGTTTTAAATACTTAAAATGGCGACGTTTTCCTTGCTTGAACAGCGTGCAATCATTCGTTTTCTGAATTTGCGTGGTGTGAAACCAATTGAAATTCATCGACAGTTGAAGGAGACATGTGGTGATGGAGTTATGGATGTGTCTAAAGTGCGTTTGTGGGTGCGACAGTTTAATGAAGGCAGAACATCGTGTGACAACAAACCGAAACAACCTTTCTCTGACGACATGATCGAGAAAGTGGAGATAATTGTTTTGGGGGATCGCCGAATGACTGTTGAACAGATCGCCTCCAGAGTTGGCATTTCTGTGGGTTCTGTGCACACAATCCTGCATGACGACCTGATAATGCGAAAAGTGTCATCCAGGTGGGTGCCACGAATGCTGACGGACGACCACATGGCTGCCCGTGTGGCATGTTGCCAAGCAATGTTGATGTGCAACGACAGCATGAATGGGACTTTCTTTTCGTCGGTTGTGACAATGGATGAGATGTGGATGCCATTTTTCAATCCAGAAACAAAGCGCCAGTCAGCTCAATGGAAGCACACAGATTCACCGCCACCAAAAAAATTTCGGGTAACCGCCAGTGCTGAAAAAATGATGGTGTCCATGTTCTGGGACAGCGAGGGCGTAATCCTTACGCATTGCGTTCCAAAGGGCACTACGGTAACAGGTGCATCCTACGAAAATGTTTTGAAGAACAAATTCCTTCTGCACTGCAACAAAAACGTCTGGGAAGGGCTGCACGTGTGCTGTTTCACCAAGACAACGCACCCGCACATCGAGCTAACGTTACGCAACAGTTTCTTCGTGATAACAACTTTGAAATGATTCCTCATGCTCCCTACTCACCTGACCTGGATCCTAGTGACTTTTGGCTTTTTCCAACAATGAAAGACACTCTCCGTGGCCGCACATTCACCAGCCGTGCTGCTATTGCCTCAGCGATTTTCCAGTGGTCAAAACAGACTCCTAAAGAAGCCTTCGCCGCTGCCATGGAATCATGGCGTCAGCGTTGTGAAAAATGTGCACGTCTGTAGGGCGATTACGTCGAGAAGTAACGCCAGTTTCATCGATTTCGGGTGAGTAGTTAAATAGAAAAAAAATCGGAGGCCTTAGAACTTGAACGTTCCTCGTAAAAGTGGGCCGTGGCCAGGCGGCGCAGCGCTTATGTCTTCTTCATGTAGAGGGTGCTGCTGTCGTGTTGTTGTGCTGGAGAGATGTCAGACAGTGTGCAATTGGCTGATGTCGTCTCACAGCCCTCCCTGTTCTAAAATTCCTGTCTGGTGTGCTGGTGCTTCACGTTACGCTGGAACAAAGACAATGTTGAATTAATATGTCGTCACGACTGCTCTTTACCATTTTAGTCTATAGAATGTGAACTATGTCGCCTGACTTCAGCAGATGAAAATTTTGTCAGGTGCAGGCCTACTGCCAAAGCTCCAGCTTGCCCAATGGTTCAAAGTAGTTTGCGAGTGGAGAGCTTGTAGATGTGGATAGGGGACTTGGGGATGCGGTTCGGATTCAAAAAGCAATTTTGTTATTTGCAATTGGCTTAATAATGGAATTGCGTCAAAAATTTTTGTTTACTTTTATATGGCCTACAAAGCGGAAAAAATTTTTTACATAGACATCACAAGGAAAGGGAACCCAAAAAAGTGTGTAAGTTACAGAACAAATCTTTTGGTACCACATGTTAGCAATATTCTCTTAAAACTCATGCAGAAGTGACTAAAATTGGTAGAGAATTTCCAAGTGAACAAGCAGGCTTCAGAAAGGGTAGAGACACCAGCGACCAAACAGAAAAAGTAAGACAGATCGTGGTAACTCCAGTGAATATCAACCAGACTTATTATGTGCTTCATAGACTGCAGCTAAGGATTTCATAGTGTAATTCACTAAAACTGGGAACACTGGAGCACCTAATAAGAAATCTGTACAAAAACCGCAAAGCAATAGCGAAAGTAGAGCAAGAATAGGAAAAAAGAGTCAGACAGGCTGTGTACTATCTCCGTTTCCTTTCACTTGGTGTGCTGAGTGCCTGATTATAACTGCAGGTCTAACAGATATGGGAGCTGGGGACATTTACTCAACAACTTAATATTTGCGAATGACACAATGTTTATAATCGCCATTGAAGAAGACATTTAAAGTCTGCTAGAGAAACACGGATACAAAGTGAAATGGTTTGGCTTGGGCTAAATTTGTAGAAAATACAAATATTGATAACAGGATGAATATCAATCCGATGGACGGAGGAATCACTAAGGAATTAGGTAAGTATTTGTTTTTAGGATCCACGATAACGAAATAGATCCCGCACTGGCTAAAAAGAAGCGTACAACTTAGAAAAGTCGCTACAGTCAAGCAAGTTACTGAAGGAAAGGAAAAACTGTCACTACTGACAAAAAAAAAAAAAGTGGCTCAGTCTTTGATTTCTCCCGTGACGTTGACGGACGTATTTCGTGAACAGCGAAAAAAATGGACTGCAAGAAAATCGTATTTTTAAAATGTGGCTTTGGAGAAGGGTGTGGAGGATTTTGTGGACTGAAAAAGTTGAACATAAAACAGTCCTGGAAAAAATAAAACGAAAAACATCTTTGGAAGCCAAAATAATGCAGATGAAATCAAGATACTTGTGCTCACAAGAACAATAGGTAACTTTCGGAAAAAGGTCAAAGACGTAGAAGAAAACCAAGGATAAGGTGGATAGAGAAGATAGACGAAATCATGAAAATGACCCAGGAAGGACTGATGATCGAAACAACCTCTAGGAGCGGACGTGAGACTGTTGTCATGATTTGGTGCAAGTTACAGCCTCATGTCTCATCATGTGATTACTAGTCTGATCGTCTGGTCCCAGTCGTAGACCACTACTACTTCTTATCTTTGCAATAACCAACATCTGCTGTTTCCAGATGGTGATATCTGACAGTATTTCCAGACAAGTTTCGCACAAAGTACATTCTTAAATTAATTAAGCACCCTGCTTTTAACTATGCCCGCAGCTACTACGAGACAGCAAAGGGGCTGACCAATCGCGCACGGCAGCAATTTGTTTGCCTCATAACACAATGTTATCAGGGTTTTCAGCCCGAGTGTCAGCTAGTATCATCGGGAACGGTTTACTGGAAGTTGACCTACGAGTAGGGGTGACGCTTCTTAGATCTCCTCCACACTTCGTTACAATGCAGATCATCTCCGTTGGTTTAGAGAAAGACATAACAGGTGCAATTAGTAACGCAAATATGTGTTCGCCGGTTTCACTTTTGCCGTTTTCGGGATATGCCAGTAGAGTGGGACCTACTGGAGTATCTTATACCTCGCCTATTTGATGGCTAACAGTGCAACGAGTATCGACATCATCGTGCTGTTCAACTGTTACCATTCCTGCAACGTCAGTCGTGTGGTCTTCCAGAGGGACGGTGCTTACCCACATGTTTCACTTGTTAGCCAGCATATCCTGCAATATGTCCAGGACTTCTTGTCACCAACGTGATAATGAGACCAGGGCGAATGTGGGACGGGGCTGGGCGGAATCTCGCCCGGTCTGTGATCCCAGGCATCTCCCTGTAAGGGTTTGCAGAGGATCGATGAACCTTGTGTATCGATGTAAGCAGTTACATCAAGAGAGCTGTAGCTCACAGATCAACACAGTCTCTCTCTCACTTTCTGTTTATTGTTCATCCCTGAGGTTGGTTTACAGCAGTAGGTCATTACCCTCTTCTGTTTGCCTTTCTTTCCATTTCCAAGTTTGTAGTGAATCCCGCCTCATTCATAATCTGCAGCATGTATGACATTACTGGTCGTCCCCGGGGATTTCTTCCCTCAGTAGCTACGTCTGCTATTGCTCCAATGATGTAGTTGTCGTAGTCTTCAGACCAAAGACTGCTTTGATGCAGCTCTCCAAGCTACTCTATCCTGTGCAAGCCTCTTCATCTCTAGCTACTGCAACCTACATCCGTCTGAATCTGCTTAGTGAATTCATCTCTTCGTCTCCCTCTACGATTTTCATACCACACGCTTCCCTCCAGTACTAAATTTGTGATCCCTTGATGCCTCAGAATGTGTCCTGCCAACCGATCCCTTCTTTTGGTCGTTTTCTACTACAAATTACTCTTCTTCCCAATTCTGTTCAGTACCTCCTCACTAGTTATGTGATCTACCCATCTAAACTTCAGCATTCTTCTGTAGGACTAAATTTCAAAAGCGTCTATTCTCTTCTGATCTAAACTGTTTCTCGTCCATGCTTCACTTCCGTATAAGGCTACGCTCCATACAAATACTTTCAGAAATGTCTTTCTGACACTTAAATCCATACACGATGTTATCAAATTTCTCTTCTTCAGAAAGGCTTTTCTTGCCATTGCTAGTCGACATTTTATATCCTCCCTACTTCGACCACCATCTGTTATTTTGCTCCCCAAGTAACAAAACCCATTTACTACTGTAAGTGTCTCACTTCCTAATCTAATTCCCTCAGCATCAACTGATTTAATTCGACTACATTCCATTATCCTCGTTTTGCTTTTGTTGGTGTTCATGTTATATTCTTCTTTCAAGACACTCTCCATTCCGCTCAACTGCTCTTCCAGGGCCTTTGATGTCTCTGAGAGAATTACAATGTCATCGGCGAACCTCAAAGCTTGTATTTCTTCTCCATGGATACTAACTCCCACTCGAAATTTTTCTTTTGTTTCCTCTACTGCTTGCACATTATACAGATTGAGTAACATCGGCGATAGGCTACTGTCTTACTCCCTTTTTACTCATTATTAGACCTACTCCTGCGTTATCCGTATCTGATTTCATATTTACAACCCTTTATTATTTCCCCCATTAACCCTGCCGTTGGTGGGAAGGCTTGCGTGCCTCAGCCATACAGATAGCCGTACCGTAGGTCCAACCACAACGGAGGGGTATATGTTGAGAGGCCAGACAAACGTGTGGTTCCTGAAGAGGGGTAGCAGCCTTTTCAGTAGTTGAAGGGGCAATAGTCTGGATGATTCACTGATCTGGCCTTGTAATATTAACCAAAACGGCCTTACTGTGCTGGTACTGCAAACGGCGAAAGCAAGGGGAAACTACAGCCGTAATTTTTCCCGATGACATGCAGCTTTAATGTATGGTTAAATAATGATGGCGTCCTCTTGGGTGAAATATTCCGGAGATAAAGTGGTCCCCCATTCGGATCTCCGGGCAGGGACTACTCAGGAGGACGTCGTTATCAAGGATAGGAGCGTGGAATGTCAGATCCCTTGATCGGGCAGGTAGGTTAGAAAATTTTAATAGGGAAATGGGTTGGTTAAAATTAGATATAGAGGGAATTAGTGAAGTTCGGTGGTAGGAGGAACAAGACATCCTGCCAGGTGAATAGAGAATTATAAATACAAAATCAAATCGGGGTAATGCATGAGAAGGTTTAATATTGGATAAAAAAATAAGAGCGCGTGTAAGCTACTACGAACAGTTTAGTGAACGGATTATTGTAGCCAAGATAGACACGAAGCCCACGCCTACCACAGTAGTAGAAATTTATATGTTAACTAGCTCTGCAGATTACGAAGCGATTGAACAAATGCATGATGCGATAAAATAAATTATTCAGATAATGAAGGGGGACTGCAGGTGGACAGTATTAAATGGAAGAGAAGGGAAAGTAGTAGGTGAATACGGAATAGGGTAAGGAATGCAAGAGGAAGCCGGCTGGTAAAATTCTGCACAGAGCTTAATTTAATCGTAGCTAACACTTGGTTTAAGAATCGTGAAAGAAGATTGTATACGTGAACAGGCCTGGAGACACTGGAGGTTTCAGATAGATTGTATAATGGTCAGACAGAGATTTAGGAACCAAGTTTTAAATTGTAAGCCATTACCAGGGGCACATATGCAGTCTGACCACAATCTATTGGTTATGAACTGTAGATAAAAACTGAAGAAACTGCAAAAAGGTGGGAATTTAAGGCAATGGGACCTGGATAAATTGAAAGAACCAGAGGTTGCAGAGAGTTTCAGAGAGAGCGTTAGGCAACGATTGACCAGAACAGGGAATAGAAATACAATAGAAGAAGAATTGGTAGCTTTGAGAGACAAAATAGTGAAGGCAGCAGAGGATCAAATAGATGAAAAGACGAGGAAGAGTAGAAATCTTTGGGTAAGAGAAGAGATATTGAATGTAATTGGGGAAAGGAGAAAATAAAAAAAAACGCAGTAAATGAAGCGGGCAAAAAGGAATACAAACGTCTCAAAAATGAGACCGACAAGAAGTGCAAAATGGCTAAGCAGGGATGGCTAGAGGACAAATGTAAGGATGTAGAAACATATACCACTAGGGATAAGATAGATACTGCCTACAGGAAAATTAAAGAGACCTTTGGAGAAAAGAGAACCACTTGTGTGAATATCAAGAGCTCAGATGGAAACCCAGTTCTAAGCAAAGAAGAGAAAGCAGAAAGTTGTAAGGAGTGTTTAGACGATCTATACAAGGGCGATGTACTTGAGAGCAATATTATGGAAATGTAAGAGGACGAAGATGAAGATTAAATGGGAGATATGGTACTGTGTGAAGAATTTGACAGAGCACTGGAAGACCTAAGTCGAAACAAGGCCCCAGGAGTAGACAACATTCCTTAGGACTACTGGTAGCCTTGGGAGAGCCAGCCCTGACACAACTCTACCATCCAGCGAGCAAGATGTATGAGACGGACGAAATACCCTCAGACTTCAAGAAGAATATAACAATTCCAATCGCAAAGAAAGCAGGTGTTGACAGGTGTGAAAATTACCGAACTATCAGTTTAATAAATCACGGCTGCAAAATACTAACACGAATTCTTTACAGACAAATGTAATAACTGGCAGAAACCAACCTCAAAAATGGCTCTGAGCACTATGGGACTCAACTGCTGAGGTCATTAGTCCCCTAGAACTTAGAACTAGTTAAACCTAACTAACCTAAGGACATCACAAACATCCATGCCCGAGGCAGGATTCGAACCTGCGACCGTAGCGGTCTTGCGGTTCCAGACTGCAGCGCCTTTAACCGCACGGCCACTTCGGCCGCAAACCAACCTCAGGGAAGATCAGTTTGGATTCCGTAGAAATGTTGGAACACGTGAGGCAATACTGACTCTATGACTTATCTTAGAAGACAGGTTAAGGAAAGGCAAACCTACGTTTCTAGCGTTTGTAGATTTAGAGAAAGCTTTTCGCAATGTTGACTGGAATATACTCTCTTTCAAATTCTGAAGGCTGCAGGGGTCAAATGCAGGGAGCGAAGGGCTGTTTACAATTCGTACAGAATCCAGATGGCGGTTATAAGAGTCGAGGGGCATGAAAGGGAAGCAGAGGTTACGAAGGGAGTGAGACAGGGTTGTAGCCTATCCCTGATGTTATTCAGTCTGAATATTGAGCAAGAAGTATAATAAATAAATGAAAAATTTCGGAGTAGGAATTAAAATCCATGGAGAAGAAATAAAAACTTTGAGGTTAGCCAACGACTTTGTAATTCTCTCAGAGATAGCAAAGTACACGGAAGAGCATTTGAACGGAATGGACAGTACGTTGAAAGAAGGGTACAAGATGAACATCAACAAAAGCAAAACGAGGATAACGGAATGTAGTCGAATTAACTTAAATGATGCTGAGGGAATTATATTAGGAAATGAGACACTTAAAATAGTAGATGTTACAAGGCCAGATCAGCCAATCATCCAAACTGTTGCCCCTGCAACTACTGAAAACGCTACTTCCCCTCTTCAGGAACCATACATTTGTCTTGTCTCTCAACACATACCCCTTCATCGTGGTTGCACCTACGATACGGCTATCTCTATCTCTGAGGCACCTAAGCCTCCCCACCAACGGTAAGGTCTATGGTTCATGTTATTGTGTGTTAAAATTTGTCCCACCAGTTTGTCTCTTTTTCTTTGCATGTGGTTACACAGAGACCAGGCTTCCTGTACTCTTCTCAGCACCTTTTAATTACTAACTCTGTCTTGCCAGCTGATCTCCATCACCTTTCTGTAGCACAAAACCTCCAGTGCCTCTAGCCGTCTTCTGTCTTGTTTTCCTTTTGTCCAAGATTTTGTCCTTGCTGGTGGGCAAGTTCCTGCTCTTCCAGTTCTTATTCATAAGGATTCATAGTCTTCAGTGCTACATATTATTACTTTTGTCTCTCGCTTGTTTATTACGAGGGCTATTCAGAAAGGAAGGAACGATAGATCGCGAAATGGAAACCATAGTAAAATCAAAACAGTTTTATTTGCAAAGGTTAGCTACACCTTCCAGATACTTCTCTACACAGCCGCCCCTCAGACTTAGACATATGTCGTAGCGTTATACCAACTTTTCAATTCCCTCGTTATAGAAGATAGTCACCAGTCCTTTTCGAAAAAATTTGCTCTGGACTGCAGCTCGTTGTCTGTGTCAAAATATTATCTTCATGCCAGCGGTTCATTTGAGCAGAGATGAACCTCAGCTGTAGCCAATTACGGGTAGTATTGCGGGCGATGAAACACATCCCATCGAAAACGCTGCCAGAGCATCTTCATTGCCCCTGCAGAGTGCGGCCGAGAATTGTAGTGTAGAACGAACTGCATGACAGTTATGTTATGTGGATTGCATAGCTTCAGGCGAAATCTTTCACCAGGTCCTCATACTTGGCGGAAGGCGCTAATTTCTAGCCATCTTTACGTTATCACTGTGAGCTCAGAGCTGAAAAGAGCGACATGATGCGGTCAGCAGGAGTACTAGACACAGTGCCTAACGCGTCTGTGCAAAGCTTCATCCAATTATCACCCTATTTTTCATTTCGCTACTGATTGTTCCTTACTTTCCGAATAACCCTCGTATCCTGCCATACTGATTACAGAAAATCGTGTACAATGTGCTGAGGACCTTCTCGAGATTTTCTTTCACCTCCATGAACACAGCAACATCATTTGCCTAACGAAGCATGTCTAACATCGGTCCATTAATTTTTGATTATTTATCACAACTACTTCGTTCTTACAGAAGCTGTGTATCACCCTGACGTCTTTATATTTTAGATTTGCTTTCTTCAACTGTCTGAATCTCTCTTGCTGGACAACGTTATTAAATTAGTTTTCCAAGTCTACAAAGGAAAATAAGTTGGTTTATTTTTATGCATTTGCTTCTCGTTTAGAAACGTCAGCGCCAGAATCGCTTCTCTCTTTCATAATCCCCTGCTGAATATGAACTGATCATCACTCAACTCATCTTCCACCCTTTTTTCAATTCTCCTCAGAATTATCTTTATGTTTTTGATGCATATGATGTCAGGCTTAAGGTTTGGTACTGTTCACATTTTTTAGCTACCGCTTTCTTTGGTGTAGGAACCATGAAGCACTTCTAGAAGTAGGTTGGTGTCTCTCCTGCGTTATATATGGACTTCATCTGTTTCATCAGTATCATTTTCAACTTGTCACCAACACCAACATTCTTGATTAGTTCTGCAAGAATGTCATCAATACCCATTGCATTGTTCTTCTGTATGTCTTAAGACCTTTCTCAAATTCTGCTTGCAGAATGTCATCTCTTTCTAATGTTTCCTCTTCCTTTCCTATTACGTTCACAGATGAAGGAGTTCTGTTGTACTCTTCCTTAATGTATTCTTTCCATCTCTTCACCACATCTTCACCAAACAGCATTTCTCTCTCTTTGTCTTTTACTTTACCCGAGTTTGTTGTTTTACATTTGTTAGAAATTATATTTTCTGTTCTTTTCTTCCACACAGTAGAATTGCATTAAAACATGGCATAGTGAAACTAATAATCATTTAAATAATTTTAGTTAAAGTTAAAGTTCTAATATTTCTTTTTGATTGGAAGCAGTGAACTGTTAAAATTATCCAGCACATGGTCTGAAAGAGCAGTATAAATATAATTGATTTACTTAACTAGAATTTAAGATTTCTGTACAGTTGGTATTAATACAGTTTGCAAAGTATAGATTTATTTTGTTATTATGCAAAGATTTATCTCATGTCAGATTGCTAATTCTTAGTGAAATGGATGGGTCAGCTGCCATGAGGTGTATATCCAAAGTTCAGCTTTCTTAGGAGAGAAAATTTAGTTTTTTGCTCAAAATTATACTTTTCTTGAGTAATTTAGGATACAGAAACAACTTGTAAATATAAATATCACACTGTATGAATTTGCTGTTGAAAGGTTCCAATTACCTCAAAATTTAAACTTTCAAAATAATTGTGTTAAGGAAACTGACTAGGGAAAGGGAATGATCTTAAATAAGAGTTGGCACCATACTCAAAAAAGATAAATTTTATTGATTATCAAGAGATGTTAAGAAAAATTAACATTAAAAAATACAAAACTAAAATTCAGACAATGTCATTATTTTGTTGTTATCATGCTTTTATCATATTGTTTGTCAATGTTTGAAAAATTGCCACAACCACTTTGTAAACCTAGAAAGACATGATGCTTGGTAGGAGGCATACAGTTCAACAGGTTCGCCAAGGTTTTTTTTTTTCATCTTTGCACCTGTGAGGAATTCTCCATCAGGAGAAGCTGCTTAAAACTGACACAGAACAAACCTCACTGTCAAGTGCCCAGCCCTGTTTCCAGAAGCACACCACATCTCAAATAAAGCTCCTGGAATTCAAATTCGACATTCAAGGTTTACATAGATATAACAGATGTTCCTTGCACTTTAACAAACTTGATATAATGCATTTTCAGCCAGTTGCTTCCATTTCCAGCAATGTTTCTTTTTCCTCTTCGCAAAAAACTCTTGAAGGTCTCTTATAAACAACAACTCTATCCGTCACCAGGTGTGGCCGCAGACCTGACTGCATCGAGCATTTGGACGACCATCATTCGATTGCTGAGGTGCTCGGCAGTTTCTTTCAGTGGGCAAACTACTGTACTAGGATGCACGCCACTTGTCGCATACAGAGATATGCCTGTCTAGTAATGATGAGTGGTGTTAGCGTATTTTTAATTTTTCTGACTTAACAGCACTCGACAGCAAACCCACCCAAATGTGGTTATTATTATGAGTTTCAGCTGTTTCACTTTGTGTGTAGTTACAAACTGCGTTACAGAAAGAGAGGCTAATGTGAGATTCAACATATTCCATAGCAAAGTATGCCAATATATAAAATTAGGTTTCCTAAACAATTACTCAGACAGTCTATTTAAAAAAACATGTAAACAATGGGTAATCTGACGTAAAAGAAAAATGGAAATTTATATTTAGGCTAGAATAAATCAAGATCAAATCCACTTGCATTTTGTAAAAAAATACTACAATATTGTACGGAAAGTCAAGTACCCAAAAGTATGGAGGTCCTGGCAGTAGTTAATAATGTAGATGATAACATTAAAAGTATATGGGATATTGTGAAATGGGAAAACGGAAAACCAGTCAAGACATCACAACAATTAAACTAAATGAGAGTGCTGTGACAGATAATTTGCAAGATGCGAGTATTTTTAATAATCACTGACAAATGCTGCAGCAAAAGTAGGGTGAAATTTGCAAGGGAGCGATGGTGTGAACGCTGTTAATTGCCAGAATGGCCGTCTCTGAACACACGTTGCTGGGCGATGGTTGTTCAGAAAAGTAATGTATTCAAGAGTAATCCTACACTTAAGTGAAAACAATTTACATAGCATATCACAGTTTGGATTCCAAAAAGGTTGCTCTACTGAGAATGCTATTTATATGTTCAGTCATCAAAGAGTACAAGCCTTAAATAATATATCGCCTGTTGGTATTTTTTGTGTTCCCTCCAAGGCCTACGATTGTGTAGATCATGATACTCTCCTTGAAAAATTCAAGATTTATGGAACTGATGGCTTTACACACAGCTGGTTTGAATTATACTTGACAAAATGTTGTGCTGAATAATTCACACAATGTCGGAAAGGTAGAAAATTTTAGTGACTGTGGTAAAAATCAGAAAAGCGGTCCCACAGGGTTCAATTTTGGGTCCACTCCTATTCCTTAAATGTGTGGATGGCCTTCCAGATAACATTCAACAACCGAAATCGGTAGTTTTTGCAGACGATACTAGTGTTATAGTAAATCCCATTAGAGAGATAGCAACAGAAGAGCTAGTAAATGACATTTTCCATAGAATTATTATGTGGTGCTCTGAAAATAGACTCTCCCTAAATTTTTAATAAAACACACATTCAATTTTCTGGGGTAACTCATCACTTAAGGTACTATTTCACTGCGACTGTCGATTGCAGGGCAGTTCACTAGTGTTCTTAGGCAAAGCAACAGATACTACCCCCACCCCCCAGTCGCAGTAACTGCTCGACATTCAACGATCGTGACGTCATCGCGACTCTCGCGTCTCTGCCACTGCAAAAGCAGTCTGGTAGCTGGGCCGCGACTACCGGGTCTGTGACAATGGCAAGAAGCTAGAACGCGCAGTGTCAAAGAAAGGTTTTCACGATGCTGACGACGACCAGTTAATATAGTGTGTGAGCAGATAATCTGTACTGTATGATCATAAGCATACAGAGCTCAGAAATGTGGTGGCAAAGGATAAGGTATGGAAGAACATAGGAGAAGCAATGAAAAACGGTGGCAGGTTTTTTTGGCATATACACATTTTTTCCTATTCTGACACGTAATTTTACAACTCTGAATCTAGAACAATACCTTCCTTCTCTCTGCCGCCAAACAGTAGCAACAATAGTAGTTCTGAGTAGTAACAATAAGTTATTTCCTTTACCTGAACCTTAATTCTAAAAAAATGGTTCAAATGGCTCTGAGCGCTATGGGACTCAACATATGAGGCCATCAGTCCCCTAGAATTTAGAACTACTTAAACCTAACTAACCGAAGGACATCAAACACATCCATGCCCGAGGCAGGATTCGAACCTGCGACCGTAGCGGTCGCGTGATTCCAGACTGAAGCGCCTAGAAACGCTCTGCCACACCGGCCGGCCTTAATTCTTTCTCACTTGTATTCATTGGTCCGTAGGTTCACAGAAGTAATTCCTGAATGTGTCTCGTACCTGAAACTCTTCAGCTTGGTAGAATTCTCCTGTTTGAGGCAATGGACTAATGTTTTGTGGCAAAATCACGTCGTGGTCAAGTTCATAAAAAGGTTGTCCTCTTTTTTTCTAAATAGATGTCCCTGATGATGTTGTGTAGACAGCAACAAGGTGTTACGACTTCATCACATGTGTTATGTTGTAGATTCACATTTGTGTAAAACACTCGAAATACTTGACAGAAAAGTCCAAAAGCATTTTCGGAAACGCGGCGTACTAGAGACAATTTCTAGTTGAAGGTAGCTTTTGATTTGTCCTGCTGGGGAGCCGAGAGAATGTAACGCTTGAGGATCTGGTTTTTGAAGCGGAATGCCTCATCACCAACTAAAGCCCTCATGACTTCAGTCAATGAAAAGTCCTTATCTGCTGGAAATACGCATCCATTCATGATCATTTTCCCCCATTGCCGACTTCTTAAATGACGCCACTTTTAGGGAAGCAGCCTACTCACGCCGTATAAAATTCACATCAGTCTTTCCATTGTGTGCCAGCCTAGTCCGCTGTAACTAGCTCTGACGTCATAAATGTTGCGCAATACTTTAAAAATCAAGTAAATAACCTGAAACGTTTCTAGCATGTCAGGAGTAATACTAAATCAATATGTGTTGAATATCAGTTCAATAACTTTAATCATTTTCGAAATTTGGATGTTTTTCTGTAAAAATCATTGGCACAACAGAAAAGAGCTAGAAACTTAAAAACTTGTATTTAGATTCCTTTTGCATAATAATTTAGTAGAAACGGTATTCTGGATCTCACAAATTAAAATTTTAGTTGAAATTCATGATTTTCTGGTTTTTGTCTTAAAAATTAAGGAAGCAAGATAGATTAAGTAGACTAATAAATAAGGCTAGGATGATTAAATTTAAGTAGAAGGGAGATCCGCTATAATCATAAAGATGTGAGAAGTTTCAACTAAATAACTATAAAACTATAGCGATAGCGTATCTCCAAAGGGCAAGCTCAGAGCTCGTCCACTGCGTGTAGTGTAATTAAATTAATTCTCTCGCCCAAAATATTTGACTTAGCCACGTCAGACTTTTATTATGATTACTTACCTGTGTGCTGAATGCACATTTAAATTGAGAGCTTCATCGGCCATCAGCAAAGGAAGCAATCGTTTATTCAATAACTTGAAGTGGTGCATTACTAGCCCAGCGGCTAGTCGGGAGGGCAATTTTGATCAGGTGTTCCCTTAGCCGTCCGCACCGCGGCTTTATATATAAGAACGCTGCACGAGAGAAGAAGGCCCCAGTTCTCTCCAGACGCTGAATAGCACACCACCTGTGCCGGGAGTCGCATCGCGTCGGTATCATTGCTATAAACAGCCTCGGATGCCGTAATAAGTTACTCGGGATACGCGTCCATGAAATCGTTTTCGAGTGAAGTGTTAATTCTGGGATGATTTAATGATCTATCTTCAGTTTGCGTATGTCGTATTTTCACGTGCCATCGCGGGACAGACATTCTACCATTATTTAGCGTGGCGTTTGATGAACATTATCATCAAATTATGGCGAGCATTCACTTAAACATTTGATTTGAACAATTATAGTTGCATCAGCGCATTAGACTCTGAACTGCTCTGGTAGTTGGATTGTGTGGATTCTTTTTGTCTGTGACTTTCAGAATATAGTGAACCTTTTATAGAGAATCGTTTTTGATTATGAATCCCAGACAATCTCCTAATTCCTCAGAGCTATAAGCTGTAGCTATAAGTGTATTTCTCAGATGAAGTGGGCACTAGGAAATCTAATTACAGGCTTCACGTTTTGCTAATCACTTTCTGGTTGCCAATATTGTAGTTAGAGAGCCAGTGTTGAGAATGGCAAAAGACTGCATAAATAATAAGAACATTTTTATAACAATTAATTCCACCCGCCGTCCCATGTATGGTTAATCGGCTGGGAAATGCATCTTTTCTACTTTACATTCTACATTTATAAACCAATTTATTCCACCCGCCGCCCAACATATGTTGCTATTCGGCCGGGAAGCGCTCTACATTTAAATAACAACATATATTCCACCCGCCGCCCCACATATGGTGCATCGGCCCGGAAAACAAACCATTTTATATTAACATATATTAGACCCGCCGCCCCACACACTGTGCCCTTCATTCTCATATGAACCGCCTTCTATCACAACGAATTTATAGTTCGCATTAACCAATGCCAAAAGTACTATGGAATGCCAAAAGTACTATGGAGAGGCGGCATTTCTAATTCAAGGAAAGAGAACTGCTTTTTCTGGGACACCGTGTTGTTTTCCATCATCAGCAGCACAGCAGTTAGGGGAATCCCAAAGAGTGTAGAAATCTTTCGCACTTTTCCGGATAGATTCTCGAAATGGAGGAGACAGAAAGGTGTGCACCAAGTGTTTGCACATGGCTTCTAATATTTCACGAACTATGGTGCTCACGTAGCTTGGTGATATCCGAAAACCGTGCCCAAGGAACACGAAACTTTCTCCTGTAACTAGAAACCTGTTAACACAAGCCATAATTATTATTAATACGTACATAAATAATACGTGTTTTACTAATTACAACAAAAAGTATCTTTCTGTTTTATGTAAGCAGTGTAAGAAGAGGTGGAAAGATGTCAGAGATAAGTACTGGAAAACAGTACGAAAACAACAATTGCAACCAGATTCTGCAGCACCAAGTTCGTGGAACAAACAGAATGTTCAACAGACTAAGTTATTTGAGAGATGTAGAGTGGGAGTGATCCTCCTCTTGTAGCGTTCCGCTACAGGAGCCAGCAAATGTTGTAGGACTGCTATCTGATGAAGACCGACAAAATGCGTATCCAGCAGGGCGTAACACTCTACAAGCCATTGCTTCCTCGAGCTCTAGAGGCACACTTACTGCCAACTCTTCCTTCTCATTTCGCAGGTCGCGGGGAATCCTCTGGGATACAGTCAACAAAAGGGGCCAGCGACGGTTGGGAATGCTGTAGCGCTTGGTTAATAAGCAGGAGCTCCAAGATGATGATGGACTATTCTTGAGAAAAATGGTAGCATCCATTAGAAAACTGCCACGTCACCTCATTAATAAAGAGAAAACTGACATTTTAAGCTATGTTACGAGACTCGAATGTTCTTCGAAATCATCTCTTGTGCCACCAGCTACCACAATCCTGTGTGTAGCAGCAGTTACCAATAACGTACACTCCATCGAATTATAGGAAGCAAATTTGCACCAACATCATACTAATGACAGCTACACCCAAGATCATTACATAATCAGATACTGAAATGTTACTGTATGAAGTGCAGAACAATTTGGACATGAGGGACTTTTATCTTAGCTGATATGTAAAAAACAAATAAAGATGAGTAATATCATAAATGCACTGTTTAAACTCCTCTACATGTATGGGTTTTCCTTAGCAACTGTGATAGTTCAATTTTATTTTAATAGTTGGGGAATACGATGGGGACCTATTAACTAGTAGAGTTTCACTAGTCAACGCTCTCCGATTATTACAGTAGAAAACATTAATTCAGAAAGCTTATCAATCACTTCATTTGGAGTAGTTCATAATTTACTTTGCAAGACAAGAAAATACAACACTGGGCTTAATCAACTTCAAAAAAGGAATTGCTGTGATTATTATCTAAAACAACACAGAAATTAACTGGTCCATGCCCACATACATCACTGAATGTATGAGGTTAGTGAAGCAGTGGTGAAGATTGGTGACAAGCGACATGGTGAGTAACTGTACTCACGGCTCTTGATGTTCGAATTCTCCATCAAATCTCTTCTTGGCGTCGTACTTTCAACATATTAGAGCCATTCCGTTATGCCGAGAATACGAAATTATAACCAAATCCACATTCGAGGCAAATCCTTTACAGTGCAGTTTCCAATTGCCTCTCTTGGCACCGTCGAAGTGTACCGTGCTACGGCTATCCACACACTGCGCACTGTTCACACTAAGGAGCCGCTCAGTTCGACCACCAAAACCACCTTTTACATCGCGCCATTCCACTTCCGTTGGGCGAGGACTTCCCTACAGCTTTTACATGTCACAAATACAAGTGCCCTAAGCATGAACCAGCTTTCAATAAACATTTTCTTTTGAAAACATACACATATTACAATAATTTACCATTTCAACATATCCTTTTGCTTTTTTCATATATACATTATAAAACTCTAATTTTTCTTGTCACATATCAAGGAGTTTAAATAAATCAGAATACACACTCCATAATTGCAGATACACAGTTACATGATATAAACCTGCCTCTAATCTAAGTGTTACAAAAACCATTAGATGTTTCGTCGATTGGAGACGATGGATACAGGTTCACTCCATCAATAAACGTTCGCCCACAGGCAGGTGGCACTGTTACTAGTTTTGAAGATAATAATAATGTAAACATAATCTAAAAATAACGTAAATATGAACAACAAACTGTACAAGCACTGAATCATTTGCGTATATCTTCATAGAATTTTATCTTATTTCAGAGAAGTGCAAAACTACCCATTTTAAACCGTTGTTGATGAGTCGGAATATAATGATAATGTGTTTATTAATGTGATCCTAAGTGTGTGTCCTGTAAACTGACCCGTTCTACATCATTTCGATAAAAGAATCGTTCAAATGATCTGTGGAACATGGAACATGTAACGAACTAGCTAAGTTGTAAAAACCGCAACTCGGCGGTCGTGGAATGAGTAGGAATCAGATGGAAGGTACATGCCTTATTTAACAAGATACTCGTACAGTGGTTGAAGGCGTCGAGTCGAAGGCGTGCACTGACCGCGGGCAGCAGAGTCCGCAGCAATGGGCAAGACGGCGCCTCTGGCTGCGACGGTGCGTGGCCGAACAGGCGAGCGGCCTCGCTTAATAGCACCACCAAGCGGCCTTGCGGACGAGACACCCGCGACAGGCGTGTCTGCTGCAGCAGGGCGTGGCTCTGGCAGCGGTCAGCCGCTGGACTCGATGGAGTGCACGGTTCGAACCCAGCGCCCCTTGGAGAAACCCAGAAAAAGGATCAAGTCATACTGGAGGCGGTCCCCTTTTTGTGTCTTCGACTCGAATCCCAGAAACATTAGGTCTAGCAATGGCAGAGCACGCAGATCAACACTTAGTAGATAAGGTGGCTATTCGTAGACGAAGCTGATTGGCCCACTTGGAACTGTTGGCTGGCGGGGAGTACATCTCGGCGTCGGTAGAAGTCAAAGACAAGGTACTGCTAGGCCTGAATAGCGAGTATTTGTAGTGAATTTGCCTAGCTTCGTTATGACTGGTGTAACCTCCCCCTCACTTATCGACCTTAATGACAGTGAAAAATGAAACCGCGTGTACCTAATGGTAATTTTGGAAAAGCAATCGTCACCGAAGTTAACCTGTCGGTAAAGAGGGAGGAAAGGGTTACATCTAAATGAAAGGAAAAATGCAAGTGAAACTGGAGGAAATTAATTTTGAAATAGGGATAAAGTTAATAAAGAAAGTAAATGTGCGGCCGTTACGTTAACAATCAACTAGCGGTAATTAGATATTTGAGATTTGGGGGAAATTACGGTCGCCAGTCCTATGGACAATTACTATAATAACTGAAAAGGAAAGGTTATTACACATATAATTAGCACTAGAAGCGTGGCAACTGAAGGTTGACACGTGTAGTGTGAAAACTGAAAGTTTGTCAGAAGTAATAAATTTCGCTACACTTAATTTAGCAAAAGAATTAATGAAACCGGAAAATCGAAAGTTAATTTAGTGACTGAAGTTAATAGTGAGCTTTCTTTCTGAAGCACATCGAAATACAGTTAGTCTTGGACTACCTCAACAATCATTTCTAAAGCTACTTGAATCTACGCAATTTAGAAAGAAGAGATTTAACTTTGAACTTGAATTAAACGATTCTGAACAATTAACAATAGTAAAATTTAGTACGTACCAAGCTGAACTGCAGTCACAGGTAAGCTAAAATACGGTAACAAAACTCGCACTCTTAATTTGTGCTTGTGTAATCTAACTATTGTAGCCAGCTAATGCTTAAATTGAACTTTGAAATTAAAGCAGTGAAATGGAATTATGCTGGCGTTTGAATTTCAACGACACTCGGGTTCATTTCGGAAAAGGAAGGGACCCTGCTTGGCAATGCAATTGGGACAATGAGCAACAAAGGTTCATGCTAAGTTGCTGTAATTTTGCGAGGCAAATGGAACAATTTGAAAAGCTGAGGTCTGCCATACAGTTCTGAAACTTTACGTGCTTTTAGTCTTCCTTGTTGGTTGATTGAAGGTTTGAAGCCGTCGATCGAGGAGGTGGCGACAGTCACTCATTGTCGGCCGTCGCTGTTGCAGAAGCTGGATGTTGGCGCGCCTTCTTCTCGACACGGTCACCAGGCGAAACGGGCTCTTGATGTGCGCCAGCTAATGCTTCCCGTCCGCGACACCATGTCAGAAACTATCATCGCGAGTCGAGCGCAATTACATGCTGCCAAACCCCGAAAGCGCGGCAACTCGCGGGAGCGTCACACAACACACCTGCTCCACTCGCTACTCCAGCCAGACTCCTACTCAGCTCTGCACGCGCTCCACGCGGCAGAGT
The DNA here is from genome assembly GCF_023864345.2 of Schistocerca serialis cubense. NCBI lineage: Eukaryota > Metazoa > Arthropoda > Insecta > Orthoptera > Acrididae > Schistocerca > Schistocerca serialis. The sequence continues at coordinate 855,736,313 of NC_064639.1, read as the reverse complement.
TCACACTACCAAAGATCCTACACACTTTGATTCTTCACACGACCTATCGATGTAATCGTTCGATAGCAGTTTTCCCTAAGCAAGACCCAGCGTAAAAATACAAATAATATTTACGAAACAAACCAATTATACATGGACATAAATGCATAAATATATATATACAAATAGTAAAACAATTACAATATGTAAAGACACAGAAATGTCATATATTCAGGTAACAAAAATAAGGAAAACAAATTATAGTACAATAGATGGAAATAGGAGGATATGCATTTCCGGCGTTACACTGGGACTAACCTAATGTCCCATAGGCCACGTTTTTCAACCTTTTTGAATACCCGACCCCTTTCCAAGTAAAAATATTCTGGCGAACCCCAGAACCATAATAAAAATATGTCAGCGATTTCAAAGACAACGTATTTAATTTTCTTTCTGTTGATACTATACTGATTGAGAATTCATATGCAATGTGAAAGGAGCTCGCAGTGCTCTGCGGGCAGGGATATAATTATATTCTTTGCTGCGGTAGAGGCGTGGAGGTGAGAAGGGATCAGCGGGGACACAGTCGCGCGTTTTCGGTCACTACAATCAGTAGTCCGAGTACGCCAGCAGGTACGGACGTGATTATTGTCTCCGTGCTTCGCTCTGAGCCAGCTAAAAATGGACAAGTTTCTTAAAATATCTGTGCAGCCCTCCGCATCTGGTGCAAGTAACAGTGGCGGAAGCGAAACAAAATCGAAAAAAAAAACAGATGACGACAGATATGTGAAGTATGGTTTTACTGTCATGAACAACAAACCTCAATATGTAATTTGCGGCGAAGTATTGTCACATGAGAGTAACCATCGAAGTTTCTGCGTCACCTCTCAACTCAACATTCCAAGGAAGCTGATAAACCGTTGGATTTCTTCGAAAGGAAACTGAAAACACTTAACCAGCAGCGAACTACTATGATGCAGGTAATAAAATAGTAATGTTATTTGTTCTTTTAAAATAGTATTAATGTTACAGATTTTTTATTCGTTTTTCTGGTTTAACAATACTTTTTATCTGATTTTAGGAAACCAGTCTCAACGAGAAAGCATTTATAGCTAGCTACCGAGTCGCATTCCGAGTCGCTAAAGCAGGGAAGTTGCATACAGATGCAGATAATCTTATTTTGCCAGCTGCATTGGATATGGTTGAAACTAAGTTAGGTAAACAAGACGCAAACAAGCTACAAAGAGTGTCACTCTCTGATAATACCATTGAACGCAGAATAATCGATATGGCCGGTGACATTTGAGAACAGTTAGTCGAAAAATTAAAGAAGACCCCACATTTTGGTTTGCAGTTTGATGAATCTTCTGATGTCAGATTGTGCTCAGTTTATAGTACTTGTGCGCATTGAAGCAAATGAAAGTATTATGAAAGACATTTCATTTTGATAAGCGCTCCCTGCGAACACTACTGGTCAGTGTTTGTATGACATGTTTTTAGAAATCACTCGTAACTACGAGATTGGTTGGACAGAATGTATCGCCATTTGTAGTGATGGTGCTAAAGCCATGACTGGCAATGAAAGTGGGCTCTTCGCGAATTTGAAATCAATAATGCCAAATTTTTCGTGGACACTTTGCTTTCTTCATCGACAAGCTCTGGCAAGCCACGATTTTAACTTCTGATTTAAATGATGTGCTTAATGATGTGATCAAAGTTGTAAACTCTATTAAAGGTAAAGCGTTGCAAACTCGACTGTTTAGGATCAATTGTAATCTCCTTTATCACACAGAGGTCATGTGACTTTCTAAAGGAAAGCTGTTGACACGAGTTCTGAAACTAAAAGGTAAATTATTAATGTCCTTACAAGATTCTAAATCTGCATATACGAATTACTTTTGTGACCTTGTTTGGCTATTAAAATTAGCATTTTTCGTGGATCTTTTTAACCAACTAAATATTTTAAACAAGAGCCTCCAAGGGAAAGAAGAAAATATTGTAACAGGTAAGGATAAAATCAAAGGATTCCTCGAAAAACTTAGTTTGTGGTCAATGTTTTTACAAAAGATGATGTTTGAGTCTTTCCCTTGTATTCAGACGATTGTCGAAGAAATTGCAATGAACCAGTCGGTGGTACTAAGTTCTCACATTCCTTGCATGATACAGATCTTGCATAATTTGAAAGAGAAACTGGTAAGTTACTTTCCAGAGCTGAACTCTGACGCTGACAACGGTTATAAACGGATACTAAATCCTTTTTTAGATAAGTAAGTACAACTGGCTGATCTGGGCACGATGATGAAAGAAACACTTATAGATTTAGCAGCTGACGGGATGCTTAAAATGCAATTTAATTCGGAAAAGATTGACGTCTTCTGGACGAAGAGAAAGAAGAGTATCCACAGCTAGAAAAGGAAGCTTTTGAAATTATTAGTGCCATTCGCCACTTCCTATCTTCTTGAATTAGCATTCTCTTCAATGGTGAACATAAAAACTAAGAAAAGAAATAGACTTAAACTAGAAAATTATTTGGTGATATGTGTCTCAAAAATAGAACCACGATTTCACAAATTATTAATAAATAAACAGGAAAAGCCTTCTCATTGAATCTGTTCAATTATTATTGTCGTCTGGGACCTATAACCCTTGCTTACTTTCATCTGGCTAAGTGGCACCTGCGGCATATGTCGCTGGTGTCGCCCTATGAATAAAAACTGTTCAAAACAACAAAATCTTAATAAGTGTCAAAGATGCTTTATAATAATGCAAATGAGAGACATTAGTCACCAGGCATCAAAATGGAGATGTGTCTATAAAGCGCTGTGCATTTGCGTATTATCGCTGGATCGTACCATTATTGTTACTGACTTTACTCTTGGCGGTATGGCTTATGCTCCGCGGGAAAGAAATGACAATAAAAACAGAAAACGCGGAAAAAAAGAGGGTAATGTTTTACATCAGTGTTATTATTATTATTATTACGACGAAAAAAGTACATTAGACACTCCAACAAAGACAACGCCGCCGACAATGCAGTGTTCAGCTGTACTGTTAGCACGACACTCCTCGCGTTGCAATTATTGTAACCGATACCTCCGCTCGGGTCTCCACGACGGTGTTGCCAAATTCTCTATGACAGCGTTGCGGGCAAGACATGTTATTTCATGGCCTAGAAATACCTCTATATGGATTCCATTTTGGATATGTCGTCGTTACCCAACACAAATTGAATAAAGCTGCGCATTAACCAATACGTAGGTAGATGTTTCACTCAGCTAGCTGTCTTCTGTGTTTATGACTGATTTTGGAGAGAAGGTAAAAACAAATGTCTTTAGACGACTTCTTGTGAAAAATAATATACATATATAACCTGTTCTAGTATTTTTTCGAAATGGAATGCATGATCCTTTTTTTACGTGAATTCCAACAGAAAAATATGTTTAGCATTACGAATGTTTCGCAATGCAGATAAGACTCAGAAGCGAATTATCGTCGTGAAACTAGGTCCCACTATACAGTCAATTTGTAAACGAGAAGATCTTTTTTCGAATTTCTCACATTTACTTATTGGATCTTCTTCATTAGTTATCGATCGATTCCTGACAACAGTTTTCCAATTTTGCGCTTATTTATCGTTAACACGTTGCATTTATTATAAAAGAATCTGCATTATTCTCAATTCAGAATTAACGTTAAACAAAGAATTACGCAATTTTGATAAAAAATAAATACCATTTACCAGGCAGATTTTTTTGTATTACAGAACCCCTAGTTTTGAGATATGCAGCAGGATGATTATTTCATTTATTTTCGCTCAGTCTCAAAGGAAGACAACATTTGTTTTTAATTCAGTGCGAGAATATGTAGTATATATTTTTACACATGATGATACTAGTTTTTGTAAAATATTTCTCAGCTCTTTTATAAAGCACTGTCAAAAAAAAAGATTCACTTCACGGAAATCACCATAATTAACTACACGAAAGAAATGATAAATTAACCAGGTGACCAAGAACGAAGATTTTGTGGGAATCCCGATGGAGCCATAGAACTAGGAAAAGAGAGACAACGTCGACGTACAGTGTGTGAATTAAAGTCTGAGTTGAGCTCAGTCATCCTAGATCCGCTCGGTAGAAATTGCTGTACTTCATGTCATGTCTCACTTCTGCCAATCCTAGCGATCTATTGTTTGCTTCAAAGCTTGGTACTGAAATGCATTCTAGTGAACGTGGTGCCAAATCTTGCATGTGAGCTGTGTGCGTGTTGTTGCAGCTATTTTGTATCACATTTGAACGTGAGCATATTTTAAATGCGCTTTCATAAATTGTTCTCGTTGCGTGTGATATTTTTATCACAGCAGGTGACTGGAACGTAAACTAAGTTGTCAGTAATACACAAGACGCTGCCACTGCACCGTCACTCCAGCCCGGAAGTTGATGAAGTTCTTTCCCTCTCCCTGCAAACCTCTCAGAGGTAAATACTATCGGTACAAGACTCAGTGACTCTCTCCGCCCTAGTTCCATTCCGCAGAAGTGGGAAGAGGTCGATAGACATCGTGTTGCTTCTCACCGCTGCAATTGTTTGCGTAGTTGAACTGTTCAACAGGTTTAAATTAAATTCGTATTTGTTATTATAAACAAGTACCACATCTGGAAGTGAGCGAATTTGCAAGGTGCTTTCACAAAAGCTTGTGACTTCCGTGTGACATGTATACAACAGCAGATGATGATCATGAAACATACGTTACCAGCCACACTGCAACTGCTTTCTCCTGCAACCCTCTGAGCAAGGCTTTGCGAGCCTCTAGAGGATCGCGACCCACAGGCTGATAAACACTGCCGTAGGGGATAGACGGATTGGTGTTTTGGGCCATGCTGCCTGAGGACTATTCTGACCTTGGCAGTAGGATTTCGGAGGCAGGTAGCTTGCCCGTCTCGGCACGGGCGGTGGCGAACATGGTCGTCGACGCTTTGTTGATAGCAATAGCGGACTTAGCCGGCGATGGTTTTCCTCCCACTCCTGTTAATCACGGTACAACATTGCCACTGTTAATGTGAACAGCTCATGGCCTACACGGCGCTGGGGTGCCACTTACAATCCCACTACGTACAAACGCACTGATGACGAGCATCTTGACCATACCGTAGTCGACTGTCCCACTAATGTCCCATACTGAATCTAATAACTTCCAGATCACGTGACACAGAAAACTCTTCCATTCTCCTTCATGAGATGTCACTTCCTCTCCAATATTGCAGCCATCTGAAATATAATTAGTCATGAGCGTATGTTCAGTCTGCTTCCTTGCACGTCACACACTCAGTTCCATTTTATACACTCCTGGAAATGGAAAAAAGAACACATTGACACCGGTGTGTCAGACCCACCATACTTGCTCCGGACACTGCGAGAGGTCTGTACAAGCAATGATCACACGCACGGCACAGCGGACACACCAGGAACCGCGGTGTTGGCCGTCGAATGGCGCTAGCTGCACAGCATTTCTGCACCGCCGCCGTCAGTGTCAGCCAGTTTGCCGTGGCATACGGAGCTCCATCGCAGTCTTTACCACTGGTAGCATGCCGCGACAGCGTGGACGTGAACCGTATGTGCAGTTGACGGACTTTGAGCGAGGGCGTATAGTGGGCATGCGGGAGGCCGGGTGGACGTACCGCCGAATTGCTCAACACGTGGGGCGTGAGGTCTCCACAGTACATCGATGTTGTCGCCAGTGGTCAGCGGAAGGTGCACGTGCCCGTCGACCTGGGACCGGACCGCAGCGACGCACGGATGCACGCCAAGACCGTAGGATCCTACGCAGTGCCGTAGGGGACTGCACCGCCACTTCCCAGCAAATTAGGGACACTGTTGCTCCTGGGGTATCGGCGAGGACCATTCGCAACCGTCTCCATGAAGCTGGGCTACGGTCCCGCACACCGTTAGGCCGTCTTCCGCTCACGCCCCAACATCGTGCAGCCCACCTCCAGTGGTGTCGCGACAGGCGTGAATGGAGGGACGAATGGAGACGTGTCGTCTTCAGCGATGAGAGTCGCTTCTGCCTTGGTGCCAATGATGGTCGTATGCGTGTTTGGCGCCGTGCAGGTGAGCGCCACAATCAGGACTGCATACGACCGAGGCACACAGGGCCAACACCCGGCATCATGGTGTGGGGAGCGATCTCCTACACTGGCCGTACACCACTGGTGATCGTCGAGGGGACACTGAATAGTGCACGGTACATCCAAACCGTCATCGAACCCATCGTTCTACCATTCCTAGACCGGCAAGGGAACTTGCTGTTCCAACAGGACAATGCACGTCCGCACGTATCCTGTGCCACCCAACGTGCTCTAGAAGGTGTAAGTCAACTACCCTGGCCAGCAAGATCTCCGGATCTGTCCCCCATTGAGCATGTTTGGTACTGGATGAAGCGTCGTCTCACGCGGTCTGCACGTCCAGCAAGAACGCTGGTCCAACTGAGGCGCCAGGTGGAAATGGCATGGCAAGCCGTTCCACAGGACTACATCCAGCATCTCTACGATCGTCTCCATGGGAGAATAGCAGCCTGCATTGCTGCGAAAGGTGGATATACACTGTACTAGTGCCGACATTGTGCATGCTCTGTTGCCTGTGTCTATGTGCCTGTGGTTCTGTCAGTGTGATCATGTGATGTATCTGACCCCAGGAATGTGTCAATAAAGTTTCCCCTTCCTGGGACAATGAATTCACGGTGTTCTTATTTCAATTTCCAGGAGTGTATTTCATTCTTATTGTTGCATGCAATGCACGTTATATTAGTTGATTAATCCAATGTAATCCAGAACCGTTGTAATTTGTTTAAATTTTTAGTGGAGGAAGAAGGGAAGGTGAAGGTTTAACATCTCTGAACACACCAATAGACACGGCGCACAAACTCGGTTTGGGGAAGGAAATGGTCCTTCCAAAGGAACCATCCAAAACCACCCCGCTATAGCGAAATCATAGCAAACCTAGATCTTGACGGTCGGAAGGCTATTTGATCTGCCGTCCTACCGAATACCAGTCCAGTTTCTTACCAATGCCTCCCCTCAACCCCTAGCTCGATAATTTCATTTTAGGTTAGAGGTCATGACACACTACGTTCGCTCGCTGTAATTAGCTGCTAATGCCATTTCAAAGGTCACTAAAGACAATCATTATACATGCAGCACACACGTAGTAACACACTTCGCATTCGGGAGGACTACGGTTCAACCTAGCGACTGACCCTCCTGATTTTGGTTTTCCGAGATTTCCCTAAATCGCTTCAGTCTAATGTCGATATGGTTCCTTTAAAAGGACACAGCCGATTTCCTTCCATGCCCTTCCCTTATCCGATGGGACCGATGACCTCGTAGTTTGGTCCCCTGCCCCAAATCAACCAACCAACTAAGACAGACAGACACACACACACACACACACACCACATATATTGAATTTCAGCTTCTGTCTGGGACAATTGATAAGATTGTCCAGAAGTCGGGGTACAACCATCATGAGAACTCACACATCTTGGTCTCGATATTATTTTATGTACATGACACGATTTCTCCTTTGTGTACACGTTGTCAATGTAGCCAAGCATCGGAGTGAACGTTGTGTTCGCCGTTTGTTGGCAAATGATGTAAAGTTAGTTACAAGTGTTTCAACAGATCCTCAGCTGCGGTATTCCTTCATGGATGTGTGTTTCGGAAACATATGAACAATGTACGCCATCCCAAATTAGCTACGTAAACTACTTATATTTCATTCTTCAGACCCTCCACATGCAGCTGAATATCTACAAAAATAAAAATGTAAATGTTCGTTTTACAAAATCTTAAGGGTTCTAAAGTTCTTCACCGGTTTCTTCGAAATTTTGACACAGCTTTGCATTCAAATACGCTCGTGTTTCTATAAACCCACTAGAGCGCTGTATGGTATCTAATACATAAAGAGGAGACGTTGTTAGCAAAAATCTCACGTTCGTTTGCTCAAAACCTTAAATCCACCGACTGCTCTCAAATTATGATAAACGTTGCATTCGAATACCTTCTTGTTTTTATGTACCTACTGCAGCACCATATGGTTGTTGTTGTTGTGGTCTTCAGTCCAGAGACTGGGTCATACAACTCTTCATGCTACTCTATACTGTACAAGCTTCTTCACCTCTGAGTAACTACTGCAACCTACATCCTTCTGAATTTCATTAGTCTATTCATCTCTTGGTCTGTCTCTACTATTTTTACCCTCCACGGCACCCTCCAATACTAAATTGGTGATCCCTTGATGCCTCAGAAAGTGTCCTACCAACCGGTCCCTTCTTTTAGTCCCGTTGTGCCACAATTTCCTGTTCTCCCCAATTCTAGTCAGTACCTCCACATTAGTTACGTGATTACCCATCTAATCTTCAACATTCTTCTGTTGCACCACATTTCGAAAGCTTCTATTTTCTTCTTGTCTAAACTATTTATCGTCCATGTTTCACATGGCTACACTCCATACAAATTCTTTTAACAGAGACTTCCTGACACTTAAATCTATACTCGATGTTAACAAATTTCTCTTCTTTCCTTGCCACAGCCAGTCCACATTTTACATCCTCCCTACTTTGACCATCATCAGTTATTTTGCTCCCCAAATAACAAAACTCATCTACTACTTTAAGTGTCTCATTTCCTAATCTAATTTCCTCAGCATCACATGACTTCATTCTCCTACATTCTATTGTCGTCGTTTTGCTTTTGTTTATCTTATCTTTTGTTTATCTTATATCCTCCTTTCAAGACACTGTCCATTCCGTTCAACTCCTCTTCCAAGTCCTTTTCTGCCTCTGAGACAATTACAATGTCATCGGCAAACCTCAAAGTCTTTTATCTTTCCCGTCGATTTTAATTCCTACTCCAAATTACCTTCATTACTGCTTGTTAAATATAAAGATTGAATAACATCGGGGTAGGCTACACTCCTGTCTCACTCCCTTCTCAACCAGTGCTTCCCTTTCATGCCCCTCTACTCTTATAACTGCCATCTGGTTTCTGTATAAATTGTAAATAGCCTTCCGCTCCCTGTATGTGACCCCTGCCACCTTCAGAATTTCAAAGAGAGTATTCCAGTCAACATTGTCAAAAGCTTTCTCCAGTCTACAAATGCTAGAAACATAGCTTTGCTTTTCCTTAACGTATCTTCTGAGATAAGTCGTAGGGTCACTATTACCTCACGTGTTCCGACATTTCTATGGAATACAAACTGATCTTCCCCGAGGTCGTCTTCTACCAGTTTTTTCATTCGTCTGGAAAGAATTCGTGTTAGTATTTTGCAGCCATGACTTATTAAACTGATAGTTCGGTAATTTTCACACCTATCGACATCTGCTTTCCTTGCAATTGGAATTATTACATTCTTCTTTATGTCTGAGGGTATTTCGCCTGTCTCATATATCTTGCTCACCAGATGCTAGAGTTTTGTCATGGCTGGCTCTCCCAAGCCTATCAGTAGCTGTAATGGAATGTTGTCTATTTCCGGGGCCTTTTCTTGACTTAGGTCTTTCAGTGCTCTGTAAAATTCTTCACGCAGTATCATATCTCCCATTTCATCTTCATTTACGTCCTCTTCCATTTCCATAATATTTCCCTGAAGTACATCGCCGTTGTAAAGACCCTCTATATACTCCTTCCATCTTCCTGCTTTCCCGTCTTTGCTTAGGACTGGTTTTCCATCCGAGCTCTTGATATTCATACAGGTTATTCTCCTTTCTCCAAGGCTCTGTTCAATTTTCCTGTAGGCAGTATCTATCTTACCCCTAGTGATACATGCCTTTACCTCCTTACAGACTGCTTTCAAAATATACATTACACACAATAATTTTACAAAACTCATGCCCTCTGAACGTTTAACATTTATGATGACAAAAGTCGAGCTGAAGTTTCACCTAGCGCAGCACCAGCACGCATTGTAAACTCGAATGTGTTGAACCAAATAGTTCTCGTACATTGTAGTACATTTGCTTGAAAGACGATAGTGAGAGCTTTCAAATAAGTTGAGATAATCTTCATTCAAATAACTTTCAGTTACGTAGAAATTTTACACAATGTCCATTTCCTATACATTTAAATTTTAATTACGATAAATAAAATGTTTTAAATATAATTTCTTATGTCATTATAATAAGAACATCATGAATGAAGTAATGGATAACGAGGTTTGAACGAAGCAGCTTGAGGAAAGCGCTCGTAGTTTCGTAAATCTGCATTTTCTTCATTATGTATTAATAGATTACTTTATAGTAAACTACCGGGCGAACAGTTAAATAAATCTTTCTCTTTCCTTTTAGGAACCTCTTCTGTATCTACGAGTAATAGACGATGATATGACGAGCCTTTTATAGGAAAATGTCACACTCACGTACTCTGTATGGCGATAGACCTGAAGAATAAAAGAATATTGTTTCTCTTAATTCCGAAGCATGTGACCATCAGTATCGCGTAATATCAATAGAAACACGTATCGGAAAGTGAAGTTACCCCCTTGTATCGAGTACGTCATTAACGAAATGTTGCCTATCCCATGAGAATGCACTGTAACAAAATTATGGCACTCTGAAGTTATACCAGCAATAGTTAATAAGGCATACGTGTCGGATTCCGACTTGGCTGATTTCTCAATAGTCTACAAGCAGATCAGTACATCACTATAAGCCGCTAGAGCTGAAAAATAAGTACAGGTTAATGATGGACAATGGGAGTTGTTCTTGTAGAGTCTCTCGTCGAACCAAGTGACTACGCAGCTCCGACTTAAACAAACTTCTTGTTCGAGGACACTTGGTGATACATGTAGAAGACCCGTTGTTGGGATTTTCCTTTTACTTTGGAAAAGGTGTAGGCTATCTCTTGATGTTACGTAACGCACTCGCCGGCCGTGGCAGCGTAGCGCCTCTGACAAGGCTATGGTCCGCTCTTCATACAGCTCACGCTGGGCCTGCATTAACCGTTTCACAGCGCATCTCTTGCATAATACCTCCTCCGTCTCCCATGGTCACGGCACGCCTCCGCACAAGTCGCTTCTGCCGGAGGCGGTCACAGCCGCCCTGTAATCAGCATTTCTCAGCTCTACGCTTCGCTTATTCAGCTTAATAACTTGTTTCTTTTCTTCCGTTTGTCACTTCTTTTGGCTATGAGAGGACCAACTTGATCCCCCACGAAGCTATTCACGTATTCGCAAGAAGTTATGACAAAATTAGAGGTCATGAAGGTATATGCGGCATAAAGGTCTCCAATTAAGGTTTTATTGCACGAAGCTTCACAGATCATATCCCTGTGTTTAGATTATGAATGTTCCAAACTTTCCCGTCTTTGTCATAACCACACAGAGGGTAGTCATAAGTCTCCGACAGGAGTGTCTACGTTTCTCGAGACTTAGGCTTTGCAGTCACAGGGCTAACCTACGCGTTGCAAGTGCTAGCTGCTACTGAATTTGTCAAATATTGGTATTTTTCCTGGATAGTTTCTAGGTTACTATGTTACGAGGAAGCAAGCCAGTAAAAGTCAATTCCTGGCTTCATCGCAGTCCACATGTCACCACGTGGCACAATACGAAGTCGTCGCTTCCACACGTAATCACCTACATATTGAGTTGCCAGAGAGTGAAAACAAGAAAATCGTGGGCAAATCGTAAAATTACGCGCGATTTTTAAACTCTTATTACACATTTGCAAATCTTGGAAAGGGATCTGAATAGGTATTGCTTTGAACGAGAACTTACGTACACCAACATACAGTTTCTGTGTTTGATTCTACACTTATTTGGCGAGGGAATTAAGTTATAAATTACAAATAAAATAAAATAAATAAATAACTTTGCCCTCAGATTTTCTATTTGTCCCCGAAACAAGAGGCAGACCGAAATTACGTATCAGAATTCACCCTGTGTAGGAGTAATTGTGGGCCAGCTTAATTTTAATGCAACGCCTTTCAAACTGTAATTACTAGGCGTATTCAGAAAGTAAGGTCTGGTTAGGTGCGAAATGGAAACCGCTGTGAAAATCCGATGGAACTTTGCACAGATATGTTGGGCAGTGTCTTTAGTGTGCCTGTCGATCGATTCACGTCGCTCTTTTCAGTTCAGAGCGCAAAGTGATCACGTAGAAATGCCTGCAACAACAGCGTCTCCTGCCCAGTATGTGGATCTGGTGAGAGATTTCGCCTGAAGCTATGCAGCCCACATAACGTAAATGTCGTGCGTTTCTTTCTTCAAGACAATTTTCAGCCGCATTCTGCAGGGGCAATGAAGACGCTCCTGCAGCGTTTTCGATGGGAAGTGCTTGATCTCCTACAATATAGCTCTTAGTTGGCTCCCTCCGTTGTTCATCTCTGCTCACATGAACCGCTGGCTACGAAGACAACATTTTGGCACAGACAACGAAAGGCAGACCATCGTAGAGAATTGGCGGAAAGCACAGGCGGCTGCTTTCTGTGATAAGGGTACTGGAAAGTTTGTACAACTCTACGACAAATGTCTAAGTAACGAGTGGCGACTATTTAGAGAGGTAGCTGTAAGGTGTGGCTAACTGTTGCGAATAAAAAGTTTTTATTTTCACCGTGGTTTTCTTTTCGAGACCGATCGGATCTTACTTTCCGAACATCAGATCTTACTCTCCGAGCAGCCTCGTATTATTGGCCACCAAGGTGGCGGTGACCGTAAGAGAGACTCCTTGATTTGAAGAAGGGCGCCAAGAGCACATTGATGACTTCCTGGGAGGTAGCTGATGTTTAGAACCAAGCAGACCTAGCAGATATGATTGGTCCCATCAGAATTCGCTTGTGAAACGAACACAGTCGGTTTAGGGTGTCAGCAGAAAATACTACATATCCTGATAGTCTGTTGTTTTCTTGTAGAGCCGACTTTAAATAGGACCCAGCACTGTCACTCAGCCTCACTTGTGTCGGTGTCCTAAACAACACATAGCGTCGACATAGTCAATGTCCACCACAGAGGGCCTTGTGAGAGGCGCCACGATGACGAAACTCTGGCTCTAAAGCTTCACTCAGTTCGGAAGAGTAGTGAGAGGCTTTGAAAATCGAGTATGACGTCTACCGTGCGCGAGACGTATATGATTCACGCGGTCGGAAGGTAGCCTCCGGCGGCCGACTGTGTAAAGCGACAGGCTACGTAATAAGGCATCGTTCTCCACATTTGCTTGTCACTGCTAGCATTTCTCTCCTTCGCTCGTCTCAACCCTATAATGGCTTTCCCGATATTGTTTTGTAAGCTTTATATTTCACCTATGCTTGATCACATGTGAAACCTGATATTGAATATTAGTGCAATGTTTCCTCCCGAATTTAGTGTTTAATATTCGTTTTCCTGTTTGTCTGCAAAACTTAAATGCGGAATACAGTTGAATTAATGAGTCAAAGTTGAGCTCCTAGCATTGTTATGACTGTGGTACGGTACTTCCTCTTTGTCTGCATTCCCATGATAAGCTGTGATTAACTGATACTCAAACTGACTGTTTCATTCGTACCTTTTAAGTAGGATCGAGTCAGATGTTTCCAAGGCCACACTATACGTCGTCCTCTTTTTCGCCACCATCTGTTGGACGAAGATTAGGAGGGGGGGGGGGGGAGGGGTTGGGGGGATGCGGGCGAGCGGTAACACCAAATATGCTGCAGGCACAAAGTACACAATAATACGTCTGTTGCTTGAGCGATAGTGACGCAATAGCGTTTAACGACACATGTAAACATGTTGTTGAAATACTGTGTAAATATTCTGGGACGCCGCTGTAGGCAGACAAGTACGTGATGAACAGTTAAGTGAGCCAACACTGAGCTAGGTTAGCATCCACCCACCTGCATCCATCCATCTGCATCTACGCAGTAGCCGCCGCTGATAGCTGAGTAACTAAATAAAACAGACACATCTAGTTTCATCTTCAAGGCATATTCTCAAGTCATTTTACATTGGTGCTAATTCGTAGGTCTTGATCGTTACGTGATTTCTTTTTGTTTTCCTGGTTTCTTTGGATCTACAGGTGGGACCAGTCGGTCTTACACTATTTGTCGTGCTGTCCATATTTTGTACTTCCTATCTGAATTCTGGCAGAGATAGAGAGGTGGGGTTAGGTATGATTGTGTGTGGACTTTTCATCCAAGTTGAAGGGTAACTGTTTGTGCATAAGAGCATGTGTATTTCTGAATCGGTTATTGCTCATGTTATTAGCTAGCGTGATGCCTCAGCTCGTTGTCCTATCACTTTGACACCAATCCCACGTTGTAAAATAGGCTATGTCTCTTTTATCTAGAGTACCTATTAATCTTCATCTAACGTAATAACAATACGCAACTACAAGGCGGCACACATTCTGATTTAGGAGGACGACTATTTTTCTCCCCTCAGAACATCCACTTTGATTTTGAGCTTTATTATTTCCCGCGTGTTACACGTGATTTTTCACAGTGCCGCTCTCGACATAAACGCAGGGGCAGCAGGAGCACTTTTCAGGTAAGCGCCCTCTGTTTGCCGTTGTGCAGTGTAGTCCTAGCATCCCAAGCGTTCTTGACGAAATCTTTTTTTCAGTTACGAGACCACTCTGAATATTTTTGTGTCGTTCTAAATCTTTTACTTTGGTTCCAAGACGATATGAACCCTTTTTCTTTTTTCTTTAATAATTGTATCTGACGGCAATGTGAGCTCCCGGCTGTTGTACTTCAAAATATTTCTACAGTTGGTAATATAATACGAAATACTAAGTAAAGTAGCAAAAAGGGAAATCGAAAAACAAATAGGCCTCTTTAGAGAATAAAGAACAAAAATATTCCACAGCATTTCTAATTACGTCATACCTATTAAGTTTTAATTCAGAATTTCGAAAATAGAGCAATGGTACTGACGAACAAGGGTCTGAACTGAATAACCATTGATTATTTGTTTTGCAAATAAAAACCGTCTTTTTTTGCTGCACCGTATTTTATTTCTCCCAGGCGCGTTTCGCTTCGTTTAAGGCATCCTCAGGGGGATCTAGAATAACACAGGTTTGTTTTGATATGTGCTATTAGTAGAGTATAAAACGTTCACTTCTCGCTTTTATATAAAGAAGTGATTACTTACAGTTCTTCGCGTTTTTGTTTGGCATCTGCGTTTCCTCTCATCTGGTCACAGATGATTATTATCATAATAATGTCACCCAACCTTTTTCCACTTATTTGCCCATGAAACCCTCCATAAAACAATTAAACCAAAACTCAAATCAGCTGAACACCAAAATTTAAAACCACTCTCTGAGAGATATTACATTCATATACAACATTCTACCACTCGCACTGAATAACTACCAACACTCCTCCCCCCTCCCCCCCTCCTCAACCTCTCTCTCTCTCACACACACACACACACACAACCGTACATATTCCTTCGTTGTCTCTTTTACACACACACACAAAATACTAATCCATACACAACCGCAAAATACAAATCCATATGTATGAACTCCCCGCCCCCCCCAAACAAGATACTAATAATAATAATCCATATGTGTATTACACACTCTTTATCTCTCCCTTACATATACACTCACTCACACACACACACACACACACACACACACACACACACACACACACACATACACATACACATACACAGATACACACACACACGCACAGATATAAACGTAACAGAAATGAATAGACGTTAGTTTTCAGCATATACTTACTCAGATTGGAAACATGTATGTAAGGAAACCAAATAGAATGAGACATATAGTGAACTCAGAGTAGTTACGTCTTTAAATCGCAGTTTTCTTTCAACTATCTAGAACTAATTACAAAAGACTAACAGTGTGCCAGAAAAATAAGTGCAAACAATATGCAAATTCATCAAAAATATGAAAATCATGAAGGAAAAAGTTTGGAAGATGAAAATGTGGTTATGTTTCGTAAATTAAGTTATCGTGCGACCTCTGGCGTGTGACCAGGTGAAAGGAAACGAGAATACCAATTTGAAACACGAAGAAATGTAAGTAATCACTTATTTACATAAAAAACAGAAGTGAGTTTTATTATATGCTGCAGATAACACATATCAATGCAAAACTGTATCATTTTAGATCCCACTGAAGAGGTCTTAAAGTAAAAGAGGCGAAACGCAACTAGGGGAAATAAAATACAGTGCAGTAAAAAAGGCGGTATTTACATACAAAACAAATATTTCTGTGTTGTTGTGGAGACGGCCACGCAAAGATACTTGTTAACCATTTATCAATGTGTCTTTGCTTCCAATCAATAAACAGTTTTTGAAGAAAAGAAAATGTGGGCTTATTCTGTGTCAAAAAGAACATAATTGTCGAAAGCTAATTCAGATAGCCAGATATTCTTTATTGAACTGGAATATGATCCAGATGTGGTATGGTGCCTACAGGTTCCTTAAACCACGGTCGCATACACGCAGCCATGTTAACTAGGCTATTGACATATCGGAAGACAGGAGCGTCCACAGCATAATCATCACGAAATCATCGAAAGATCAGTTATAATTCGTCACCGACAATGTTGAAATTAATATCTGAGTTGGTGTTCTCAGTAACCTGAATGAGTGGGCCCCAGTCACGGCTGGACGAACAGCACCGAAACATCACGGGACCCTCTTGGCCGTGAGCTGGCCCCTTTACACATTGGAGGTTAACCGCCTCACTGGGATATCGGTGTGCTCGGCACTTTGCATCGTTTGAAATGGGGGAAAAATCGTGGTTTATCAGACCGTACTACATGCCTCCGGTCAGCAACTGTCTGGTTTCTGTATTCTTTGGCTCACTGAAGACATACAACTTCACGTGCCTTCGTGACCAATGAAATTTTGCAAAATACCCGACACCAAATGACCATTAAATGCAGTTTTATTCGCAATGTTCGCTTTGAAACTTGCTTAGATAGACTGCACTCTTTGACAGCTGCGATTCCTCTTGGATAAGAAACCGTTTGACATTGACAGGAGTGGCACTGATCTACAGTCTCTGTTGGTTAGGACCTTTTACTACCGTGTTCTTACGCCATGTTACATGGCCGCAGGTAGTACATAATTTCTTGTAAACACACTGGACATTGCACACTGATACACCAACAAAACGTTTAACTTTACTTACGATGTAATCATTAGCACGTCCAGACACAATAGATCCTTTCTGTCACGATTCCACGTCGACACACCTTACTCCACTCATTCCATGCAACCGATCGGCACATATCATCCACTTCATTTGCTTGTCTTCTACCAGTAGCGGAGGATCACAAACGCTTGGTGCCAGTACTGCACCCACTACAACGCTCCAAAGCGACCAGCGAGCTTTATTAACAGGGTGGCTATTACACACATCAAAAAACGTTTTGCATCACCTCGGTTCCGAGAGTTCCGGAACCTGTACAAAAAATTGGAATAGATATCAATACAAACATCATTTCCGTCCTTTTTATTGCTCATGAAAACCAAGCATTGCATGTTGTACCACCATACAGCGAGACCTTCAGAGGTAGTGGTCCACATTGCTGTGCACACCGGTACCTCTAATGCCCAGTAGCACGTCCTCTTGCATTGATGCATGCCTCTATTCGTCGTGACATACTATCCATAAGTTCATCAAGCCACTGTTGGTCCAGATTCGGCGTAGATCCCTCAGAGTGGTTGGTGGGTCACGTCGTCCATAAACAGCCCTTTTCAATCTATCCCAGACATGTTCGATAGAGTACGCGTCTGGAGAACATGCTGGCCACTCCAGTCGAGCGATGTCGTTATGCTGAAGGAAGTCATCCACAACATGTGAACTATGGGGGCGCGGATTAATCGACCATGAAGACGAATGCCTCGCCAATATGCTGACAATATGGTTGCACTATCGGTCGGAGGATGGCATTCACGTACCGTACAGGCGTTACGGCGCCTTCCATGACCACCTGCGGCGTACGTCTGCACCACATTATGCCACCCCAAAACACCAGCGAACCTCCACCTTGCGGCACACGCTGGACAGTGTGTCGAAGGCGTTCAGCCTGATCGGGTTGCCTCCAAACACGTCTCCGACGATTGTCCGATTGAAGGCATATGCAACACTAATCGGTGAAGAGGACATGATGCCAATCGTGAGAGGTCCATTCGGCATGTTGTTGGGCCCATCTGTACCACGCTACATGGTGTCGTGTTTGCAAAGATGGACCTCGCCATGTAGGTCGGGAGTGAAGTTATGCATAATGCAGCCTATTACGCACAGTTTGAGTCGAAGCACGACGTCCTGTGGCTGCACAAAAAGCATTCTTCTACATGGTGGCGTTGCTGTCAGGGCTATTCCGGGCTATAATCCGTAGGTAGCGGTCATCCACTGCAGTAGTAGCCCTTGGGTGGCCTGACGGGATACCAATTCGATTCTACACAGAATACGCGAAAGAACTTGCCCCCCATCTAACGGCCGTGTACTGCAAGTCTCTAGAGGAACGGAAGGTTCCAAATGATTGGAAAAGAGCACAGGTAGTCCCAGTCTTCAAGAGGGGTCGTCGAGCAGATGCGTAAAACTATAGACCTATATCTCTGACGTCAATCTGTTGTAGAATCTTAGAACATGTTTTTTGCTCGAGTATCATGTCGTTTTTGGAAACCCAGAATCTACTCTGTAGGAATTAACATGGATTCCGGAAACAGCGATCGTGTGAGACCCACCTCGCTTTATTTGTTCATGAGACCCAGAAAATATTAGATACAGGCTCCCAGGTAGATGCTATTTTCCTTGACTTCCGGAAGGCGTTCGATACAGTTCCGCACTGTCGCCTGATAAACAAAGTAAGAGCCTACGGAATATCACACCAACTGTGTGGCTGGATGGAATAGTTTTTAGCAAACAGAACACAGCATGTTGTTATCAGTTGAGAGACGTCTACAGACGTTAAAGTAACCTCTGGCGTGCCACAAAGGAGTGTTATGGGGCCATTGCTTTTCACAATGTATATAAATGACCTAGTAGATAGTGTCGGAAGTTCCATGCGGCTTTTCGCGGATGATGCTGTAGTATACAGAGAAGTTGCAGCATTAGAAAATTGTAGCGAAATGTAGGAAGTTCTGCAGCGGATAGGCACTTGGTGCAAGGAGTGGCAACTGACCCTTAACATAGACAAATGTAATGTATTGCGAATAAATAGAAAGAAGGATCCTTTATTGTATGATTATATGATAGCGGAACAAACACTGGTAGCAGTTACTTCTGTAAAATATCTGGGAGTATGCGTGCGGAACGATTTGAAGTGGAATGATCATATAAAATTAATTGTTGGTAAGGCGGGTACCAGGTTGAGATTCATTGGGAGAGTCCTTAGAAAATGTAGTCCATCAACAAAGTGGGTGGCTTGCAAAACACTCGTTCGATCTATACTTGAGTATTCCTCATCAGTGTGGGATCCATACCAGATCAGGTTGACGGAGGAGATAGAGAAGATCCAAATAAGAGCGGCGCGTTTCGTCACAGGGTTATTTGGTAAGCGTGATAGCGTTACGGAGATGCTAGGAAAATCAAGTGGCAGACTCTGCAAGAGAGGCGCTCTGCATCGCGGTATAGCTTGCTGTCCAAGTTTAGAGAGGGTGCGTTTCTGGATGAGGTGTCGAATATATTGCTTCCCCCTACTTATACCTCCCGAGGAGATCACGAATGTAAAATTAGAGAGATTCACGCGTCCACGGAAACTTTCGGACAGTCGTTCTTCCCGCGAACCATACGCGACTGGAACAGAAAAGGGAGGTAATGACAGTGGCATATAAAGTGCCCTCTGCCACACACCGTTGGGTGGCTTTCGGAGTATAAATGTGGATGTAGATGTAGATGAGCGAGCAATGTCATCTATCGTTTCTGTCTCTCTGTATGTCCTCCATGTCCGAACACCATCGCTTTGGTTCACTCCGAGACGCCTGGACACTTCCATTATTGAGAGCTCTTAGTGGCACAAAGTAACAATGCGGACGCGATCGAACAGCGGTATTGGCCGCCTAGGCATGGTCGAACTACAGACAACACGAGCCGTGTACTTCCTTCCTGCTGGAATGACTGGAACGGATCGGCTATCGGACCCCTCCGTCTAATAGGCGCTACTGATACATTGTTGTTTACATCTTTGGGCGGATTTTGTGACATCTCTGAACAGTCAAAGGGACTGTGTCTGCGATACAATATCCACAGTCAACGTCTGTCTTCAGTAGTTCTGGGAAACGCGGTGATACAAAACTCTTTTTGATTTGTGTATTTTTTTGATGAACACACCTACACTAAAAACTTCCAGTGGGAGCATAACGCTGTCCGCTGGATACCACTGAATGTTGTTACAAGTCTGCTGCGGTGCTCTTCCTCTTATCTAACTGCTGATGATTATGTTCTTTTATAAATAAATTGACTTTTCAAACCTGTGGGCAATAAGGTGCATACCAATATCCCTTACTTCAGGTGGTACAGAATCTTCTGTGTCACATTGGCACCAAACTTGACCACAATTCTACCCAACGCCACCGTTGACGCGTCACACGACTGGAAGGTTGTCACAGCCCCTGTTACCCATACTTCACCCCTCCTTTTGACGCCTCTGCGATGCAGGTTACAACCACAACGCCCAGCACTGAAATCACACGATTTTCTTCTGAGCGGCGGAGGAAAACATTGCACACACACTACCACTCAAACGGTTCAGATGGCTCTGAGCACTATGGGACTTAACATCGGAGCTCATCAATCCCCTAGAACTTAGAACTTCTTAAACCTAACTAACCTAAGGACATCACACTCCCTTTTGGAGCGCAACGCGGCCGCAATTTTTGCTCTCATATACATGTTGGAGCCGCTAGGCATCGTTCAGAACCATTTGAAGAGATTTGAAAGTGACCGTGACGGTAAACGTTACTTATGCATTTTCATTCCTCCTATTTCGCATCATCCTGTGGACTGATCACACGTAAGTGAGGCAATGACAACGCGTGAATAAAACGGCATTGCGTCTCTCCTTTCACCTTAGATTTTAATTACACTCTTGAACCATTCCTTTATTTCTATCATTACTTCTTCAATGTATAGATCGAACAGTAGGAGCGAAAGACTGCTTCCCTTAAACCATTCCTTGTCTTCCACCCTAATTGTTCCCTCTTGCTTCTTGCGCATACCGTATGTGATACGTCTTTCCCTATAGCTTACCATTTCTCTCACAATTTCGAATATCTTGCGCCATTTGACACTGTCGAACACTTTTTCCAGGTCGACAAAACCTATGAACGTTTCCTGATTTTTCTTTAGTTTTGCTTCCATTGTCAATCGCAAAGAAAGAACTGCCTCTCCACTGCGTTTACCTTCCCTAAAGCCAAACTGATCGTCATCTCATTTTTCGTTTCTGTTCTTCTGTATATTATTATTGTCAGCAACCTGGATGCATGAGCTGTTCAGCTGGTTGTACGGTAATTCTCACATTTGTCTGCTCTTGTTATCTTCCGAATTGTGTGGATGATGTTTTCCGAAAGTCTAACGGCATATCGTCGGTCTCATACATTCTACATACCAATGTGAGTTGTCGTTTTGTTGCCATTTACCCCAATGATTTTAAAAATTCGTTTGGAGTGTTATTGTCCTTTATGCCATATTCGATCTTCAGTCGTGCAAAGTTCGTATAAATTCTGATTCTAATACTGCATCTCCAGGCCCTTGCCTATCAACTCCTGTCTCGTCTCCCATCACGTCTTAGACATGTTTGCACTTCATACAGGCCCTCAATGTACTCTTTTCACCTACCAGCTGTTTCCTCTGCATTTAACACTGGAATTCCTATTGGATTATTAATGTTACCACCCTTGCTTTCAATACCACCGAAGGTTGTTTTGACTTTTCTGTATGCCGAGTCAGTCCTTCCAACGATCATTCCTTTTTCGATTTCTTCACATTGCTCATGCAGCCATTTCTCCTTAGGTTCCCCACACTTCCAGTTTATTTCATTGCTAAGTGACTTATATTTCTGTATTTCTGATCCTCCCTGAACATGTTTTTAATATCTTTTTTCGTCGTTCAACTGAAGTATTTCTTCAGTTACCCATGGTCTCCTCTCAATTACCTTCCTTGTACCTAGGTTTTTCCTTCCAGCTTTTGTGTTTGTTCTTTTTAGAGATGTCCATTCCTCTTCAGATGATTTCCTACTAAGCTATTCATTATCGCAGTATCTGTAGCCTCAGACAACTTCAAGAGCATCTGTTCATTCCTTAGTATTTCCGCATCCCTTTTCCTTGCGCATTGATTCTTCTTGATTAGTGTCTTAAACTTCAGCTTATTCTTCATCATTACTAAATTGTGATCTGATTCTATGTCTGCTTCTGGGTACGTCTTACAATCCGATATCAGATTTCGGTATCTCTGCCTCACCATGATTCAATCTAACTGAAATCTTCCCGTATGAGCTGGACTTTTCCAAGTATACCTCCTCATCTTGTGAACAGAATATTTATTGTTACTAGCTGAAATGTATTGCAAAACTCAATCAGCCTTTTTCCTCTCTCATTCGCAGTACCAAACCCACATTCTACAATATCCATTTCTTCTTCTAAATCCTCTACAAACCGCATTCCAATCTCCCGTGAGTATTAGATTCTCATCTCCTTTTGCGTACTAAATTACCATTTCAATATCCTCATCTCTTCATCTTCTGCTTATGACGTCGGCATGTATACTTGAACTATCGTTGTCGGTGATTGCTGTCGATTCTGATGAGAATAACTCTATCACTGAGCTGCTCATAGTAGGTCACTTTCTACCGTACCTTTCTAGTCATAACGAATCCTACCCCCTTGTAGCATTTTCTGCTGATGTTCATGTTACACTGTACTTATCTTACCAGAAATCCTTGCCTTCTTGCCATATCAGTTCATTGATCCCCACTATAGCCAGATTTAGCCTTCGCATTTCCCTTTTCAGATTTTCTCTCTTCCCTACCTCGTTCAAATTTCTGACATTCCACACCCCGCCTTGTAGAACATTATCCTTGTGTTCGTTCATCCCCTCTCGGAGATCCAAATCTCCAGAATCTTTTGCCAATGGACAGATCATCATGCAACTTTTTCAGTTACGGGCCACATATCCTGTAGACGCACACTGTGGTTTCCATTCCATTCTGCATCTTCATACCGTTGACTGTTGCTGGTTCTTCCGCTTTTTAGGGGCAGTTTCCCATCCGAAGGACAAGATTGTGCCCTGAATCTTTCTCCACTCACCCACCGTCTTTGAGAACACCATTTGCAGAATGAGGTTGACTTCTTATGCCAGAAGAGTATCTTACGACTTCCACATTGCTGGCAACGGGCTATAGACAATGCTGGTGCCTACTTTGAAGGTCAGTAAAACTTTGAAACACGTATCTACCTTGCACGAGCTGTAAATGAATAGTTGCCACTATTTAAGTCCAAATGGTTCAAATGGCTCTGAGCAATATGGGAATTAACATCTGAAGTCATCAGTCCCACAGAACTTAGAACTACTTAAACCTAACTAGCCTAAGGACATCACACACATCCATGCCCGAGGCAGGATTCGAACCTGCGACCGTAGCGGTCTCGCGGTTCCAGACTGTAGCGCCTAGAACCACACGGCCACTCCGGCCGGCTAGGCACGGCACCCGTGTACAGCTTCCCTGGCTGAACGCTGTATTGCTGATTTGGGTCGTGGGCTTCCGCCCTCATGACGCCTTCCATCCATGATAAGCTGTTGGCACTCGCTTAAGAGCACGCCCCTCTTCGAGAGTGCTGGGGTGGGCCGCAACCCTTCTGTCGAGCCTTGATAGGCTTTTGCCTACATACACCTATCCCGGCCACCTGCACGACATCGCTGCTGGATCCTAACCTGCACAACGGCCACAGCCGAGGCTGCTGCGTCCGCATTCCTCGTCGCGCTCGGGGGTGTGAATCGCCACTCCTACGCCCAGCCAGAGAATGCAAAATCAACGGCAATAAAAATGATGCCTGACAACGCTGTTTCACTGACGCTTTAGGGCGTCTGACAGCCATCCACATCAGCTCCCGAGCTCGGCCTCTTGCACCAGAAGCGTCACCACTTCACCTGCTCAACGTCTCTTAGAGACCTGATTCGAGGGATGACCCCTACTGTACACTGAGCTCCCTACGGATGAATGCATTGTGTAACAAGTTGTTACTGTGCATGTATTGGATGAGGCATGTACTTCTGCTGCAAGTCTGTGCGTTGTTGAGAGCGTCCTCCATAGTCAAAAGTCAGATGGATCGCCAGCAAAGCACGAAATTTTTCTCTTGTATAGAATTCTATGCAGAATCGGAACTGCAAACCACGATTCCAGTTGATAAGAGAATCAGACAGTTCATTGACAGTGGAGCACCAGAAGTTCGGAGTACAAATTTCATATTTCGTCCAATGACCAGTCGAAATACAGTCTTCTGCAGCAGTGGATTTATTGGCTTGGAGGAAGTGAGTATGCCGCTGTTGTTCCACAATGGACTCCTAAACGGTGCGCCTCGTTTGCTGTATATACGATTTGCTACAGTCGTACGCAACGGTATGAACACCTGCCTTGTGCAGCTCTACGTCTTCTTTGATCGACCTCGGAAGCACCGAGTTTTTTGGAGCAGGACGAAAGATCACTTTAACCTAATGATTTCTAAGTCCAATATATGGTACACAGGCTGTCGCTTTGAAAGCCTCATCCTCTCCCTCGCCACGCCATTTACAAGTCCATATCGTCCTCCGTATTTACTCAAATATGTATCCGTTTCCCAGGAACACAGTTTGGAGGTGTTACACTCCCCTTGCAGGTTATCAGCATCCGAAATCTCTTGCTGAAAAACAGATATTCATCTCAGCTATTACAGAGAGTGGCTAAAGACATGTAAACAGCAGAACAAGGGAGATGATGACAGGGTCTTCATGGCCACAGCCTACTTGCCGTATTTTGGAATTGTTTCCTTGAAAATAAGCAGAGTACTTCAAAAACATAAGGTTGATGTGATCTTGGTCCTCTATCAAAAATGTCAATGTTTCTGGGATCGGTCAAATGTGACTTACAGTAAGACAACCGACATCTTGGGCTGTACGAGAATGCAAGGGTAGGTGATGCTGAAACTCATTAAGACGGCAGAAGGTTGAGAGTAAGGTGTAATATAAGATTAGTGATAAACTTAACATAAAAATTGGGAACCACGAAGTACGAGGTGAAGGAATTCTGCTACTATGCAAATAAAATTACACATGTCGGAGGAAGGAACGAGGATTTGAGAAGAAGAGGCAAAGATGGAATTCCTGGCAGAAAGAAATCTACTAATAATAAACATAATACTTAATTTCAGAAAGAAAATTATGTAATTGTACGTCTAGTGCACATATTCGTCTGGAAGTGAATCAAGGACTTTTGGAAAACCGGAAAAGAATCGAAGTGTTTGAGATATGATGATACTGAATGATGTTAGAAACTGGGTGGACTGATAAGAAATGAGAAAATTGAAACTTCCTGGCAGATTAAAACTGTGTGCTGGACCGAGACTCGAACTCGGGACCTTTGCCTTTCGCAGGCAAGTGCTCTACCATCTGAGCTACCCAAGCACGACTCACGCCCCGTCCTCACAGCTTTACTTCTGCCAGTACCTTGTCTTCTACCTTCTGAACTTTACAGAAGCTCTCCTGCGAACCTTGCACAACTAGCACTCCTGAAAGAACGAATATTGCGGAGACATGGCTTAGCCACAGCCTCAGGGATGTTTCCAGAATAAGATTTTCACTCCACAGCGGAGTGTGCGCTGATATGAAACTTCCTGGTAGATTAAAACTGTGTGCCAGACCGAGACTCGAACTCCGCAATATGCTTTCTTTCAGGAGTGCTAGTTCTGCAAGGTTCACAGAAGAGATTCTGTAATTTTGGGAGGTAGGAGACGAGGTACTAGCAGAAGTAAAGCTGTGAGGACGGGGCGTGAGTCGTGCTTGGGTAGCTCAGATGGTAGAGCACTTGCTCGCGAAAAGCAAAGGTCTCGAGTCCGAGTCTCGGTCCGGCACACAGATTTAATCTGCCAGGAAGTTTCATATCAGCGCACACTCCGCTGCAGAGTGAAAATCTCATTAATGAGAAAATTATCTGCAGAATCTGCGAGAAGAGGAACCTATGAAAAACATTGTCAATAAGTAGGGACATGTGTTAAGACATACTTTGATGGAGCTGTCGAAGGGAAGCGCAGATTGGAATATATCCAACAAGTAACTGAGGACGTTGGATGCAACAGGTACTTTGTCACGAAGAGGATGGCAAAGGAGAGGAGTTGGTGGTGGACCGCATCATACTAGTTAGATGACAAACGGCAAAACAGGGGAACGTGAGTTCCCAATGCCCCCGCCAGACTGCGGGTTCGTCGCCACCGGCTGTGTGAGAAGCGGTAGCGGCAGCGGCAACTGAGTGGCGGCGGCGCCGGCGTCGTGTCGTGCGTGACGTCGTTAGGTCGGCCGGCTGGTGGGGGGTGGCAAGAGGCAGGTGCAGTGCGAGCGCATCCACAACCTTTCGCCGGACGTGCTGCTCCTTGGCATTTGCAGGCGGCTCGCCAAAGGTCCGCCCGCGTTAAGGCGCAGCCACGCCTGCTTCTGCTGCGAAACCGATTCAGCACGCGCCGGCCCCGGCGAACGGCCACGCTAAGCTAGCTAGCCTCCAGCGCTGCACTCTGCACCGTGATGCAAGCTGGAGAGCCGGCAGGCTCTGTACCGTGCTGGGCAACGGGAGTGCCTGGGGCATCTGAGAATGGAATACAGCCGGAACCGATCAAGTGGACAGCCAGACAAACGTTCTTTTGAACAACCACTAGAAAACGTACACTGATGGGCATTAAAATTGCGACGCCATGAATGCGACATGCACCAAACGTGGAAGTGGCAGGAAGTGTACAGTGCCGGCCGTGGTGGCCGAGCGGTTCTAGGCGCTTCAGTCCGGAACCGAGCGACTGCTGCGGTCGCAGGTTCGAATCCTGCCTCGGGCATGGATGTGTGTGATGTCCTTAGGTTAGTTAGGTTTAAGTAGTTCTAAGTTCTAGGGGACTGATGACCTCAGCAGTTAAATCCCATAGTGCTCAGAACAATTTGAACCATTTTGGATGTGTACAGTGAGGAGTGGGGTGGTGGGCGCTGGGGGAGTGGGGAACAGGGGAAGCTTGTTGTGATTTACGATTTTTAATTTTTGAAGAGGCATTATTTACGGTTTCTCATTCTGTCAGTAGTAGACTGTTGGACGGATATGAATGACAAAACGGTATGGATATGGGTCTGTATTCGATGACAATCATTTCTACAAAACAAAAATTCAAACGCCGTCGATTAACATGAGTCCAGCGTGGTCCATATCACAGGTTGCAAAATGGCTGTGAAAACGTGGCCAGTACGGTGTGTGGTCGCCTCGGACAGGCATACAGCAGCCACGAGTGACCGCACTGTTAACAAACGAGTTCAGGAGTGCCTGTGAGAGTGGCACCCACTCCTCCTCCAGAGCGCTCCTGAATGGTTCTGGGTGGAGGATGGCGTGTTCCAGCTGCCCTCCCAAGAGCATCCCAAGCATGTTCAGTAGGATTCAGGTCAGGTGATTTAGCCGGCCAAGTCACACAGTGAATATAATCGCTTTGCAGAAATTCATTAACCAGTCAGGCCCTATGTGGTCTTGCGTTGTCGACCATAACAATGAACTTAGGACAAACAGTACCCCTGAGATATCGCACATAGGGCACTAGGATTCCCTGCCTGTACCTCTGAGCATTCACGGAATCAATGCCGAACCCATGGACCTACGTGCGGGTGTCGTGCATGATACCAGCACAAATCAGCACACCTCCACCACCATGCGTGTCCCTTTCCCTGATGTTACGGGGATTGTATCGTGTCCCACGTTCCCTTCATATGATGACTTGTCGAGAGTTAGGTTGTAGACTGAATGTAGACTGATCCGTGAAAAGAACATTAGCCAACTGAAGTTGTGTCTACTGTCTGTGTTGTATGCACCATTGTAAACGCTCTCTTTTGTGGGAGGGATGATTCTGATACACACAGCCGGCTTTCTGACACACACACGAGTCTCATGGAGCTTTCTGGTAAGTGTCTTCCTGGAAAATGATGTTCCTGTGGCACCAGTGAGTCCACAAGAGAGTTGTGGGGCTGTAGACGTTCTTTTGCTGGTCTTGTGATCACTGTACCATCGGTTTCAAAATGCTTCCACAAATCTGAGACGTCACTTGGTGTTAAATCCAATTCTCTTGCAGCCTGGGTTTGGGACTGCCCTGCCTCAAGCCTATCGACGATCCTCCATCTCATACCGTCGTCTAGGCGATGATGTTGACTCATTTCACCTAAACAAACAGAAATAAGACAACATTATTCAAGGAAGGCAACAACAATCACTATTGTCCTGTGGAGCAGACGTAGCTGCGCTGACTTTTATATCCCCCGCTCGCGTTGGGCAGCCCATACGAATACGTAACTTTATCTCAGCAACATCAGCGCCACACTGCTTTCATATGGCACCCCACGGTCTCAGTTTTGTATGACAATTCGAAAAAATATGGGAAACTGGTACAGATCTCTTAAATTTATTCACCAGTGTATATCTCATAATATATATTTTAACCTCCCAGCAGAAAAAATAGTTATAACATTCACATGCAGTGTAACCTTCCAACAGTTTATTATTCCGTAACCTCGCAATAACGTGACTAATCTCCCAATAAAAGATGTGACTCATATATAACCTTTCAATAATTAACTGACTGTGATAAATGAAAAGTACCAGTTTGCTTTTGTTCTACAATATTACTTTTATTGTAAACCGGTTTTCGGCTTACAAGGCCATCTTCAGACATTTACTGAGTATTATCACAAAGAAGTTAAATGTCAGGCAGAGACTATCAACTAGGCTGGCTGAACATGAACGCAGCTGGAGGTTGCAGAATTCAGACTTTGCATTTGCTGAGTATGTACTGAGTGAGGGTCACAACTACCAGCCAGTGTCCCATGTACTTCACTTAGCAAACAAAGGCCATAAACTCAACCCGCTCGAAGCCCTGGAAATTAACAAACATCTTGCTCACAGTCCAGATCTCATCCTAAATGACCAGACACAGCTCAACACTTCCCCTCTCCTAAACTTCATATAACCATCTTTGTTGTTCATTACTTCCCACACACTCTCTTCCTACATATTCCCATTTTCCTGTATTCATTAAGTTGTTTTGTTTTGTTGAAGTTGTCTTTGTATTCCACATAGACTGTAGTTTCAATAGTTAAGGATTTCTTTTAACTGGTACTTGTATTACTGTCCATGTTTAACACCACTTGTAGCTGTCTCAAATACTGCTCATATTTTACTTTGCTCATCTATTTAATGATAACTGTTACACAGCCACTGCTTTGATTATAATGTTAATGTTAAAATGCAGTACCACCACACTCTTAGACTGTAGGTTCCCTCAAACACCTCCATTTTCCTGCATTTATTTATTTCTGTTTATCTTATTGATATTGCTTAATTTCCTTATGTATTCTGTATTTACATTGATAACTGTCTCTTCTTTTAATTTGTTGTGTATCACTCTCCATGTTTCATACCTCCTGATGAAGCCTTGTCTAGTACTAATTTTATTTTATTTTATTAGTTTTGTTTATTAACAGAAACTGCTATGTAGGCATGCTATTCCTATTTTGTGCTAAAGGTTTTCCTGTCTACTCCATTGTTATTCATGTACAGTTCAGTTTTTGCTTCTTCATTGCAAAGATGTTACTTACTGTATGTTTCTACATCAGTCTAGATGTGTTACTTCTCTTCCAATGTTGTCTGCTAACATTTAACTTCTTTGGTGATAATATTCAGTAAATGTCTGAAGATGGCCTTGTAAGCCGAAAACCGGTTTACAATAAAAGTAATATTGTAGAACTAAAGCAGACTGGTGCTTTTCATTTATTATAATGTTGTTCTACGAAGAACCGACGGAAGATTCTGTTAATATAACTGACTGTGAATCTAAACTGGTAAATTTGGACGTCAGCCGCGCTGCGTCATGGCCCTGAAAGATCATTCTGAATAAATTGAAAATTCTTACCTCAATGAAGTCGCCGGATAACGTGTATATATCTGCTCCTATAAGAAATTTTTCTGGCACAGCCCAGTGCAATGCTGGCTGCTAGATTTGTCATGTATAAAAGGAAACAACTGATTTTTCTTTACGATAATCGGGATGAGCATGGATTGGAGAAATTAGTAAATTCTTTAAATTCAGATGAATGATTGTCAAAAGTTAATTTTATAAGGAAGATTGCTATTAAAAGATTTAAAAAAAAACATTTACATGGGCCTTGATACAACAATAGTACAAATTTAGTTGTATCAAATTAGATATGCGCGCGGCTGTTTTTACCTTATACTACGTCGCTCAGGTACGACCGGCCCAACCGCCCGACTGCGAGCTACCACCACTACTGCCGACACTGCTCCTACTGCAGCCGACACTGTTCTCTGGTCTAAGATTCTATTATAGCTTACATATCGCAGGCAGCACGTGAGCAATCCATCGAAATTACATCTGCTCAAGTGCATCAGCAATAAATTCCTTAGTCATGGACCTCTTACAGTATCTTTGGCTACATTTACTTGTGGAAGTAACTTTTATGACAACCTGCCCCAGCACCAAGTTGGTTGTCACAGACAATGGGGCGGTCTGTCACGGGTTATTTAGATGGTAAAATAATCGCGCAAGTAAGAGTAGGATTTGCGCTCTGCGAGCTCAGTACAAACTTAATAATGAATCTAGATAATAACGATAATTTAGTGTGGTTCATTGGCCTGTGCAAGTATCTCTACGGCCTGTGCAAGTATCTCTATTACACGTCACTTTGGCGACTTGCGTTTCCCTATCCTATCCCAATTACCTCCAACCTACAGTTTAATATGGAATCCGAACAATGAGTTGTTTCTTGCAACTCCTCTCATCTCTGAGATGTGAAGGTTAGGAAAGTAATGGTCCGACCGAGATTCTATCCCAATACCTATAGGTTTTCAGGCATGCGCTTTACTGTTAAACCGCTAAACCCGACAAGCAGGTGGGTAGTTCACGCACAGGTTTTGATGACTGAGTTACGAGCATCAAAATATGTGACATATTTGACCGCATATTTTGATTGTATTGGCCTAAAAGCTTAAATTTTTCACGTCACCAAGGGACCGCAGGCCTTAGTGTTTGACATAAATTTCGACTTGATACCTTACCCGTTCTTGGTCAATAAATGTCAAAAAAATATCGTTTTATTCCGTATATTTACAAATTAACAGTTTTCGGATTTTTCCATTTAGCTGTACTGTGAAACTTTGCTCCCTACATTTTTTGATGATTGAGTTTGCGAGTACCGAAATATGTGACGTAAATGGCCATATCATTCGGCTGCATTGACTTAGAAGCTTAAGCTTTTGCATCACCAATGGACAGTATACCTTAATACCTGACATAAATTTCAGCTGGGTATCTATACCTGTTGCTGAGAAAAAGAGGGGTTTAACAGAAAGAGAGACGGACAGTAAATGGCCAAATAAATATTTTTTATATGATGTAAACAGAAATAGATAATTTTTTAGTTTACTTGCACTGCGAATTTGTCGAATTTCATGATTATAGGTCAACGGAAAATGCCCTACATATTTTAATGACTGAGCCATCGGGTATCGAAAATGTGGCTAAACTGGCAGTATCTTTTGACCCTCGTTCTGCCAATGGCCTTGTCAAAGTGGGCGAACGAGTGGACAGAGGTTCAGGGTACACTCTTGCCCTTTGGGTGCGAAACTGCTACTAAATGCGGAAGAATCAGCAATGATCAACGCTATGAGGATGCAGAAGGCAATGGAATCCACTGCATTGAAGACAAAATGTTTCATGTAGTTGAAAAGTGTCATGATGCATTCTCCATTGGCAAAAGATTCCAGACTAGTCCCGTATTCGGGTCTCTGGGACGATACTGCCAAAGGAGAGGTGACCATGAGAAAAAAACTGAATGACCAACGAAAGGACACCGTTCTAAAAGTCGGGGTGAGAAATGTCAGAAGTTTGAATGTGATAGGGAAGCTAGAAAATCTGAAAAGAGAATTGGTAAGACTCAAAATGGCTCTGAGCACTGTGCGACTTAACTTCTGAGGTCATCAGTCGCCTAGAACTTAGAACTAATTAGTGAAATAGAAAGGAGACGAGGACTTCTAGTCAGACGAGTTCTAACATTCTGCGTGGTGTCTGTTTGTTCTCAGTCGTGTCTCCCTGCCACTTTCGCACAACGACGCTCTGAGCGTGTTTTTTAGGGAATTGACTACTTTGAACCTGGGACCTGTTGCTGGTAAGGAGACGCCAGACCACACATGACATGTAGAGTTCAGAAGAGTTCAGTGAGACTAGCGATGATATAACCAAATACTTAATGATTTCAGCGTCAGCTCCACTGCACTCCCTGTAAAAGAATCTTAATACTAACTAAATTTAGTGGAAGGGGATCAAGGCTTTCCTACTTTTAGTTAGCAGGTGAAATATCGTTGAAAATGCAGTTAAGTTTACCATTGGAAATTTTATTCTCCTCACAAAACATTGCTTACAAACTGCACTATTGACAAAAGGAAATGTTTTAATACAGGATGATAAAAACCAACTGCGTTCAACAAAAATGTGAACGAATATTCCCTGAATGAGTTTCCAAGTTCTACAGTGGATCGAAGGATGACCTATGCCATATCACATCTATAATCTAGGTTTAAAATAAGTTTCATAAAAGAGAAAACTATCAAAATGGTCTACAGTGACCCTCAATTATCTTTAATTACTTATCTAACTTGTCGTAAATTACAGTGGCTGACATGGCTTCTCAAAAATTAAATATTAGAAAAATCATCGCGTTTCAGATTTTAACTTACATAGCAAATGTGAATACCATAAGCTTCAATTGACGGTCGACACTAGTATTACGTAAAAAGGGGATGTAACAGATGGCACCTCTGCAGTTCTGAGTGAAGCCTTATGCACTCAAAAATGCGGCATCGCGTGCGTTCATTACCTTGTCGGTGTTCGTCAGGGGGCGGCGGAGGGTGCAGCTCCGTCCAATTCGCCGTCTCGCAAGCAACTCCTTTCTAACTTCTCCTTACTACAATTTACCAAAGTTGGTTAAAAAAAGAACTATCGGGCTGTGTTTTCATCTGATCAATCAGGGTCTCAATGTTAACCTTAAGCTCCGCCTACAAAAATTCTGTCTATCCAATGAGAAACGTTAACTTTTTGTGGTGGGGCAATGTTTTTAATGTTTACAACGTAACAGAGACGCCAGAAAGTCTCACGCTAAAAATTGCGGCTGGTGTGGCCCTTTTAGTGTTATCGTAAGATCTATACTGTTCTTCTGGAGGGCTCTAGCTTTTAACATGGGCTGGGGGGTGGTCCTGTCGGTTAGCTGGCGACGTGGGTGTCCCTTCCGTATCGTAGGGCCTTCTAGCTTTACACGGTTCTGCTCTCGGCTTCTGTTCTCGTTTCTCCCCTCAGAACTGCGTCTGTCTCACGGTGGGAAGGTATGACATGCATTTAGGTATTCTTGTGTTAGTTTTATTCCATTTGCTCACTTGTTACTCGTATTACTTTGGTTAATTTAATGTCACGATTTATTCGGAGCTATGTGACATACTACTGGATTTCATGGAAGGTGTTGGATTTGCCTGACACCTTACATATCACCACCCTTCGAACTTAATTTTTGCACTGAAGTTAGGCAAGATTGAATCGTTGTCTAAGCCAGTCAAAAATTATTCCTTTATCTAAATTTTGTTGCCTACTGTTCAGCCACGTTATTCTGGTTCTATGCTAGTTTGTATTACTAATTTATATTTTTATATTCTTCCACATTATTCTCAAAAATATGTTTATATTGACAACAGAAGAATATTTTTATATTATTTTTTAATTATTTTCTTTCTTTATTTAAGTGTGAAGTTTTGTTTTTTAAGAAGTTTGTTATCGAAAGTGAGGAGTCTTTCAAATCGATTCTCTTAGAAATATTTTTTTTTGTAAATGTAGTAATTAAGTAAAATCTATTCCTAACACATTTTCTAAATATCATGTACAGGTAAAATGTTTTTGTTTCTAGACACTCATTTCAACATTGTTACACTAACAAATAAGAATTATTTCCAAGAATTGCTTTGACAAAGAAATATTGAAGAAGTATTGAGATATTATTCTAACAAATGGTACAAATGTTAAAAAAAAGGGGAAACATCCAACAAGATAATTTTTTGTTCTTAGTTTTTATAAGGAGAAAATAAGTAAAATATAGTTATTCTTTTATTTTTATGAGGAGAAAATAAGTGGCATATAGTTTTAGTGTTTATTATGCCTTACTTTTGTTCTTTGTATACT
Organism: Schistocerca serialis cubense; assembly: GCF_023864345.2. Taxonomy (NCBI): domain Eukaryota; kingdom Metazoa; phylum Arthropoda; class Insecta; order Orthoptera; family Acrididae; genus Schistocerca; species Schistocerca serialis. The sequence continues at coordinate 855,701,894 of NC_064639.1, read as the reverse complement.
GTCCATTTCAGAATTAATAACTTATTTTTATCGATAGTTTATTTTTTACTTAAGTCCATTGTCAATGACTGTTATTTTTTAGTTTATTAGCTGTCTGGTGTGCTTAACTTATGTTTTCACACATTTCTTTTTACACAATTCCTACATTACATAATTTGATTTCACACATTCACACAATCCCATGAATGTTTAAGCATGAGTTTGGCGAATGTTTTTGCACGAAGGTGATGGACTTGAGCGAGAGTGATGTGGGCAAGTATTTGATGTACAGCTTCGTTTGTCATTCCTTGTTGGCTTTGTAACAGTGTGTTGGTGTTCTAGAAGTCCCATAAAGGAATGGAGCTGTGAGTACGGAATCTTGTGGTTTACTGGCTTTGTATGTGTGAAAATCATCGTTATGTGTCGCTGAAAGCAGTCGTTTTTCGTTGTTATACTTCGCAGACGACTAGTTTACAATAGGATACGGATTTGGGAAGGTATGTCGTCTATTCTTCACCCATCTTCTGTCTTGGTCTCAATCTTGCGAATCTTCAACTTCTGTTGTTCCTGCTTTTTCTCTGCTTCTTACTTGATTCTTGGTTCTTCTCTGGGCAGGATATGGAAATATTAATTGATAACTAGTTGCTTTGAAGTTCTCCTCTTAGTAACAGTTTGATATATTGTTTTGGCGTGTCATTTTTACTTTGTGGAAGTTTTATTCAGTTTCGTGCATCAGCGTGCTGCTTAATAACAGTAGTGTGACTTTTACACATATTTTTTGCCAGTGGTGGCTTGCCCAAGCGGTCTACTCGTCGGGCCGTTTTTTGCTCACTCCGCTGAATCGGGGCGTTCCAAGACCGTCTTGACTTCCGTGTTCCGCCACTCTGTGGTTCCGTGTTCTGTCCCAGCAGGGTTCCGCCACCCTGTGGTTCAGCAGATTTACTGCCCACTTCCGCAACCCTCTGTTGGTCTTGCTGTCCTTTCCCTTCTCTCGAAGCTTCTGCCTTGTAGGAATCGTGTCTTGCTAATTACATCCTTTTCTTTCTTGATACTTCTCGCATTGCAACTTGTGGGTTGTTGCATCTGGTCATTGCTGGAGTTTTTACAATGTGTCTTACAAAAAGTTTTACTTATAATCATCTAACATATGTCTAGTACCTACATTGCTTTATGCCTTCTTAAAAAGCCTTACAAATTTTGGCGCCCTTTCCATGTTACAATTCTAAGATATTTTCAGTCTTAACTTCTACAAGAATCCTCAAATTCGTTTTATTTTTTATTTTTTGTGTAGTGTCATGGTGTATAGCATTTTAGTATTTCATGCTGTTAGACTATCTACGTTTTATCCCTTCACCTTAATCTATGGTACTATTGGCGTTATTTTTGTTTTTGTTGAAACTTCTTTCTTTTTCCCACTTTCCTCTTCATTCTTCTTTCTCCTGAGGATCTTATCTGCAACTTAGTCTTGAAATATTGTGCTGATTATTTACCAGTAATAAAATTAATCTTCAAACTTTTTGATATGGCTCACATGGTAAAGTCCTATGGTTTTGCCTGTTTTTGGGTTCATTAGTTCCACACCATTATCATGAGCAATTCGGCTAATTATGACAGGTCCTTTGTATGCAGCGTAAAACTTATGTATTTTGTGTTTCTGTTTGCTGGAGAGATGGTGTGTTTTTACAAATACTTTCTGGCCTACTGAGAATGTTCTTTTAATTGCTGTTCTATCTCCTCTTTCTTTTCTTTTAATGGCTGCCTTTCTGATGTTGGAGAGTGCTGTTACTATGACTTGTTTGTGCTGTCTATGTGGTACAATAGGAAATCTACAATTTTCTCTTGTTATGTTTGGGGGGATTCAATATTTTTAAGTACAGTATCTGGAGGTAGTTGTGTAGTGCTATGTGGCATTTCATTTATTACTTCTTGAAAATGTGTTGTGTCTTGCGTGCATATAATCGGCATAAAGTACCTATGTCCTTCATAGATCGTTCTGCTGGTTTTACGCTAGGTTTGTACTTAGATATGTAGATGGGTTTTATTTTGTGTTGTTTTAACGTGTTCTGCCATTGCACTGATTTGTATTGTGGGCCATTATCCGAAATTATTCGTTCCACTCGACCTACTTGTCTGAGAAAATCTTGTCTAAATGCTTTACTTATAGTAAGACCTGTTGCCCGCTTTAATGGTGTCAAGTTAACATATTTAGAAGTAAGTTCCAAAACGACAAATATGAAAGTATATCCATTTTTTGTGCATGGGAGGGGCCCCATCAAATCTGATGCAGCTATTTGTTTCATATTTTTAGGGATTATTGGAAACATAGGTGGTTTGGTTTGGAAAGTAACGTGTTTAGCCCTCATACATTTTTTGAATTTGACTAATACTGTTCTAATTCGTCGTTCCATATTAGGAAAATGACTTGTTTGTTTTATTTTTAAAAAGCATTTCTTTGGTCCAAAGTGGCCATTACTTAAATGTGTATACGATATGTCCTTATTAATTAGTTCATCTGGGATATAAATTACCCATTCATTCGTTGCAACATTTCGTCTAAAAAATAAAACATTGTTTTTTACGAGATAGTGCTGTCGAATGTCTGGAAAATCCTTACTTCTCCACTTGTGTTTGATTCCTAGTATTTCGGGATCCTTGTCCTGTTCTTTGCCTATGTTTTTCAATGCTGTCGTAATGTAGTTTTCGAAAGGTACTTGTTTCATATAGTACATTGTAAACTGGTCTTCTGCTGCTTCCAAACCTATATTATTGGATGCACCCTGTGGACATCGTGATAAAGCATCTGCTAATACATTCGCTGGTCCTGGTATGTGTGTAATAGTGAAGTCAAATTCTTGTAGTATTAAGATCCATCTGGCTAACCCCCATGAGTTAGTTTGGCGAATAACAGAAATTCTAATGCTTTGTGGTCAGTGTATACTTTTGTTTTTCTTCCGAATAGGATGTATCGAAAACGTTGGAAGCCCCATACAATGGCCAATGCTTCCAGCTCCGTGACTCAATAGTTTTTCTCGCTTTTTGTGAGTACCCGACTGGCAAATGCAATTGTTCTATATGATCTTAGCCCTGCCTGTTCGTATTCTTGGAATAAAACAACTCCTAAACCTGTTTTCGCGCTATCAGTGGCCATACAAAATTTTTGTGTTAGATCAGGGTGTGCTAAAATCGGTGCTGTTGTTAGTGCGTTTTTCACTTTTAAAAATTCTTCATTGGCTTGTTGATCCCATATCCATGGCGTGTTTTTTCCAGTCAATGCACATAGGAGTGGTGTTGCGAGAGAGTCGATCCAAATACATTTTTTATACAATCCAGTGAGACCTAGAAATCCTCTGAAAGTTTTCTTATTATTTGGAGTACAGAATTCTTTGATTGCCGTTAGTTTTTCTGGGTCGGGCATTACCCCTTTCTCCGAAATTATGTGTCCTAGAAATTTGACCTCTCGCCTTCCAAATTTGGATTTTGTTATATTTACTGTGACCCCATGCTCTTTCATGATCTGTAAAAACTGGCTTAATGTGTCGTTGTGATGTTCCCAAGAGGGTTCTGTTATAATAACATCATCAACATAACAAGTAATTTTTTCTAAAATTTCAGGACTGGGTATAGTATTAAATCCCCTAATAAACGCTGCTGATGGTATGTTTAAACCAAATGGCAATCATTTAAACTGGTAACGTCTACCGAATACGATAAATGCTGTAAATTTTCTAAATTCTGGGGTCAATTCTATTTGCCAGAAACTACTCCGTAAATCAATTGATGAAAATATCTTAGCACCGTGGAAGTTTTGTATCAATTCCTCTAACTTTTCTGGGCGATCTGTCTCAGTTATTATGATTGTGTTGATCTGTCTGGAACCAAGCACTAACCTGATGCTCCCATCTCGTTTTTGTACAATATGGAGTGGGCTGTTATATGTGGAGGTAGCTGGTTCAATAATATCGTCATCTAACATTTTAGATATCTCCTGGAATACTTTATTCCTGTAGCTTAATGGGATTGTATAGTGTGGCACTCTAAATGGTTTGTGCTGTTTTACTTCAAACGTGTACTGAAAGTGTTTAATACTGCCAGTCTTAGGTAAAAATACCTCTGCTTTACCTCGTCAAATACCCTCTAATTCTCTTTTACTGTGTTCCGAAATACCTTGAACTTCCTGCAATTTTTCGTCGATTTCTTTATGGACTTCTAACATGAGTTGAGGCGATTCCCCCTTTTGTGCATACCATTCTAATTCTTCATCCTCTTTATCTCGCATCATTCTTAATTGCTTGTTTATAACTGGTATTTCTTCGAATTTTAGCTTTTGCTCAAAGAGAAGTGTGACATTCCAGAATGTTAGGCTACCTTTCCCCATATCTAATATCGCTCGTCTCTCATTTAAAAAATCTGCACCTATAATCAAATCTACAGTTAGTTTAGGTATAATCACGAAGTTGGCTTCGATCTTTTGACCTTGACACGAAAGAGTTAACCTTGTTTGTCTCGTAACTTCCGCAGCATTGTTTCTAATAGGACCTCTTACTTTAATCTTACGTGTTTTCAGAACTGGCAATTCCTCATTGGCATTACACTGCATGAATAAATTTTCTGAGATCGCAGTCAGTTCACTTCCGCTATCAATTACAATATTGACTGGGATATGCTTTACCATGGCCTTCACAATTGGTTGAATTTGAAAGGGTTGGTTCTGTTCTTCTTCTTCTTGCATCAACGAATCCTCCACTGAATCATACATGAGTCTTTTCAGGAATTTCCCTTGTGAATTCTAACTTTCTGTAGGATAAGCTTCGACTGCTACTTCTCTCTTTTTTATTTCCTCTTCTCTATTTCTGCCTTCATTTACGCTTTCTTCAAAATCCTCCACTTTATCCTCATCCTCGTCTATCCTCTCCTTCTTCGTCGCTACTTCCACATAATCGGATCTAAATGCTCTAATTATCGCTTCATAACTTCCTTCATTATATACGTTGGGTTGTGTGCCCACTAGTAACTTATTTTCAGATTCTGTCGACTGCGCATTATCCTTATTGAATTCGCTTTCCGTAGTTTCCATCTCAAATAGCTCTGCAATACTCATTACTTCGTCCTTTCCTCCTACATTCGTTGTGCATGCCTCTGGTAATTCATCTTCCTCGTCAGTATTCTCCCAATCAAATACGTCCTAACACGATATTGTAATTTTCCTGTTTTCGTTTTCATCTGGTCCCTGCGGATTTGTTGCTTCCTTCTTCTCTTCTCGTGATAAGGTATTTACTTCTCTGTTCAAGGTGCTGCAATTGTCCTGGGTTGGTGCGTCATTCTCTTTGGCATGGGCACTTAGCTGTCAATTCGAACGTTTATCGGGGTTTGGTGGTCATACCTCCACCTCTTCCATCTGTATTCTCTTTTCTTGTTCAGCTTGTTGATAGTGGTTTCTTTGTTGATAATTTGTCGGTCGATTGGTTCTCCAGTACCCGTTCCGGTTGTCGTTACTCCCTCTGTAATAGTTGTTGCCGTTCCTGGGAGAATTATAGTTATTGCCATAATCTCTTCTAAATCCATAACCGGTTCTTTGTTGAAATCTATTGTCGTTTCTTGGTGCGAAGTTATCACGTGGTTCGTAATTATTGTTTCTTCGTACTGTGTCTTGTGGATTCCACTGCTTTTTGCTTTCGTTTTCACGTGCGCTTCGTCTTTTTCTTGCGTCATCTTCAGAAAATATGAACTCTAGTTCCCTTAGAATACCTTTAAATGCTTCGACGTCATTGCCTCCGCGCCCTACTAATGATTGCTGATATTTCAATGGTAACTTCATCGCACATAATTTAATCAACTCTCTGTCACTGTATGGTACATCTAAGCATTGATTTTTCTTCGCCATTAATTCGAAAATTTTCACGGGACTCTTCTCTCCTGAATTTTTAAAATATGGGTTCTGTAATAATTCGCACTTCACTCTGTTCTGTGCTTCGCTGGACCAATATCGTGAAAGAAGCTTCTCTCTGAAATCTTCGTACGATCGGCATGTCGCTGCAACATTCTGCATGGTTTCTGCGACTGTTCCTGACATGTGTGCACATATAAAGTCTAATTTGTGTGTTAGCGTCCAGTGTTCTGGTAATCCTACTCGGAATTGATCTATAAAAGTTCGTGGATGTAATGAGTTTCCTTCTCGAAAGTGTTGAAATTTTCTGACTGTGAGGAAATGATCGTTGTCGTACTTCGTCATAGTTCCATATGAAATTCGCGATTCTTCGCCACTTTTGTTTCTGATCATTTCTCCCGTCGTTCTTTCCGGTTGTGGTAGATCCATTGGATATTGTCCACTGTAACTTTCGTCTACCCTTGCGCAGTATCGTTGGAGTGGTACGCAATAATTCTCTTCCATCGATTGTGAACGTGTAGCTGAATGCATTGCACTGTACTCTTCGCGGCCTGGCTTTCCATTGTCATGTATTGGTTCGGTATCTTGTCTGGCTAACCTTGCGATTCATTGCACGATCCAAACTGTCTTGAAACATACATTTGTGGTTCTGCATGTGTTTGTGATGCCGTTTGATCATCAAGAATTTCGAAACGTGTTTGTTGCGGTGCAGGCTGTCTGATTTCACGTATGTTATTTTCCGCCTGTGATTGGAATCGAAAATGCGTGATATCTTCGTTAATTTCTTGTTTTTCCGGTGCTGTTACAGATACAGATGTGGTTGCAGACTCAGTGCTTCTTCGATCTTGTTCACTACGCTCTTCAATGGTTTGCAAAAACTCTGTCCGCAATTTTTGAAATTGTCGCTTCGTTTGCGCTTCTATTTTGACTATGCGGTTATCATATCTTTTCAGCGCTGCTTTTGTGATACGTTTGTGTAACACACTGTTTTCAACAATTTCACGCGCTGTACCTGCTGCTTGTCTAGTAATTACGTTTATCTGTTTCTCTAGTTTCTTGACTTCTCCCTGGGTGTTGTTACGTAATGTTTTGATCTCGTCCTGAGTGTCACTACGCAATGTTTGTACGTCCGCTTGTACCTTTTCAATGTCTGTTTTCAATTGATTGTGGCCTGTTATTAAGTTTCCTATCACTTCTCGAGATTCTTTTGCCTCGTCTTCAATACGACTTAGGTGTAACTGAATTTTTTTGTTTTGTTCTTTAATCTCACTCATTTGTCTCGTGGTTTCTGCAATTTGTTTCGTCGTTTCTGCATTCTGAATTTTAATTTGGTTCGCAATTTCTTTATTTTGTCTTGTCATGGCTTCCGTCATTAATTGTAATAATTCTGCCAGATTTGTGGGTCCTATTGCGTTTTCTTCCGACGTCCTACACTCTGTGTTTTCGCCCAATTGTTGGTTTGCAACCGATTGCATTGAACTGTGCGGTGACACGTTTCTGCTCGAATTCCTTGTACTCTGCGGTGGGGGAGCTCTGATTACTTGTACTATGGGTTCTACGTATTCAAGACGCAAGGCAGAATCCTCATCGGCTATCTCTCTACTTTCCTGCTCCTCTGTCGTATGCTGACTTAACGTTTTCTATGCCTTGACGTGCATTATCCTCGTAATGGTGCGTTATCTGTCCAATTTCTCGCGAACCTGCATCGTCTGTTGTACTGTCCTCTATTCTCTGTCCGTCTTCATGCTGGGTCTCTACCTCAATTCGGTCAATGTCTCGATCTGCCATTGTTAATCTTTCCGAATCCCTTATTTTCTGATTTAAAAGCAATTCACGCGCCCTACTTCGCGTCAACATGTGCTCATACGATCTCACTCATTTCATAAACTTTTTGCACACACGACTTGACAATCCATTCACTTACCTGTTGGGTCAGAACCAACTTGTCAACGATGTATCCGCCACCTGTGCGCTTGCATTGGAGAGAAAACTTAATTCTAACAATATTAAAATTCATAACTTAATTATGCTATTGTCTCTGCTATTTTTCAACAAGATATTTTTCTGACCTAGTTAGGCATGTGGTCGACCTTCAATCATGGTATTTTACCATCCTGGAAGGGTCACCATTCTCTAACATTCTGCGTGGTGTATGTTTGTTCTCAGTCGTGTCTCCCTACCACTTTCGCGCAACGACGCTCTCAGTGTGTTTTTGAGGGAATTCACTAGCTTGAACCTGGGATCTGTTGCTGGTAAGGAGACGCCAGACCACACATGACATGTAGAGATCAGAAGAGTTCAGTGAGACTAGCGATGATATAACCAAGTACTTAATGATTTCAGCGTCAGCTCCACTGCACTCCCTGTAAAAGAATCTTAATACTAACTAAATTAGTTTAAGGGGTTAAAGACTTACCTATTTTTAGTTAGCTGGTAAAATAACGTCGAAAAAGCAGTTAAGTTTACCATTGGAAATTTTATTCTACTCACAAAACATTGCTTATAAATTGCACTACTGATAAAAGGAAATGTTTTAACACAGGATGATAAAAGCCAACTGCGTTCATCAAAAATGTGAACGAATATTCCCTGAATGAGTTTCCAAGTTCTACAAACGATCGAAGGATGACCTATGCCATATCACATCTATAATCTAGGTTTAAAATAAGTTTCACAAAAGAGAAAAACTATCAAAATGGTCTACAGTGACCCTCAATTATCTTTAATTACTTATCTAACTTGTCGTAAATTACAGTGGCTGACGTGGCTTCTCAAAAATTAAATATTAGAAAAATCATCGCGTTTCAGATTTTAACTTACATAGCAAATGTGAATACCATAAGCTTCAATTGACGGTCGACACTAGTATTACGTAAAAAGGGGATGTAACAGATGGCACTTCTGCAGTTCTGAGTGAAGCCTTATGCACTCAAAAATGCGGCATCGCGTGCGTTCATTACCTTGTCGGTGTTCGTCAGGGGGCGGCGGAGGGTGCAGCTCCGTCCAATTCGCCGTCTCGCAAGCAACTCCTTTCTAACTTCTCCTTACTACAATTTACCGAAGTTGGTTAAAAAAAAACTATCGGGCTGTGTTTTCATCTGGTCAATCAGGGTCTCAATGTTAACCTTAAGCTCCGCCTACAAAAATTCTGTCTATCCAATGAGAAACGTTAACTTTTCGTGGTGGGGCAATGTTTTTAACGTTTGCAACGTAACAGAGACGCGAAAAAGTCTCATGCTGAAACTTGCAGCTGGTGTGGCCCTTTTAGTGTTATCGTAAGATCTATACTGTTCTTCTGGAGGGCTCTAGCTTTTAACATGGGCTGGGGGGTGGTCCTGTCGGTTAGCTGCCGACGTGGGTGTCCCTCCCGTATCGTAGGGCCTTCTAGCTTTACACGGCTCTGCTCTCGGCTTCTGTTCTCGTTTCTCCCCTCAGAACTGCGTCTGTCTCACGGTGGGAAGGTATGACATGCATTTAGGTATTCTTGTGTTAGTTTTATTCCATTTGCTCACTCGTTACTCGTATTACTTTGGTTAATTTAATGTCACGATTTATTCGGAGCTATGTGACATACTACTGGATTTCATGGAAGGTGTTGGATTTGCCTGACACCTTACATATCACCACCCTTCGAACTTAATTTTTGCACTGAAGTTAGGCAAGATTGAATCGTTGTCTAAGCCAGTCAAAAATTATTCCTTTATCTAAATTTTGTTGCCTACTGTTCAGCCACGTTATTCTGGTTCTATGCTAGTTTGTATTACTAATTTATATTTTTATATTCTTCCACATTATTCTCAAAAATATGTTTATATTGACAACAGAAGAATATTTTTATATTATTTTTTAATTATTTTCTTTCTTTATTTAAGTGTGAAGTTTTGTTTTTTAAGAAGTTTGTTATCGAAAGTGAGGAGTCTTTCAAATCGATTTTCTTAGAAATATTTTTTTTTGTAAATGTAGTAATTAAGTAAAATCTATTCCTAACACATTTTCTAAATATCATGTACAGGTAAAATGTTTTTGTTTCTAGACACTCATTTCAACATTGTTACACTAACAAATAAGAATTATTTCCAAGAATTGCTTTGACAAAGAAATATTGAAGAAGTATTGAGATATTATTCTAACAAATGGTACAAATGTTAAAAAAAGGGGAAACATCCAACAAGATAATTTTTTATTCTTTGTTTTTATAAGGAGAAAATAAGTAAAATATAGTTATTCTTTTATTTTTATGAGGAGAAAATAAGTGGCATATAATTTTAGTGTTTATTATGCCTTACTTTTGTTCTTTATATACTGTCCATGACAGACATATGATATAGAAAAGTCGAAACAACCATCGGTGAAATTAAAAGGAATTGTTGCAGCATTAAGAACGCAAAGGGAATTCCACTGTTGAGACGAGAGAGCGGATAGGTGTAAAGAGTACATTGAAGGCCTCTGTGAGGGCGAAGAGTTGTCTGATGACGTGATGGAAGAAGAAACAGTATTCGATATAGAAAAGCTTTGGGAGACTAAAACCGAATAAGGCAGTAGGGATGGATAACACTCAATCAGAATCTCTAAAAGCATTGGGGGAGGTGGCAACAAAATACAAAATAACTATTCTCTTCAGTGTCTAGAATATATGAGTCTGCCGATATACCATCTGAGTTTCGGAGAAAAATCATCCCCAATATTCCGAGGATTGCAAGAGCCGACAGTGTCAAAATTATCGCACAGTCAGCTTAACAGCTCACGCACCCAAGTTGCTAACAAGAATAATATACAGAAGAGTGGCAAAGAAAACTGAGGATGTGTTAGGTGACGATCACTTTGGCCTTACGAAAGGAAAAAGCATCAGTGAAGCAATTCCGACGTTGTGGTTGACAATGGAAGCAAGACTAAAGAAAAATTAAGACAGAGCGTTCAAAGATGTCACATGGTGCAAGAAGTTCGAAATTCTGAGAAAAATAGCGGTAAGCTACAGGGAAAGACGAGTAATATACAACTTATAAAAGAACCAAGAGGGAACAATAAGACTGGAAGACCAAGAAGGAAGTGCTCGGATTGACAAGGGTGTATGACAAGGATGTAGTTTTTCGCCTCTACTGTTCAATCTATACATAGAAGAAGCAATGACGGAAATAAAAGAAAGGTTCAAGAGTGGAATTAAAATCCAAGGTGAAAGAGCATCAATGATACGATTGGCTGTGATATTGCTATCATCAGTGGAAGTGAAGAAGAATTCCAGGATATGTTGAATGGAATGAACAGTCTAATGAGTACAGAATGAAAGTAATGAGAAGTAGCAGAAATGAGAACAGCGATAAACTTAATATTACAGTTGGGGATCACGAAGTGGACGAAATTAAGGAATTCCGCTACCTAGGCAGCAAAATAACCTATGACGGACGGAGCAAGGAGGACATGACAAGCAGATAAGCACTAGCGAAAAAGGCATTCCTGGCCAAGAGAAGTCTGTTTGTATCAAACAAAGGTCTTAACTTAAGGAAGAAATTTCAAGGATTTTGGTTTGGAGCACAGCATTGTAAGGTAGTGAGACATGGACCGTGGGAAAACCTGAACAGAAGAGAATCGAAGCCTTTGATATGTGGTGCTGCAGAAGAAGGTTGAAAAATTAGGTGGACTGATAAGATATGGAACGAGGAGGTTCTCAGCAGAATCGCCAAGGAAAGGAACGTGTGGAAAATATTGACAAGAAGAAGGGACAGTATCATAGAACACCTGTTAACGCAACAGGGGATAACTTTTATGGTACTAGAAGGAACTCCAGAGGGTAAAAACTGTAGAGGAAGACGGAGACTGGAATACATCCAGCAAGTAACAGAGGATGTAGGTTGCAAGTACAAAAAAATAAATAAGTAAATAAATTCCGTTGACTTGGAAGGCTAAATGTTTCATACCACCAATTGGCTGTAGGCCTTAATACCTGAATAAACTTCAGTTTCATACCTATAACCGTTCCTGAGAAAAAGGGGTCTTAGCAGTCGAACAGACAGACAGACACACAAAAACTGATCCTACAGGGGTTTCGGTTTTGCGGATTGAGATATAGAGCCCTAGAAACAAATCTCTCTCTCTCTATCTCTTCTCAGCGATCACAGGCCCTATAGACCACGCGCTGTATCAACGACCTGCTTCCACCGCCTTCTATCTCTCGCAGCCTCTCTCCACCGTCTGGAAATTCCTAATGCTGTGATGTCCTTCTCTATGTCATCTTTCCACCTTGTACGAGGTCGGCCCAATGGACTTGTTGCCTGGAGAGTTCCGTCAAGTGCTTTCTTGGTAATTCTGTTGTTTTCCATTCTGGCCACGTGTCCAGACCACTGCAGTCTCCTACTTTTTAATTTCTAGATGATAGTGGGTTGCTTCATTAACCCGTGAGGGGTTGCTGGTCCCCCATCGGGCGCCTCCACAGGTGGCGGATAGGGGAGTGCTGACCAGATATGGTGAGTACCGGGGAAATAAAATACCCGGGGTGGACCAAAACCAGTGAAGAGGAAGTCAACGGCTCGGACGCTGGAAGAAAATGTTTTTTTATAGTATTCCAACGGTGGAAGGCATCTATACGGGGCAGGCAGATCGCGGAGCCTGGGAAAGGCAATCTGACTAGGAAATGGTAATCCAAAATATTACTCAGCAAGCTTGGAAGCTGTAAGGTGGCAGCCCCATCACCAAGCGGCCAGGGGATTCTGTATCTACTGGCTATCATCAACGATTTGCCTCGGATAATGGATTCAAAGGAAACGGACATAGGCTATGGAACAGGAATTCGGGAGATAGAAACAAGAAACACTGCTTCACATTTGGGACATGGAAAGTTCGTAGTCTTAGTAAACCAGCTGCGGCGGCGGCTTTGATATCTGAACTAAAACATACAAGACAGGTATTGTAGCTCTACAGGAAGTTAGGGGGCTTGGAGAAGAGGTACACACGGAGGATAATTGTGTCATTTTTTATGGGAGAGATGAAAAACATCATGAATTTGGTACTGGTTTTGCTGTTAAGAACAGGATTGTTAATCGGATTAAGTAATTCCATCCCATTAACAAAAGAATGTCTTACATAACAATCAAACATCAGTGGTACGATATAACATTCATAAATGTCCATGCACCGACTGAAGATTCAACTGAGGATGAGAAAGATGAGTACTATGAAGAATTAGAGAGAGTTGTCGAAAGTATTCCAACAAGAAATATGAGAATTATCTTAGGAAACTTTAATGGAAAAATAGGTAAAGACGATATGTTCATCCCTACAATAGGAAAACATAGCAAGCGCTCGACCACAAAAGAAAATGGATTAAAAATGATCAACTTTGCACTGTCAAAGAATATGAGAATTTGCTCGACGATGTTCCCTCACGAAGATGTACACAAAGGTGCATGGTGCTCTCCAGATGGCAAAACAGTAAATCAGATTGACCATGTTATGACAGATCAACGTTTCACTTCATTTGTAAGAGATGTCAGAACGTACAGAGAGCAGTAGAAAAGAGGAATGAAGCCAGGATGCTGTAGCTGCATAATACGGAGAGTGAGGACAGGAGGGAGACGTTCAATGCGCTTAGAAGAGAAACAGCAAGAGTTCTACGAACGGAGAAAAGGAAATATCTAACTGGAGTCCTAGAATCTATAGAAGTGGAAAGCAGGAATGGAAACTCAAAGAAGATGTTCAGAGTGGTTATCAAAGTGAAAACCTATTCATAAAAGATAAAAATCAAAATATGCTCACGCAGCTGGTAGGTATCATAGAAAGATGGAAAGAGTATTTCTCAGAAATGTTAAATTGCACTGATCCACACATACCATTCAATTACGCAATGTCTGAGAGTGACAGCATTAATAATGACGAATATAGAATCAAAGAACAGGAAGTGATCCACTCCATTCAAAAGCTCAAAAACAACAAGACAGCAGGCCAGGACCAGATATCAGCAGAGATGTTAAAAGAGGGCGGAAGCAAACTACACAAAGAAATTTATAACCTTATCACAATGATCTGGAAAACTGAAACACTGCCTGAAGATTGGAAAACTACAATAATTTGTCCCATACACGAGAAAGGAAACAGAATGGAATTTGAAAATTACAGAGGAATCAGTTTGCTGAACATAACATACAAAATCCTGTCAATGCACCATTCTGGAAAAACTTAAACCTTATGCAGAAAACATTATTCAAGATTACCAGGCTGGATTTCGAACAAACCCCACAACTGATAACTTGTTTACTATACGACAGATCTTTGAGAAATACTGGGAATTTAACAACAACATCCACTGTCTCTTCATTGACTTCCAGCGAGACTACGACAGCATCCACAGAAGTACCCTCTACAACATATTACGAGAATTTAGTATACCCAGTAAAATAATTAAGAGGATACAACTGTGCATGGATGGCTCCCAGGCAGCAGTGAAGTTCAGAGGATCCATATCCCCCACCTTTCCAATTAAAATAGGAGTGCAACAGGGAGACGCTCTTTCACGTGTCCTTTTCAACCTCGCATTAGAGAAAGTGGTTCGGGAGAGTAATTTACATCAGAAACAAATCATTTATTCAAAAAGTATTAAAAGTAGAAAAATCAAACAGCTGATAAAGCACTAACACAGATTTGGGACCAATTTAGAAAGTAAAATGGTAATTTATGTAAATGTTTAAGAAAATTCACATATTAGCTTAGTCACTTGCGAGTTCACTCTCACAGTTCTGACATGCGAAAAGTTATTTGGCCCAAGGATACATAATTCATGCAATAACTTCTCACAGCCTATAAGCAGGATCCGACTTTTCCTTTGTTTTATTAACGGAAAATGGTTCAAGACAAACTAAACAAAAATAGTCACTATTGCCTTTTTTCACTAACTGGGACTATTCGTTCCTCGTTATATTATTTTTTTTATTTTTTTGCATTTTGTTTAGTGTGTCTCTCGTTTTAAAAAGTTCAGAGAACAAGTCACGGCGGCATGCCGATTCGTATTTTCAGTCACTCAACGATCATCAGCGGAATTTTTTTAAATTTCTTTTCGCGTTAAACCGTAGTAAATATCCAATGAATGTAACTCCATCTTCTGGTGGAGTATGGGACTAAGGCAGTTCAATGTTCAACATTCAATAAAAACAATACCAACCGTTGTTGTATAGGTTTATTTCTAGGCAACAAGTTTCGACGTTACACTACGTCATCTTCAGGCCTAAACTGCTCCAATCGACTAACCTTCGAGTTATAAATATAGCAGTGTCTTTAACAAGTCTCGTAATAGCTATTACGAGACCAGTTAAATGACAAAATCGAGAACACTCGAAAGGCAGCCATTGACTCCACCACAGCAAGCAAAACAGTCAAGAACTGGAAATCACCAGATGCACTACCACTAATCAGACAAAGAAAGATGACTACACACAAAAATAGCATGGGACTAACAGCCGAGAACTTAAACCAATATGGAACAGACTGAACGCAAAAATAAAATGACTAGTCTCCGAACATCGACAAAACCAGTGGGACGAAACATGCAAACAACTCGACTACAGAAAAGGACGTAAATTTTGGACCAAACTCAAAACACTAACATCCATAAAAACACCGACAGAAAATACAAACTAATAATCGTCAGCATCCCCTCCACAACCCAAAAGAAATAGCAGAAGCCCTTAAAGACGTAATGATCGATGCACACAGCTTTCCACAAGACAACCTCTTCAAAGAGCATTTTCGGCAAACAGTTTCTGACGAACTGCCCGACCTCCTCAACATGCTCACGGGGCCCACGGACATGACTGCGAGCTAACCAGGGAAATAACGGGAGACGAAATCGAAGACACCATGATGTCAGGCAAGAACACAGTCCCAGGGGTGAGCGGTATCCAGAGACCTCCTCTCAGAAAATGCGCTACACAAACTACCACCACCCTTATAACGCTACTATTCAACTACTGCCTGACAAACATCACAATCCCCACAGCATGAACAAAAATAAAAACGATAATGGTACCCAAACAAGGTAAAACAAAGATCGATCCCAAATCTTACCGTCCCATATCCCCAATAGGTGTACTCAGGAAAACATTTGAAAGAATAGTATCACACAGACTAACTAGCTATAAAGGCAACTACAAGTAATCCCACACTTGCAATCTGGCTTCCGTAAAAACCACTCGACTAATGACCCACTCCTCAGACTCACCACTGACATAACTAAACTCCTAAATCTGGGAAATTCACGCTCGCTATCTTTCTAGACATCGAGCGCACATTCGATAAGATATAGCAGGATGGACTACTGTACAAACTGCTGAAGCCAGGATTCCCTCCCAAAACAGTAAAACTTATAAAAGCACTACTACATGATAGACAACGCTAAGTGCATGTGAATGACGAAACCTACTCCAGTTTTCTCTCCAAGCGGGAGTGGCTCAAGGCAGTGTAATTCCCACACTATTGTACTCATTATACACCATAGACATACCGACTACGACAAGACCAAATGAAGAAGTACAACTCTACGCTGACGACGCAGCTTACTGGTATTCAGGACCCAAAATGACCACCACCAACCAAAAGACAACTACATATCTAACTGTACTACAGGACTGGATGCGTAAACTCCGCATCAAATTAAATCCCAACAATACACAACTTCTACTGTTCAAACACTGAAACATTTCCGTAAAGGCAAAACAAAGCCCAGACAACATCCCACTGACGCCGTAGGTAACCAACCTTAATCTAGCGGCCGAAGCAAAATACCTAGGAGTAACCTTGGACAAATACCTCGACCTAGACGAGCACACAAAACAGACACTAAACAAAGCCAGACATAGAAAACTCCTAGTAAGTCAGGTGCAAGGAAATTTCAATGGTTGACGCGATAAAAATGCAATAAACACCTATAAAACATTCGTTAAACCAGTTTTCGAATACGCTGCTGTTTCCCTAGCCGGCATGACTCACACAAGGACCGAAAGACTCTACCAGACAGAAAGAAGACTTCTATGCAGCGTGCTAAGACTTCCCCCCACAACTCCCAGAGTATACGTACACGAAGAAGCCGAGGTCTCATCCCTACTGACCAGACTCTCATTACTCCAAGTGCGTTATGGCCGATGAATAATGACAAGCCCTCAAGACCTCGCACACGTGTTCAAAACTACACCCAGACACGAAAGAAAAAAAAAATATATAAATACATCTTCCCATTAAATCAATGCAATCTATCAATCACAGATTCATAAGGTGCCATTTATTTAAGAAAACATTTTGATGATCCAAACTGTGAATCTAGTGTAATATACCGTAAAGAATTCCCGCTAATCACTAAGTATTGAAATATATGGTAAAGGTCATAACCAGCTTTATCACGTAAGTGAGAAGTCAGCTGGTCAGCAGGCCTGTGGCTAAGTGATATACCAAACCATAAACTATGGAGTAATTCTAAAGAAGAGTGCTGCAATACATTTGCAGTATATTAGAAAGACATTCATTTCAATTAGAACAACCTAAGACATGTGCCTATATATGTCACGTAGCCCTTAAGCAGGGGAAGACAATGGAAAGTATGACCTACGACAGCAAAGCTATCACTTTTATGATTACTTTGATTATGACCTTTTCCATATATTTCGGTACTTACTGCTTAGCAGGAATTCGTTATGGTATATTATATTAGATTCACAGTTTGGTTAATTAAAAATGTTTTATTAAATAAGGGGCACCTTGTGAATCAGTGCTTGATAGATTGCATCGATGTAACTTTATACTCTTGTTTTATTAGTTATTATTAATATATGGAACATGATGATACAGATGGTTATGGGGTTGAACTTCAGTTTTACTGGAATACAACATATAAATCAGCATAAGACTACAACTGTTATGCTCCAGATGTTTCACAGGTACTGACATTAGCATTAAATCGCCATTATCTATGCATAACATGCAGTAGTAACCTCCGTTTTTAGTAGCTTCTTTTTACGATTACAAGGCACATATATTTTGTTCCCTAGTTTATATTAAACAGAGTGCAACTTTTGTCTTATCTTATTCCTTAATTTATCTGTAACTTTGATGTCAACCCCTGTACAGTTCAGTATTGTTGTCTGTACACAGGGGCCTGAAGATGGCGTAATATATCGCAGAAACTGGTTGCTCAATAAAGCAACAATGGGAAATTTAGATGGCTGAAAGGTGTTTTTATTTTCAAAAATAAACCAGTTATGCTAAGGCCCCAATAGAGCAAACGCTCTCCTGTGACCCGCCCGTATCCCTCAGGCATAGGATTGGAAAGTGTTAAAAAGAATAAGATAAAAAATGAAATAAAAATTCTCTAAGGACTAGTCCCAGGGAGCACCTGAAGAAGATAGCGAGTCACACAGTCTAAATATCGTGCGAGAGGAGGCGAACAAGCGGCAGAAGACCCGATTATTCATCATCACAGCAGTGACTTCGTTGTTTCATTGTAAATTCATTCGCACTCTCGATCAATCATACGACTGCGCTACCGCGGTTCCGTCAAAGATGGGATGTTTAAATGTAAGATCTATTCTCGGCAAATGCCGATAGGGTTCCTTCGAAAGGGCTCGGCCGACTTCCTTCCCCGTCCTTCCCTATTCCGATGGGAGTGGGTCCCCTCTTCAAATCAACCAACCAACCATCTTTTCTCGGAAAGTAAAAGTGCGTCTTCGAAATATGAAGGAAAAAGTCTGGTCCTTGCAGGCGGGTACTACAACTTCTTTCATGTGGTCAGTTCGTCTTAAATCGTTCCAGACGAATGCTATTAAGTAGGTAAACGTTTCTACTTTCCTTACACTTTACATTTCGTGGTCCAATTTTAGATACTTAACGCCATATCAAAATCTATTGCAGTATTTCTTAATATAACCGCGCGTGCTGGATGCTAATTAGGTATCGACACGTTACTTTCGAAGCGAGCCAAAGTTCTCCTTTCACTCTGGAGAATCGAGTTGCTTGGCAGCAATCGTGGTTTGTAAGGGCGTGGCCGACAGTTGGCTGTGTGCACTCCTGGAGCAGACTGTCATGTGCGGGAGGCATCGCGCGGCCTCGGCCGGCTGCGCTAGAGAAAGGCGCCACCCGCGGCCATTCTGTTACTTGTACTTTGCAAGGATCTTCATGACTACACGATATAACCCGTATTGGAATCCCTCATTGGACTACGTTTGTACACAAAATTCTGCTACAACTACGAAACGCTGTAGTCATGTGTGAAATTTAAAACTTATCGTCTATTGTTGACTTCATCCACCACTACACCAATTGAAATTGTTGCAGCCCTTGGTTTCCATTGACTGTAAGAAAATGCTGATGTTTAAAATCCATCTCCTAAATGTTCCAAATTGGGTTTTGTTACCCCGACTACCAACATGCTGGGTACGAGGGACATTCAGTAATTGGTTCAAATGGCTCTGAGCACTATGGGACTTAACATCTGAGGTCATCAGTCCCCTAGACAGAACGACTTAAACCTAACTAACCTAAGTACATCACACACATCCATGCCCGAGGCAGGATTCGAACCTGCGACCGTAGCGGTTCCAGACTGTAGCGCCTAGAACCGCTCGGCCACATTAAGTAATTAATGCAACACATTTTTTTTTGTGAAGGCAGGTTAGTTTTATTCAGGATTCCTATAAACCCCATTACTCCCCACTCTTTTCGCTACAAAACCTTATTTTTCAGCCTAATCTCCGCTCCATGCGACGGCCTTCCGCCACTTTACTGGGAGGCCCTGTATGGCGGCATGAGACCTCTCTGCTGGTCGACGTCGGAGCATTAATACCCTCCCCATCATCCACCTGCTGCTTCCCGCGGAGTGTATCCTTCTTTGAGCTAGACAAATGGCTGTCGGAAGATGCGAGATCCGGAAAGTTTTGTGAGCTCCTCTCGGGTGCGCAGGCTTGCGTGAAACCTTGCGTTGTCATGGAGAAGAAGAAGTTAGTTTGCATTTTTGTGGCAGTGGACATTCGGAAGTTGTTTCTTCAATTTTCTGAGGGAGCACAGTACACTTCAGAGGTGATCCTTCCACTGTGGGGGTGGACATCAAACAGAATAACCTCTTCAGATCGTCGCCATGACTTTACAGGCTGAAGGTGCGACTTTGAACTTCTTTCTTCGGTGGGGAGATGGTGCAGCGCCACTTCATGGATTGTCGCTTGTCTACCGTTTGAAGTGATGATGGCATGTTTCATCGCCTTTGATGATGTTCGGCAAAAAATTGTCACGATCAGTCTAAAAACGCGCAAGCAATTCTTTATGGTCTTCTGTTAGGCGGCGAGCAGACGAGCAGGCACACAGCTTTTAGTACTCCAACTGGTGGACGAGTGTCACAGCACTATCAACACATACATCCAGTTGAATAGCGAGGTGTTTGATTGTGATCCGTCGCTCGCCTCGAATCAGAGTGTCCGCGAGTTCCAACATTGCAGGAGTCATAGGTATGTGCGGCCGGCCGGCACGCGAGCGATCTGGCAGGTCTGCGTGGTCGCGCAGTATTAGGTGAGCGGTCTAAGGCGCTGCAGTCGTGGACTGTGCAGCTGGTCCCGGCGGAGGTTCGAGTCCTTCCTCGGACATGGGTGTGGGTGTTTGTCCTTAGGATAAGTAAGGTTAAGTAGTGTGTAAGCTTAGGGACTGATGACCTTATCAGTTAAGTCCCATAAGATTTCACACACATTTCAGGTCTGCGTGACCTTGTTGCCTCACCCAATGACTCACCGTGCTTTTGTTCACCACCAGTTCTCCGTAGACATTCCGCAAGCGCCTATGAATATCTGCGGTGTTCTGGTTTTCCGCCAAAAGAAACTCAATGACAACTCTTTGCTTGGAACGCACCTCCGTTACAGACGCCATTTTGAAGGCACATATAGCATTTTGACGTATAGCACCGCGACCTGTCGGGACATCATGGAACTATAGGGGCTGAAGCGGGAATGTTCTACCACGACCCATAGCAAATTCCACGTTTTTCATCCGAAATGGGAAAAGAATGTGTCGCATAACTTATTGATCGCCCCTCATATTGGTTGAAAAGCCCAAGACTCTATGCTTCATTACTCTAAATCCCGCTCTGCCTTTCGGAATAGTGAATGAAAAGTGCAACGAGTTCTTCGAACTGGAGTTGTCACAAATGCATTTGTTGTGGGAACAGAGTCTCGTCAAATTTTTTAAATCATTTCGTATTCCCAATCGACTTACGACTATTCTTTACAATGATGTTATTGACAAAATATGTAAAATCAAATTTTAGTGAATCATCGCTGTCTTGCAACATAAAATTGTTTATTGAATACATGTATATAAAAAGTCAGTCTGTACTTATTTTTCCGATGTATGCAGTAGTCCAGTAGCTGTAATTATCTGTCCATTACTGTCCAATAAAAAGGGCCGGGTTTCCTTCGTAAAATGACTGAAAACTAATTATTTGCTGCTGTATGCCTATTTCGACGTTCTCTTGAATACCGACATTATCATGACAGACTTTGAAATACACTGAAATAATATCATTAACTTTGCTCTTCAATTCAGAAACATAATTTTAACAGTAACAACAAACAGTATGGCATCAACAACCTAAAAAGACAGTCTTACACCAAAGATGCATATTTTCAGTGTTCATACAGAAACAGATTGTTCTCTGTGATGGTATCAACAGAATTTTTTATTCATGCAATAATTTGTTCCGTTATATTATTTTCTCTATACAAAATACTTTTCATGTTTATTTTAATTGATCGTAATAAATACTAGGTAGACTATCTTTCTGGAGCGCTCATATTTTTGCATAAAGAGTATACCCAATACTTTCACAGATTCAAATGAGATATAGAAATGGAAATAACGGATATTGATGCAGTACAGAATCAAGCTCCCCTGCAAAAATCACGTACTGTGCCAAAAGCAATATTAGCCTAAGATGTTGCGGACTGTATCATTTATTACAAGTCCGCTCAGCTACAAAATATGTGAAACGAACAAGCAGACCTGTTTAATAGAAGATTTCTGGACAATTTTAATTCAGTATTTAATAATGGGGAACGTTAGATAAATAATCCTTGTAACTGTCTGCAATAGGTCTTTCTCATCGTGTTTCCCATTACTTTGAGTAGAACACTGTATACTCCGACGGAAAATATGGCAACACTAAGAATGAGTTGTGGGACATAAACGAAAGTTGGTAGTCGTCTTTCTGCATCTAAAAGATGATGTCTATTCAAATTTGGCACAAGCCGCATAAGAATGGAGCTAGTAGCGGCACTATGATGGTGCAAATCAAGTTTGCTATAAATATACTTTGTAACGGTCGTGAACGTTAGTTACCGTTGAGATTGGACGTCGTGAGATGATGTTAGTGAAGAATGCCTATAGAACGAAAAAGATTATTATTAATACGTCATTTAGTTTAAACGAGGTTGTGTCATAGGGCTACAACAGGCTGGATGTTCCTTTTGCGATACTGCAGTAAGACTTGGCATGAATGTAGCCACTGTACATGATTGCTGGCAGCAGTGGTCACGATAATGTAGGGTATCAAGAAAACCTGGCTACGGACAGCCACGTAGCACTACCGAGAGCGAAGACCATCGTGTTCGGGTACAGCTGTGACGCATCGTACTGCATCCGCAGCGGCAGTTTGAGCAGCAGTTGGCACCACAGTGACACAACGAACTGTTACAGATCGGTTACTTCAAGGACAGCTCCGAGCCGAGCCAGATGCCGTGTGGCGTGCATTCCACAGTCCCCAGACCGCAGCTGTTTGCGACTTCAGGAGCGTCAAGCGAGAGCTCATTGGAAGGCCGGGTGGGGGTCTATTGTATTTTCCGATGAAAGCTGGTTCTGCCTCGGTGCCAGTGATGGTCGTGTGTTGGTCACAAGGAGACTAGTTGAGGGCATGCAACCAAATTTTCTGTGTGCTAAAAACACTGGACCTATACCTGGAGCCATGGTCTGGAGTGTGGATTTATATGCCAGCAGGAGCACTCTTGAGGTTATTCCACGAAACCGGACTGAAAATTTTTACGTCAATCTGATGATTCTATCTGCTGCTCCGCCATACATGAACAGCATTCTAGAGGGTATTTTCCAACAGGATAACGCTCGCCCACATACCTTTACTGTAACCGAACACGCTCTGCAGAGTGTCGACAAGTTGCCCCGGTCGACTTTATCACCAGATCTGTCTCCAACCGAGCGCATATGGGACATCATCGGGCGACAAATGTAGTATCATCCACAAACAGCACTAACCGCCCCTGCACTGACTAAGTGCAACAGGCATGGAGCTCCATAGCACAAACTGATACCCGGCACCTGTACAACACAATGAATGCACATCTGCATGCTTACAATCAACATTTTGGCGGTTACACCGGCTTTAAATGTACCAGAATTTCATATTTGCAACGGCTTATCTCAAGCTTACATTACCCTGCGATCTTGCAATTTAATCACCTAAATATGTTATCTAGACGAATGTGTTCCCGAAGTTTCATTATCCTACATTAATTATTTTTTAATGTTGCAATTTTTGTCCGTCAGTGTATTTCTAATTTTACCGTTTCGCTTACAAACGAATTATGCCATAGCATTATGAATCTCTGTACGATCATGAAGTGATATTCAAATGTAAGCATGGTGTTTTTTACCGTAATTAGTATAGCAGTTTGTAACACCACAGCTCTAATGCTCTATTGATTTATTTTGCCTTTTTGTTTTATTTAATGTTACATCATTGAGCTTCTGTAAAGGTGTTTGATTGAATCGATAATACAAAATTGTATACTTCTTTCATTGTAAAAATTTTGATGTCTTTTAGAGTATTGTATTGTATGTTAACCGGGGACCTAGAAACGACGGAGAGGCTCCGTTCCCCGTTCCCGCCGCAGCCGCATTGGTCCACAACCCCACGACGGCTACCGCAGTCCACTTCACCCCTCCGCCGCCCCACACCGAACCCAGGGTTATTGTGCGGTTCGGGACCCGGTGGACACTGGACGACCCCCCCCCGCCCCCCCCCCCCCCCCAGGAACGTCTCACACCAGACGAGTGTAACCCCTATGTTTGTGTGGTAGAGTAATGGTGGTGTACGCGTACGTGGAGAACTTGTTTGCCCAGCAATCGCCGACATAGTGTAACTGAGGCGGAATAAGGGGAACCAGCCCGCATTCGCTGAGGCAGATGGAAAACCGCGTAAAAACCATCCACAGACTGGCCGGTTCACCGGATCTCAACTCAAATCCGCCGGACGGATTCATGCCGGGGACCAGGCGCTCCTTCCCACGCGGAAAGCGTTAGACCGGACGGCCAACCAGGCGGGCTTTTTAGAGTATAATAAAGTGTAAAATCTGTGTAACATGCACAATATGAGCAAATGATATGTTTTGTCTTTCTCACATCATCTCTTTGGTTATCTTTGAGGTTAAATAATTTTATTAAAATAATTTTGTGTAGAACTGCCAATATATGCAAATGTTCTGTTTTATTTAAAATGTTTGTTTGCTGTTATGTAAACAGCTGACCTTCACTTAGGGTTCTTAGTTATTTTGTATGTAAAAAGTGTTGTGGTTCCCCTCGGGAACGGAACTGTGTAGCGCGCGCAAATTGTGGTTGGCCTAGGTAGAAAAGGTGGAACCAAGAGTCAATCGGGAACGAGCTATCAAATTGCTCATGTAAAAATTGTGTATTGTGCTGGTTCCGAGAGAGGCTTTTCCTGACGTTTTCCAATGCCTCGGATGGATGGATAAAGAGCGGGAACTATTCTGGAATTGATATCTATCATCGCCACCAAGAAATGACAGTCCAGCAATTCTACCGGCAAATCCATCTACCAACATGCAATCGCCACCACATTGCGCAATCACTGAAATGTAACCAAGTAATAGTAAAAATGTATGGTGAAGGATCAGCTCATTGGATGTCTTAGTGTGCACAAATATAATGTAACTTATACTCGAACTCTTATACCTAGCTAGATTTTTATCCCTATTCACACAACCACTTAGGGTCCTTCCCATGCTAAAGTGATTACCGAATGTCCTTATTGAAAGAACATTAAAGCTCAGTCTTTTAGCAGAACTGAGTAATATAGAAAATAATTCTTGCTGAAACTATTTTTTTCTATTAAAACTGCTTATTAAAATTTTGTTGCTAACTTCTAAAGTGAAAGTTCTCAAAACTGAGGCTTATAAAGTTTTGCTTAGTAAATGATCACACTGCAGTCTGTTGAAAATATACCAAAGGTGAGCTATTGTCTTATAACCACATCAAGTTGTGTTCTACTGCAGTAAGAGTTGAGAACTAATACTGTTGAAGATTACATGTTCTTACTTGTTAAGGGCTTGTTTCTTTAGCGTATTGAAAGTGTGTTTAGGATGCTCTGCTACAGTGGTCAAGATAAAGCCCCCCCCCCCCCCCCACTGAAAGTAGTTCAAATGCACAAAGTTACTTAATTATAGCAAGTTTCAGTTACTCTTGCTATTCAAGTGAAATTCTGTACAATATTGGGCTCCCCTTGTGTATTAAAAGTGCATATTAATGGTGTAACAGGATCAACATTTTGTCTGTTGTGCTCATGCTAGATAACTATTAATAGAAAGACCACTATCTACGAAAACAATAATTTCTTTACTCAAAAGACAGTGAGAAGTAATCTGTTAGTGAATTCCATTTAATTTTCATTCTAAGTAGAACGGTGTTTAGTAGTGAAAAACTTAATCTATGCACATAACTAAATTTATATCCAATTTATATCCATATTTCATGTCAGATAGGAATTTGTTTGAAAAGTAATATTAAACCTATGTCCAATTTACGATTCTACAGTGAATATTAATAGTAACGTTACTGAGACCATTCAGATTGACTAAGTCCTCATGGAAATAGTGTGTTTTGTTATCTGTTATATTTATGCAAATAGTTTGTTCTGATCTGGTAGCTCCAACCTTCACGTGAACATACTGTATTCAGGTGCCAGAGTTCTTTGCACTCGCGTCTGGCAAAGTATAGGTTGTGTTTGTCCGTTAAAGTTACTCATACCTATTTTCTTGAACAAGAATGTCAATCATTCTCTTGCCTAATTAGGCTGGCGACCGTTTTCTTTATTCTTTGAACTGTGTAGATAGGTAAAATATTGTTTGTTACTGTTTAAATATTTATATAATTTTGACTTTCACTTCCGATAAGCCACCTCCGTTAGGTACAACACGGTCAACATAACAAAATTCCTCTCAGAGGGTAACACTGCTCTGATTCTTTATACTATAATTGCTTGAATAAAAATAATTTCATTATACGAACTGCCGCCAGATTTAAGGTTATAGTATAACAGTAGCGGACGTTAGTGCCGTACGTGGCTTTTCCGTGACAGGACTACTTGTTCTGTTGGGGCACTGTATGTAATAAACCAAATTAGGTATTTGACTGCACAAGCTACGGTAAAATTAACTGTCTCGCATTGATCTGCTTGTTGTATGATGTGTTCTTATAATGTTATTTCGTACACAGACGGTGCACGTGAAGAAGGCTAATACGAGCAATAAATGCTCACGTCGTTTCTATTCTTTTTACTGGTATTGACTACTGCGGTGTTTGTAGTTCGTCAGTAATTTTTTGTAAAGACTTTTCATGGCTACTGCGAAACACGTATGTCTGACCTTGATGTATACATCGTGTCCCAGGAGGAATGGTCAATATTTAGGGATGTGACGCGAACGATCATGCGAATCAAGAAAATTCAAGTAAATTAGGAGCTATGACATCTTCTTCATCTTCGGTACTGTGAAACAAATTCCTTCTACTGCAAACTTTTTGCTTTCCATATTTTGCGAGGTGGCACGATGGACCAAAACAAGAACAAACATCCAGAAACCACGGGCTCTAAACTGCGTGCCTTAACAGCCATGGACACTTGTTCGTCATCGCTATAATGAAACATATCTCTTCTACTGAACAAATGATCAAGCCTCATAAGATATGCATTTTAGAATCCACATGTTGTTGAAATCTTTTCTTGTTGTTATCCATACTACGACCTTCTAAAATATAGAAAGCAAAGAGTTTGCAGTAGAAGAGACTTGTTCCACAGTATCAAAAATGGAGTGCTCACAGCTCTTAACGTATGCATTTTAGATCCATATTTACTAGACTAATTCTCTTCGTATGATGGTTTCAGTCACATACCTGAAATTTGACCATCCCTCCTGAGACACCCTGTATACTGATTACAGCTGTAACCACATGTAAATGACCTGTGGTCGAAATTCCAATAGTGGACACGGTGCAGTAGATGCAAATACGAAATCATTTAAAAAGAATCTTCTAACTGTTTTGAAAACTCCCGTTCCAGCCAGAATGTCGACCATTTATTCTGTATCCAGAAGACAATGTATGAATTACGAATATTATAAATTCCAAGATACTTTATGTGATCAAAAGTATCCGGACACCTGGCTGAAAACGACTTACAAAGTCGTGGCGCCCTCCATCGATAATGCTGGAATTCAGTAAGGTGCTGGACCACCCTTAGCATTGATGACAGCTTCCACTCTCGCAGGCATACATTCAACCAGGTGCCGGAAGGTTTCTTGGGGAATGGCAGCCCATTCTTCACGGAGTGCTGCACTGAGAAGAGGTATCGGTGTCGCTCGGTGAGGCCTGGCACGAATTCAGCGTTCCAAAACATCCCAAAGGTGTTCTGTAGGAATCAGGTTAGGACTCCGTGCAGTCCAGTCCATTACAGGGACGTTATTGTCGTGTAACCACTCCGTCAC
This sequence comes from Schistocerca serialis cubense, assembly GCF_023864345.2. Lineage (NCBI taxonomy): Eukaryota > Metazoa > Arthropoda > Insecta > Orthoptera > Acrididae > Schistocerca > Schistocerca serialis. The sequence continues at coordinate 855,674,240 of NC_064639.1, read as the reverse complement.
AGTCCGTACATTATGAACAGGTGCTCGATCTTGTTTAAAGATGCAATCGCCGTCCACGAATTGCTCATCTACATCTACATACATACTCCACAATCCACCATACGGTGCGTGGTGGAGGGTACCTCGTACCACAACTAGCATCTTCTCTCCCTATTCCACTCCCAAACAGAACGAGGGAAAAATGACTGCCTATATGCCTCTGTACGAGTCCTAATGTCTCTTATCTTATCTTTGTGGTCTCTCCGCGAAATGTAAGTTGGGGGCAGTAAAATTGTACTGCAGTCAGCCTCAAATGCTGGTTCTCTAAATTTCCTCAGTAGAGATTCACGAAAAGAACGCCTCCTTTCCTCTAGAGACTCCCACCCGAGTTCCTGAAGCATTTTCGTAACACTCACGTGATGATAAAACCTACCAGTAACAAATCTAGCAGCCCGCCTCTGAATTGCTTCTATGTCCCCTCCCTCAATCCGACGTGATAGGGATCCCAAACGCTCGAGCAGTACTCAAGAATAGGTCGTATTAGTGTTTTAGAAGCGGTCTCCTTTACAGATGAACCACATCTTCCCAAAAATTCTACCAATGAACTGAAGAGGGCTATCCGCCTTCCCCACAACTGCCATTACGTGCTTGTCCCACTTCATATCGCTCTGCAATGTTACGCCCAAATATTTAATCGACGTGACTGTGTCAAGCGCTACACTACTAATGGAGTATTCAAACATTACAGGATTCTTTTTCCTATTCATCTGCATTAATTTACATTTATCTATATTTAGAGTTAGCTGCCATTCTTTACACGAATCACAAATCCTGTCCAAGTCATCTTGTATCCTCCTACACTCACTCAACGATAACACCTTCCCGTTCATCACAGCATCATCAGAAAACTGCCGCACATTGCCATCCACCCTATCCAAAAGATCATTTATGTAGATAGAAAACAACAGCGGACCTACCACACTTCCCTGGGGCACTCCAGATGATGCCTTCACCTCCGTTGAACACTCACCATCGAGGACAACGTACTGGGTTATATTACTTAAGGAGTCTTCGAGCGACTCACATACTTGGGAACCAATCCCATATGCTCGTACCTTAGTTAGGAGTCTGCATTGGGGCATCAAGTCTAACGCTTTCCGGAAGTCAAGGAATATGGCATCCGTCTGATACCCTTCATCCATGGTTCGCAAGATATCATGTGAAAAAAGGGCGAGTTGCGTTTCGCAGGAGCGATGCTTTCTAAAGCCGTGCTGATGCATGGACAGCAACTTCTCTCTCTCAAGGAAATTCATTATATTCGAACTGAGAATATGTTCGAGAATCCTGAAACAAACCGATGTTAAGGATATTGGTCTGTAATTTTGAGGATCCGTCCTTCTACCCTTCTTATATACAGGCGTCACCTGCGCTTTTTTCCAGTCGCTCGGGACTTTACGTTGGGCAAGAGATTCGCGATAAATACAAGCTAAGTAAGGAGCCAATGCAGTAGAGTACTCTCTGTAAAACCGAATTGGAATCCCATCAGGACATGGCGATTTATTTATTTTCAACCCATTCAGCTGCTTCACAACTCCAGGGATGTCTATCACTATATCCTCTGTACCGGAATCTGTACGAGATTCAAACGGCGGTATGTTTGTACGATCCTCCTGCGTGAAAGATTTCTCAAATGCTAAATTTAAAATTTCAGATTTCGTTTTGCTGTCTTCCGTTGCCAGTCCTGACTGATCAGTGAGTGACTGGATGGAAGCCTTCGACCCGCTTACCGATTTTACGTAAGACCAGAATTTCCTTGGGTTTTCAGCAAGATCTTTTGCTAAGGTATGACGGTGGTAGTGGTTGAATGCTTCGCGCATCGCTCTTTTTACAGCAGCACGAATCTCTACTATCTTTTGCCTGTCCTCATTCTCCCGATCTTTCTTGTACCGCGAGTGCAACTGCCTTGGCTTCCTGAGCATTCTCCGAATTGCGCTGTTAAACCACGGTGGATTTTTTCCTGTCCGTAACCCAGTTTTTCAGCACATACTTGTCCAATGCGTGATTTACAATGTGTTTAAAATTTGCCCACAGTTCTTCCACGTCCATCGTACCGGAAGTAAATGAAATCGATTCATTTACTAAGTGGGGTGCTAACAACTGCCTAACTGCTGTTTCTAGTAAGAATACTCTCCTATCCTTCTTGACCGACTTTTTAAATTTTGTAACCATAGTCGTAATGACAACATCATGATCACTAATCCCTGTCTCAACACTGACACCGTCGATGAGGTATGGTCTGTTCGTGGCTACCAGATCTAAAATATTTCCATTCCGCGTTGGCTGTCGACTTAGCTGCTCAAGACAGTTTTCGGATAATGTGTTCAAAAGTAATTCACACGACGGCTTCTCTGTAGCACGTGTAAATAGACATTCCAGTCTATACTAGGTAGGTTGAAGAAGCCTCCGACTAATATAGCATGATCCGGGTACTTCTGCGATACGGAATGTAGACTCCCTTTGAATGATTCTAGAACTGTCATGGTGGAACCTGGTGGCCGGTAATAACACCCCACAAATAACATTATTTCTCCTAGCCCTCATAAACGTGTCCAGATAACTTCACAATCACACTCTACTTCGACTTCAGTAGACACAATATTTTTGTCAACTCCAATGAAGACACCACCTCCTACGGTGTCTAATCTGTCTTTCCGATACACGTTCCATCCCTCACTCTTCAACAGTGGGAAGCAAAAAAGCGCTTAAAACATCAATGTAGGCCTGTGCTGTGATAGTGCCACGCAAAACGACAAGGGGTGCAAGCTGCCTCCATGAAAACCACGACCACACCATAACATCACCGCCTCCGAATTTTACTGTTGGCACTGCACACTCTGGCAGATGACATTAACCGCGCATTCGCCATACCCACACCCTGACATCGGATCACCATACTGTGTACTGTGATTCGTCACTCGGCACAACGTTTTTCCACTGTTCAGTCGTCCAATGTTTACGCTCCTTACACCAAGCGAGGCGTCGTTTGGCATTTACCAGCGTGATGTATGGCTTATGAGCAGCCGCTCGACCATGAAATCCAAGTTTTCTCACCTCCCGCCTAACTGTCATAGTAGTTGCAGTGGATGCTGATGCAGTTTGGAATTCCTGTGTTATGGTCTGGATAGATGACTGCCTATTACACGTTACGACCCTCTTCAACTGTCGGCGGTCTCTGCCAGTCTACAGACGAGGTTGGCCTGTACGCTTTTGTGCTGCACGTGTCCCTTCACGTTTCCACATCACTGTCACATCGGAAACAGTGGGCCTAGGGATGTTTAGGATGGTGCAAATCTCGCGTACAGACGTATGATATAAGTGACACCCACTCACTTGACCACGTTCTAAGTCCGTGAGTTCGCGCAGCGCTCCATTCTACTCTCTCACTAATGACCACTGAGGTCGCTGACATGGAGTACCTGGCATTAAGTGGCAGCACAATGCGCCTAATATGAAAAACGTATGTTTTTCGGTGTGTCCGGGTACTTTTGATAACGTAGTGTATTAGTTATTAAGGTCAAAGTTGTTAAAAGAGCAATACTCTGTTATGAAAATCGCAGCATCTTGAAGCAAATGGTTCTTCCAGTCAACACAGTAAATCGATTTGTGAGTCGTACCCTGCGAGATGCCACACTGTTCAGATCACTGGTCTCGAATTCTGGAGGTGCAGGGTTGAAACCGCCATCCGATAATTTAGGTTAAGGTTGTTCAGTGTTTCCTCTAAATCGATAAAGGCAAACGCGAGAATGGTTCTTTTATAAACAGACAGCCCGACTCCCTTCCCTATCCTTGTCGCTTACGTTCCTCCATGATGATCTTATGGTTGGCTGGTCGTTAATACCCAACCATACTTCCTTTATTTCTTTGTTGTCAAAGTACGTAGTTACATTTGCAAACAGAAAGGGATGTTATTGTTTAACGTCCCGTCGACGAAAATGTAATCAGGGATGGATCTGAAGCTCTAATAGCGATAGAATTAAGTAGCAGAAAGAAACATCCCCGAATTTACCAAAACATTTGGCACAACCTAAAGTTGCATGATGGGACGGAGATTTAACCTTAGCCTTCCAAAATGAAAGTCCAGAACCACAGCACTGCTCTCCTGCCACAGTGTTACATTTCGAACTTTTTCGTGGACAGAGAAACGTTGATTGGACCGGAAAGCTGAATGTATCGAGGAATATTCAGTCGTCACTATTAATTAACTCGTTGTGGCCTTGCAGTTCTAGGCGCTTCAGTCTGGAACCGCGCGACCGCTACGGTCGCAGGTTCGAATCCTGCCTCCGGCATGGCTGTGTGTGATGTCCTTAGGCTAGTTAGGTTTAAGTAGTTCTAAGTTCTAGGGGACTGATGACCTCAGATGTTAAGTCCCATAGTGCTCAGAGCCATTTGAACCATTTGCAATTCCCTGCTTACGGAGCTCCCTTCTTGTTGTTTTGACGCTGACAGGGTTCGCGAGAGTGACAACCAGTCCTGCAAGCGACTTTTGCAGCTGTCGTCCTCTTATTTTTCGTCACAATCCTCTTCAATGACCGTCTGTCATGACCTCTCAACACATATTTTCGTCCGCGTTGTGTCGTAGGGGATGATGCTTTTACGCTTTCCCTATATGTAGTATAAATCTTCGAAATGGTGCCTCTTGAAACACGAAACACCGCGGCAAGCTTGGTTACGTAAGCACCCACCACACTAGCTCCTACAATTTGCCTGTGATCAGATCCACTTCGCTTCGACGTAATGCACTCACAACCACACAGAGCACTGTTCTGGCCTAGACTGACACTTGAAACGTATTAAAGGCATTGCATGGGTACCGTTTTTGGTAAAATACAACAGCGCAATCTTCTGCCCTGGCTAGCATCTGCATTTATGTTGAAGCATGTGCCGGGTGGCTGTAATAAAACTTTTCCTATTTAACACGCTACAACATGGAAACTAACTACCGTACGAGTGCCTAACTTGGTAACATACATGCCCAGAGTAGGGGGTGTATGATTTACATGCGCCAGAGCGCAACCATCCAGTTCAAACTATGGCCACCAGGTGCCGTCAACCATCGTGTTTCACACACCTGACCAGTAGCAGTGTTGACGTGTTAACATAAGCTCCGACAAAAGGAGCATAGCATTGTTGGTGAAGCTCTATTATCAAAACAACAGTAATGATGCAGCAGCACTTCGAAAACATCGCCGTCTGAAAGAATTATGGAAGGGTCCTCTTCCTCTGTGCGGAGCATGATAAAGAAGTTCGAATCAACTGGAGAATTGGGCGTCGCTCCAGAAAGTGGCTGACGACCCGTTGCATCGCAGGTGGTTGATGAAATCGCTGTTGCTGTGGCAGACAACGTTGCATGCAATTCCCGATCGTTAGGCAGTGCGCGTGCCGTGTCTCAACAGTTGAACATCCCGTTGTTTACTATACGGAAGGTGCTCCGAATCATTCTCAAACGGTATCCGTACAAGATCCATATCGTACAGAACTTTGTACCATAGGATGCACAGCGACGTGTTGACTTCGCTCTCCACTTTCTCGCAAGGGCTGAAGTTGACGAGGGCTTGTCCAGGACCATCCTATGGACAGAAGAAGCTCATTTTTCTCTGACTGGTGAGATGAACACACAGAATTGCCGAGTGTGGGGATCTTCACCTCCAGACACTCTGCATGAAGTTCTTCTGTATGGTGAACTTGTCACCGTAAGTTGTAGCTTCACGGCTACGTTCATCATTGGCCAATTCTTCTTTGAACAGGTTGGCGCTCAAGGACCAAAGACTGGCCAGCGCTACTGCGATATGCTTCACATGCGTGTCATACCCGCCCTGCAGTACAGAGACGCATTGAACGCAACTGTACTCATGCAATATGGGGCCCCAGCGCACATCACTCGTGAAGTTCACCTGCTTCTCCGAAACACATTTGGAAACGATCGAATTATCAGCCGATCCTTTCCAGACGCTTGGCCGGCACGGTCTCCTGATCTCACTCCCTGCGATTTCTGGTTGTGGGGCTAGCTGAAGGACAGGGTTTACCAGAGGAACATTCACACATGTGCTAAGCTGAAGCGCAGCATATCAAGAGAGGTGGCCAGTATACCTACGTACATGCTTCGTTCTGCTGTGCATAATACAATCCTGCGCTTTCAGACTCTTCTGGACACTGATGGGCGCCATATTGAGCCGCTTTTTTTTAGCAGTAATGGTACCGGTATGTAATGGTATGATATACTGTAGCAGCACATTAAAAGTGTTTCAGTTCAACTGATTCTGTGTTATTTCTCTTCCCCATGTCCTTGAAATTAATGCTACCAAGTTTGGTACTCGTAAGGTAATTTGTTTCCCTGTTATAACGTGTTAAATACGGAAAGTTTAGCTACAACCACCTTGACTACGCCTGCCGCTATGGACTGACATTTTGCCTTCACCTATCTACAATTCAATAGGTGAACTGCTGCTCCGGGTAAATAAACTGTGGTGTCACCGCCAGACACCACACTTGCTAGGTGGTAGCCTTTAAATCGGCCGCGGTCCATTAGTATACGCCGGACCCGCGTGTCGCCACTGTCAGTGATAGCAGACCGAGCGCCACCACACGGCAGGTCCAGAGAGACGTCCTGGCACTCACCCCAGTTGTACAGCGGACTTTGCTAGCGATGTTACACTGACGAAGACTCTCTCATTTGCCGAGAAGATAGTTAGCATAGCCTTCAGCTAAGTCAATTGCTACGACCTAGCAAGGCGCCATCACCAAGTTATATTGAGATGATAATACTGTATCAACAAGACCAATGTTCACCAATTGTGGATTAAAGTTAAGTATTCCAGCAGCTACGTACTTTTCTTTATAGCATTCATTACGTATCCTGTTTCAGACCTCACGCCAGCCTGCGTGAGTTTAAGCGTGTGCCTTTCGGCTTCCTCTCATTGTGTCTAGGCTGTCTTGTCTAGACACAACATAAACTATAATGGCATGCTTGCGCCACGCATACTTGAAGATACTACCCAACCAAGAAACATATGACTTGTAATGCTTTTCGCTCTCTTTGTTACTGCTCGCGTAACAACAAATATATTGATAAATGGATGAGATAAAATATGTTGCTACGAAAAGAGCCCTGAAATACTTTTTAGGGATGCTGTACTATGACTTTCTTTGGATCATTAATTTTCAATAAAACAAAATGTATTATTTTCTTATTGTTCTGGATCTGGCTTTCTATAAAATGAACACTGTTTCGTTACTGCAACTCCCTATAAAGTTCAAATAGCTTTCTTACTTTACAGTTAAAAATTATTTCGTTATCAATACTAGTGTTATAGTACGCAATGTTTGTTCAACATCAAAATTTTGCAGTGGATTTTTGTTAACATTAAAACACCATTAAGTACCACGACTAACACGAGAACATGAGACCATTATCAGAGAAAAATGTTTTTACTATAATGTTTGCCAGACCGGAACTACGCACGGCAAGATTTCTTTTGTCATGAAGGTAAATTATCTTTTTGCACTGTTAATAATATAACATCGTCCGCAGCCAGCGTCCACCTGTAAAGCACATCATAAAATCTGCTGCTCTATCCTGCAATCCCGAAAGCTGAAAGATATAATTTTAGTTCACTGTTACCTATCTGCTTCTTTGCGGTATGATTGGTTTCATTTAATGCATTCTTAATGCGCCGTGGCAGCGGCTCGTTCGTTCGTAGCGCAGCTCTGCACCAAGAATAATATTTAAATAGATGAAAATGTTTTAAAAGCATTGGATAAAATACCAGGCAAGCTTATTACAAATCATAATGCAAGTTTTCACTATGTAACTCTACTCAAAACATTTAGACAGATTAAATTCTTACATATCTTTACAAATCAATGGCTAATGGCGTCCTTCTCTCAATCTTGACAAAAGAGTGCTACACGAGCATAAAATATAGCGTCACAGGCTCTTCCTACTCAGGTAACTCCAAAAAGACGACAGAGAAATTAGTGCTCGGTCACTACTATTTATACTTGGTTTAATACTTTTACATCTTTGTTTGATATTTAATAAGTATCGTCTGTGGCGGTTCCAGTACTCGCCGACACAGATATATCTTTGAAAAATCGACACACAATTCTATAAAAGTATAAAACTTGACACCTAATGGTTTCTCTTTATTACATAAAGTTCACACAGTCATTGTCCATGCAGAAATAAAATTATAATCATCCAGTTCAATTATTTTTTCCTTTTTTTGTACCACATATAATATGTGTTTCGCCAGGAGAGGTCATATGCTGTAATGTTGTCGTTACACCGTCCTCCGTCACCAATAGAAATATCTGCACATTTAGAGCGAATTTTCAGAAGAAAAACCTTAAGAATGAGTGCCTCTAAGCGGAGAAGGGTAGTTTAGAAGCTCGAATTACCCTTTTTCATTCTAAAGAGATGACTGGGTTAGAGGCAAGACACACTGCATACAGAAATGCTGAGTGCTACGCCCTGCCGCTCTCAATGGCATAACCAGTAATGAAAGACTCCTACTGTAGCCGGGACGCGGCAGCAAACAAATTTGAACCTAACGAAAGTTGTTTCCTTTCATGTGTATCAATCTAGACGTTTGTTACAAAGACTCTTTTGAGGGCAGTTGTGAAAGACTCCGAGCACTCGTATGTACCTCCCCTTTCAAGAACTATGTCCTATAGCTACAGCAGGGAATGCAATAACTCCAGATATGTTCGTAGAAGCACGGGCCAAGTTTGGCTATCATCTAGATCTTTGTCGTGCTTCCATTGGAGGGCACATTGAACATTTGTAACAGGTAAATGAAAACTTACATCCTAAATGTAATATAAAAAGTACCCCAAGATTGTAAGTGCATGTGTATAAAAGATATACGCTTTGCAAGTCGGGTGGTTCCAAGTTTCTACTGTCATTCGTGTGGAAGATACAATCTTGGATAATCGTGTGAGTCTTTTTGAAACACCCGTATTGAGGAAAAGACTGTGACGATGAAAGCTAACGCCGTTAGTACGAAGCGAGGATACAGAAAGGTTTTTTGCAAACACTGAGCAACTTATTACAAACTTGAGAAAGATGTTACCCAAAATTGTCTTTGCATAATGCCATGAAGCAATTTGATTATTTTCACCTTGAAACGGTAGTACCTAATGATTGTTCAAATCATGTTCATAAGCTTGCAGTGTGATTGTGCTGGTTATGTTCTTGCATAGCCAGCTCGTGATTTCTCGACCAGCGCTGACATAACATTTTCCGGCCACTCTCCGACACTGTAGGTGTGTTGCTGAGCCATATCCAGCGCTGAATTCACAACCGGCGCTTTTACAATCCTTCATTCTCAACGGCAGTGCTATTACAGCTAGTCCCCGTCTTACCACATCGCTGTGAATAACGGCTATGTGGCAACCAGTTGCGCAATCTAGACGAGCAAGGAAGGCAATTTCCAAGGTTGATTTCCACTCAGCTACGCATAGGACAATAAAACGTCTGGCTGGAGATATAAGCAACTTGGTATGTTATAAATCGAGAACGTCACTCAGAGCCACAGTGACACAAAAATCTCTGCGTATGACACAGCAGCGTTATCGTAGGTCTCTTGGCTTGCTGCAAGCATTAGGTGACAGCTTTTTTACGTTTTTGAATTCCAATTACAAATTGTGAACTACTGTTATTATTTTCTTTTATACATCCGTATAACCAAAAAGAGTTATTTTAAAAATGAATTAAGAACGGTCTCGACCGCAATAAAATATTTAATTATAATGGTAACTGGTTTCGGTCAAAATCTGACCATCTTCAGACCATTTGTACCCTGATGGTAGGCGGTGGTGGTGAACGGAGAAGGTGTTGTGGCTCCAAAGAAATCAACTGACGGAGGCACAAAACTTGCTGCGTTCACGGCCACCGCCTGTTATCATGGTGTAAGTGGTCTGAAGATGTTCACATTCTGACCGAAACCGCTTACCACTGCAAATAAATATTTTACTGTGGTCAAGTCTATTTTCAATCCATTTTAAAATATTCTAGCTAGATCACTGATTTTCTTCGCGAGAAATGTTATCAAAATGAACGAAACAACTATCATACCAAAACCATAAGTTATATTTTATAATCGCATATTTTAGTGTCACATTGTGACATCATATTCAGTCTTTTGGTATTCACCGCTGGACAAAGGCCTCCTTCCATATAAGATGATAATAGTGACATTCACCGAATTGTCACATCAGTCACACGGCTGGAAAGACGAGCGCTGTTTATTAGTTTAGGTCGCGGGGAAAGACAACGAAGTCATACCTCGTCTACTCTTTTTACCATGCACTATGGTCTTCAGCATGTAATAACTAATAAAAATTTCAGTGTTAAAAATTCTTCGCTGAAGGTTTTTCTCTGAAAGTAGGAAAGCGAAACGGGGGCAAGAAACGTTTCAGGCAGCAGTAGAATAGAAGCGTTTGAAATGTGGTGCTGCAGGAAAATACTGAAGGTTAGGTGAGTGGAACGCATAAGTAATGAACGTGTTCTGAATCGAAGTGGGGAGGAAGGAAGGATCGGTTGGCAGGACACATCCCTAGGGACTGCTAAATGGATGAAGTGTGGAAGGTAAAAACTGTAGGCGAAGACCATTGCTTGATTGTACTAAGAAGGTTCAAATTGTTGTGGGATGCAGTAGTTATGCCAGATGAAGAATCTTACCCAGGATAGACTAACACGGAGATCTGCAGCCATAAGCGTCCACGAGAGAGGGCTTTTGCCCCCCACCCTCTTCCTCTTCCGTGGAGTCTGGAGTAAAGAGAATTTATTCATTACTCTTCTAGAAAATAGTGATATCATCACTTTTTTGAGTTGCCTGTGAAATTTATTTCTTATGACATGATTCATGTCGAAGCTCACTAATTCATTTATATCAAAAATGGCAATTTTATTATCTTTACCCCCCCCCCTCTCTCTCTCTCTCTCTCTTCTCCTCCATGAACAAATTTTTGAGGAGGCCAGGGTTTGCATCATACCAACGAACGACAACAACAACTAGTCTTCATTTATACGAATTCATCATGTTCCTGCGCGTTTTATGATGTCATCTCCTCTTCTTCCATTAGGTTGACTTCCCAGTCATGTCTTTCCAGCAAATACTTGTAATTTCTTTGTTCCATCCTCGTCCATTTGGTTGGTTACATGTGCCACCCGCCACCATACCATTTGCATTATAGTCATATTACGTATCAACTGCAGTCTAATCCATGTATTTGTTTGCCTCTCTCTCCTAATGATTACTAATACGCGCAACTCCACTTCTTTCTAAGCAAGTCTCAATTTTTGAAAACTTTCCGCATTTAAGATTCATGTCCCACTGTCCTAAATGAAAACTGGAAATACACGTCGACTGTAACCTTTCAGTTTAGGCCACAAAATGAGCTTCATTTTGCAAGTTCAAATTAGTTAACCAAAACTACTCGCAGCCGTCTTTGCTCTTCATTTTGTCGCTCTCGCTGCAGATCCAGTGGCTGTCTTCAACGGCTTTAGCTACAAAAAACTCATCAATTTGAGAACCCATGTAGACAGCACTCAGTATTTTCGCAAGGAAGATATTTTCTGATGAATTACATATCCATATCACTGAAGTCGATTTTCAGTAAGATTTTTGAACATATGCTGCGTTAGAACATTATGAATTACCTCGATCGAAGCGATCTTTTGACACAGTCACCACGGATTCAAAACTTTTCGTGAATGTGTGCGTGAATGGGCACGAGTAAATTAATTTATAAACATAGTGGACTGCTTGGACAGAACTTATTTTCAGTGTTGACTAAATTGTAAGTATACAAATAGAAAAGAATTCCTGGACTTTTTCTTCACAGTCGATTATTAAAAAAAATCCAGAGTTCAAAACTATTAAGTTCAAATTTTGTCTTATATGTGACTGTAGGCTTTCCCGGCGTAAACTATTGATGAAGGTTTCTCGGGTCTCCAGCCGGGTGGTAGCACTGATATCTCGCGACGTTTCGGGAAGTGTCATACTACCTATCTTCTGTCTTTTCGACGATGAAAAACTGTCGGCCCTAAACTGACGAAATGGCGGAACACGAATCACTGCAAATTTGCAAGAAGTACAATTTAAAATGTCTGGCAACAAAAAAAATGTCATTCCGATAAAAATATCCAGTGAGATCAAAAATTGTTTTGGACAATTCAGTTTTAGAACAAATATCTTATTTAGGCCATGTTATAAGTTTTGACTTTGCACCTGATGTTAAAAACAAAATACACAATTCCAAGCTATCTGTGATACCATTAGCAGAACATTGGGCCAAAAAGTATAAAACGTAACCGTCATGAAATACTATAAAGTAATGGAGGTTCCTGTGTTATCCTACCCGAAGCGAAAGCTGCGTTATCACAAAACAAAAGAGCCGATGAGATACAATTCAAAAAGCAGAAATCAGGTTCATAAGAAAGACGAAGAGTTATACAAGTTGAGAAATGATTAGAAACGAAGATATTAGAACAGAATTAAATATTTCCAGCATGGATCAATACATTCGAAAATATCGTGAAAATTTGAGACAACACCTGAGGATGCCAGGTCCCAGAATTTCTCAAAAGATCCAGAACAACAAGCCGGATGGGAAAACAGATACTAGAAGACCTAGAAGATGGAAACAGCCTAATCCTTGAAAGGAAGATGGTGATGATGATGATGATGATGATGATGATCATTGCATAATTGTACAATGTGAACAGAGGGACTTTTTGTTATTAATATTATTCTCTCTACTGAGGGCCTTCTAGAAAGAGATGGAAGGGCCAAGAAACGGAAACTTATCCATAGGAAATGAACAGTACTCAATCCTGAAAGGATAATTGTACAGCGACTTCTTTAGGTGAGCTTTCACCAAACTGACCTATTTTTCCATGTATTACAGTTGTAAATCGATCAGCGATTTTCATTAAACAGCTGGTTGGCGAGGAACAGGGTTTTGCTGTCACATTCTCTTCTGACTGAACTTGCACTGATCAGTTTATCCCTTGATGAATCGTTTATTCTTTGAGTAATCCATAGCCTTTTTTGTAGATTTTGGTCTACTGTGAGCGACTTTTGAGGGAAATTTGACAGTGCTACAGTACAAGAAGGGCGTTGCAATTGTTTGAAGAGCATGATCATTCTATCCGATGATTTGATTACAGTTTACTCTATCAGACCTATGTAGAGTATATAGAATTACCTAAATGTGATATTTCTTCGTAAACTACAGCAAATACATAAATTATGGTGGTCAAGAGGTACCATATACCATCCTTACTACGTGAAATTCCATCCGTAGGTCAATAAGTAGTGTTCTGAATAATTAACGTGTTTACAGGTCTAAAGACGGAAAAGATTTTTCGGCTAGGTTCGAAGTGTCAAGTAGAAGATACCATCCTTTACTGAGCCGCGCGCGAGTTAGTATCAACACCTGCAGCTCAATGAGCTTCTCTTTTCTTTGTATCAAAGCGACGGGTTCGCTGGTATCCCTCAAGAGGCAACGTTAACTGCTCGCCGAACGGATTTAACTGCAGTCCCAGTCTCGGCTGAGAGATTTTCTTGCTGTTCCGCACAGTAACTACGGTTGATAGACGTCTCATTCTCCATGTTATGGATGGTGATCCGTAACTGTGAGAATTATCCTTATGGCACTCGAATAACTACTGCTTCCGCTGCCTTTTTGATCGTGAATTCGTGTCTTCAGAGTCGGCACGTTTCCTATTTATGCTGCTACGGTTTTTGGTTGTCCACCTGCCAGTGTTTACTAGATAGCCAAAGTCCAGCTCAGAAAGAAAACGGCGATCACCTTTTGTTACGTGCGAATAACGTATTGGTCGTGATTCACGAAAACCTTTCTGTCTATCTTTGATTATAACTGTCATGTTGATCTTAATTCTCCGTGTGAATCAGCATTCAGAGTCACCAGAAAATGTTAGAGTTATTCCTATGTCCATTTGTAAAAAGCAATATCTTGCCAAATTGAAATTCTTTTACTATTTGATGCAATAATGCTGAGTCAAAAAATAATTAATCATTTTAATTTGCGTATTTCCTTTCTAAAGGCCAATGTATTAAGCCTGCCACGAAAGATTAATATTTTGAATTGACTGTTCCCTTTGAAACGCTCATGTGTTAAACTGCCACAGCTACTGTTCGCAGATTAGGCCTACAAAGGCCTTATGAGGTCTTTCGGCATGCTACCTGTAATTCATTTTTGTTGTTGTCATCTTGTGGCTATGCGGTTTTAATTTTTACCCTGTGTGTGTTTTAGAGTACCTAATGTGAGCTGAATGGAGGGACCGAGAGATATTGGGCTAAGCTCAAACTGGTAACATTATGTCAACTCCTTATTATTAACCAAATGAATTTGTTTTCAGTTCTTTGAATTGAGACTTAGTACTGTTCATGCATTCATTGTTTACGTGTGGATTGGGCATTTTATCAACTCATCTACTGAATTACGGAGAACTATTATGAAACTTCTCTATTCTGGTGACATTCATTCCTTACTGTTTATGGGATTTGAAACTCATATAAAAAGTTGCGAAATTTTCTTTGAATATTTAGAAGAATAACTCGAAATGTCATTCTGATTGTGTCCTTCATTAATAGCTTCATGGCAACTCTTACAACGCCTGTTTTGGGAGAAGACAAAACAACTCTACGTTAATTGAAATATTATCTTTCTCTGGAATTCAACCTTTCATTATTGTTAATATTGTCCGAATAATGAGGCGAATAAATGTTGCAAAAAAATCCTTGTTCGTTCTGAGTTCTTTACTTATTTCTGAGTTCTTTACCTCTCCCATCTACATGTTACCTACCATTTCCCTTACTGAAACAATAGTCTTTGTACATACTTGTATTGTTTAGAGCACATTCTTACGCTTTCTTCTTACCACATGAGAGATGCAGGGGTTTTCCGTTATTGCTCAACACTACATAAGAAGTTGAAGAAAAAGATAATGGATATACTTAGATCCACAAATGTTGTAGAAGAAATTATTTTTTGTGATTGCAGATAATTTTAATGAAGTCGGGTACATCAAATGAATAGTACCCGTATTTTCCCTCGTCCAATGTATCAAAAACAGTCTACTTGTACATAATTTCACGGTTTCCAGGACACCACTTTACTGAAAGTATAGCATCATTTTCCGCTTGTTAGCCCCACATTCCAGAATGCAGCAGTTCGCTGCAGTAAAGCTTCCCGCGAAATTTTTTGTGCTCACTGTTCTACGCTACACATGTCTCACCAACAATTACATGCATTGGAATCCCGCAGTAATTTTCAGAGTAATAACAGCAAAAAATATTTTTTGTAATGTACATGAGTCGGCTACACCTGTTCATGACACACAGGATGATTCAAGATAAATAGGACAAAAAGAAAGTATTCCGGTGACCACAGAAATGGCATTATTTCAGAAATTCATATATATACTGAACTCGCACTCTTTAAGCTGGCAACAATAAAACAATGGAAAGTCGCCATTGTTGTCCATTTCTAGCATTAGTATTCAGAATGGTGACACCCGATGTAGAAAGGCGTGTTGTAATACAATGCACAAAAACATCGTCACTAATCGTTGTTCAAAGATTTCATTAAGGGGGTCAGCGAAGATGCACAATCACCAGTGATGGTATACCTTCTCTGAAACTTCCACTATCACTACAACGTATACTCCCTGCAGCAACGCCCTCAAACGAATCGTTTTGATCGCCGCTTATATTACAGTTGTCTAGGTGTTCTTCACGTATTTTCCGTTCAGTCACTTAGCTCCTTTACTGGTCTTCTAAAACACCACTAGGCAGACTTCAGTTGATTGTAACCCCTGAGTTATGTGAATTTTTCCCATGTTTCTTTCGTTTTGTATGCGATTTTACCTTTTTTCGTCGTTGAGATGTTCATTTAGCCACCGTATTATCATTCACCGGGAGCGTATTAATGAGGCACTAGTTTTCAAGATGAATGACTCAGACTGCTCACGAAGAATTTTGGTGTAAGAATGTGTGCTGTAGTTTTTTAAGGATCCCATTGGCGCCATCCATTAAACATGAGGCTTTTCTTCGCTTTATAAGCACAAAGGACAAAAACAAGACATCAAGCCAATGCCGTGTAACACTGCTTGTAGTCTTGATAACACACACTTAGTTTGGCGATAAAGAGAATCCACCAGTTTCTTCAGCCACTTATTGATGATTAAATTCAGTACAGCTACCAAGTCGTGAGGATGTTGACTGCTACATTCCACCCGCTGTTCCAAGAGGTCCCATATATTTTGTCTAGAGTTAAGATTTGGTGGTTTAGGGGGGCAGTCGATATACGGTAGTATTCGTCAAACCAAGAAAGTATGCGCGTAGCCCTGCACGGCTCTTGACATCTTAGAAGACAATGGCGTCCACAGCATAGTCGTTATGAAGATATAGCAGATAGGATAACACTTGTCATAGAGAATGTTGAAATAAACATGCTGGCACATGTTCATGGTGAGCTGAACGAGTGGGCCCAATTAATATTTCAAAAACCACCACCAAAACATCACAGAAGCACCTCCAGCCTGAACAGTCTCACACATTACAGGTAACACGCCTCATTGGGCCGTTCCGATACATTGCGTCATTTGAAAAGAGGAAAAATTGCGACTCGTTGGACCACAAAACGCGCCACTAGCTGGCTATCTACTGCCCAATTTCTGTGTTACTTGGTCCACTGGAAATGTGCAGCATTTCTTATCAATGGCCTTCTGCAAGGTACCCGACTCCAAATATCCATTTAATACAATTCCCTTCGCAATATTCGCTCAGAAAAGAATTTTGATGGACCTTCGGTCACTAGTAGCAGTGGTTCCCGTCGTGTTGGTTATTGATTGTATTTGACTAATTGTGGCACTTATCTTCCGTCCATATCGGGTAGGATGTTTTTCCAACCACTGTTCTCATTCGTTGTTACGTGGCTCCATTTGGTACACTGCTCCTCTTAGATATGTTGGGGACTCCACGTTCTTAGAGCAACAAATCGGTAGCCTTATTCTAGATGTCGTCATCGTCACTTCCAAGTGAGGTAGTTACTTTCTGCAATTCTGTCGCGTCTTCTCATTGACTCATCTTATTATGCCTACTCTGATTACACACAACCGACTGACACACACACATCGCTTCTCTGCTATGACGTCAGCGATGGATGACCAAGTAACTGCCTGGTTCCACCACAGCCCTCCAAAGCGACTGATGTGTTCCTTCATGGAGGTTACCTACGTTTTGTCATTTGATTATATATTACTGTATAACAAAGCACCCAATAAGACTTTGACGTTTATTCAATGCCGGTGCAGGGTTAGTCGTTGTTCACGTTATTGTAATTTTATTTCCCGTTAGTTGTCTTTCTCGAAATTTCGCTGTTATTTGCCGGTGAATGTAGCACAGTGATTCTACATGACTGGTCTGCTATCCACATATGCCGGCCGAAGTGGCCGTGCGGTTAAAGGCGCTGCAGTCTGGAACCGCAAGACCGCTGCGGTCGCAGGTTCGAATCCTGCCTCGGGCATGGATGTTTGTGATGTCCTTAGGTTAGTTAGGTTTAACTAGTTCTAAGTTCTAGGGGACTAATGACCTCAGCAGTTGAGTCCCATAGTGCTCAGAGCCATTTGAACCATATCCACATATGTAGGGTGGACCTTAAATAGTGGCAAAACTGCTGTGGAGACACTATGAGATGGAATCTACTGTTGTCGCTGATAGCACACGTTGTTGACATACCCACCTTACCTCCGAACAAATGGACTCGCCCGTCCCACGTCACCGGCTTGCACACAATCGAGGGAAAAACAGTCACTTGTGAGCGAGCGGTCTAACGTAACGGTGTCACTACGTTTCCGAAACAGAAACAACTGAGTTGGATCAAGTTGAATGTGCCAGAGGTCGTACAACACGACAGTGTCATCAAGGTCTTCAAGAGGCGTGCGGTGAATCGGCATTCCCGTACAGAAAAGTGGCACGTTGGGAAAAGTCTTCAACGAAAGTCGGCAAACTGTGGCAGACATGCATCGGGCAGGTCGTCCTAGCGTCTCTGAAGAAGTAGTGGATGCTGTTGTCGCGTTAGTGGACAGTAATCGACGGCATACGATTCGTGAGCTCGCCCACGAAACCGGATTAGCGCATGCAAAGGTGCTTCGCGTTCTGAAGGAAGGCCTGGGCAGGCGAAAAATTGCATCACGATGGGTTCCGCATGACTTGATGGAAATGCAGAAATAGATGCGTTACGACGCTGCTCAGACGCACTTGGAGCGCTATGAGCGCGAAGGAGAGGCTTTCTTACGCCGTATCATATCACTGGATGAGATATGGGCCACATCATACGAACCAAACTGAAAGCCAGTCCAACGAATGGCGTCATTATGAGTCGCCGCGAAAGTCGAAAGTGCATCAGAGCCCCAGTATGGTGAAAGTTATGGTGATTCTCGTGTACGACTGTGATGGTGTTATCCTAATGCATTACGTTCCTCCACGGCAGACCGTCAATGCACAGTATTACTGTTCGTTTTTGGAGCATCACCTGCGACCAGCTTCGCGAAAGAAGCGGCGACACTCTCTGCGCAACCCATCCATTATTTTGCACGACAATGCGCGGGCGCATACAGCGCAAGCTGTAGCTGCTCTGTTCGGTCGATGGGACTGGGAAATACTGTACCATCCACCATACTCCCTGGACTTAAGTCCTTGTGACTTTGATTTGTTTCCGAAGACGAAGGAGCCACTTCGTGGCATTCGCTTCAGAACTGTTCCAGCGATTCGAGAGGCAGTAGACAGCTCCATTCGCACCATCAACAGAACAGGCTCTGCTAATGGTATATTACGCCTTCCACATCGCTGGCAACGGGTTCTACACAACGCTGGTGACGACCTTGAGGAACGGAACAGGTGCAGACTTGTAACTCTTTTGTATCGGTTGTGAATAAATAGTTTCCACTATTTGAGTTCCAACCCTCATATAAATTTGGCAGAGAGATCATAGAACCACTGCCAGTAACTCCTCAACCTGCGCTGCTCGATGCGGTCTCGCATTGTCATCCATAAAGTTGAATTCAGGCCCAAACGCACCACTGAAAAGATGCACATGTGGTATGACTACAGTGTCACAGTAATGGTGACCGGTGAGTGCGCCCATACAACATTCTGCCTGCTCACACCATACCAAATACACCGCCTAAACGATCGTGTTGGACAATACTAGACGTACCCTCATATGGCGAGAGGTGAGAGCACGTAATGCACCGAGGAGGAGCTCTTGGAACGAGAGTGTAATGGGTGAAGGAAGTAGCCTGGTCGTTCCACCGACTTAAACGCTATCGAAAACTTACTGGATGGGGTGCGGAGAAGTACTGCACCACGTCCACAACCACCAATGACCATCCAACAGCTGTCAATCGCGCTGTGGGACAATGGAACGCCCTGCCACAAGAACTTCTTACCAACTTAGTGGCCAGCGTGGGAAAACCTTGCAGAGCGTACATTATCGTCCGTGGTGACCATACACCCTATTACGAACCATGTCTGACCTTTTGTAATGTCCTGGGGGCCATCATCAATCTTGATGACTTCAGTGTAAATATTGTGTTTCGAAAAAAGTGTTCGTCACCTTCTGTCAGTCATCATACATTGTTGTAAAGAATGGTAGCTAACTTTAAATATAGATAAATGTAAATTAATGCACATGAATAGGAAAAAGAATCCCGTAATGTTTGAATACTCCATTAGTAGTGTAGCGCTTGACACAGTCACGTCGATTAAATATTTGGGCGTAACATTGCAGAGCGATATGAAGCGGGAAAAGCATGTAATGGCAGTTGTGGGGAAGGCGGATAGTCGTCTTCGGTTCATTGGTAGAATTTTGGGAAGATGTGGTTCATCTGTAAAGGAGACCGCTTATAAAACACTAATACGACCTATTCTTGAGTACTGCTCGAGCGTTTGGGATCCCTATCACGTCGGATTGAGGGAGTACATAGAAGCAATTCAGGGGCTGGCTGCTAGATTTGTTATTGGTAGTTTTGATTATGACGCGAGTGTTACGGAAATGCTTCAGGAACTCGGGTGGGAGTCTCTAGAGGACAGGAGGCGTTCTTTTCGTGAATCGCTACTGAGGAATTTAGAGAACCAGCATTTGAGGCTGACTGCATTACAATTTTACTGTCGCCAACTTACATTTCGCGGAAAGACCACAAACATAAGATAAGAGAGATTAGGGCTCGTACAGAGCCATATAGGCAGTCATTTTTCCCTCGTTCTGTTTGGGAGTGGAACAGGGAGAGAAGATGCTAGTTGTGGTACCAGGCACCCTCCGCCATGCACCCTACGGTGGATTGCGGATTATGTATGTAGATGTAGATACATACTTTCTATGTATGGTCCAAGTTTCATCGAGATATGTTGCTTGGCAGTGAGACATCACGTGAAAGTTACTTTCGTCCATGAGTTTTGGACACCACTGTGCATGTGTTTCACTGCATAAGCTCTGGAATGGCGTTACAACACGTTACCATTGTACCCCTGCCGTAACAATAACTTCTATCCATTTGTGAACAGTTTCGGAAAAGCATCGGCTCTCTTTACGTCATTGTATTGCTTGCTATTCATCTACCATGCACCTCCCTCCGACGTGCAGCTCACGGTCGTCGTTAATGAAGTATGAAGGCGTGCTGAAAAGTAATGTCTCCGAATATCTTATTTAAAAATTGCTTTTTGAAGAAAAGAAACGTTATTAACATTCTACATATTTACAGTCTTCTGACGCTAGTGTGCCCCGAATTGTAACGTGCAATATGACGGTGTGTAGTGAAACTATGTCGGTGGGTGAGAAACAGCGTGCTGCAATCGAGTTTCCAATGCGAAGAGGTCGTCCACACACGGAGCACTGTCTCCTTCAGCATTACAATGCCAGACCACGCACGTGCGCTGCGACATCTGCAACAGTCAGACGCCTTGGGTTCACCGTCATCGATATTCCTCCATACAGTCGTGACTTGGCCCCATTCCACTTTCATCTGTTTGCAAAACTTAAAAGACACCTTCGATTGCTTGACTTTGATAGTTATGTGGCGGTGCAAGGAGGGGCAAGGCTACAGCCCCGTCAGACATTTTACAGTGACGGTGTCAACAAACTGGTCTTTCGTCGGGAGAAACTATTTTGAGAAATAAACGTGTAGACATGAAAAATAAATATGCAGAATGTTAATCATGCTTCTTTTATTTAAAAATCTATAGAAATTTTCTCTTAAAAAAATGTGCAGGCATTATTGTATTTTCCAGCACGCCCTCGTAATTGTATATAAGTGGTCTCTGCGTGTTCTGTTGACAGTTCCTCAACATTACATTTACCGTGAATGTGATGCATGGAACAAGTAACTAACTCACTAAAAAGTATATCTCGCCACCTTCTTGAAACGGCTTTGTCCTAAACCAGAATGCACTCTGCCCCACATTGCAACAAACATAATAAGGGAGAGGTTCAAATGACCCTGAACACTATGGGACTTAACATCTGAGGTCATCAGTCCCCTAGAACTTAGAACTGCTTAAACCTAGCTAACCTAAGCACATCACACACATCCATGCCCGAGGCAGGATTCGAACCTGCGACGGTAGCGGCGACGCAGTTCCAGAACCGATCGTCACAACGGCCGGCCATAAGGGAGAGGACACACGGTAAAAATCTCAGACCTTCTCTTATTTTGAGAACAACGGCCGTCCTATTTCATTTCGTGACTCAGAGCCTCACTAGAAAACTTCGGAATGATACCCATTGAATGAGTTTTTACATAAAACGTTCGCAGGCATTACTTTTCAACACGCCCTAGTAGAAGTAGATGGTGTGCCAAGGTAGGGCTCATGAGGTCGTGTGGGTTCCACCTTAGGTGGCACAAACATATACACACACACACACACACACACACACACACACACACACATACACATACATTGTGTAAAACATCAGTCGCATTCATATCTTCGACACAAAAGAGCCAGTCATTAGCTTATCGTTATTCAAATTCACGCTTCTTTAGTGATACTGAATGACATGGGATGGATTTGGCTGTTGTCCTAAGCTGGTGAATGGTGTTAGTGAGAATTCCTGATATCGTCCAGCGTTCGTATTTTTTTAAAGTTCGTTAATCTCGATTGGTTTCCTAATTCCACCATACGAGTCGCAGTTAAATATAACGTGGTGTGCTGTTCCCCTATGATTACACTAGTATATCACAGTGTTTGCTGTTGCAACCCTACAGGTGAAATGGATTGGGAACTCGTTGTAGTAAACAGAGATATTACGTGCAAGAGCACAAGGCCCTTAAACAATTTTCATAATCAAGCTGATCTCTGAGCTCACCGCATTGTGTAAGATCTAGAGATATAAAACTGTAGTGGACTACCGTAGACTATCACAAGTGTAGACTACAGTAATTTTCCTAGTAGTTTTGTTCAGTTAAGGTCATACCTGCGTTACCTGTGTGTTAGGTTGTTGCATACCTAGTAGGCGTTACCTCATAAGGATTGCCTTCTTTATGTATGCGTTTAATGTCTTACTAGATTGTCCTAAAAACTGGAAGTAGTGGATTTTCTAGAAACAGAGAATATACAGGGTGTTACATAAAGGTATGGCCAAACTTTCAGGAAACATTCCTCTCACACAAAGAAAGAAAATATGTTATATGGACATGTGTCCAGAAACGCTTACTTTCCAAGTTAGAGGTCATTTTATTACTTCTCTTCAAATCACATTAATCATGGAATGGAAACACACAGCAACAGAACGTACCAGCGTGACTTCAAACACTTTGTTACAGGAAATGTTCAAAACGTCCTCCGTTAGCGAGGATACGTGCATCCACCCTCCGTCGCATGGAATACCTGATGCGCTGATGCAGCCCTGGAGAATGGCGTATTGTATCACAGCCGTCCACAATACGAGCACGAAGAGTCTCTACATTTGGTACCGAGGTTGCGTAGACAAGAGCTTTCAAATGCCCCCATAAATTAAAGTCAGGAGGGTTGAGGTCAGGAGAGCGTGGAGGCCATGGAATTGGCCCGCCTCTACCAATCCATCGGTCACCGAATATGTTGTTGAGAAGCGTACGAACACTTCGACTGAAATGTGCAGGAGCTCCATCGTCCATGAACCACATGTTGTGTCGTACTTGTAAAGGCACATGTTCTAGCAGCACAGGTAGAGTATCCCGTATGAAATCATGATAATGTGCTCCATTGAGCGTAGGTGGAAGAACATGGCGCCCAATCAAGACATCACCAACAATGCCTGCCCAAACGTTCACAGAAAATCTGTATTGATGACGTGATTGCACAATTGCGTGCGGATTCTCGTCAGCCCACACATGTTGATTGTGAAAATTTACAATTTGATCACGTTGGAATGAAACCTCATCCGTAAAGCGAACATTTGCACTGAAATGAGGATTGACACATTGTTGGATGAATCATTCGCAGAAATGTACCCGTGGAGGCCAATCAGCTGCTGATAGTGCCTGCACACGCTGTATATGGGACGGAAACAACTGGTTCTCCCGTAGCACTTTCCATACAGTGACGTGGTCAACGTTACCTTGTACAGCAGCAACTTCTCTGACGCTGACATTAGGGTTATCGTCAACTACACGAAGAATTGCCTCGTCCATTGCAGGTGTCCTCGTCGTTCTAGGTCTCTTCCAGTCGCGAGTCATAGGCAGGAATGTTCCGTGCTCCCTAAGACGCCGATCAATTGCTTCGAACTTCTTCCTGTCGGGACACCTTCGTTCTGGAAATCTGTCACGATACAAACGTACCGCGCCACGGCTATTCCCCCGTGCTAATCCACACATCAAATGGGCATCTGCCAACTCCGCATTTGTAAACATTGCACTGACTGCAAAACCACGTTCGTGATGAACACTAACCTGTTGATGCTACGTACTGATGTGCTTGATGCTAGTACTGTAGAGCAATGAGTCGCATGTCAACACAAGCACCGAAGTCAACATTACCTTCCTTAAATTGGGCCAACTGGCGGTGAATCGAGGAAGTACAGTACATACTGACGAAACAAAAATGAGCTCTAACATGGAAATTAAGCGTTTCCGGACACATGTCCACATAACATCTTTTCTTTATTTGTGTGTGAGGAATGTTTCCTGAAAGTTTGGCCGTACCTTTTTGTAACACCCTGTATAATGGGCTGGGAAATCTAAGGACCATCTTTGTTCTATATAGTTCTCCTCCTGTCTGTTACTTAAAAGTAAATATTATTTATAGCAAAATTGAAACTGACAATGTTCAATTCAGTTTTTATTCGAAAATTGTTTATTTGTAACTCAAAACAGAGGGACTTTGTAAGAAAAATAAACAAGACAATGCATATTTATCATACAGCGCTAGAAAACGCAATTTCCTCGATAAAAAGCTAAAAATTAAGAAAAAAAACATAAAACAAAATATATCAAACATCGCTTCAATACTGCGTCTAACTTATATAAAACATGTTTCTGTTATTCACAAACAGCTTTCGGATTTATCAGTAATAACAGGAAACTCTTGTCTGAACACGATGAAGAATATTAAACTGAGTACAAAATAACAACAATAATTACATATTTTTATGCTTGTGTATTAAACTGTACTTACATCAAAGGCATTTGCTTTTGTTACGGCGGTAAATACTTTTTATTACTTGTAAAATGGAATGCTGTCTACTCCCTGAACTTACGTCTTTCAGTGCTCTGTCAAACTCTTCACGCATTATCATACCTCCCATTTCATCTTCATCTACATTCTCTTCCATTTCTATAATACTGTCCCGAAGAACATCGCCCTTGTATAGACCCTCTATATACTCCTTCCACCTTTCTGCTTTCCCTTCTTTGCTTAGAACTGGGTTTCCATCTCAGTTCTTGATATTCATGCAAGTGATTCTCTTTTCTCCAAAGGTCTCTTTAATTTTCTTGTAGACAGTATCTATCTTACCCATAGTGATATGCGCCTCTACATCCTTACATTTGTCCTCTAGCCATCCCTGCTTAGCCATTTTGCACTTGCTGTCGATCTCATTTTTGAGACGTTTGTATTCCTTTTTTCCTGCTTCATTTACTGCATTTTTATATTTTCTCCTTTAATCAATTAAATTCAATATCTCTTCTGTTACCCAAAGATTTTATTAGCCCTCGTCTTTTTACCTACGTGATCCTCTGCTGCCTTCACTATTTCATCTTGAAACGTCCCCTTAGAAAAATTTATGAGTTACTGTGCTGGAAAACCTCTTACGTTATTTGCTTTTAAAACAGCTGAGCAAAACTGAACGTACTCAGTCATTACTCTCTTTACTTATTCTGATCATCACTAAACTGACACACAATATTTTTAGCGCAACGCAATCTGACTTTTAATAATCCCTACAAAAGAAAGGCCATGGCTAAGAATAACCTATATCTTTCATGAATCACTTACCTCACAAAAATCTTCGTTACTCGAACACTACTGCAATATAGCGAGCGCCAATACTGTCAGCTAAATAAAAGATTCTAACTATTGAAGGCACTAACTACTGACAGGCATAGTTAGCAAATGAAAGATTTTGATAGAGAACAAACAATGTATTCACTTTAATAGTGTTCAAAAGTCATTATATATATCAGTTCATGACATCCAGTCTTACAAATTTACTGTCTCTGATGAACACACGTCCAGATCATCCGCTCTCAAAACTCCGCCATCTCTCTCCCCACATCCACCACTGCTGGCGGCTCACCTCCAACTGCGCAACGCTACGCGCAGTTCACATCCAACTGCCCAACACTACAATAGCAAATTCCAACAATGCAAACCAGCCACAGTCAGTGATTTTCATATAGAGCGCTACATGTCGTTACCAACATAAAAACCTAAACAGCCTACTTACAATCTCTCAAAGCTACCCATTCTGCTTCTGTATTTCTTTCTCCCATTCTTGTCAATCATTCCCTAATGCTCTCCCTGAAACTCTCTACAACCTCCGGTTCTTTCAGTTTATCCAGGTCCCATCTCCTCAAATTTCCACCTTTTTGCAGTTTCTTCAGTTTTAATCTACGGTTCATAACCAATAGATTGTAGTCAGAGTCCACATCTGCCCTTGGAAATGTCTTACAACTTAAAACCTGGTTCCTGAATCTCTGTCTTACCATTATATAATCTATCTGAGACCTTCTAGTATCTCCAGGCTCCTTCCATGTATACAACCTTCTTTTATGGTTCTTGAACCAAGTATTAGCTACGATTAAGTTATGCTCTGTGCGAAATTCTACCAAGCGGCTTCCTCTTTCATTGCTTTCTTAAGGATATAAAATACATACTGGAGGAACACAAAATGATGTGCGGTTCTAATTATGTGTAAAACAAACAACCAAAGAAATAAAAACAAAAGAGAGGTCGTTGGCTTCAGTTTCTCCTTTATACGTTCATTTATGTTTCTTTTCCTACCAGTGCTACCAACATTAACGGTAATCCTACCACCTGCTACGTCATTTACTTAGTGACAGAGCACAGCTCTAGGCTACTCAGATGTTGACAAACTCGTGGTAAGCCTGTCCCGGCACTGTGGGCGCTGCCTCGGGGGAACGGCCTGGCCCGCTCTGGCGCAGACTGGAGAGAGGTTCTCGGCCCGGCACTTCCTCGTGCCGCTCACGGCGGCCGCTCATTTGCCGCGCGCCTATGTATTAGTCTGGCCCAGCGTTACGTCAGCTGCCCGCCTCGGAAGGAGCTTTCCTGTTCCGCGTAAGGCCCCGCTCCGCTCAGCACGCGCGTGCGCGATCCCTCATTAAGGAAACTGGGCCACGCCGCACAGAGGAAAGTTGCTCACGTAATCATAAGTGCCCGCCGCAGCTAATTATGATGGCACTCAAAACCGGCTTGTCCTCCGACGTTTACGCCTACTGTATACAATGACGCCCACAAAACGTCACCAGAAGATGAGGCACTGTACAAAGATACGTAGCTCTGCTGCTTGTAATAACTCTAAGTGGTCTCAACTTTATACAGGGTGATTGAGCTGGCCCTCCTGCTGGGTTTCAAGCAACCCAAAACGCCTTCAAATACTACGCTCAACGTTTTCATATGCTCGCTCTCTCGCTTACTACGCACAAATTATTAGTCCTACAGAAAAAATTAGCAGGAACGTATTGTTAAAAACGTTATGTACTGAAATGATATACGTTTTCGCTGGAGGCCACTGTTTTCGAGTCATTCGAAAGAACCTACCAGAGTGACCTTCAGACACTGTAATGACACATTCCGACGCAGATACATACAATACCTTAAAGTCTACGCCAAAGATTAAATTGAGAGAAATGTAGAATATAATCTCTGTAATGTTCATATTGGATTCTCTTTTGTTTCATACTCCAAGAAGGAGTTAAGATACACTTTCGATTGTTACCTTGTAAGGGATGGACGTAATGTTTGGTGTGTGCGGAAAGGCAGCCATCTTGTTAGTATTTATGGTTTGCGGGACGAGCAGAGCAAGTCTTATTGTCTTGTGAATAAAAAATGGTGAGAAGTATGTAAGTTTTACGAGAATTATTTAAAGCGGCGTAGAATTGTATTCCTTTGATTCCACCGTCTTCGTGAAGGAAACCGATGCCGTATTAGGAAGAAACACATGGTCAACAAAGAGAAGAACATCGATGGCGACTAATGAATTAATATTGTGGCAGAAGGACTAATTCTACGTCTAAGGTGAGAACTCTAAATAAATCAACAATGACGTAGAATTCAAAAATATTATTAATCGGAATTGTAAATTATATTTCAGGCAAATTTCATGCAGCACTTATAAAATAAATAAAATAAAATAAAATATTAATTATTAATTATGTATGATAGTGATTGGATGTAATTAATATTTGCTTATCTGGAACGTGGACGTTTAATTATTCGGTATCCGACGCTTGACAATGGCTTTTTCGTAAATGTAATGTTATTCGTAGCTGACCGTGAAATAAGACTCAAATAATCGGACTTCGTATTTAAATCGTTTCCAAAGATTGCTGCCGTAGGTGC
The DNA here is from genome assembly GCF_023864345.2 of Schistocerca serialis cubense. Taxonomy (NCBI): domain Eukaryota; kingdom Metazoa; phylum Arthropoda; class Insecta; order Orthoptera; family Acrididae; genus Schistocerca; species Schistocerca serialis. Next base: position 855,646,113 of record NC_064639.1, on the reverse strand, counting down.
GGACTCAAATCTAAATCTCAATATTAGAATAATTTGCCAGCCATGTCAATACGTCGTACAGAGGTGACTACTAAACATAAAAAGTTTACACAGTTAGTTAAATCAGATATATTCAACGAATAAGCCTACAGTTAAATAATTCTACTTACTTTCATAGATATAAATTCTTTACAGAATCGAGTGCCTAGTAAGATTGCAACTCGCAGTGTTCTTACATAACATCAAATATGGCGGTGTGCCAGTTAATAAAATATACGTGCTACCCGCCCTAGTTGTTGTACATGACCTCTCCTTCTTAATGAAACATAAGAGTATCGTAATTGTGTTTTGTTTTATCAGCGACACAGCGTTGCAGTTCTGTGCCATAGGCTTTATTTATTTGTCACAGATTAATTATTTAATTAAGATTTCGCGTTTCCGAGGAAATCACGCACGGCATGCAAATGTGCCTTTATACACTGAATTTGTCTGCATTCAAGCCGGTCAATACAGTCCGTAAAAAAGCCTTTCAGAAATTCTAAAGTTACAGTTCCATATCCGTATTTTTTTCTCTTTTCAAAAAAAATCAATAAATTTAATTTTTTTATTTATTTCGCCACAACACACCTACACCCCCATACTCATCTCTGACGAGTCAGCATTTCTAGTATTTTGTCAATACAAATAGCATTAATTTTGGATTACAGAAAAATTTGCATCTGTGAAAAAATACCGCTCAAATACAAATACTTCTTCTGAACACTGTGTCTCTGTGTGTCAACTCGAATTACACTCAGCTATTTTACCATACAGACATTGAAAGAAATAAACATTTTTGTGTTAGGTGTGTGGTACCACATTGTTTCGCCACATAATCTTTCCAGCGTATACACAGAGTTGAACAATGCAGACACAAACTTTGTGCCGTGTCGGGACTCGAACCATACCAACTGCAGTGATCTACCGTCTGCGACACTCGGTATAAATTATGGACCAACTGAAAGGGAAACAGGATCGTATTGCTAACTGAGAACTTGCGTCAGTCTGTGAGTCTCGATAGGGATGTTTGGCCTTAGAGCACTGCCCTCGAAATCCAGTGTCAGCATTAGAATTATGTTCCAACACATAAGTTTAGTGTGTAACACTGCCACACATACTGTAAGTTGCATTTCGCAAGGAACATTCAACCCAGACTGCCTTAATACGTCAACATTAAAAGTTCTGAATACCAAAATACGAGTAGCTCCAGCTCAAAATTTTTTGTGAATATTTCGATGAAAATGGGCTACACAAATTGCAAACTTTTGTCTAGAAGAACCGTAGTTGTGTTAGTGATAAATGATAGCCCCATGGCAGGTTGAACAAACACAGTAGAAGGGTGTGAAGAACAACTCGATTAATCGAGGTAGGAAACAGTCATTTGGTGGGTGGGATTTGATTAACAGAGCTGTACAAATTGTGATCGTAGATGCACTATTGTTCTTCAAGTGTGGGAACGACAGTCATTTAATTAACAATAAGAAAATTCAGTCCTTTTTGTGAACAAAAATAATTACTCGTAACAGGAATAGAGCTGCAGATGGAGACAGAGATACTTCTTTCAAATTATTATATCATATCCCAATAACAGCTGAAAAGTTTAAGAAATAAGAAAGAGGACAGTCATCTATGACATTCGATATCATACACTGGAAGAAACTCATTCTACAATTTATTAAATTGTAGAAATTCAGCTACGTTTACATTTCGTATTATCGCAAGTCACTGAGATAAAGTAATTAACATATTTTCACCTATTTTCTTTCACTAATGTCACGGGGATTAAAGTACTGAAGTGCCTCATCCTCAAGACGCTTTTTTAATATCACTGACTTACATACCGAGAATAATGCACAGATTACTTGCGTACGCTATTGATGGAAGTCATTGTAAGTAACCTGCCACATTTCACAATAATTAATAATGTCCGCAGTTCAGGCTCTAGGCATACCTTAGATCAAATTGGTAACCAACAACTTTGCCCATAGATAGCCTCTTAACGACTTTTAACATTACACAACAGCTCGACCTTCACGCTACATGTCGTCGATGAACAAAGCGAATCTTGCTTATTCTTCCATCGGCTACGTAAAGACACACGATCGCATGGCTGCAATCCATAGCACAATAGCTGGAACGACAACAGAATTAAGGAAAAAGTAAAGTATATATTGCACAAAACTTTCCACAGCCTGCGTGTCAGCGTTACTGGTTTTTTTATTGAACCTGCTACTTATTTGGCCTTGGTGGGTTGATTCACCTCTCTGCTTTTAGCGTTGAATGTCATTTTATTCCGTAGCCCGCGATGGCACACTGGCAGCGTTACAGTTTCCGATCTTCGGGGAAAAGCGTTTAATGGTACAAACACAGTTTTTTTTAATTTTAAAAAGATCAAAATTTTTACACATCTTGTAAAAAAGGTTCAAAGCATGATTGCTTATTGATATTAAAAACTGTTTCTTGCTTTCAGAAACGAGAGTTTACGATGAGGTAAACTATGAAAGCAAAGCACTTCACCAAGAAAGAACAGACGTGAATCGGTAGAGGCTAGGTTTGGAGGAGGAGGCTTAAGTGATTCTAGTGAGCACCACAGAATGGTGTAGTAATGGCGCTGATGTGTTGGTGATTGGGGAAGCGTTGTTTGGAAGACTGGGTGGTTGGAGGAAAGGGACTGGGATTGGGATATAAGAGGATGGAGATTAGGCTATGATTACGAGGAGGATATCTAACAAGATAAATGCAAGGAAGTATTTCACTGCCAAGGAAGAGGGTGAGGAGTGGTTTAGAGCTGTGTTAAAAATAGATCTGGAGGGTAAACGGCTGTATGGTTGGCGGGACATGTTTATTTAGTTTGACAGCATACCAGTTTTAGATACTTCAGGAGAAGCGGTGAGGTTAACAGTTTTTATTTGGCAGCACCTAAGTGAAGGAGCTATAAATTTCGTTTTCTGAAATATTAAAGTACCTCAACTTAGTAATTCCTTGACTCTGGTACTGCTAGCGTTAGTTCGTAAGGCATGTGGAGGCTACTTAGCTTATAAACTGATGAGTTACTTCGTAATAGGGTTAGAACTGAGGATAAGTTGTTAGCAAATCCGAAATCAGACGAATGTGAAGAAAACAGGCAATCGGTATGCTAAAAGACTGATACTGACACGGTGATCGTAGTTATCGTTCTTACATAAAATGTATAACTTTGACAAGGATCTGGTTTTTCCAGACGAGATTGCGAAATGTATAGGGTATGCGTATGCGGCTTGGTTAATGTGGACCAGGAGGGAGGTAAATTCGATGAGTTGGTGAAGGACCTGGAGGGAGAGACTGAAGCTGGATGGAGCAGGTTTTCACACAATACTGGTATAGAATGTGAGTGACATCAGTGGTTTATAGTTATTGTGTATGGTAAAGGTATACAATTCACACATTCGCCCACTAAATATTTTTAGAGAGGTAAAAGAAATGAGCCCCCTTGAAGATTTTTGTAGGACTGATAAAAGGATGACAGCACTCGTGTGTACCCAGTGCGTCAATTAATAAGTATCGGTAACTTGCAGCTAATACTTTCAACACAGGAAAAAAAAACAGATTTTTTTACGACTTTCGGAGAGAATGAGAACATGTGCGAAAATACGGTGGGGTAGAGTGTTGTACGTGGAAGATAGTGTAGTTGGGAACACATGATTTTCCCTGGTCATTACATCAATCTAGCGACAAATTTTAGAATCACATGAGGGAACACACACTAGACACCGTCAAAAGCAGTTTCTGGCACTTTCTACAGTTTTTGTTGTTGTTAGGCATGAAGTTATGTCTTGTGCAGCGTTCATAAATATTGCGATTCTACATATTTAAGTGCTGTGTACTATATTGAAGCTATTTGAAGGATACTGTTAATTCGTTAGTTGCAGAGCTATATGGTGAGAAAAATTCCGTATATGTTTAAAACTAGCTACGTAACGTGTGGACGGTTAAGCCACAATTCGTCATTCCTTGCCATCTTGTACATTGAAACAGATGAAGGTCTTTCACCGTGGAACACGTGATATTTCCAAACGAACAGTGTTTCTTTAATGTACACTCCTGGAAATGGAAAAAAGAACACATTGACACCGGTGTGTCAGACCCACCATACTTGCTCCGGACACTGCGAGAGGGCTGTACAAGCAATGATCACACGCACGGCACAGCGGACACACCAGGAACCGCGGTGTTGGCCGTCGAATGGCGCTAGCTGCGCAGCATTTGTGCACCGCCGCCGTCAGTGTCAGCCAGTTTGCCGTGGCATACGGAGCTCCATCGCAGTCTTTAACACTGGTAGCATGCCGCGACAGCGTGAACGTGAACCGTATGTGCAGTTGACGGACTTTGAGCGAGGGCGTATAGTGGGCATGCGGGAGGCCGGGTGGACGTACCACCGAATTGCTCAACACGTGGGGCGTGAGGTCTCCACAGTACATCGATGTTGTCGCCAGTGGTCGGCGGAAGGTGCACGTGCCCGTCGACCTGGGACCGGACCGCAGCGACGCGCGGATGCACGCCAAGACCGTAGGATCCTACGCAGTGCCGTAGGGGACCGCACCGCCACTTCCCAGCAAATTAGGGACACTGTTGCTCCTGGGGTATCGGCGAGGACCATTCGCAACCGTCTCCATGAAGCTGGGCTACGGTCCCGCACACCGTTAGGCCGTCTTCCGCTCACGCCCCAACATCGTGCAGCCCGCCTCCAGTGGTGTCGCGACAGGCGTGAATGGAGGGACGAATGGAGACGTGTCGTCTTCAGCGATGTGAGTCGCTTCTGCCTTGGTGCCAATGATGGTCGTATGCGTGTTTGGCGCCGTGCAGGTGAGCGCCACAATCAGGACTGCATACGACCGAGGCACACAGGGCCAACACCCGGCATCATGGTGTGGGGAGCGATCTCCTACACTGGCCGTACACCACTGGTGATCGTCGAGGGGACACTGAATAGTGCACGGTACATCCAAACCATCATCGAACCCATCGTTCTACCATTCCTAGACCGGCAAGGGAACTTGCTGTTCCAACAGGACAATGCACGTCCGCATGTATCCCATGCCACCCAACATGCTCTAGAAGGTGTACGTCAACTACCCTGGCCAGCAAGATCTCCGGATCTGTCCCCCATTGAGCATGTTTGGGACTGGATGAAGCGTCCTCTCACGCGGTCTGCACGTCCAGCACGAACGCTGGTCCAACTAGGCGCCAGGTGGAAATGGCATGGCAAGCCGTTCCACAGGACTACATCCAGCATCTCTACAATCGTCTCCATGGGAGAATAGCAGCCTGCATTGCTGCTAAAGGTGGATATACACTGTACTAGTGCCGACATTGTGCATGCTCTGTTGCCTGTGTCTATGTGCGTGTGGTCCTGTCAGTGTGATCATGTGATGTATCTGACCCCAGGAATGTGTCAATAAAGTTTCCCCTTCCTGGGACAATGAATTCACGGTGTTCTTATTTCAATTTCCAGGAGTGTATTAACAATTTTCCCTATCTTGCCTAGCAACAATTAACGTCAATGACATACGTGCACGGCAGAAACTGGCTATGCTCTAAGATACGCTCAACGCAGCGGACATTGACATTGCCCTTCTCCAGGAGGTGCATTTCGAAGATTTCAAAGGACTATTCGCTTACACTTGTGTCTCACATGCATCTGTCACTGGAAGTGGAGTGGCGGTCCTCCTCCGCGAAGATATACTTGCCGAACAAAACGAGTATCTCCCTGATGCCAGAGACATGGCTCTTGCAATCCAAGGAGTCAGACCTTTGCGCCACGTGGATAGGGTCAGTGTCGTGAACGACGTTCTTCGCGGATGAGGTCATACCTCTCTTTACTCGAGGCGCAGGACCCCTTGGCAGGGGATTTCAAATGCACCAAGTGCCCAAGGATCAGTTACCATGTCACTCTCCATGTGTAGAACTTGCCACAATTGTCAGTAACCTCCAGCTTGTGGACTCGCAGGAACACGTTCGTGGCAATCGGTGTGGCTCCACACACTATACTAGCCGTTCATCTAGCCTCATCGATCGGGTGCACATCTGGTGCTCAATTGTCAGGGAACGAGAGCTGTCAAATTGTGGCCCGCAGCGTTTGCCGACCACGCGGCCTATATCTGTACTATCACTCTCGGTCGACAGAGAGTATGGCCCAGCTGTGGTCCATAGAAATTGGATGTGGCTCACCTCGCTTCTCCAGAATATCCGCGGCTCATAGAGGTGATGTGGGACTCCTGCATTCGCCGCGTGGCGCCTACGAGTCTCATCTTTAGTGGTCGTTACCCTTCACCAAGCCTGCCCTCCGACAAACCTTGATTGTCTATGATAGAGACGTGGCAGCATGGAGGTGACATTCCAACCACTGCCATTACAGCTTTCCACGGGAATTTTCCACAGTGCTGCTCGCGCCCGTATGGCAGACTATGGTGAATCGCGCCAAGGCCCAGATCAGCTTCCTCACACGCCACCACGTTCAGCATTAAGGCACAGTGGATCAGGAAGGACCGTTCATGTATCATGTCATTGCATAAAGACGACGCCGGCGACAAGTTTTGCCCCACGTTGTCACGACAGACGATGGACGACGCCTAGATACTCAGCAAGGTATAGGAATAGCTCTTCACGCACACTGCGCTAGGATATACTCAGAACATCGCCATCCGCGGGGGTAATCGCGAAGATCACACAGATCACTTTTGCCACGATTCCCCTGGCTGCGGCAACGTATTTGCTTGATGGTGTAACGGAGGCGGAGGTCCCAGAAACTATACGGACGGTAGCCGCTCATAAGTCGCCGTGACCCGATAACCTCCCTGTGGAGTTCTATCCGGATTTCATGCAACTCCTACAGTGCAACTCATTGGGGCTTTTCTTGTAACACTGCTCGTGCCCATAGATAAACCAGGAGGTGGATCCAGGATCTGGGATTATCACCCGTTGACCCTGCTTAACAGTGACATGAAGATTTTCACTCGACTGCTGGCAGTCATCTCAAGTGAATGGTCCATCATCTCGTTTCACAGGATCGGGCATCGTTAGAAGGCGATCATAGCATCCGCACGGCACTATGTCGGTATCGTGACATGATTCTAATTGCCAAGGCTCGCCAAATGCTTGGGGTCTTTGGTTCCGTCGGCTTCAGCCAGGCCTTTGACATGGCTGACCACGTGTTTTTGTCGGGGTACTACGACAAGTCAGGTACCCGGACGTCACCGTGATGCGCCTTCTTTGTGGTGCAACATCCAAGATTTTGTACAACTGTCGTCTCACGCCGCCAATTCTGATTCAGCGCTCGGTGAGACAGGTCTGTCCCCTCTCAGCCACATTGTACGCCTTCGCTTTGGGACCGCCAAGCAGCGATGACATTCACCGTACACACTTTTTGCTGCTCTTCCTATGCCGATGACCTGGTAGTCCTCCTTCGTGGCGGCGACGATGTCCGCGCAGCACTGACGTAGTACGCGACCTACGGCGCGGCCGCTGGCAGTAGTCTCAATCCCCAAAAATCGCATGCACTCTCCATAGGTAAGGGCCTGCCCAATGGGTGCACCGTCCCCCTACGTGACACGATACGTTTCTTGGACACTGATTTCTCAACTGACCTGCAGTGCTTGATAACCCTTAACTTCAGGCGTCGATCAAACCGGATCACAGCAGGGATAAGCGATCAGCATCTTAGGACTCTAGATACTCTGCAACGGACGCAATATGTCAGCGTCTATTTGGTGGCGCGAATTCCCCATGTAGCGCTCACGCTTCCGATTCCGACATTTCGGACGTCGGTCCAGATTGGCTCGCCTAGGGCTAGAACGCGGAACTTTACCTAACTTTATCTACTGTTCTTTTTACAATCAGTGACTAAATGTCCTTTGATGTAAAATTCTATGGAATCTGGGCGATCAGCCGACAGCTGGCAGCAAAGTTTCACTTAACTACGTAGCTTCGCAAAGTGAAATGAAGTCACCCACCGCCTGTAAAAGACAGATTGATAAATGGCACCAAAACAGCACCTCTGATTTATTGTTTTATGTCATTTTAAAGCAAATGGCACTCTTACATAGAGTATATGCACTAAAGCGCCAAAGAAACTGGTGTAGGTATGCGTATTGAAATACAGAGATAATGTAAACAGGCAGAATACGGCGCTGCGGTCGGCAACGCTTATATAAGACAACAGTTGTTAGACCGATTAATGGCGCTGCAACGGTAGATTATCAAGATTTAAGTGAGTTTGAACGTGGTATTATAGTCGGCGCACGAGCCATGGGACATAGCGTCTCCGAGGTAGTGGTGAAGTGGGGATTTTCCCGTACCATCATTTCGCGAATGTACCGTGAATGTCAGGAATCCGATAAAACATCAAATCTCCGACATCGCTGCGGCCGGAAAAAGATTCTGCAAGAACGGGACCAAAGACGACTGAAGAGAACCGTTCAGCGTGACAGAACTGCAACCCTTCCTCTTATTGCTGAAGATTTCAGTGTTGGGCCAAACAAGTGTCAGCGTGCGAACCATTCAACGGAGCCGAAGGCCCACTCGGGTACCGTTGATGACTGCACGACACAAAGCTTTACGCCTCGCCTGGGCAAATCAACACCGACATTGGACTCTTGATGAATGGAAACGTTTTTCCTGGTCGGACGAGTCTCGTTTCAAATTGTATCGAGCGGATGGACGTGTGGGTACGGAGACGATCTCATGAATCCATGGACCTCGCATGTCAGTAGGGGGCTGCTCAAGATGATGGAGGCTCTTTAATAGTGTGGGGCGTGTGCAGGTTGAAGTGATATGGGATCCCTGATACGTTTAGATACGACTCTGACAGGTGACACGTACGTAAGCATCCTGTCTGATCACCCGCATCCGTTCACGTTCGTTGTGCATTTTGACGGACGTGGGCAATTACAGCAGGGCAATGCGACACCCTACACGTCCAGAGTTGCTACAGGGTGGCTTGAGGAACACTCTTCTGATTTTAATGCTTCCGCTGCCCACCAAACTCCCCAGACATGAATGTTATTTAGCGTATCTGGGCTGCCTTGTAACGTGCTGTTCGGAAGAGATCTCCACCCCGTCGTACTCTTTCGGATTTGTGGACAGCCCTGCAGAATTCATTGTATCAGTTCCCTCAGACATTAGTCGACTCCATGCTATGTCGTGTTGCGACACTTCTGCGTGGTCGCAGGGGACGTAAACGATATGAGGCAGGTGTGCCAGTTTCTTTGGCTCTTCAGTGTATTTAAATGAGGCATTAAATTAAACAGTGTGGCGCGAAGAACGGTGTACATTCTAATTTCTGAGAGATAAGAGACGTAATTCGATGTTAAGGAAATAATGAGACCCAAACAAGAAATAGGTTCTTTTCCTTTACTTTAAAGACACTGCAGTGAGTCAGTTTCTCTGTCTGGAATATTCATCCCTGAAGTTCGTTGCCATTTCTTCCGTCTTCACACAATGTATTTTCGATGAGTTAATGTGGTTTCAATAAAGTTTCCCGGATAGCCAAGCGCATCAACCTGCCACTTTCTGGATTCGAGAAGGCGAATCTGTTCTGGATCGAATCCACAGCACTTATTAATTAACCGACCGGCCAAGATGTGGTTTTTAGGCGCTTTCCCACATCAAACGAGGTAAACAACAGGCTGATTTCCACGTCCCTCCTAAGAGACACACTACCCAAATATCTTGAAAAACGGTCGCACATTTTAACGTGAGATTTACTCTAGAAGCAGGCAGATGGAGTACGCCAATTCCGTTTAGAAAGGAAATGGTGGTGGCGTTCGGGTGATCCCGACTGTGCGCAGACCCAAAGTTTTACCTTCTCTCGGAATGGTCAACTGAGCGTTTCGGTCACTTTTCGAAATAGATAACTGCGGGTGATGTCAATTTTTAAGTCATCTGCGCGCGGAGGAAAACACAAGTTAAGTTGGCACTACAGAGCTGTGTCAAATGAACTCTACATCCTATTATTGACGAAAATGGCCACACCAGACTATCTGCTTTGTGTATAGCTCCTTTGAAATCAGACACAGTTACTTACAGCTGGAACTTAATATCCATATCCTCACAAGCATTTACGATTTCAGTTAATAGTTTTTCATATGTACCTCGTGTTTTGTTAGGCAACAAACAAAATGCTAAGGGGATATACCGATCGGTGTTCGAAACATGAATTGTGAATAACTAATAAAAAAGAATTGCAATAGCAGTTGGAGGTACCACCAACAAAAATTCTTGAGTATCACAAAGCAGTGGTAAATTACATTCAGTGAAAAAGCGCTCGATAGTAAAGTTAAGAATCTTTCATGAGAATCACATTTTCTCTTTGTAACGCTTAAGACAGAAGTTTCCTGCAACACACTATGAACTTAATTTAACATTTTCGGTAATGGCGACAAAATAGTCCAACTGGCTCGATGTTAGTGACGTATTGGCTGGAAATATCGTGTCCATCGGAGAAAACTTCTCTGAGAATAAATGTCATAGATCTCTCACATAATTCGGTAATAGCTTTCCGTTTTACGCTATTGGAAGTTATTTGTCTGTTTAAGTTTTGGAAGGCTTCATAATTGTGACTAACTCAATTAGTAAACAGTATGCGGGATGAAGAATCGTTTAAGTAACAACGCAAAACTCGGAAAAAGTGACTAATGATAAAAGTGCCACCAACAGTTCAAATCAAACGTTTCCAAGTAGCAAATAAAACTCTCGCGTGGAGACGATCTGCTGACGACAACATACCTCACAGCGCGCAGTCGACCTGTTTGGTGAGACATTACTGAACCTGTTCCCACGCATTTGGGCAAACAGTAAACTTTATCGCGCACAGTCGATCCCCAACCGCGGCGTCAGAAACTTCATCCGGCCACCATCTGTCAGTAACATGGCCAAAACCCACATATAAATGCCGATAATATAACGAAAGGGAAAAAGACAAAAGAAGAAGTAGAAGAATTTCGTTTCCATAACTTTTCTTTATACTGGAGGAAATCCAGAAACGTTTTACTGTAGTTAAATTCGAATTAGTAGAACGTGAAAATCTTTCTGCCTTTCTATGTTGTACCGGTTTATTGTCAATGATGACAAAAACCTATCAACAGAACAAAAACGATAACATAAATTCACAAAACATTAATCAGTAGATGTTAATAAAAAAAAAAAAAACACCACAGCTTCTATTGTATGTGTGTTTATTACAGCACAACAAAATGGTTCAAATGGCTCTGAGCACTATGCGACTTAACTTCTGAGGTCATCAGTCGCCTAGAACTTAGAACTAATTAAATCTAACTAACCTAAGGACACCACACACATCCATGCCCGAGGCAGGATTCGAACCTGCAACCGTAGCGGTCGCTCGGTTCGAGACTGCAGCGCCCAGAACCGCACGGCCACTCCGGCCGGCTACAGCACAACAGGTTTCGTTCATAACTAAAATCTTCAGGTAACAAAATATGCCGTTGACATACCTCATGCCTAATCGGTCTACTAAACGCTAAGGGGCACATGATCAAACGTGACGAGCCCTCTTGTTTCAGGTCACAGACCGCCTGGAACAAGTACACCCAAAAACGCGTGCGAGAAACATAACAACATGCTGCCCTCCCCTATATTAATAAACGAATAAACCGGTGCACGGTCACCTGGTCACTGTTGCAATTTGTCTATCCAAAGGCTTTCAGGGCTGACAAATACATGATCTTCTGTATTTCATATAACTGACCGAATTTAAAAATTTAATATCCTACTATAATCTACTCATTAAGAGGTGTAACCATATGTTAAATGCTTAACACAGTAAGCCAAGTAATACTGTTTGAAATTGTGTATACACTCACATTCAGAAAAAAACAGAACACCTTTAACTAACAGAGATAGGGCGTTCATATTCACAGGACTTGTACATTAGTATGTTCGGCAGCAATAATTAGCATTTGAACCCCGAGTTCAAAGTCAACATCGATATCGAGGTGCAACACCACATGCCGGTAAAATGTTCTTGCGGCTCTCGTTGTGGCTATAAACAGAAAGTAATGTACTAGTGTGTCTGGCCGCGCGGGATTAGCCGAGCGGTCTGGGGCGCTGCGGTCATGGGCTGTGCGGCCGGTCCCGGCGGAGGTTCGAGTCCTTCCTCAGGCATGGGTGTGTGGTTTTGTCCTTAGGATAATTTAGGTTAAGTAGTGTGTAAGCTTAAGGACTGATGACCTTAGCAGTTAAGTCCCATAAGAAAAAAAAAAAAAATCTAGTGTGGGTTGAGCAGCCGTGCATGAGGCCTCGCACACGTACGCACGAACAGTACCGTCAAATCAGTGAGTTTGAAAGAGGGCGCATTACTGGTATGAGTGAATGCAATGCAACCATCCAGGAAATTTCTGCTCGTGTGGGACGAAATGTTCCGGCAGCGCAACGGCTGTGTGCCGAATGTTTCACGGAAGGCCGAAGAACACGAAGATATGTGTCAGATCGCACCACGCAGACCATCCCGCGAAAAGAGCGAAACCTCATCCGAATGGGGTTGCAGGACGGATCTGCGTCCTCCTCGGCTCTGGCGCAACAGTGGAACACATCGTATCCTGTCAGTGGTGACAGTCCGTCGCCGATTATTACGACATGGATTACGTGCGTGCCGTCCACTTCTACGCCTACCTTCGACGAATATGCAGAAACATGCTAGACGGGAATGGTGTACGGAACGACATCAATGGGGCAGGAGTGGCATGAGATAGAGTTTCCGGACGAATCCAGGTTCTGTTTGTTTGAAAATGATGGCCGCATTTTGGTTCGCCGCAGACAGGTAGAGCGGCATCACAGTGACTGCATTCACACATTTCGAACAACGCTATTCAAGGCTTTATGGTGCGGGGAGCTATTGGGTGCAACCACAAATCACAGTTGGTCCGTGTTCAGCGTACCGCGATCATTATGACCTACGTGAATGACATCCTGCGACCTGTAGCCATACCTTTTCTGTACAACACGTCAGACACTATTTTTCAGTAAGACACGCCTTGCCACGGTTCGTGCGGCTCCCCCTGTCGAAGGTACGAGTCCTCCCTTGGGCATGGGTGTGTGTGTGTGTGTTGTCCTTAGCGTAAGTTAGTTTAAGTTAGAGTAAGTAGTGTGTAAGCTTAGGGACCTCAGCAGTTTGGTCACATAGAACTTGCCACAAATTTCCAATTTCAGCAAGACAAGGCACTACCACATATTGTGCCGTCTTGCTGCCGCAGGGTGTCAGCCTTTTGCCCTGGCCCGCCAGATCACCAGACTTGTCGTCAATCGAAAAGGTGTGGGATGCGGTGAACAGGCGGTTGCAGCGCTGTGCACAGTGCCAGCCAACACAACTGAACTTTGAAACCAGATGAAGGCAGCATGGATGTCTATATCATAGGACGCCATTCGCACCTTACACACTTCGATGCCACCACGCATAGAGCAGGTCATCAGCACCCGTGGCGGACCCTGTGCCTACTAGGGAACAGACACATAACGAACCGCGGTGACAGAAATCTAAATCATTTCTGCAGAACATACTAATGTACACGTCCTGTGAATATGAACGTCCTACCTCTAGACGTTCAAGGTGTTCTGTTTGCTCTGAACATGAATGTATGTCTTGAAGTGCCGTAACTCACCGCGCGCAAATCACCTGCACTATATTCGTACAGTATTTGAGAATGACAGTAACTTCCAAGAAACTTTACATATAATTTCGAAACTTCACAAAACTACTTCCTGCCGACACCTCCCATCCTCCACCACCCCCTTCCGCCGCGCTCAAAATAATGAAAGAAAATGTTTGTAGCTTATTGCATTTCCACTGTTCAAGCAGTGAAACTACCACATCAGGCAGGACGTTTCAGTTTGTTACCTCCTTACAATCAACTCTTCTCGCAACACATTTTTCTGACACTGTCCACGTGTGTGCATTAACTACTGCCAACCATTTCATCATATGAATGAAATCAGATCGTATCCAGGTATAGCAACCAAGTAATAAAGATCATCTTCCCTAAGAACGTTACACAGCAAAACACAGTATCAGAAGTGAGAGTGCCCCGCAGTCTCTCAGAACCTCCCCGTTTCTCTCAAATTTGTTCTTGGTTTAGGGTCACACTTTAAATTGGTTAGTGTGACGTGGAACAAAATAAATTGTGACATTTCAGTTGGCTCATTATCAAAGAAATGTAAATGAATCAATCTTTGTTCACCATAAACCCCAGCACAATGTTATAAGCTTTCTTCACCACATTCAACCATGGGTCATACATACACTCTCTGCTGCATGCCTACAAAATTAAAGTGAGAAATAAAAATGTGATGGGCGTGCCATCGGGTCATATTTTTGTAGACCCAGACTTAAATGACAATTAATAAACGGTTGCAGGGTCATGCAGACATTTATCTACTCATTCATCCTGAAATAGGGGGCAGAGAAGGTTATTTCCCAAACCAGAAATAGTGTTGTCTTGACGATTCTCTGTCCCATGGAAAATTGCTATCCCTGTTCAATTATACACACAGCTGCATTCATTCCTTGACAGAACATCGATCACAAACGTTCTCACATTCACCCAATATAAAGCTTCCTAGTGTTTATGTGATGTGTATCACCTGTTCATCTTATTTCCCTAAAATGTGTCAGCCTGTTTCTTAAGTACAAAGATGTAAATGTCAACATAACAAAACTACAAATAAATGATATAAGCAGCTGATTCTTTACACTAAACGAAAAATAATGTATGAGTTCATTAAGAGAAAATAAAACTTGATAGGAAAACACAGAAAATACTTGTGATCTTGTAAAAATGAAAAAAGCAAAGCATATATAAAACATGTATAAAACAAACATACATAAAACAAATTAATGAAAACAACAACTACCACCTACAGCTCCCTTCTCAAAGGTCTTTACGGAATCCAATTTTTTAAATTTAAATTGTCACATGTATAAACACAGCACTACACATTTCATGTAACAGGTTAGGTGTGGCAGCTATGCAGGATGAATTTGCCCTGTGTATGACATGTAATTCGGAAGGCGAAGTCAAAAACACTGAGGCCCTTGAAAAACTAGCTATTGCTCAAAACGGAGTGGAGATTTAAACGAGCGAATAGACGTGCAAAAGTGAGCAAGTGACCACCCAATGAACCAAGGGGGAACCAACAATCTCCTCAACGACCGTTCAGCGAACGTTGCTTCCTATGGGCCTCCGCAGCAGGCGCCCGGTCAATGCGCCCACGCTGACTGCTGTTCAACGGCGACGAAGGCTGCAATTTGCACCCTAATACCGCAACCAGACGTCCGCGGAGTGGCGACTGGTGGGCTTCTCAGATGAACCGCGTTTCATGCTCCGTCGGACAGATGGCCGTTGGCGTATACGGCGTGAAATGTCTGAAAGCGAACACCCTGCAATAATCGAGGGAAGGATGGAGGCCGGAGGGGAGACATCTACATTTATAATCCGCAAGCCACCCAACGGTGTGTGGCGGAGGGCACTTTACGTGCCACTGTCATTACCTCCCTTTCCTGTTCCAGTCGCGTATGATTCGCGGGAAGAACGACTGTCGGAAAGCCTCCGTGCGCGCTCGAATCTCTCTAATTTTACACTTGTGATCTCCTCGGGAGGTATAAGTAGGGGGAAGCAATATATTCGATACCTCATCCAGAAACGCACCCTCTCTAAACCTGGACAGCAAGCTACACCGCGATGCAGAGCGCCTCTCTTGCAGAGTCTGCCACTTGATTTTCCTAGCATCTCCGTAACGCTATCACGCTTACCAAATAACCCTGTGACGAAACGCGCCGCTCTTCTTTGGATCTTCTGTATCTCCTCCGTCAACCTGACCGGAAAGTATAGGTCGAAGAAGTGTTCTGTGAGCCACCTGCTTTGTTGATGGACTACATCTTATAAGGACTCTCCCAATGAATCTCAACCTGACATCCGCCTTACCAACAATTAATTTTATATGCTCATTCCACTTCAAATCGTTCCGTACGCATACTCCCAGATATTTTACAGAAGTAACTGGTACCAGTGTTTGTTCCGCTATCATACAATCATACAATAAAGGATCCTTACATTACATTTGTCTATGTTAAAGGTTAGTTGCCACTCCCTGCACCAAGTGCCTATCCGCTGCAGATCTTCCTGCATTTCGCTGCAATTTTCTAATGCTGCAACTTCTCTGTATACTACAGCATCATCCGCGAAAAGCCGCATGGAACTTCCGACACTACCTACTAGGTCATTTATATATATTGTGAAAAGCAATGGTCCCATAACACACCCCTGTGGCACGCCAAAGGTTACTTTAACGTCTGTAGACGTCTCTCCATTAAGAACAACATGCTGTGTTCTGTTTGCCAAAAACTCTTCAATCCAGCCACACAGCTGGTCTGATATTCCGTAGGCTCTTACTTTGTTAATCAAGCGACAGTGCGGAACTGTATCGAACGCCTTCCGGAAGTCAAGGAAAATGGCAACTACCTGGGAGCCTCTATCTAATATTTTCTGGGTCTCATGAACAAATAAAGCGAGTTGGGTCTCACACGATCGCTGTTTCCGGAATCCATGTTGATTCCTACAGAGTAGATTCTGGGTTTCCAGAAATGACATGATACGCGAGCAAAAAACATGTTGTAAAATTCTACAACAAATCGATGTCAGAGATAGGTCTATAGTTTTGAGCACCTACCCGACGACCCTTCTTGAAGACTGGGACTACCTGTGCTCTTTTCCAATCATTTGGAACCTCCCGTTCCTCTAGAGACTTGCGGTAGACGGCTGTTAGAAGAGGGGGCAAGTTCTTTCGCGTACTCTGTGTAGAATCGAATTGGTATCCCGTCAGGTCCTGTGGACTTTCCTCTGTTGGGTGATTTCAGTTGCTTTTCTATTCCCTAGACAATTATTTCGATGGCAGCCATTTTTTCGTTTGTGCGAGGATTTAGAGAAGGAACTGTAGTGCGGTCTTCCTCTGTAAAACAGCTTTGGAAAAAGGTGTTTAGTATTTCAGTTTTATGCGTGTCATCCTCTGTTTCAATGCCATCATCATCCCAGTGTCTGGATATGCTGTTTCGAGCCACTTACTGATTTAACGTAAGACCAGAACTTCCTAGGATTTTCTGTCAATTCGGTACATAGAATTTTACTTTCGAATTCACTGAACGCTTCACGCACAGCCCTCCTTACGACAACTTAGACATCGTTTAGCTTCTGTTTGTCTGAGAGGTTTTGGCTGCGTTTAATCTTGCAGTGAAGCTCTCTTTGCTTTCGCAATAGTTTATTAACTTTGTTGTTCAACCACGGTGGCTTTTTCCAGTCCCTCGCAGTTTTACTCGGCACGTACCTGTCTAAAACGCATTTTACGATTTCCTTGAACTTTTTCCATAAACACTCAACATTGTCAGTGTCGGAACAGAAATTTTCGTTTTGATCTGTTAGGTAGTCTGAAATCTGCCTTCTATTACTCTTACTAAACAGATAAACCATCCTCCCTTTTTTTATATTCCTATTTACTTCCATATTGAGGGATGCTGCAACGGCCTTATGATCACTGATTCCCTGTTCTGCGATTACAGAGTCGAAAAGTTCGGGTCTGTTTGTTATTAGTAGGTCCAAGATGTTATCTCCACGGGTCGGTTCTCTGTTTAATTGGTTCAAATGGCTCTGAGCACTATGGGACTGTACTGCTGACGTCATGAGTCCCCTAGAACTTAGAACTACTTAAACCTAACTAACCTAAGGACATCACACACATCCATGCCCGAGGCAGGATTCGAACCTTCGACCGTAGCGGTCGCGCGGTTCCAGACTGTAGCGCCTAGAACCGCATGGCCACTCCGGCCGGCTCTGTTTAATTACTCGAGGTAATTTTCGGATAGTGCACTCAGTATAAGGTCACTCGATGCTCTGTCCCTACCACCCTTCCTAAACATCTGAGTGTCCCAGTCTATAATTGGTAAATTCAAATCTCCACCTAAGACTATAACATGCTGAGAAAATTTATGTGAAATGTATTCCAGATTTTCTCTCAGTTGTTCTGCCACTAATGATGCTGAGTGGGGAGGTCGGTAAAAGGAGCCAATTATTGACCTAGCTCGGTTGTTGAGTGTAACCTCCACCCATAATAACTCACAGGAACTATCCACTTCTACTTCACTACAGGATAATCTACTACTAACAGCGACAAACACGCCTCCACCGGTTGCATGCAATCTATCCTTTCTGAACACTGTTATGGTCTGAAGACCTCGTAATTCTGGAAGGTACAATGGATCAAGACAAGTATCCTTGGCGACCATATTGATGGATGGTCACATTAATGTGACTGGACAGTGTATTACGGGCACACTTCGATTAGTAATGACTTGTTATGGGGCAGGGTTTTGATGTTCCTAGAGCCTCGTTTATCTAACTTACGCTCTTGTGCCTCGTAATTAACAACTTGGCTTTACGTAGGCCTACCTTTCCTCTATACATGCTACTCGCGAGTCCACCCACTCTCGTGTCTCACACTGCCAGCTGTTTTGCCACATACTCGTCCTGACATCACACACCTCTGTCAAGAGACGGCGCTAGCATTTTAACTTTACTCTTTGGGGAACAATACAATATTTGCATAAAATTGCCATCGCCATTGACGCAGTATAAAATAGACTACATTGCAAAAATAGTTTACATAAGTGGGACATTATTTGCGTTGGTAAGAAAACATATTTAGTTTTCAGATTACAAACGACATTTTAAGAGTTGCAGGAATATTACTCAGATCACGTTTACAATTCACAGAACTTATTAGCTAGTAAAATCTTTGTGCAGCACAAAACAGGGAAACATTTAATATGTCAATCAATGTCATACCTGTGGAAACGATTTTTTGTAATATAATGTATTTTATTCCTGGTCAATGCCGATAGGGAGTTTTTGGGAACTATTCTATCGTCTGTCACAGAGTCAGGTTAAAATTCCAGTTCCGTCTTTGGACAAAGGCGTGTAACGTCAGAGCGAGTGCGCGACACAACTACTGCAGTATGAGACACGAAAGTTGGCCAGCGAGTAGCGCGTGTAATGGAAAGTTAGACCTCTGTAAGGCGTAGATGTTAACTTCGAGGCACAAGGAGTGACGAGATTTTCAGATGTGCGAGGCTGCAGGAATACCAAGGTACTGGGTGGTCACTGTTAATTAAAGTGTGCCCGTAATACTGTACATGGAACAACAGCAGCATTGTCGAAGACAGAGTTTCAATAACTACGACAACAAGATCGTTTTATTTTCGTTCACGTGTGAAACATTGTGAGACATTACCCAGAGACTTTTAGTGAACTTTTCGTTCAATAATATGTGTTGTATGTCAAAACTTTATAACACCATTCTAGTTATTGCCCCATGTCATTGTCACCTATAGGGTCCAAATCCTCTCCTGTAATCCAATATCCGAGTGTTGTTTTTTAAAGGTAAAAGAAAATTACTAAGAAAAAATTATAGCGTCGATTTGTTTTCTTGTTGTTAAGTATAGCTTAGAATAATTACTAATGCTGCCCCAATAATTTATTTGGTCTGTTTAATAATAATAATCAGTGGCGAAGTTCATTCTTGAAATTTGCATGAAAAGTAAAACATACTAAATTAACTGCAATCAATGTAGTATAGGCTACTTATAATTCAAGTAAAAGAACATATATTAATTTTACACCTTTCGTGAATGAGATTTTCACTCTGCAGCGGAGTGAAAATCTCAGTCTGGAAACACTCCCCAGGCCGTGGATAAGCCATGTCTCCGCAGTATCCCTTCTTTCAGGAGTGCTAGTTCTGCAAGGTTCGCAGGAGAGCTTCTGTAAAGTTTGGAAGGCAGGAGACGAGGTACTGGCAGAAGTAAAGCTGTGAGTACCGGGCCTGAGTCGTGCTTCGGTAGCTCAGTTGGTAGAAAGGCAAAGGTCCCGAGTTCGAGTCTCGGTCGGGCACACAGTTTTAATCTGCCAGGAAGTTTCTTACACCTTTCGCTTTAAACCGTTTGCCAAATTGTAGTTTTGTACTGGCTTGGTTTGTATTCCGTTATTGTAAGTATGGTGGAAGGTAACTGTGATTTATGCGTCAAAGTGAACTCTAAATTAGGTGAGATAGGTAATCCAAATTAGGTTCACTAGCAAATGCCATATGTTCAGTGCATATAACTAAACTGCAGTGTGAGGTTCCGTATTTTTTACTATAACTACAAAGGCTTTCTCTAGTGAATGCTTTACAGAAACGATTTTTGATTACCCATTCAAAATTATTACTTTTCATTTTATCAGCAACTCAGAACCATTGCTAATATTTCCCATTTTTACTTTCAAACGTGTTGTGTTGCTGGCAACATGTGTACCAACCTTCTGCTGCCATACCCTTAGTTAATCAGATCAGTGCTGTTCTCATTATTGTTTAGGCTGTGAACAGATTTGTCCAGTGCGACTTCTAAATTACTTCATTTAAGTTTTGTTCTGGAATATTCAAGTTGGCGGTACGCTTTCTGTTTTGTAGCTTATCGTTTGTGACTGCACTGTCAGAACAAATTAATAAAAAAGTTGATCAAAATTCAAGTTAGCAGGAAGGATAGAAAGTGGAATAAGTTGTTCGTGAGGATAACTTGCTGTATACATCTTCCCTGTAACCGATAGTTTCCTTCGGAAACGGCCTGCCTTTCAAAAATTACTTGTTAGGCTCACGCGATCACGGTCAATAAATTTTCATTAATCGATTAACAAGGGGAGCTGTTACAGAGCCACAGTGTCACAGGGTGAAAAAGTTCTGCTAGCGACTCCAAGGAGCCTGTAGGGCTTAACGACCCAACTCTTGTGTAAATATTCAAAAGCTTTTGCCGGTTTCTAGTCTGCGATGTTATCTATTCACTGCTCGAAATGCTTCGCAGCTCGTTATTTATATGTGACTCCAAGATTGTTATCGTTGTTCGCTGAAGACGCGAAACGCGTCAGTCTTACACTTAAGCAGACAGGTTTCCATGGGCTTCAAACAGTGCCGAGCGTTTGAATCACGCCCGTTCCTCGTTTGGAAAAAGCTGGTCTCGAAAGCAGCGCGTGCCCTCAATGAAATCACGGGTTTCTCTCTCGCTGAAGGCGGAGTTAATCATACCTTATTAAGCGAGTCTTCCGCCCGGTACCCGGTTCAGCTTCTTCCGAAATGGAAACGCGGCGAACAGCCACACCGTTGCGGAAACAACGCTCTACATTCCGTCAGCAGCCGCACTATACTGCACTACTGGGCTCGAGGTATTATACCTGCTGACCGCACAGCGTTCCAGTTGAGCTGCCCAAAAGAATGCGACAATCCCCATCACGAAATCACTTGTCTCGGCTAAAGGCGTAGGTTCTTCATAGAGTCTTGCTCTTAATAACTCCTGTGTTATTCAGGGATTTTTACTAAGCCTGGTCTTTTTACTTATTTGACCCTGTGCTTCCTTCAATAAAAGAAACTTAGATCCTGTGCTGCCTTCAATAAAAAAATTAGAACTTCTTAAACCTAACTAACCTAAGGACATCACACACATCCATGCCCGAGGCAGGATTCGAACCTGCGACATAGCAGCAGCGCGGTTCCAGACTGAAGCGCCTAGAAGCGCTCGACCACTCTGGCCGGCATGCCTTCAATATTTCATCTCTTAAAGCTAACCATTCGTCTTCTACTTTGTTCATTGTCCCTGTTCTAGTCATCCGTTGTTTAGGGCTCCCTCTGGAACTTCCATCAAACTCTGTTTTTTTTCATGTCATACATGTCCCATATCCTTCATTTCATATCTTCTTCCAATTTTATCAGCTTTGATCTACAGTTCATAACCAATATGTTGTGGTAAGAGCCCATTTCTGCCTCCGGAAATATCTTACAATTTAAAATCCGGTTCTTAAATCTCTGTCTTAACATTGTATAATCAATCTGAAACGTTCCGGTGTCTCCAGGTCCCTTTCACGTATACAGCCTTCTTTCATGATTCTTAAACCAAGTGTTAGCTATGATTAAATTAGGCACTGTGCAAAATTCTACCCGCGCTGGTCGATGCGGTCGCGCATTTTCATCATACAAATTAAGTCACGGGGGAATGCTCCCATGAAAAGACACATACGGGAAAGGAGCCCAATGTCACAATAACGTTTACTGGTGAGTTTAGTGTGTTCAAGGATTTGAAGACCAGTTCGCCCATGCAACACTATGCCTCCCCTCACCATAACACGTGGACCATCCTTCTTGCAATAAGGGGGTACGTCCAGAGCGGCTACTCAGACTGAATCCGCTCTCATCGCAGAAGAGCAAGCGACCGTAGACCGTACTCTCCGTTCGTCCACTGCCTATCCTCTTGGCACCATCGCTAACGGTGCATGGGCGAGCATCAACGAGATACTACGTACTTGTCGTCGCCCAAACAGACCACATCCACGCAGTCGCCATGCCACTGTGTAGCGTGAGATTGAGTTCCTTGTAGTCCTATTAAATATGGTTGCAGTTGCGCCCACTGGTTCCCATGGGTCCTTCTTGTCTGTAGTACAATGTAGCGGTCATCAGCTGAGGACCACCTCCTCTCCTTGGCGCAGCCTGCCTATGGTTCAAACAATGTTCAAATGTGTGTGAAACCTTATGGGACTTAACTGCTAAGGTCATCAGCCCCTAAGCTTTCACACTACTTAACCTAAATTATCCTAAGAACAAACACGCACACCCATGCCCGAGGGAGGAGTCGAACCTCCGCCGGGACCAGCCGCACAGTCCATGACTGCAGCGACTCAGCCGGCCGCGGAGGCCGAGTGGTTCTAGGCGCTTCAGTCTGGAACCGCGCGACTGCTACGGTCGCAGGTTGGAATCCTGCCTCGGGCATGGATGTGTGTGATGTCCTTAGGTTAGTTAGGTTTAAGTAGTTCTAAGTTCTAGGGGACTGATGACCTCAGATGTTAAGTCCCATAGTGCTCAGAGCCATTTGAATTTTGCAGTGACCGAGACCGCTCGGCTAATCCCGCGCGGTCTTATAGTTCGGAAAGCTTCCGGTGAACGTGAGCAGTACAAAACTCCTAGGCTACTCTCACCACAGTTCGACCTCCTTCAAGTTTTCCGATGACTGTTCCACGTGGGAAGCTATCAAAATGTTGTCTCTTGGCTATGTTGTAGTTAAGAACACCACCATAGTGCACCCATTGACACGCCTTGTCTTATCCCATTTCTTCAACTGCCTCGTGTTGCGGGGCCAGTCGCATTTGGCGCTAAAGTCACGTGACGGCCAGCTTTCTGTGCACGACTGGGAGACCTCTAACAAAATGCTACCCCACTTTAATCATTTCCACTGAGTGGTTAACATGTTAAGTTACTTCAACAATCTCGTTCTTGACTTTTGCAGAGCAGTGAATTTCTGCATTGCGCTGTGACACATGATTGAGAGTCGACGCGCAAACCATTAGGTAGAGAACTACATCCTAGCCTAGACTCGACAATTGCAGCATAGTTAGTAAGTAAAGTATGCTACATTACTTGGATGCAGTGGCGGCTCCTTGGTATCCGTTCTGGGTGTTCACAATTTTCAAATTCACATAAATATGAGAGTGTCAAATTAATAACATCTGCTGTATAACAATTGATAATAATATGCACAGCCTGACTGAAAAAAGAAGGAATTATTTTTGTGGAATTTTTTTCATTTGTACGTAATTTATGGCAAGATTGAAATAATGGTTAAGCTTTCACTACTCTTCGCTTCGCATTTTTGTGTAAGTGGACGTTTTCGTGTTATTTTATTTTTTCGGACTAATTTACAGGGTCCCTAATACATGTGTTAGTTAACGAATTAACTTCCGGGCTGAAAGTCAGACATCCTTACGTTGTACGCACACAACAACATAACGCTTATTATACACTTCTTTGTGAAATGTTCGCTTGTGGGCACGCTTCTTTGATTTCGTCACTTTTTCAGACAGCCAATGTGGCCTGGGAGGCCTTAATTCTCTTGTGGCTAACTTTTCCTAGTAATTTTATTTCCTGTTAGCACTTAAAACAGATGCAATGGAGTTCATGTTGACACTGCACAGGACATCCGATTCCTGCCCAGTAAACAACCAACTCCAAACACGAACTGCCATTTGCGGAAATAATTAATTTCAATTAGTACTATCTACTAACAAACTCACTTGACTAGAATAGAAATTAAGCCCTGAGAACCGAAAGGGCCAAAAGCACACCGTCTTCGACCTCTTTAAGTGAATATCAGACAAATGAGTGAGAACTTTCCTTGAAGCCTGCCGGTGTGGCCGAGCGGTTCTAGGTGCTTCAGTCTGGAACCGCGCGACCGCTACGGTCGCAGGTTCGAATCCTGCCTCGGGCATGGATGTGTGTGATGTACTTAGGTTTAAGTAGCTCTAAGTTCTAGGGGACGTATGACCTCAGCTGTTAAGTCCCATAGTGCTCAGAGCCATTTTTCCTTGAAAGATCATATATACGTACAATATGGGCCTATAGGTTCTCAGTGCCTCGAATGGATTACTGTAAGATAAAATCCAAAACTTAATACACTGTATCTTTTCTTATGAGTGTAACAATAACATATGCTGATGTTCGATCTAATTTTACTATATAGTGAGTGAATTGGCATATCTGAGGAATGTGCTACAGTTCAGCGGGATTTGTACCAAGCGAACGTGGATAAACATCTTCTGCAGTGTGCTACCCCCTGGTGGCATTGATGTAAATTTGTCGTTGAATAACGAGGGCTTGTTATGCACGCCATGAGTGTCGTCGTAACTGCTGTCTGCTTCATATCTGCTGAGCCGCGAGCTACGTTAATTTAAGTATTAACTGTATTTTTCTTACTTGTTACTTCTTCTTCCATGTGTTTTTGCTTTTAGGAAGCTTTAATTTTCGAGTACTAGTAATAGTGTTCCATAGATTTCGTGTTTGTTTTGAATACAGCCAGAGAGATTCCCTTTAGTCAGCTGTAGTGCCAATAGTGCTAGCGTTTGTTTTGAATACAGTCCAGAGACAGTTAGTGCTTATTTTCACTGTTTTCAACAAGAAGTGTCTAGTAACCACAGTTTAGTCAGCTATCAGCCGCCTTTGGTGAATTAGCAGTCTAGTTAAAAGTTGATTAACTCTCTACAGTAAATTCATTTCTTAGGATGGATAGGATGTGTGACTGCTGTGTACGGACGCGAGAGGAGCTGGCCATTGTTCGCGAAGAGCTGAACGTGTTGATGGCCGCGTCAGCCGTCTACAGGCTGCTGCGTCGGAGTGTAGCGGCAGTGGGGAGTCTGGTGCGTCGCTTGGCACACCCCAGGTGCTACATGCTTCGCCCACGGTCCCTGCTGTCGAGACATCTTCGCGGGTACCGGGCGCGGTTGGGCCACATTCTCCCCAAGGGGAGTGGCGGGTTCAGCGGCGTTCGCTGCGCACGAGACGGAGGGTCAATGTGGAGGCTGGCCGTGTGGCATCGCCCGCTCAGCTTGTGAGTGGACATGTGGCCGCTCCTTCAGCAAGGTCCGAGCAGGCACACGGGGAGAGGGGTTTATTAGTGATTGGGAGCTCCAACGTTAGGCGGGTGACGGAGCCCCTTAGGGAGATAGCGGAAAGGTCGGGGAAGAAGGCCACTCTGTCTGCTTGCTGGGGGTCTCGTTCGAGATGTGGAGGAGGTCTTGCCGGCGGCGATAGAGAGCACTGGGTGCACCCGACTGCAAGTTGTTGCTCATGTTGGCACCAATGATTCCTGCCGTCTGGGTTCAGAGGTCATCCTCAGTTCATGCAGGCGGTTGGTGGAGTTGCTGAAGGCGGAAAGCCTCGCTCGAGGGGTGGAATCTGAGCTAACTATTTGTAGTCTCGTTCCCAGAACCGATTGCGGTCCTCTGGTTTGGAGACGAGTAGAAGGCTTAAACCAGAGGCTCAGACGATTCTGCGGAGATCTGGGGTGCAAATTTCTCGACCTCCGCTATCGGGTGGAGAAATGTAGGGTCCCCCTGAATAGGTCAGGCGTGCACTACACGCAGGAAGCGGCTACAAGGGTAGAGGAGTACGTGTGGAGTGTACATGTGGGTTTTTTAGGTTAGAGAATTCCCTCCCTAGGCCCGACAAGACGCCTCCTGAGACGTGACAAGGTAGTACTAGGCAAAACGCAACAGAGAATAACAATATTAATGTGCTAATAGTAAACCGCAGGAGCGCCTATAGAAAGGTCCCAGAACTGCTCTCATTAATTAACGGTCACAACGCCCATATAGTACTAGGGACAGAAAGTTGGCTGAAACCAGATGTAAACAGTAATGAAATCCTAAACTCAGATTGGAATGTATACCGCAGAGACAGGCTGGACAGTGAAGGGGGAGGTGTGTTTATAGCGATAAAAAGTACAAAAGTATCGAAGGAAATTGACGGAAATCCGAAATGTGAAATAATTTGGGTGAAGGTCACGGTTAAAGCAGGCTCAAACATCGTAATTGGATGTCTCTATAGGCCCCCTGGCTCAGCAGCTGCTGCGGCATAGCACCTGAAGGAAAATTTGGAAAATATTTCGAGTAGATTTCCCGACCATGTTATGGTTCTGGGTGGAGATTTTAATTTGCCGGATATAGACTGGGAGACTCAAAAGTTTATAACTGGCGACAGGGACAAAGAATCCAGTGAAATCTTTTTAAGTGCATTATCTGAAAACTACCTTGAGCAGTTAAACAGAGAACCGACTTGTGGCGATAACATATTAGACCTTCTGGTGACAAACAGATCCGAACTATTTGAAACAGTTAGCGCAGAACAGGGAATCAGCGATCTTAAAGCGGTTACTGCATCGATGATTTCAGCCGTAAATAGAAATATTAAAAAAGGCAGGAAGATTTTTCTGTTTAGCAAAAGTGACAAAAAGCATATTTCAAAGTACTTGATGGCTCAACACAAAAGTTTTGTCTCAAGTACAGATAGTGTTGACGATCAGTGGACAAAGTTCAAAACCATCGTACAATATTCATTAGATGAGTATGTGCCAAGCAAGATCGTAAGAGATGGAAAAGAGCCACCATGGTACAACAACAGAGTTGGAAAACTGCTGCGGAAGCAAAGGAAACTTCACGGCAAACATAAACATAGCCAAAGCCTTGCAGACAAACAAAAATTACGCGAAACGAAATGTAGTGTGAGGAGGGCTATGCGAGAGGCGTTCAATGAATTCGAAAGTAAAGTTCTATGTACTGACTTGGCAGAAAATCCTAAGAAATTTTGGTCTTATGTCAAAGCGGTAGGTAGATCAAAACAAAATGCCCACACACTCTGTGACCAAAATGGTACTGAAACAGAGGATGACAGACTAAAGGCCGAAATACTAATTGTCTTTTTCCAAAGCTGTTTCACAGAGGAAGACTGCACTGTAGTTCCCTCTCTAGATTGTCGCACAGATGACAAAATGGTAGACATCGAAATAGACGACAGAGGGATAGAGAAACAATTAAAATCACTCAAAAGAGGAAAGGCCGCTGGATCTGATGGGATATCAGTTCGATTTTACACAGAGTAAGCGAAGGAACTTGCCCCCTTCTTGCAGCGGTGTATCGTAGGTCTCTAGAAGAGCGTAGCGTTCCAAAGGATTGGAAAAGGGCACTGGTTAGCCCCGTTTTCAAGAAGGGACGTCGAACAATGTGCAGAACTATAGACCTATATCTCTAACTACGATCAGTTGTAGAATTTTGGAACACGTATTATGTTCGAGTACAATGACTTTTCTGGATATTAGAAATTTACTCTGTAGGAATCAGCATGGGTTTCGAAAAAGACGATCGTGTGAAACCCAGCTCGCGCTATTCGTCCACGAGACTCAGAGGGCCATAGACACGGGTTCCCAAGTAGATGCCGTGTTTCTTGACTTCCACAAGGTGTTAGATACAGTTCCCCACAGTCGTTTAATGAACAAAGTAAGAGGATATGGACTATCAGACCACTTGTGTGATTGGATTGAAGAGTTCGTAGATAACAGAACGCAGCATGTCATTCTCAATGGAGATAAGTCTTCCGAAGTAAGAGTGATTTCAGCTGTGGCGCAGGGGAGTGTCGTAGGACCGTTGCTATTCGCATTATATATAAATGACCTTGTGGATACCATCGGAAGTTCTCTGAGGCTTTTTGCGGATGATGCTGTGGTGTATCGAGATGTTGTAAAAATGGGAAATTGTACTGAAATGCAGGATGATCTTCAACGAATTGACGCATGGTGCAGGGAATGGCAATTGAATCTCAATGTAGACAAGTGTAATGTGCTGCGAATACATAGAAAGAAAGATCCTTTATCATTTAGCTACAATATAGCAGGTCAGCAACTGGAAGCAGTTAATTCCATAAATTATCTGGGAGTAGGCGTTAGGAGTGATTTAAAATGGAATGATCATATAAAGTTGATAGTCGGTAAAGCAGATGCCAGACTGAGATTCATTGGAAGTGTCCTAAGGAAATGCATTCCGAAAACAAAGGAAGCAGGTTACAGTAGACTTGTTCGCCCACTGCTTGAATATTGCTCACCAGTGTGGGATCCGTGCCAGGTAGGGTTGATAGAGGAGATAGAGGAGATCCAACGGAGAGCAGCGTGCTTCGTTACAGGATCATTTAGTAATCGCGAAAGCGTTACGGAGATGATAGATAAACTCCAGTGGAAGACTTTGCAGGAGAGACGCTCAGTAGCTCGCTACGGGCTTTTGTTGAAGTTTCGAGAACATACCTTCACCGAGGATTCAAGCAGTATATTGCTCCCTCCTACGTATATCTCGTGAAGAGACCATCAGGATAAAATCAGAGAGATTAGAGCCCACACAGAGGCTCTAACATTCTGCGTGGTGTCTGTTTGTTCTATATCGTGTCTCCCTACCACTTTCGCGCAACGACGCTCTGAGCGTGTTTTTCAGGGAATCGACTAGTTTGAACCTGGGACCTGTTGCTGGTAAGGAGAGGCCAGACCACACATGACATGTAGAATTCAGAAGATTTCAGTGAGACTAGCGATGATATAACCAAATTCTTAATGATTTCAGCGTCAGCTCCACTGCACTCCCTATAAAAGATTCTTAATACTAACTAAATTTAGTGGAAGGTGTTCAAGGCTTTCCTATTTTTGGTTACCTGGTAAAATAACGTCGAAAAAGAAGTTAAGTTTACCATTGGAAATTTTATTCTACTCACAAAACATTGTTTATAAATTGCACTATTGATAAAAGGAAATGTTTTAATACAGGATGGTAAAAACCAACTGCGTTCAACAAAAATGTGAACGAATATTCCCTGAGTGGGTTTCCAAGTTCTACAATGGATCGAAGGATGACATATGCCATATCACATCTATAATCTAGGTTTAAATTAAGTTTCACAAGAGAGAAAACTATCAAAATGGTCTACAGTGACCCTCAATTATCTTTAATTACTTATCTAACTTGTCGTAAGTT